>NC_134358.1:22722061-23407061 GCF_048569485.1 Anomaloglossus baeobatrachus | reverse complement strand
AAGGAGAGTACTAATGAGAGAAGTAGAGAGGCCCATGGTCACTGGAGGAGCCACAGAGATCACAGCTCAGAATCTGTCCATAGGACGACTATTAGTCATAGACTCCACAAACCTGCCCTTTATGGAAGAGGCAAGAAGAAAACCATTTATGAAAGCAAGAAATAAGAAGTCCCATTTGCAGTTTTAAAAAAAGCCAGTAGGGGACACAGTGAGTATGTAGGAGAAGGTGCTCTGGTCAGATAGAGGAGATCAAAGTTAAACTTTTTTGGCTAAATGCAATACACTATGTGCAGGGGAAAACGAACACTGTACATCCTGAAAACACCATCCCCACAGTCACACATAGTGGCAGCAGCATCCTGCTGTGGGGAGGCTTTTCTTCAGCAGGGGCAGGGAAGCTAGTGAGAGTTGATGGGAAGATAAATGGAGCTAAATACAGGACAATCCTGGAGGAAAATCTGTTAGAGGCTGCAAAAGATCTGAGACTGGGGCGTAGGTTCACCTTCCAGAAGGACAGCGACCCTAAATATGCTTCCAGGAATACAATAAAGAGTTTAGATCTCCAAGTGCACTGTTCAATCCATCATCCAAAAATGGAAGGAGTACAGCACAACTGTAAACCTACCAAGACATGGCCGTCCACCAAAACTGACATCCCAAGAAGGAGAGCACTAATGAGAGAAGAAGCCGAGAGGCCCATGGTCACTGGAGGAGCCACAGAGATCACAGCTCAGGGAGAATCTGTCCATAGGACGAGTATTAAGGCTACTTTACACACTGCGATATCGGTCCCGATATCGCTAGTGTGGGTACCCACCCCCATCTGTTGCGCGACATGGGCAAATCGCTGCCCGTGTCGCACAACAGCCGTCACACATACATACCTGTCCGGCGACGTCACTGTGACGGGCGAACCGCCTCCTTTCTAAGGGGGCGGTCCGTGCGGCGTCACAGCGACGTCACTGAACCGCCGCCCAATAGCAGCGGAGGGGCGGAGCTGAGCGGGACGTAACATCCCGCCCACCTCCTTCCTTCCGCATAGCGGCTGGGAGGCAGGTAAGGAGAGCTTCCTCATTCCTGCGGCGTCACACGCAGCGATGTGTGCTGCCGCAGGAACGAGGAACAACCTCGTTACTGCTGCAGTAACGAGATTTGAGAATGGACCCTCATGTCGCCGATTAGCTATTTTGCACGTTTTTGCAACGATGCAAAATCGCTTATCGGTGTCACACGCAACGGCATCGCTAATGCGGCCGGATGTGCGTCACGAATTCCGTGACCCCAACGACTCCGCATTAGCGATGTTGCAGCGTGTAAAGCCCGCTTTAGTCATAGACTCCACAAACCTGCCCTTTATGGAAGAGGCAAGAAGAAAACCATTTATGAAAGCAAGAAATAAGAAGTCCCATTTGCAGTTTGAAAAAAGCCATGTAGGGGACACAGTGAGTATGTAGGAGAAGGAGCTCTGGTCAGATAGAGGAGATCAAAGTCAAACGTTTTTGGCTAAATGCAATACACTATGTGCAGGGGAAAACGAACACTGTACATCCTGAAAACACCATCCCCACAGTCACACATAGTGGCAGTAGCATCCTGCTGTGGGGAGGCTTTTCTTCAGCAGGGGCAGGGAAGCTAGTGAGAGTTGATGGGAAGATAAATGGAGCTAAATACAGGACAATCCTGGAGGAAAATCTGTTAGAGGCTGCAAAAGATCTGAGACTGGGGCGTAGGTTTACCTTCCAGAAGGACAGCGACCCTAAATATGCTTCCAGGAATACAATAAAGAGTTTAGATCAGAGCATATTCCTGTGTGTGATCGGCCCCAGTCACAGTCCAGACCCAAATCCACCGGGAATCTGTGACAAGACATCGAAATTGCTGATCACAGACGTCTCCATCCAATCTCACTGAGCGAAAGCAAAGAAGAGGGAAAATGTCACCTCAAGATGAGCAAAGCTGCAGAGACAGACCCCAAAAGACAGAGAAAGGTGGTCCTACAAAGTGCTTACTCAGGGGGCTGAATACTAATGAAAGACATAGAAAGGTGGTCCTACAAAGTACTGACTCCGGGGGCTGAATACTAATGCAAGACAGAGAAAGGTGGTCCAACAAAGTGCTGACTCTGGGGGCTGAATACTAATGCAAGACAAGACAGAGGAAGGTGGTCCTACAAAGTGCTGACTCTGGGGGGCTGAATACTAATGCAGGACAGAGAAAGGTGGTCCTAGAAAGTATAGACTCAAGTTGCTGAATACAAATGCAAGACAGAGAAAGGTGGTCCTACAAAGTGCTGACTCCGGGGGCTGAATACTAATGCAAGACAGAGAAGGGTGGTCCTACAAAGTACTGACTCCAGGGGCTGAATACTAATGCAAGATAGAGAAAGGTGGTCTTACAAAGTGATGACTCCAGGGGGGCTGAATACAAATGCATGTCACATTTTTCACATTTATATTTTTTTAATATTTAGTAAACCAGGTATTTCCTTTACACTTCCCAAACACATCTACTTAGTGTTGGCATCACATAAAATCTCAATAAAATACATTTATGTTTGTGGGTGCAACGTGAAAAAAATGTAGAAAAGTTCATGGGGTATGAATACTTTTTTCAAGGCACTGTATATATATATATGAGGCTGAGTCAAAAAATATTTATAATCCTTTTATATTAAAGCTTCTATGGACTTTATCCACATTTTGTGACGAGGTCGCTGACTCTGCGGAGGCTTGTACATTGGTGACATTGGTGCAGGAAGCAATGGCCGCCACACTTGTTACTTGCACAGAAGAAGCGCATCTGGCAGTGATTTGTCCTTTGGGGTCTGGGGGGTCCTATATTTCGAGGGATTTGTGCACAGTATGGAGAAAGTGTTTTGTGATGAGGAAGTGCGTGAATAGATGGAGAAGTTCAAGGAAGGTGACACAAGTGATCGTTCCCTGAAGACGCTGCACGAGCGCGGAGATTGGCGTCTGATGAAGAGGTGCGGACAGAGGGGCATTCATCTCCCGCAGCTCAGGCTAAAATATTTTTTAATAAACGAATACGAAGTCTTGCTGACGGACGGATAAAGGAGATTGAAAAGCAGCGAGATTGTGTCGAAAAACGACGTATTTTGTCTTTCCTGAAAATAGCATAAAATAAATTCTACAACAAAAGTGCAATTAATTTTTGACTCTCCCTCATGTGCAGATTTTTTTTTCCATTTTTTTGTTTTACTATATTACCTTTTCCATGCATATTAAGTCAAAATATGGAAAGAAAACATAATTATTAATTTCAACCGTTCAGTATTGCAGTATTGCAGCCCATCATTGTATACTGAAGAAAAATCTAAACACAACACTTTTGTTTTTGCTCCATTTTTCATGCGCTGAACTCAAAGAGCTAAGACTTTCTATGGATCTAGTGATCACTTCTCCTTTTTGGAGATAATCCATCCACTTCACAGGTGTTGCATATCAAGATATTGATAAGACAGTAATTATTGCACAGGTGTGCCTTAGGCTGGCCGGCAGGATTATTCTACAGATGTGCCTTTGGCTGGCCAACATGATTATTGTACAGGTGTGCCTTAGGCTGGCCAGCATAATTATTGCACAGGTTTACCTTAGGCTGGCCAACATGATTATTGCACAGGTGTGCCTTAGGCTGGCCAGTATGATTATTACACAGGTGTAGCTTAGGCTGGCCAGCATGATTATTGCCCAGGTGTGTCTTGGGCTGGCCAGCATGATTATTATACAGGTGTAGCTTAGGCTGGCCAGCATGATTATTGCACAGGTCTACCTTAGGCTGGCCAACAAGATTATTGCACAGGTGTGCCTTAGGCTTGCCAGCATGATTATTACACAGGTGTAGCTTAGGCTGACCAGCATGATTATTGCACAGGTGTACCTTAGGCTGGCCAGCATGATTATTGCACAGGTGTGCCTTAGGCTGGCCAGCACGATTATTATACAGGTGTAGCTTAGGCTGACCAGCATGATTATTGCACAGGTGTGCTTTAGGCTGGCTAGTATGATTATTACACAGGTGTACCTTAGGCTGGCCAGCATGATTATTGCACAGGTGTACCTTACGCTGGCCAGCATGATTATTGCACAGGTGTGCCTTAGGCTGGCCAGCATGATTATTATACAGGTGTAGCTTAGGCTGACCAGCATGATTATTGCACAGGTGTGCTTTAGGCTGGTCAGCATCATTATTGCATAGGTGTGGCTTAGCCTGGCCAGCATGATTTTTGCACAGATGTGCCTTAGGCTGGCCAGCATGATTATTGCACAGGTGTGTTTTAGGCTGGCCAGCAAGATTATTGCACAGGTGCGCCTTAGGCTGGCCACAGTAAAGGCCACTCTAAGATGTATAGTTTTTACAGTATTGAGGGTTCCGAGGGGAGCAGAACACCAATCCGTATCTGATATGACCACCATTTGCCAGTTTGCCATCTGCCCTGTGCAGTGAAAATCGGGATTCATCCGTGAAGAGAACTCCTCTCCACTGTGCCAGACCCCATAGAATGTGAGCATTTGCCCACTTAAGTCAGTCAAGATGAGGCTCTGCAGTCAGGTGAAGACCCCAATGAGGAAGATGGCAGCAGATGAGCTTCTCTGAGACGGTTTCTGACAGTTTTTGCAGAAATTAGTTGGTTTTGCACTGACTGTAGCAGCCACTGTCCGGGTGGCTGGTCTCAGACGATCTTGGAGATGAAGATGTGTCTAATCAGCATCTTGATATGCCACACCTGTGCAATAATCATGCTGGCCAACCTAAGTTACATCTGTGCAATAATCATGCTGGCCAACCTAAGTAACACCAGTGCAATAATCATTGTGACCAGCCTAAGTCACACCTGTGCAATAATCATTGTGGCCAGCCTAAGTCACACCTGTGCAATAATCATGCTGGCCAGCCTAAAGGCCTCTTTACACGCTGCGATATTGCTATCGATATCGCTAGCGTGCATACTCGCCCCCGTCGGTTGTGCGTCACGGGCAAATCGCTACCCATGGCGCACAGCCGCACAACATCTCTAACACCCGTCACACGTACTTACCTGCCTAGCGACGTCGCTGTTGCCGGCGAACCGCCTCCTTTCTAAGGGGGCGGTTCGTTCGGCGTCACAGCAGCGTCACTAAGCGGGCGCCCAATCGAAGCGGAGGGGCGTAGATGAGCGGGAAGTAACATCCCACCCACCTCCTTCCTTCCTCATTGCGGGCGGACGCATGTAAGGTGAGGTTCCTCGTTCCTGCGGTGTCACACGTAGCGATGTGTGATGTCGCAGGAACGACAAACAACATCGTACAAGCAGCAGCAACGATAATTGGGAATAGAGGAGCATGTCAACGATTAGCGATTTTGCCCGATTTTGCAACCTTTTTCGATCACTCGTAGGTGTTCTGTCCCCACTTAAAGGCGATGGAAGGTGCGTAGTTGTGAGAGGTTGTGAGAATCTTACCTTCGTTTTTCCTATAGGTGGGGCAGACAGGACCAGAGCGCTCCAGAGTGAAACATGCACATGCTGAGATGAAACAATGGTGGTTTATTTTCTACAAAGGTTAGGACATGCAGAGTGCAGTAATCCAAGTACTTGGCATTGTAATTCTCCAGTGATGTTTGTCTCTGAAGCTACTATGTGGTCAGAAGACTTTGCTCCTAGTAGCTCCAATCCAATAAGGGATGTTGTTCTCACAAACTCTGGTTTGGAATGAACATACCAGGATGTGATGCAAGAGGGTCATCAGACACTCCCATGGGCTGGACAAAAGAAAGAGAGGAGCCGAAAGGTCTGACCAGTAGATGGCAGCAGAGACAGGCATGAAAAACATTAAATAACAGTTTTAACTAAGACAAATAGAAACAGCACACTCCCCGTCTGAAATTCACTTTGGGGATTTCACTATTGAGTCCATACTACAACCTGAAAGGAAAGGCATGTTAAATGCAAAAACAAGCTCAATTGAGTCCAAAACAAGAAGGATGGCTCAAAGTTCAGGTCCGGTAGCGTTCATCCTGTAGGGACGCTCTCTATGGGCAAAAGCAGAACAAGTTCGTGGATTGGCCTTGCAAAGGTCTTCATCTCACCTTTCCTGATGACCTTTAGCTCCACCTTCCGAACATTGCCGTCCTGACTAGGCAGTATCCTAGTAATTAGTCCCATAGGCCAGACAGTCCTTTCTGTGGTCTGGTCTTTCATGAGGACTAGGTCTCCTTCCTTGAGGTTCGGCTTGGGATGTCGCCACTTCTTTCTTCCTTGAAGAATGGTGAGGTATTCCTTCCTCCATCGGTTGCAGAAGTAGTCAGCCAAGTATTGAACCCGTTTCCAGTGTTTTTGATAAGTGTTCGCGTGGGTGAACTCTCCGCTGGGCATTACCGCGTTGTCAGTTTTTTGGGTAATGAGAATAGTAGGAGTTAATATGGTTGGTGTTTCTGGATCCATGGTCACCGGCACAAGGGGTCTTGAATTGATAATGGCTGAGACTTCAGCTAAAAGAGTGACTAGAGTCTCATGTGTGAGTCTTGAGGAATTGACGTCCATTAGCATGGAGTTCAAGATGTTGCGTGAAATCCCGATCATCCTCTCCCAGGAGCCTCCCATGTGAGAACTGTGAGGGGGATTGAAGATCCAGGTGCAACCTTTCTCTGCCAGCTGATCTTGGATAGGTTTGGTGTCGATGTTCAGTTCTCTACATGCACCGACGAAGTTGCTTCCACGGTCAGACTTCAGCTGTTTCACTGGTCCTCTGATGGCAAGGAACCTTCTCAAGGCGTTGATTAGGCTGGAGGTATCCATGGACTCTAACACCTCAATGTGAACGGCTCGAACACTCATGCAGGTGAATAACACAGCCCACCGCTTGCTGTTTGCTTGGCCTCCGCGAGTTCTGCGTGTGGACACCATCCATGGTCCGAAAACGTCTAGGCCCACATAGGTGAAAGGTGGCTCTGTAGAAAGTCTGTCTGTAGGCAAGTCAGCCATTTGCTGGTACAGTTGTTTTCCTCTCGCTTTACGACAGTGCACACAATCGTGTAGTATTTGTGCTACACGTCTCTTCATTCCAATAATCCAGAGGCCTGCAGACCGTAAAGCACCTTCTGTAATTTGCCTGCCTTGGTGTTCAGTCTTTTCATGGTGGTGTCGGATCAGCAAGACTGTAACATGGTGTTTGTTGGGACTGATGAGAGGATTTTGTTCTGCAACTCCAAGATGAGCCTGATTTAAACGACCACCAACTCTCAGTAAGCCGAACTTACGATGACTGGGTTTAAATTGGCGAGAGGACTTCTTAATGGAATCTGCTGTTTGTTGTATAAACACTTCCATTCCATGGCGAATTCACTCTGTTGGAGGTGGCGTATTATGAGGGACTCGCTATGGGAGATGTCCTCAGCAGAAAGGGCTTTGTGGCAGACATGCCAGCGATGACAATCTTTGGTTTTAAGGTCAGTACGACAGCATCTGGCGATATGCACTAACCTAGCGACAGTCCTGACGAGCCTCATCCAGCTGGAGAAACGTTCAAAACGTTGGCAACCGAGGTTGGAAGTTTTTTCTGCACTGGTGGCCAGGGTATTGACTTCAGCTCGGACATCTGGATCGTTGTCTGGATCTAGGATGCTGAAGGCTTCCTGGACACCTTCGTCTGACTGTCTCAGCAGGAACTCTGGACCCGTAAGCCAAGAAGAGTTAGCAAAAGAACTTATAGACGTAGGTCTAGTTGCGTGATCTGCTGGATTCAGTTCAGTTGGTACAGGTTCTGCTAGATTGTTGCAGACGTCCTTGTCCATAAAGGCGACGCTGTGTTCTCTCATTTCAGGTTTGCTGTTCATGGAACGCTGAAGAGAGTTACACCTAGTCTGAGCTTGATCTCGGTTGTTTGGGAGTAGAGTTGAGCGCGGTTCGTGGTTCGAGGTTCTCCAGTTCGCGGCTCGAGTGATTTTGGGGGCTGTTCTAGATCGAACTAGAACTCGAGCTTTTTGCTAAAGCTCGATACTTCTAGATACGTTCGAGAACGGTTCTAGCAGCAAAAAGCAGGGCTTTTTACAGCTACAGTGTGCAGGAGCCATCGCTGGCAGCCTGCCACAAGCTGGTAACCAAGATAAACATCGGGTATCCAAGCAAAGCGCTTTGGTTAGTAACCCGATGTTTATCCTAGTTACGTGCAGGAAGCCCACACTTCCCCGCTCAGCTCACTCCGCCCCCTCCTGCCCGCGGCATGTACACACACACACACACACACACACACACTCTGCACACATGGTCCCGCTCGGCTTATCTGCGGTGATGAAGTCCCGCCATCCCGACCTCAGCGCTGTCACTGTCCTCCATGGCCGCCGCTTGTCACATCACCTTCTCTCGCTTCCAACCCGAGACTGACTAGCGGTGACGTCACGGGCCTCTCGCGATACTTGGTGTGAAGGCGCCGGTCATTGAACTCAGTGACAGGGGCTGTCAGTGTGCTGGAGATCAGCGCAGGTAATGTACCTCGCTGACAGCAGCACTTGTCATGCCCTGCAGTGACCTGGGCTGACCCATTGATGTTAGCTCAGGTCACTGCACTGCTCTCCCAGCCAATGGGGAACATTCTGCTCTTCATTGACTGGGACAGAGTGGATCGTCATGGCAACCCCTTGGATTACACCAGACCTGGATTTGTTTTTCTTTCTAATAAATTGGTTAAAGAGGGAATGTTTTGGGGAGTGTTTTTTCAAATAAAAATGTTTGTCGTCTATTTTTTTTTATTACTGACTGGGTTGGTGATGTCGGGTATCTGATAGACGCCTGACCTCACCAACCCCAGGGCTTGATGCCAGGTGACATTACACATCTGGTATTAACCCCATATATTACCCCGTTTGCCACCGCACCAGGGTGCGGGATGAGCTGGGGCGAAGCACCAGGATTGGCGCATCTAATGGATGCGCCACTTCTGGGGCGGCTACGGCCTGCTATTTTTAGGCTGGGGAGAGTCCAATAACCATGGACCTCCCTAGTCTGAGAATATCAGACCCCAGCTGTCTGCTTTACCTTGGCTGGTGATCCAATTTTGGGGGGACCCCTACGTGTTTTTTTTTAATTATTTATTTAATTTAAAATAACAGCGTGGGGTGCCCTCAGTTTTGGATTACCAGCCAAGGTGAGGTTGCCAGCTGTGGTCTTCAGGCTGCAGCCGTCTGCTTTACCCTAGCTGGCTACAAAACTAGGGGGAACCCTACGTCATTTTTTTTTCCATTTTTTTGGCTAAATACAAAGCTAAGCACCCCTTAGTGCCACATGAAAGACACCAAAGGGTGCAAAATTCCAAATTGAGGAGAGTGGGACATTATGTGTCTTTCTGCCATTATAATGACAGAAAAGACTGATATGAAGTGCACAAGCACAAGAAAATCACCAGAGCGCTTTACGCTGTGAAAAGCAGTAGAAAATGGCACTGGAGTGAACATGTGACCGCCTCATGTAGGATGAAGCTATGGATCCTGGGTAAATTTATGCATTTACCCTTCTTCAGTTTTTTTGCAGTACACAAAAAAAACGGAAGGCACACGGATGACAAACAGATGACATACGGACCGTCTACGGAACGGAAACGGATGCCACACGGATGCACCCGTGAAAAAAACGGACTGTTTTTTGCAGACTACAAAAATGGATCGGTCATGTTAATGTAGCCTTATTCTGATCTGCCGTTTACAAACAGCAGGCAGAAATAAGTGAATAACGCCCCCCGGCGTCAGAAAATCTCCGGGGTTTCAGGGCTAGCTGAGACCCTGGAGATCATGATTCAGGACGGTTTTTCCGGTCCCTGCTCACGTGATCACTGGTATACACCGTACACCGATGATCACGTTACAGTAAATGACAGCGCCGGTAAAAAATTATTTATCTCCCATCTGGCATGAACAAACACTTCTCCACTTTTTCTCCACTTTTTCTCCACCTTTTCTCCACTTTTCTCCATTTTTTCTACATTTTTTCTCCACTTTTTCTCCACTTTTTCTCCACTTTTTCTCCATTTTTTCTCCACTTTTTCTCCACTTTTTCTCCACTTTTTCTCCACTTTTTCTCCACTTTTTCTTCACTTTTTCTCCACCTTTTCTCCACTTTTTCGCCACTTTTTCTCCACTTTTTCTCCACCTTTTCTCCACTTTTTCTCCACTTTTTCTCCACTTTTTCTCCATTTTTTTCTCCACCTTTTCTCCACTTTTTCTCCACTTTTTCTCCACTTTTTCTCCATTTTTTCTCCACTTTTTCTCTGTTCTTTTTCTATGGTCGGTCTACCCATTAGCTCTGCCATGCATACTGTAGCTCTACACCTACTGCACATGTTACTTTATGATTGACATCTCTTTCGTACCAGAGCTGTCTAAGCCTACTCTGACCCCATATTTGTCATTACTATATTGTCCTTGTACTGTATTATGACATTTGTATCATGTGTTTTATTTCTTGCTGTGTTGCAATTTTTTTGCTGCATCCCAATTGTACCTCTACATTGTTCGAGTATATGGGCTCCCGCTGCATTTTTTGTATTGCTAGCTAAGGGTAATTCAAGCAGCTACTGGCTGCTAACCCCCACTGCTTGGTGTTACCTTCACTGGCAATGGAAAATGCAGGGAAGCATTTTTTATTTTTTTTGCCAAAAAACTACAAAAAAAGGACGTGAGCTTCGCCATATTTTTGTATGCTAGCCAGGTATAGCAGGCAGGTGCTGGAAGAGTTGGATACAGCGCCAGAAGATGGCGCTTCTATGAAAATGCCATTTTCTGAGGCAGCTGCAGACTGCAATTCGCAGTAGTGGGGCCCAGAAAGCTCAGGCCAACCTGTGCTGCGGATTCCAATCCCCAGCTGCCTAGTTGTACCTGGCTGGACACAAAAATGGGGCGAAGCCTACGTCATTTGTTTTCTAATTATTTCATGAAATTCATGAAATAATAAAAAAAGGGCTTCCCTTTATTTTTGGTTTCCAGCCGGGTACAAATAGGCAACTGGGGGTTGGGGGCAGCCGTACCTGCCTGCTGTACCTGGCTAGCATACAAAAATATGGCGAAGCCCACATAATTTTTTCAGGGGGCAAAAAACTTCTGCATACAGTCCTGGATGGAGTATGCTGAGCCTTGTAGTTCTGCAGCTGCTGTCTGTCTGTATGGAGAAGAGCAGACAGCAGCTGCAGAACTACAAGGCTCAGCATACTCCATCCAGGACTGTATGCAGAAGTTTTTTGCCCACCAAAAAAATGACGTGGGCTTCGCCATATTTTTGTATGCTAGCCAGGTACAGCAGGCAGCCACGGGCTGCCTCCAACCCCCAGTTGCCTATTTGTACCCGGCTGGGAACCAAAAATATAGGGAAGCCCGTTTTTTTTAATTATTTCACTTATTTCATGAAATAATTAAAAAACAAATGACGTGGGCTTCGCCCCATTTTTGTGTTCAGCCAGGTACAACTAGGCAGCTGGGGATTGGAATCCGCAGCACAGGTTAGCCCGAGGTTTCTGGGCGCCTCTGCTGCGAATTTCAGTCCGCAGCCGTCCCAGAAAATGGCGCTCTCATAGAAGCGCCATCATCTGGCGCTGTATCCAACTCTTCCAACAGCCCTGGAGCCGGGTGGCTTGTTGGGTAATCATGAGTTAATACTGGCTTTGTTTTACTAGCCTGTATTAAGCCAGAGATTCTTAATGTCAGGCACGTTTGACCCGGCCATTAAGAATCTCCAATAAAGGGTTAAAAAAAAGACAGAGAAAAATACTTTAATAGAAATAAATACACAGACACATTAGAGACTCCATCTTTATTACCCCCTGTCAGCCCTCCACGATCCTGCTCTTCTGTCTTTCTCGTTCAACAAATGCAGCTCTGCTACATTCACTGCTGCATGGGGGAAGACGCTGCTTCCCGTGGAGCATTCACTCCGTGAGTGATCAGTGCTGCTAGCGGTAACAGCGGTAACGCTGACAGACGCGTTACCATAGCAACGATGCTCCCGGAGCCGCGGTTAGCGGTGACGTCACCGCTAACTGCGTTGCTATGGCAACGGTGATCTCCGTTAATGACCGACTGTGTCAGCCGGTCCCTAACGGAACGGGGAGTCGACCGTGTGCTACAGTATGTCGCCGGTACATGGCGATACACAAATGTGCACCGTGTACCGGAGAGATGCACTCGCAGGTCCTACATGACGCGTCATAGTCATGTGACCAGTCTGTAGCCAATGAGATAATAGCCACATGACTGGTCACATGGCTATTTTGACATCACGATAGGTCCTGCATCACTTCTGGCAGTGCTGGTCACCGGGAGGATTCAGCGATCATCGGATGGAATAGCGGCAGGAGACAGAGTGCAGAAGGGATCGCGAGGACCGGTAAGTGTTATGGCAATGTTTATTAACTGTTTGTGTACATTTATCATGCATTTTTATGTGTTTGTGATTGCCTCCCATTATAGCCTATTGGTTCGAGTTCGGTTTGTCGAACGTTCGACGAACCGAACTCGAACGGGAGCTCCGTTCGGCGAACCGACCTCGAGCCGAACCGCGACCGGTTCGCTCATCTCTATTTGGGAGTTTTACCCTGGTAGATCGGAAGGGTAATGGAGAGACCCAATGGTTGGTTTTGTCTTTAGAAAACTCACAGTCCATTATTCCGATGAATTCTCTGTCCTCTACTGACAAGGCTACTTTATCGTCGTCCTTGGTTGTGAGAAAGACTGATCTTCCCAAGTTGTCGATATGCAGAGAAGAAGCGATGTCAGGTAGCTGTATTGTGTCTGGAGACTTCTCTTTCACTCCATAGTGATGAGGACATGGCTTTAAGCAGGTTGTACGCCCATCTCCATGCACGTAAGTCTTGAAGGAATCAATTTCTGATCGATCAACGCACGCATTTCCTATGACTACCCATCCCAAGTCCAGTCTCTGGGCGTATGGTGCATAGTCAGGCCCATTACACTGCTGTCGCACCTTGTGTACCCTTAGATTGTCTCTGCCGAGCAGGAGTAGAATCTCTGCGTTATTGTCCAGAGGTGGGATAACACTAGCGAGGTATCTTAGGTGTGGTTGATGAAATGCAGCTTCTGGGGTAGGAATTTCATTCCTGTGGCTGGGTATTTGGTCACATTCAACGAGCGTTGGTAGAGGTATTTCAGTCTTCCCATTGATAGGAGAAGCAATGAATCCCTGGGCTCTTCTGCCGCTAGTCTCTATGCGACCTGAGCAGGTGTTCAAGGTGTAGGGTTCTGATGGTCCATTAATTCTGAAGGCTTCAAAGAATTTGGTTCCTGCTAGGGACCGGTTGCTTTGGTCGTCTATGATGGCATACACCTTCATTGCCTTTTCTGGATGTCCCTCGGGATAAACCTTGATGAGGCATATTCGGGCACAACATTTCTGTGTTTGGCCCTCTCCACATACCTCTGAGCATGAGCAGGAGACGGCTGTGGTGGTGTCAGTCTGATTCTTGGGCTCCCCGCCATGACTTGGAGTGGGAGGGGTGGTGACTGCAGCCGGTGTGTCTCTAGCTAGCTGGTTTGGGTGCATGGCTGAAACGTGTTTTTCGCTATGACACTCCTCACACTTGACGATGGATTTACAGTCCTTGGCCATGTGCTCAAGGGATGCGCAGCATTTGAAACAGATCCCAAGCTCTGTGAGGACTTTCTTGCGCTCCTGTAGGGTTTTGGATCTAAACCCTCTGCACTTGTTCAGTGAATGCATTTTTTTATGGATGGGACATTCTTGATTGAAAGACTTATCTCGTGATGAGATGGTGTTCTGTTTATCTGTGCGTGCTGCAGGTGATGGTAGCTCAGTCTTCCTGACACTCACAGTGTTCTTAATGTCTCTGCGTTTGTGCATGGCACCTTGATGATGATGTTGTTGCAGTTGCCGAAGTGTTGAACTCTAGGAAGTCGAGGCTGGGGTCGTTCCTCATCTGGGCCTGCTCGTCGATGAACTTGCAGAACTGAATAAATGGGGGAAAGGTGACGTCATGCATTCTTTTGTACCTTGAGACTGACGTTGCCCATTTCTCCTGCAGACTGTATGGCAGCTTCACCACGATAGGGTTCACTCCATGGGCTGTATCCAGGTAGCACAGCCCAGACAGACGAGGATCTCTTTTGGCGAGCTCCAGCTCCATGAGCAGATCACTTAGGTCTTGAAGCTTGTGGACTTCTTTAAGGTTGATCTTTGGGATGTCCTGCAGTCTCTTGAATAGGGCTTTCTCTCTATTGCTTCTGCGCTGCCAAAGGTGCGTTCCAGTCTCTGCCATGCAGCAGCGAGACCTGCTTCTGCTTGTCCCACATAGACGGTTCTGAGGCTCTTGATACGGTTTGTAGAGCCTGGGCCCAACCACTTGATCAGGAGGTCGAGCTCTTGTTCTGCAGTGAAGTTGAGATTGGCGATGGCTGCCTTGAAAGTTGCTTTCCAGGCCCTGTAGCTCTCTGCACGATCATCAAATTTCGTGAGACTAGTATTGATTAGCTCTCTGCTCACCATGAACCTGGCAAACTCAGACATATCTGATTTCTCACCACTTGTTGCCACGACGACTCGTGATGCCCCTGGGGCGTATGGGCTGCCTGGCATGAATGGATGAGATGTTCCCGGGTAAAATGACGTTGCTGCAGGGTTGAGCTGTGGTTTAGCCTCTGTAGATTCTGATGACCGCTGCTTGAGCTGTGGAAGTGGGTCAGGAAACACTTGGTTGCCATCTTGCCGTGGTGGCTGTGTTTGAGAGGGCACCTCTTGGTGACTGTTATTAATTTGCTCGGGTGCTTTAGGTGGTACTGGCACTGGTAGAGGTAAGTTGGAGGTTTCGGTGTTGTCGGCTTGGACGGTACTGAAAACTGGGGTTGCTACAGGTAACTGATTCAGTACATAGTCTCTTGTGCGATCAACTGGATTGTCTGCTTCCAGTGGTGGCGAGTGAGCTGGATCAGGACCTTGGATCAATGCTTGCTCAAGTAGTCTCACTTTAGCTAGCGCAACTTCCTCTTCCATCCGTGACCGAAGAATCTTTATCCGAGCCTCCGCTTCTGCCCTTTTGGCTTCTGCTTTAGCGGCTTCTGCTTTTGCAAGGGCTTCTGCTCTTGCAAGGGCTTCTGCTTCTGCCCTTTTGGCTTCTGCTTCTACCCTTTTGGCTTCTGCTTCTGTCCTTTTGGCTTCTTCCTCTACTTCTCTTTCTGTGAAGGAACGTCTCACCTTGGATTCCTCTGCTCTTAGGTGGGCCTCTAGTATCCTGTCGCTCAGGGCTGAGCTTCTTGAGGATGATGACCCGGATGACCGAGAGGAACGTCTAGATGAGGTTGATCGGTGTGATCTGGTTTCTTGCTAGTGAGAGATACGGTGTTCGGCCTTGTCTATGGCATCTTGCACCTTGGCATCTCTTTCCTTGTCTACCTCTTCTGCCTTGCTCAGGTCTGAAAGAGCTTCATCAATTTTAGAGTCTTTTAGAAAGGTAATGTACCTTGTTGACAGTCTCTTGTATCTTTCATGAGCTGTGTTCAGCCGTTCCAGAGCGGCTTGTAAGCATGCGGCATCACCTGATGAGGATTCAAGTCTTGACATGTAATAGGTGACTCGTTCCCACTGTTCTTCCAGGTGTTCACATAGCTCATCTTTCATAGTGTGATAGTTTTCAGTGGCCTTTATCGTGGGTTTGGAAGAGCGCTTCGGTCGGACAACTTGGTCTGCTGAAAGCGTGGGCTCTGCCTCCTGGGCTTCATAATGGACAGTATCAGGTTGTATTTGCTCTGTTTCAGCAGTGGGGAACTGTCCAAGGTCTTTTTCGGCCATTTTGATTTAAGGTGTACTGTCTCTTTAAGAAACTTGACTTTTGAATAGGGGTCCGAAGATTGTTGTGCAGCTCTGCAAGGACTCCCTGATGAGATTCCCAAGGTGTCTTTAGCAAAACTTGGGGTTCGCAGTGCAGCGATGTGCAGTAATGAGGTATAATGTACTGCAAGTGTATAGAAGGCGTATAGCAAGAGAGAAACAGCAGGTGCATAAACTGTCCCTTTACAATGCAAGCAGAGGTGACACAGGACGTGGCAGATGGGAGAGCTTCCCCTTAGGCTTGTCCAGGCATGCACTGTGCAGGCAGACTAGTGCACAAGGCTTGTTGCTAGGCAGATTACATGGGAAGTTACAGGGCTCTTAGGGATCTGTAGCCGGGGTATTGAGCTCTTAAGCAGTCTTCTGACTGTTCTGTCCCCACTTAAAGACGATGGAAGGCGCGTAGTTGTGAGAGGTTGTGAGAATCTTACCTTCGTTTTTCCTATAGGTAGGGCAGACAGGACCAGAGCGCTCCAGAGTGAAACATGCACATGCTGAGATGAAACAATGGTGGTTTATTTTCTCCAAAGGTTAGGACATGCAGAGTGCAGTAATCCAAGTACTTGGCATTGTAATTCTCCAGTGATGCTTGCCTCTCAAGCTACTACGTGGTCAGAAGACTTTGCTCCTAGTAGCTCCAATCCAATATGGGATGTTGTTCTCACAAACTCTGGTTTGGAATGAACATACCAGGATGTGATGCAAGAGGGTCATCAGACACTCCCATGGGCTAGGCAAAAGAAACAGAGGAGCCGAAAGGTCTGACCAGTAGATGGCAGCAGAGACAAGCATGAAAAACATTAAATAACAGTTTTAACTAAGACAAATAGAAACAGCACAGTAGGTGTCACACGCAACGACATTGCTAACGGAGCCGGATGTGCGTCACGAATTCCGTGACCCCAACGACATCGCTTTAGCGAAGCGATGTCGCTGCATGTAAAGCTTCCTTTAGGCTCAGCTGTGCAATAATCATGCTGGCCAGCCTAACGCACACCTGTGCAATAATCATGCAGGCCAGCCTAAGGCACACCTGTGCAATAATCATGCTGGCCAGCCTAAGGCACACCTGTGCAATAATCATGCTGGAACCCTAAGGCACACCTGTGCAATGATCATTGTGGCCAGCCTAAGTCACACCTTTGCAATAATCATGCTGGCCAGCCTAAGGTACACCTGTGCAATAATCATACTGGCCAGTCTAAGGTACACCTGTGTAGTGATCAGGATGACCAGCCTAAGTTACACCTGTGAAATAATCATGCTGGCCACCCTAAAGCACACCTATGCAATAATCATGCTGGCCAGCCTAAGGCACACCTGTGCAATAATCATGGTATCTAATCAGCAGCTGTGAGGTGGATGGATTATCTTGGCAGAGAAGTCCTCACTAACAAAGATTTAGACAAATTTGTGAACAATATTTGAGAAAGTGTTGTGTTTATATTTTGCTCAGCATATCGCCGTCTACGTCTACCAGGTCCTCCCTCTCGTTCATCTCTCCTTGTCACCTTACAAGTGTCTCTCCCGATTCTCGGCTCCGGCTCTGGATGTGCTGAATATAGATGACTAATAATATTGTTACTTACAGGAATGTATAACTCACAACAAGAATCGGACATCAACCATTAATTAAGGGGTAAAACTTTTTCAGTATTGTTTACCCATCAGCAGAAAAGGGGACATATACTTTTGCAACTACTTTGTTTCAATGTATCTGAAATATAAAAAAATGGAGCATGAAGAAAAAAAGAATCAAGAAAGGAAAACAAAACTTCCAACCGTTTTATGTAAACAGCTCTCATGCAGAACTATGTGTCCCTACAGGCATGAAATGTCCCGTCTGATCAGGCGCTCACGTGTTACTCGCTCCTCTACTGTTTGTAGATAATTAATTTAATCACACTATCAAAGCCTGTTACTATGAGGATACATAAATGTGCGCAGGAGTTGTATACAAAAAACAATAGGAGATATTTGTTTAGTTTAGATACATGGTTGGTTGTCAAAAGTATACACGCCCCATATGTAAAGGTGCTGGACCGGCTGAGCATCTCCAGACTTAAACCCTATAGAGCATCTTTGGGACCTCATCAAACAGAAGGCGATAGAGCACAAGGTCTCTAACATGCACTAGTAGAGATGGGCAAACCCAGAAATGTTCAGGACCGGACTTGAACCCGAATTTGAGCCCAGACACCAAACCCCATATAAGTCTATGGGGACTTTTGTGCTGTAAAATGCTGTTAGTAAGGGATAGGGGGCTGCAAAAAGAAACAGAATGGGGGTTAAAGTGGGACTTTATACTTACCGAATCTCAAAACGGCTGTTTCACTGATTCTGGATCCGCTCATTAAATCTCATGCATATTCACTGCTTTCTTTGCCCAACCCCTGTGACAGCATCTGTGATTGGTTGCAGTCAGACTGCCGGCATCTGTGTTTGGTTGCAGTCAGACTGCCGGCATCTGTGATTGGTTGCCCTCGCACTAGCTCTTTGAGTCCCAAAGTTAAGTGTAAAAATAAATAAAATTGTTGAAAAAAAATGGCATAGGCTCACTTTTTGACAAATAAATCAGACAAATCAGACAAATAAAGCAGACAGCTGGAGGCTGCAGCCCCCCAACTGTGCGCAATATCATGGCTGTGTATCAAAATATGTGGGACCCCATGCGAGTTTTTTAAATAAATTAAAAAAAAAACAATGTAGGGTCCCTCCTATTTTGATGCCTAGCCAAGATAAAGCAGACAGCTAGGGGCTGGTATGCTTAGGATGGGGAGGCCCATGGTTATTGGGCCCACCCCAGCCTACAAATAACAGCATACAGCCACTCCACAATTGGTTGCATCCACTAGATGCCCCAATTGTGGTGCTTTACCCTGTTCTTCTTGTTTGCACTGGAGCGTTGGCAATCGGGGTAATATAAGAGTTTAATGACAGCTGTGATTTGTCAAAAAATCACAGCTGTCATCAAGCCCAAGGTTAGTAATGGGGCAAGGTCTATGAGACCCTACCATTAGTAACCGTATAAGTAAAAATAAATACAAAACACAGAGAAAAATCCTTTAGTTAAAAAACGAACAAAAAAACACCTTCTTTCTCCAATTTATTTACCCCCAAAACACCCCTGCAGGTCCAACATAATCCATGCCATGACGTCCCACCATGATCCTAGGTCTACTACATCTGAGGTTGCAATGCACAGTCCCATCAGAAAACGTGACCGATCACTGCAGCCGTGGGGACACACTGGCGGGGCCGCAGCTGTGAGCAATGACATCAGTGAGTTCACCTGAGGTCACACCTAGCTATTCCCACATTAGCCCAGCTGCGACCTCAGGTGAACTCACTGACGTCACTACTGTCACAGCTGCATTCCCGCCATTGAACTCAAATCCTGCAGTCCGGTATTGAGTTCAATGGTCCTGGATTACTAGATTGTTGACTTCAGTGGGACTGGATTACCTGATTAACTGGCACCATTGAAGTCAATAATCTGGCAAGATTGAACTCAATGCCGGATTACCAGAATGCGTATACATTGAGTTCAATGGGTTCACCTGAGGTTACAGCTGGGGTACTATGGCATTAAGGGATTAGGCTATGTGTGCACGTGAGCTCCTTAGGTCCATGTGCAGCACACAGACACACCTCTTACCGAATACACCTCACTACTGTAGACGTGCCCTAACATGCCCCCCTTAGGAGGTCACAGGTGTGTCACGGGTGTCAGACAGTCCTGTGGTGTCCGGCTATAGAAGGTCACAGCGTTTGGCTGTGCAAAATGCACCCTGCACTTTCTATTATTCCTGCTGTTAATATCAATGTACTAGATATCTCTTCTGCTGGGTTTTCATACTTTTCCCTCTAGAACGCTGCGCAGCTCCTCTTCCTTTCAGTTGCTAATCAAGAGTAGTCACAAGTGGTACATTCTCTAAATGGGCTATAGTCAGCAGTGGGGCCGCAGGGATCTGTGCTAGGACCAATTCTTTTTAATCTCTTTATTAATGACCTTGTGGATGGGATTGATAGTAAAGTGTCAGTCTTTGCTGATGACACCAAACTATGTAGGAT
This sequence comes from Anomaloglossus baeobatrachus, assembly GCF_048569485.1. NCBI lineage: Eukaryota > Metazoa > Chordata > Amphibia > Anura > Aromobatidae > Anomaloglossus > Anomaloglossus baeobatrachus. The sequence continues at coordinate 23,387,155 of NC_134358.1, read as the reverse complement.
ATTAAAAACTGACCTTGATAGTACAATATTACAAAAAGATCTGGATAAGATGTCAGAATGGGCAGATACTTGGCAAATGAGATTTAATGTTGATAAATGTAAAGTAATGCACCTAGGACGGAGTAATCCTATAGCTGCGTATACATTAAATGGAAGTAAACTCGGGACTACAGAACAGGAGAAGGACTTGGGTATTCTCATTACAAATAAGCTGAGCAGCAGCACTCAATGTCAGGCAGCAGCTGCTAAAGCAAACAAGATTCTAGGGTGTATAAAAAGAGAGATTAGATCCCGTGACCCCAACGTATTGTTACCCCTCTATAGATCACTTGTAAGGCCACATCTGGAATACGGGATCCAGTTTTGGGCTCCTCATTTTAAGAAGGACATTCAGAAGTTACTCAATTGAAAGGCGGCAACTAGACTACTACAAGGAATGGAGGCCGCTCGTATGATGAGGAATGGAGGCCGCCCGTATGATGAGGAATGGAGGCCGCCCGTATGATGAGGAATGGAGGCCGCCCGTATGATGAGGAATGGAGGCCGCCCGTATGATGAGGAATGGAGGCCGCCCGTACGATGAGGAATGGAGGCCGCCCGTATGATGAGGAATGGAGGCCGCCCGTATGATGAGAGGTTGGAAAAAGTTAGATATGTTTAGCTTAGAAAAAAGACGTCTCAGAGGAGATCTCATTTACATTTATAAATACGTGTGGTCAATATAAAGGACGGGCACATGACTTATTTCCTCCAAAGACAATACTAAGGACCAGAGGCAGTCACTGCGGGGGAAGAAAAGTGATTCCGGCAGCTAAATAGGAAAGGGTTCTTTACAGTTAGAGCAGTCAGACTGTGGAATGCCGACCACGAGAGGTAGTAATGGCAGATACTAGAACAGCTTTATATCAGGGCTGGAGGATTTCCTCAGTACACAACATTGTTGGTTATAAATGACTTAGGGACAAAATGTAGAGTTGGTGGCGGAAGGGGGAACTGGATGGACGTAGGTCTTTTTTCAACCTATGTAACTCTCTGTATTTCCCCTTGGGTTTAAACACTCTCATTTTCCCTGGACCTTTGCTGGTGATATTCAGTTCCTTCACACTCACTGGATGCAAGCAGGCGGCTTGCACTCATCTGTGGTATCGTTGCTGATCTCTGCTGAACTTCTACCTGAATCATCTGTGGATAAGTAGTTCATGCGCTTTCCCCCCATGTCCTCCTTGTGTCTTCTTTAGTGTTTAGTGGGGTTGACGACGAGCTCATCCCACCCGTTCTCTATTTAGGACCCAGCTCTAGGGTCAAGTATCCGTCTCGGAGCATGGGTGTGGAACCTATCTAGGATGCTGAGTTACCCCAGGGATCAGCGGTAGGTTTGGTCAGAGGTCACCATCTCCCCCTTCCCTAGACTCAGGGTTTCCCTTCCCTTTTGCAGTTTGCTTGGTAAAACCCCATACCTAGAGTGACATACATACATTTATACATACTGAGCTCCACCTAGTGGTGAGTGCAGGCGGACATAATTCTATCATTTCACTCCCTGAGTGCTGGCAGATATATAGGAATAATCTCTTCCTGCGGCGTGACGGCATGTCCGTATGTCAGGTTGGTCTCGGCTGTAGGATATGGACCCATTACACTTCCGCTGTCCTTCATAACATCCCGTTAATCATCCCCAGTTTCCATGCGGCAGTGTGCGCTATGTGGCAGAGACATACTGTAGATCATCCCGGACTTCTGAGCCAAGCATGGTAAAGAATTCCAGGCTCCTGCGCTCACAACCAGACAGCTAAAGGGAATTTTCCATAGGAGTCTTCTGCGTACGTCACCAACACGCAGCGACGGGAATGTACTGAGGACATTCTTCTTCTGGATGTCAGGGCGCAGGGTCTGCAATATGTGTCAGGGCACAGTGCATACCTCAATAGCTTCTCACAGACCCCAATAGTGAGATTGGCACTCACATAAAGTTATCTCACTTATGGGGATCACATTTACATAAGAAGAATAAAAGTTCTCTTTTTGTTATTGCAATTTTTTAAATGATTTTATTAAATGATGAGTCTCCAGAGGCATCTGGCAGCTGCTTATCTCCCTTTGATCAGAGCACAGGCGACAAAGTGGCAATAATGTGGATATTACCTTTCCATTTTTTGATCTGAATAAAACATATGTTTTATTCTATTTCTCAGTTATGTTGTGGAGATATTAGCTTGTAAACTTCACAAGTTAAATTCCACTTTAACCAATGGGGCGTAAGCAGAGATTTTTCGTGGAAAGGGGGAGGGGTGTGAACTTTCTCCCATGTATGGCAATGGCCAATCATAAGCAGGGGGAGTCATTCAGGGGGAAAAAAAAGAAACATCACCAGAGAAAGTCAGAACTGGCTTTCTCTATATGATCTGGCAAGACTGATGTGTTTAACATTATCACACATAGATCTCACTGCTGGCACCATGTATGATGATAGCGTCACTGAATATACCACTACCAAAAATATATAGGTCAGGGTTAGGTGGGCATGATATAGTAGTGTTGTACAGAAAAATTGTGTAGCCGTTGTTTAGCAGAGCTATCTGGACACTGAAAGGCATTACTGTGTATGATACTGTGTATATACACTGACAAGCAAAAGGGTAACAATGTTTTGACCTTTGGACTTCCAGGCTCCATATCTCACCACCCACTTCAGCTTTGAGCGTGAGACGAACTTCATTGTATAGACAATCATCTTGGCTATCTCATACATAAATGTGACTTGCAGCTATTTAGCATATGATTAATTATGTAGATTATTGTCATGTCTCTGCATTGTTACTGTTTTGCTCCTGGTGGTGGAAATCTTTTTCTTCCTGTATACTACAAATTACAACCTGTTCTCACATTCCCTAATAGCTCAGTGGGTTATTTGGTTGATTCCCAAGTGAAGAGTCACTGATTCGAATCGAGGAGCCGCCATGAAGAAGATTTCCCAAGAAAAGAGGAACAGCATCATCCAACTCATCGATAGCGGTCTCGGGGACAGGAAAATTGCCAAATGCCATATGTGAGGCCATGACAGGTGGAAGAATAAGAAGTGGAGTCTGTCCATCCATTCAAAAACCAAGAGGTGTCGTCCAGGCAAAATATCAGAGTCACCAAGTCGCTCATCACAAGGTCTATCAGTTCTGGTGACACCCGGCAGTGGAGGCGGCTCGTCTGCTCCATAATAGTGAGATCACAGACGTCCATGTGAGCACCGAGCGACGCGCGTTACACAAGTTTGGAATGGTGGCCCGAAAAAAGGTGAAGAAGCCTCAACTTCAATATCATCATAAGAAGTGTTGGCTCGAGTTTATAAAAATGGATGAAAAGTGGAAGATTGGAGATGGGTGATGTGGAGCGATGAGACGAAAGTCAAAAGAAGTCTCTGATGAGGGGAAATGGGTCTGGAAGAAACAAGGGAAAAGGGATTGAGAAGTTGAAGGATCTGCCAAATTCGGTGGAGGAAGCCTGATGATATGGGGGTGTTTACAGCCAAAGGAGTTATGACCCGGATGGATGGTGGTCCCAATGCTGAGCTATATGTGAGGATCCTACAAGATGAGTTACTTCATACACTCGAGTACTATGGGAATGAAAACGACGACATAGTGTTCCAGCAGGACAATGACCCGAAGCATACGGCGAGATTGGAGAAGAAATGGGTCAATGACAATGAAGTAGAGGAGCTGGATTGTCCCCATAGTCCCTAGACCTCAACCCAATCCAACACTTGTGGGGGGAAAAAAAGCTGTGTATGTGACGCCCCTGGACTAGTCAGGGCGTCACAGGGGACTGCACGCTCTTTACTCTTAGTGCAGGACTCAACCCCTCTTGGTTCTGGGTTCCCAACCTGCAGCACTGCTTCCATCAGCATCCGAAAATCCCAATCACATCTCACACCACACCCTGTCAGGCACACCAGTTGGCTGCTAAGCTGGAATAGGGCCGGGTAGGGAGGTGACAAGGGGAGTTGAGTGGTAGCCCTCAAGCAGTGAGGATCTAGGAGAGAGCGTGTGGCTCCCGGGGAGGAGAAGATTGGGTTGCAGACAGTGGTCTGGACCTGGAGGAGTCGGAGACCTGGTCGCGGGATATTGGGACTGGGTGCCTGGCTTAGTCTCGGAGGACAGTCAGCAGCAAGCACAATAGCCGGTCTGGGACCGAAAGCACGTCGGGGTACTGGACCCTAGGTCGAGGAGAGGCTTTAAGCAATCCAGCAATTAACCTGCGGAGGATAGGGCCTTTATGGACTGTCCCCACGAAGCTCAGAGATCGGGGGCACTAGCGCAACGATGGGGATAGGGCTTTCCAACCAAAGCAGCCCACTGAAATCCCAAGCGTGAGCCCCTGAGAGCACAGCTCCTTCACACAAAAGGTGGGGAGCGGGGCCCGGACAGCTTCAAGCTTACAGGTCACTTGGACACTACTAAAATTTGTGCACGGAGGCAGGCTCCGGACCACCAGGCAGTACTGCAGGGGACGGAGACCCGGACGAGCTCCCCAAGAGGCAGCGGCACCCAGAGACTTGGTTTCTTACATTGTCAGCGTCCGCTTTCCTTCTGACTGAGTACCTGATTAACCCCTGCTACCAGCGAGCCTGCGCTCCCATGCAAACCCCCTCCATCCAGAGTCCCGGGGCCTTCCCTACCCGTGGAGGTTAACGTCATCTGGCTGCCCCCATTCCATCACCCCGGGTACTCCCAACGGCAGCGGCGGTACTCCCTATTACCACATACCACGGGTGGCGTCACGAACTATATAATGCACTGTAAATAATCCCCCCCCATTACATTTTAGAGTGACCCTGAGCCCCCGGGTCCGGAGACCCTCGAGCCACGAGTAGCAACACCCGGATCCGAGCAGTTTGACCACTGCTGCGCCGGTACATATACATCCCCAAGAGAGCCAACCAGTATACACCAACCCTGGGAACATGGAGAAGAGACCTGACCAGTATACACCAACACTGGGAACATGGAGAAGAGATCTGACCAGTATACACCAACACTGGGAACGTGGAGAAGAGACCTGACCAGTATACACCAACACTGGGAACATGGAGAAGAGACCTGACCAGTATACACCAACACTCGGAACGTGGAGAAGAGACCTGACCAGTATATACTAACACTAGGAATGTGGAGAAGAGACCTGACCAGTATACACCAACACTGGGAACATGGAGAAGAGACCTGACCATTATACACCAACACTGGGAACATGGAGAAGAGACCTGACCAGTATACACCAACACTCGGAACGTGGAGAAGAGACCTGACCAGTATATACTAACACTAGGAATGTGGAGAAGAGACCTGACCAGTATACACCAACACTCGGAACGTGGAGAAGAGACCTGACCAGTATACACCAACACTGGGAACATGGAGAAGAGACCTGACCATTATACACCAACACTGGGAACGTGGAGAAGAGACCTGACCAGTATACACCAACACTGGGAACGTGGAGAAGAGACCTGACCAGTATACACCAACACTGGGAACATGGAGGAGAGACCTGACCAGTATGCACCAACACTGGGAACGTGGAGAAGAGACCTGACCAGTATACACCAACACTGGGAACGTGGAGAAGAGACCTGACCAGTATACACCAACACTGGGAACGTGGAGAAGAGACCGGACCAGTATACACCAACACTGGGAACGTGGAGAAGAGACCTGACCAGTATACACCAACACTGGGAATGTGTAGAAGAGACCTGACCAGTATACACCAACACTGGGAACGTGGAGAAGAGACCTGACCAGTATACACCAACACTGGGAACGTGGAGAAGAGACCTGACCAGTATACACCAACAGTGGGAACGTGGAGAAGAGACCTGACCAGTATACACCAACACTGAGAACGTGGAGAAGAGACCTGACCAGTGTACACCAACACTGGGAACGTGGAGAAGACACCTGACCAGTATACACCAACACTGGGAACGTGGAGAAGAGACCTGACCAGTATACACCAACACTGGGAACATGGAGAAGAGACCTGACCAGTATACACCAACACTGGGAACATGGAGAAGAGACCTGACCAGTATACACCAACACTGGGAACATGGAGAAGAGACCTGACCAGTATACACCAACACTGTGAACGTGGAGAAGAGATCTGACCAGTATACACCAACACTGGGAACATGGAGAAGAGACCTGACCAGTATACACCAACACTGGGAATGTGGAGAAGAGACCTGACCAGTATACACCAACACTGGGAACATGGAGAAGAGACCTGACCATTATACACCAACACTGGGAACATGGAGAAGAGACCTGACCAGTATACACCAACACTGGGAACGTGGAGAAGAGACCTGACCAGTATACACAAACACTAGGAACATGGATAAGAGACCTGACCAGTATACACCAACACTGGGAACGTGGAGAAGAGACCTGACCAGTATACACCAACACTGGGAACGTGGAGAAGAGACCGGACCAGTATACACCAACACTGGGAACGTGGAGAAGAGACCTGACCAATATGCACCAACACTGGGAACGTGGAGAAGAGCTCTGACAAGTATACACCAACACTGGGAACGTGGAGAAGAGACCTGACCAGTATACACCAACACCAGGAACATGGAGGAGAGACCTGACCAGTATACACCAACACTGGAAACGTGGAAAAGAGACCTGACCAGTATACACCAACACTGGGAATGTGTAGAAGAGACCTGACCAGTATACACCAACACTGGGAACATGGAGAAGAGACCTGACCAGTATACACCAACACTGGGAACGTGGAGAAGAGACCTGACCAGTATACACCAACAGTGGGAACGTGGAGAAGAGACCTGACCAGTATACACCAACACTGAGAACGTGGAGAAGAGACCTGACCAGTGTACACCAACACTGGGAACGTGGAGAAGACACCTGACCAGTATACACCAACACTGGGAACGTGGAGAAGAGACCTGACCAGTATACACCAACACTGAGAACGTGGAGAAGAGACCTGACCAGTGTACACCAACACTGGGAACATGGAGAAGAGACCTGACCATTATACACCAACACTGGGAACGTGGAGAAGAGACCTGACCAGTATACACCAACAGTGGGAACGTGGAGAAGAGACCTGACCAGTATACACCAACACTGGGAACGTGGAGAAGACACCTGACCAGTATACACCAACACTGGGAACGTGGAGGAGAGACCTGACCAGTATACACCAACACTGGGAATGTGTAGAAGAGACCTGACCAGTATGCACCAACACTGGGAACATAGAGAAGAGACCTGACCAGTATACACCAACACTGGGAATGTGGTGAAGAGGCCTGACCAGTATACACCAACACTGGGAACGTGGAGAAGAGACCTGAACAGTATACACCAACACTGTGAACACGGAGAAGAGACCTGACCAGTATACACCAACACTGGGAATGTGGAGAAGAGACCTGACCAGTATACACCAACACTGGGAACGTGGAGAAGAGACCTGACCACTATACACCAACACTGGGAACATGGAGAAGAGACCTGACCAGTATACACCAACACTGGGAACGTGGAGAAGAGACCTGACCAGTATATACCAACACTGGGAACGTGGAGAAGAGACCTGACCAGTATACACCAACACTGGGAACATGGAGGAGAGACCTGACCAGTATACACCAACACTGGGAACATGGAGAAGAGACCTGACCAGTATACACCAACACTGGGAATGTGGAGAAGAGACCTGACCAGTATACACCAACACTGGGAATGTGGAGAAGAGACCTGACCAGTATACACCAACACTGGGGACGTGAAGAAGAGACCAGACCAGTATACACCACCACTGGGAACGTGGAGAAGAGACCTGACCAGTATACACCAACACTGGGAACATGGAGAAGAGACCTGACCAGTATACACCAACACTGGGAATGTGGAGAAGAGTCCTGACCAGTATACACCAACACTGGGAACATGGAGAAGAGACCTGACCAGTATACAACAACACTGGGGACGTGGAGAAGAGACCAGACCAGTATACACCACCACTGGGAACGTGGAGAAGAGACCTGACCAGTATACACCACCACTGGGAACGTGGAGAAGAGACCTGACCAGTATACACCAACACTGGGAACATGGAGAAGAGACCTGACTAGTATACACCAACACTGGGAACATAGAGAAGAGACCTGACCAGTATATACTAACACTGGGAACGTGGAGAAGAGACCAGACCAGTATACACCAACACTGGGAACATAGAGAAGAGACCTGACCAGTATACACCAACACTGGGAACGTGGAGAAGAGACCTGACCAGTATACACCAACACTGGGAACGTGGAGAAGAGGCCTGACCAGTATACACCAACACTGGGAACGTGGAGAAGAGACCTGACCAGTATACACCACCACTGGGAACGTGGAGAAGAGACCTGACCAGTATACACCAACACTGGGAACGTGGAGAAGAGACCTGACCAGTATACACCAACACTGGGAACGTGGAGAAGAGACCTGACCAGTATACACCAACACTGGGAACGTGGAGAAGAGACCTGACCAGTATACACCAACACTGGGAACATGGAGGAGAGACCTGACCAGTATGCACCAACACTGGGAACGTGGAGAAGAGACCTGACCAGTATACACCAACACTGGGAACGTGGAGAAGAGACCTGACCAGTATACACCAACACTGGGAACGTGGAGGAGAGACCTGACCAGTATACACCAACACTGGGAACGTGGAGAAGAGACCGGACCAGTATACACCAACACTGGAAACCTGGAGAAGAGACCTGACCAGTATACACCAACACTGGGAACGCGGAGAAGAGACCTGACCAGTATATACCAACATTGGGAACGTGGAGAAGAGACCTGACCAGTATACACCAACACTGGGAACGTGGAGAAGAGACCTGACCAGTATACGCCAACACTGGGAACATGGAGAAGAGACCTGACCAGTATACACCAACACTGAGAACATGGAGAAGAGACCTGACCAGTATACACCAACACTGGGAACGTGGAGAAGAGACCTGACCAGTATATACCAACATTGGGAACGTGGAGAAGAGACCTGACCAGTATACACCAACACTGGGAACGTGGAGAAGAGACCTGACCAGTATACGCCAACACTGGGAACATGGAGAAGAGACATGACCAGTATACACCAACACTGGGAACATGGAGGAGAGACCTGACCAGTATACACTAACACTGGGAACGCGGAGAAGAGACCTGACCAGTATACACTAACATTGGGAACATGGAGGAGAGACCTGACCAGTATACACTAACACTGGGAACGCGGAGAAGAGACCTGACCAGTATACACTAACATTGGGAACGTGGAGAAGAGACCTGACCAGTATACACCACCACTGGGAACATGGAGAAGAGACCTGACCAGTATACACCAACACTGGGAACGTGGAAGAGAGATCTGACCAGTATACACCAACACTGGGAACATGGAGAAGAGACCTGACCAGTATATACCAACACTGGGAACATGGAGAAGAGACCGGACCAGTATACACCAACACTGGGAACGTGGAGAAGAGACCTGACCAGTATACGCCAACACTGGGAACATGGAGAAGAGACCTGACCAGTATACACCAACACTGGGAACATGGAGGAGAGACCTGACCAGTATACACTAACACTGGGAACGCGGAGAAGAGACCTGACCAGTATACACTAACATTGGGAACATGGAGGAGAGACCTGACCAGTATACACTAACACTGGGAACGCGGAGAAGAGACCTGACCAGTATACACCAATGCTGGGAACGTGGAGAAGAGACCTGACCAGTATACACCAACACTGGGAACGCGGAGAAGAGACCTGACCAGTATACACTAACATTGGGAACGTGGAGAAGAGACCTGACCAGTATGCACCAACACTGGGAACGTGGAGAAGAGACCTGACCAGTATACACCAACACTGGGAACGTGGAGAAGAGACCTGACCAGTATACACCAACACTGGGAACATGGAGAAGAGACCTGACCAGTATACACTAACATTGGGAACATGGAGAAGAGACCTGACCAGTATACACCAACACTGGGAACGTGGAGAAGAGACCTGACCAGTATACACCAACACTGGGAACATGGAGGAGAGACCTGACCAGTATGCACCAACACTGGGAACGTGGAGAAGAGACCTGACCAGTATACACCAACACTGAGAACATGGAGAAGAGACCTGACCAGTATACACCAACACCGGGAACGTGGAGAAGAGACCTGACCAGTATACACCAACACTGGGAACGTGGAGAAGAGGCCTGACCAGTATACACCAACAGTGGGAATGTGGAGAAGAGACCTGATCAGTATACACCAACACTGGGAACATGGAGAAGAGACCTGACCAGTATACACCAACACTGGGAACGTGGAGAAGAGACCTGACCAGTATACACCAACACTGGGAACGTGGAGAAGAGACCTGACCAGTATACACCAACACTGGGAACATGGAGAAGAGAGCTGACCAGTATACACCAACACTGGGAATGTGGAGAAGAGACCTGACCAGTATACACCAACACTGGGAACGTGGACAAGAGACCTGACCAGTATACAACACTGGGGACGTGGAGAAGAGACCTGACCAGTATACACCAACACTGGGAACACGGAGAAGAGACCTGACCAGTATACACCAACACTGGGAACATGGAGGAGAGACCTGACCAGTATACACTAACACTGGGAACGCGGAGAAGAGACCTGACCAGTATACACTAACATTGGGAACATGGAGGAGAGACCTGACCAGTATACACTAACACTGGGAACGCGGAGAAGAGACCTGACCAGTATACACTAACATTGGGAACATGGAGGAGAGACCTGACCAGTATACACTAACACTGGGAACGCGGAGAAGAGACCTGACCAGTATACACTAACATTGGGAACGTGGAGAAGAGACCTGACCAGTATACACCACCACTGGGAACATGGAGAAGAGACCTGACCAGTATACACCAACACTGGGAACGTGGAAGAGAGATCTGACCAGTATACACCAACACTGGGAACATGGAGAAGAGACCTGACCAGTATATACCAACACTGGGAACATGGAGAAGAGACCGGACCAGTATACACCAACACTGGGAACGTGGAGAAGAGACCTGACCAGTATACGCCAACACTGGGAACATGGAGAAGAGACCTGACCAGTATACACCAACACTGGGAACATGGAGGAGAGACCTGACCAGTATACACTAACACTGGGAACGCGGAGAAGAGACCTGACCAGTATACACTAACATTGGGAACATGGAGGAGAGACCTGACCAGTATACACTAACACTGGGAACGCGGAGAAGAGACCTGACCAGTATACACCAATGCTGGGAACGTGGAGAAGAGACCTGACCAGTATACACCAACACTGGGAACGCGGAGAAGAGACCTGACCAGTATACACTAACATTGGGAACGTGGAGAAGAGACCTGACCAGTATGCACCAACACTGGGAACGTGGAGAAGAGACCTGACCAGTATACACCAACACTGGGAACGTGGAGAAGAGACCTGACCAGTATACACCAACACTGGGAACATGGAGAAGAGACCTGACCAGTATACACTAACATTGGGAACATGGAGAAGAGACCTGACCAGTATACACCAACACTGGGAACGTGGAGAAGAGACCTGACCAGTATACACCAACACTGGGAACATGGAGGAGAGACCTGACCAGTATGCACCAACACTGGGAACGTGGAGAAGAGACCTGACCAGTATACACCAACACTGAGAACATGGAGAAGAGACCTGACCAGTATACACCAACACCGGGAACGTGGAGAAGAGACCTGACCAGTATACACCAACACTGGGAACGTGGAGAAGAGGCCTGACCAGTATACACCAACAGTGGGAATGTGGAGAAGAGACCTGATCAGTATACACCAACACTGGGAACATGGAGAAGAGACCTGACCAGTATACACCAACACTGGGAACGTGGAGAAGAGACCTGACCAGTATACACCAACACTGGGAACGTGGAGAAGAGACCTGACCAGTATACACCAACACTGGGAACATGGAGAAGAGAGCTGACCAGTATACACCAACACTGGGAATGTGGAGAAGAGACCTGACCAGTATACACCAACACTGGGAACGTGGACAAGAGACCTGACCAGTATACAACACTGGGGACGTGGAGAAGAGACCTGACCAGTATACACCAACACTGGGAACACGGAGAAGAGACCTGACCAGTATACACCAACACTGGGAATGTGGAGAAGAGACCTGACCAGTATACACCAACACTGGGAACGTGGAGAAGAGACCTGGATCAGATTTCAGTGCAGACTTGCTGGAATCTGATTGAGAGCCCAGAAGGATTCAGGCAGAGCTGAAAGCCGAAGGTGGAATTACAAGATAATGCAAATTAATGTTTCGATTTTTTGGAGCAAAACAGTAACAATGCAGTGACATGATGAGAATCTGCATGTCTTATCATATGCAAGTCACATTTATGTATGAGATAGCCAAGATGATTGCCTAGAAAAGGAAGGTCGTCTCACGCTCAGCGTTGTATTGTGGTATTATTTGGGCACTGTATTGTATGGGCATTGTATGGTGGTATTATTTGGGCACTGTATTGTATGGGCATTGTATGGCAATAATATTTGGGCACTGCATTGTAGGGACATTGTATGGTGGTATTATTTGTCAATAAATTAGCAGTATTGCATAGGCCTTTTATGGAGACTATATTTTGCATTACATGGCAGGTATAAAATGAATATGTATATGATTTTTATTTGTATTGCATATTTTGTAAATATTAGTTTTGTCTAAAAATGGCAAACAGGTGATGATGACCACAGCCCCGACACCGGCCGGTAGAGCAGCGCCGGGTAACGTCTCTCTCCTCCTGCGCGTCCTGCGGCGTGTGAGCGGCCGGGATGGCGGTGTCGTTTCTGCAGTGACGGTGCAGGACGTGTTTGTATGAACGGTTCCGGTGTGCGCTTCACATCCAGATAAATGTTCCTCTCTGTTTGAAAAAACGACAATGAGTTATGAAAACATTTATCTGAGGGTGATGCATGGGCCGCTGCTCCCCGGAGGAATCTGCAGGGATATTTACAGTGAGGCTTCGGGTCAGCGCATAGGTCTGAATACAGCTCCGCGACCCGAGAGGAAAGTTGCGGCACTGCCAGCAGCGGCTCTGGATCCGGGTCCTGAGTGCACCCCATGGAATCCGCCAATCGCTGCCATTTGTAATAAAGTCTTTTCTGCATTTGGCTGATCAGCGATTACTCTGCAGTTGGTGCTAAAAACATCGTCAGCCAGTCTGTCTGGCACCTGTTCACACAAAGTATCAAGCAATAACTGGAGAAATACTCTCCAAACTGTGACCCTTCAGTGACAGCACAATATAGAGGACTAGCTGCAGTACCCAGCATTGCCCAGGATAGTCTCTCTCTTTCTCTCCCAGTCTCTGTGTGTCTGTCTCTGTGTGTCTGTCTCTGTGTGTCTGTCTCTGTGTGTCTCTCTGTTTCTCTGTCTCTGTCTGTGTGTCTGTCTCTGTGTATTTGTCTCTCTGTCTGTGTGTCTGTCTCTCTCTGTTTGTGTGTCTGTCTCTCTCTGTCTCTTTCCCTGTCTGTCTCTATTCATGTGTGTCTCTGTCTCTATCTTTCTGTCTGTGTCTATCTCTCTGTCTGTCTCTGTATCAGTCTGTCTGTCTCTATCTCTTTGTCTGTCTCTATCTCTGTGTCTGTCTGTCTCTCTCTATCTCTGTGTCTGTCTGTCTGTCAGTCTCTTTACCTGCCTGTCTTGCTCCAGATCTGTCTCCTTCCCCATTTGTCTCTTTTCCCTATCTGTTTCTTTCCCCATCTGTCTCTTTGCCAGGTCTGTCTCGTTCCAGGTCTGTCTCTATCTTTCTGTCTGTGTCTATCTCTCTGTCGGTCTCTATCTCTGTCTCTCTCTATCTCTGTCTGTCTGTCAGTCTCTTTACCTGCCTATCTCGCTCCAGGTCTGTCTCCTTCCCCATTTGTCTCTTTTCCCCGTCTGTTTCTTTCCCTATCTGTCTCGTTCCAGGTCTGTCTCTTTCTCCGTCTGTTTCTTTCCCTGTCTTTTTCCTTGTCTCTGTCACTTTTCATGGTTTTGTCTCTTTTCCCGTTTTTGTCTCTTTCCCTATCTCTGTCTCTTTGCATGTCTCTTTCCCTGTCTGTCTGTTTCCCTGTCTCTTTCCCTGTCTGCTTCTTACTCTGTTTGTGTCTATGTCTGTCTGTCTCTTTCTGTCTCTCTAAACATCTCCCCACCGACATCTTATTACCTCACACATAAGCTTCTTATACTAACAATTTATTTTGTTCCTATTGCAACCAATCACAGCTCCTATTAATAACCTAATAGCTCGCAGCTCCATTCACTTTAATGGAGGCAGGGTTTTTTTTAGCGTAACTGTAAAGCGTGGGGTTAAATTCTCCTGACAAAACATAGTGTACGACGTTCCCTGGGTCACATGAGGCGTCTGTGCTAAATTTCGTAATTGTAAATGCGACAGTGCGGATTCCTTTAGCGGACATACACAAACACACACACACACACACACACAAACATACTCAGATTTACATATTAGATTTCCAACATGGCAGCTCTTCGTTGTGGCACCATCAACCCACCGCCCGGCGTGGTTGGAATGGGTTGTCATGGGGTGTCTGCGGTGTTATTGTCGCGGGCGGGGAGGAGGGTGGCAACGCTGCGCTCTCCCACAGCTCGGGACCGGCCGCCGCTGGTCTGCGGCTACTGCTGCTCGGTGGCTCAAGCGATGGGCCGGATCCTGGGGACTCGAGCGGCGCTCCTCGCCCGTGAGTGAAAGGGCCTGATTGTTGGTGGGGAATTTGATTAATGTCCGTGACGCCACCCACGGTTGTGGTGATTCTGGTGCCACCACCGCTGCTCTGTACGGGGATCCCGGGAACGGTGACAGGGAGCAGCTGAGTTGGTGATTCTCCCCTCCGTGGGCAGGGGGCTGGCTGTCCCGGGGCCCGGTGATGGGGGTTGGGATGGTTGACAGGCGGGTTATGGGGCCTGTTGAGGTGCAGCGACGCAGGGGCAGCGCTGTGCCGCACGGCACGGAGGTACTCACTCAGCCCAAGGATGATGACACAGTTCACGGTAAACAAGCGGCTGGTTGGACGGGTCCCTCGGACGGCTGCGGTGTTGATGTTCCCTGCAAGTTAGCGGTGACTGTCTCTTCCCTGCACCTAAATACGGTTGTTGGTAGCGATGGGTTCCCACCGGTAACCTGCTCCCCGTCTTGGATATGGGCCGGAGGAGCCCCTCTTTGCCCGTAGGCGCTGGCCCTGAGGTACTGGTGCCTTGGCGGTGGCGGTGTCCCTCTCTCACGGTTGAACCTTTGCCTTCAATCGGGACTTTGCTGTTTAGAGACCCAGGAGGTCCCCTTCACTGACGGATTTGGCAAATTGTACGGCGACTCCAAGCTTGCCGGGATCCGAAAGGCCCCTGCCAATGGTGCTGGCCTCTCTTTGTGTACTGGTCCGGTACCGCCGGGCCACCACCCGTCCACGGTCCTTTCGGTAACTGCAGTCAGCCACTCCTACAGACGGTCACCGCCGTCTGTCAACCTTGCTGTCTCGTCCGGGACACACACGGACGCTCTCAGTCAGTTTTTGGTTGCTCTACTGCCACTTCACTGCTCTCACTTCCACTCCTCAACTCCTCTCAAACTCATCTCTCCGTTTTCCCGCCTCCAGGACTGTGAACTCCTCGGTGGGTGGAGACCAACCGCCTGGCTCCACCCCCTGGTGTGATCATCAGCCCCTGGAGGAGGGCAACAAGGGTTTGTGTTTTGACTACGGTGTTCTTGCAGGGAATGTGGGGTGTGTGGTGATGTTATGACCTGTGACCCCTGGCTTGCCCAGGGCGTCACATTATCACTTGTATAAAACCTGTATCTGGACGTTTAGAACAATAATTTTACAATATAGCAGTCACTGCAGGTTGTAGTCACCTAAAATGACTACATAATAAAATTAAAAAAATACAAAGTATTTAAAAAAAAAACAAAACAACCCTATACAATAAAAAAAGTTTAAACTTCTCCCTTTTTCCTGAACATAAAAAGCAAAAAAAAGTATATCATTCCCTGTTTCTCGAAAAGTAAGATGTGAGCTCTGTGTGTCTCTCCCAGTAATATAGGCTGGATGTGAGCTCTGAGTATCTCTCCCAGTAATATAGGCTGAATGTGAGCTCTGTGTGTCTCTCCCAGTAATATAGGCTGGATGTGAGCTCTGTGTGTCTATCCCAGTAATATAGGCTGGATGTGAGGTCTGTGTGTCTATCCCAGTAATATAGGCTGGATGTGAGCTCTGTGTGTCTCTCCCAGTAATATAGGCTGGATGTGAGCTCTGTGTGTCTCTCCCAGTAATATAGGCTGAATGTGAGCTCTGTGTGTGTCACTCCCAGTAATATAGGCTGGATGTGAGCTCTGTGTGTCTCTCCCAGTAATATAGGCTGGATGTGAGCTCTGTGTGTCTCTCCCAGTAATATAGGCTGGATGTGAGGTCTGTATGTCTCTCCCAGTAATATAGGCTGGATGTGAGGTCTGTGTGTCTCTCCCAGTAATTTAGGCTGGATGTGAGCTCTGAGTATCTCTCCCAGTAATTTAGGCTTGATGTGAGCTCTGTGTGTCTCTCCCAGTAATATAGGCTGGATGTGAGGTCTGTGTGTCTCTCCCAGTAATATAGGCTGGATGTGAGGTCTGTATGTCTCTCCCAGTAATATAGGCTGGATGTGAGGTCTGTGTGTGTCTCCCAGTAATATAGGCTGGATGTGAGGTCTGTGTATCTCTCCCAGTAATATAGGCTGGATGTGATCTCTGTGTGTCTCTCCCAGTAATATAGGCTGGATGTGAGGTGTGCGTGTCACTCCAAGCAATGTAGGCTGGATGTGAGCTCTGTGTGTCTCTCCAAGTAATATAGGCTGGATGTGAGCTCTGTGTGTCTCTCCCAGTAATATAGGCTGGATGTGAGGTCTGTGTGTCTCTCCCAGTAATATAGGCTGGATGTGAGGTCTGTGTGTCTCTCCCAGTAATATAGGCTGGATGTGAGCTCTGTGTGTCTCTCCCAGTAATATAGGCTGGATGTGAGGTCTGTATGTCTCTCCCAGTAATATAGGCTGGATGTGAGCTTTGTGTGTGTCACTCCCAGTAATATAGGCTGGATGTGAGCTCTGTGTGTCTCTCCCAGTAATTAAGGCTGGATGTGAGCTCTGTGTGTCTCTCCCAGTAATATAGGCTGGATGTGAGCTCTGTATGTCACTCCCAGTAATATAGGCTGGATGTGAGCTCTGTATGTCACTCCCACTAATATAGGCTGGATGTGAGCTCTGTATGTCACTCCCAGTAATATAGGCTGGATGTGAGCTCTGTATGTCACTCCCAGTAATATAGGCTGGATGTGAGCTCTGTATGTCACTCCCAGTAATATAGGCCCTAGAAGGCTCAGACTTTTTGTAGAGAAAATGTGGTGAAGAGACTTAGCTTCTCAGTCTCCTGTTACTAAATATCTGGCACACCGCACCATATATATAACACATAAAATCTGTATCTCTCTATACAGTATATATACATGTAGACAGGGCCGTATTTACCATTAGGCACCCGTGGTCCGGTGCCTAGGGCGGCAGATTGTGAGGGGCGGCACCTTCTGGCATTTTTTTTTTGTGGCCGCCGAGCACAGGGAGCTGATTGACCCCGGAACTGCCGGCGCCTGCACTTCCGGGGTCACAGGCGCGCGCCAATCAGCTCCTTCCTCTGTGCTGCGTCCACTGCTGTGTGGACGTCACATGCAGAGCTCACAGCAGGACGCCGCGGAGGACGTGATGGAAGCCGGTGTCAGAAGAGGATACTCACGTGAGCCAAGAAGATGGCGGCGGGCACTGGAGCAGGTAAGTGGATTCATAAGGAGCGTGGGAGTGTCTCTAATGCAGACCGGAGATCTGCGCATGCGGGGGGGGGAGGCGGCAAAGGCAGATACTGGAGGGAGGCAGAGGCTGAGACTGGGGGGAGGCTGGAGGGAGGCAGAGGCTGAGACTGGGGGGAGGCTGGAGGGAGGCAGAGGCTGAGACTGGGGGGAGGCTGGAGGGAGGCAGAGGCTGAGACTGGAGGGAGGCAGTGGCTGAGACTGGGGGGAGGCTGGAGGGAGGCAGAGGCTGAGACTGGAGAGAGGCAGAGGCTGAGACTGGGGGGAGGCTGGAGGGAGGCAGAGGCTGAGACTGGAGGGAGGCAGAGGCTGAGACTGTGGGGAGGCTGGAGGGAGGCAGAGGCTAAGACTGGGGGAGGCTGGATGGAGGCAGAGGCAGAGACTGGGGGGAGGCTGGAGGGAGGCAGAGACTGGGGGGAGGCTGGAGGGAGGCAGAGGCTGAAACTGGGGGGAGGCTGGAGAGAGGCAGAGGCTGAGACTGGGGGGAGGCTGGAGGGAGGCAGAGGCAGAGACTGGGGGGAGGCTGGAGGGAGGCAGAGGCTGAGACTGGGGGGAGACTGGAGGGAGGCAGAGGCTGAGACTGTGGGGAGGCTGGAGGGAGGCAGAGGCAGAGACTGGGGGGAGGCTGGAGGGAGGCAGAGACTGGCGGGAGGCTGGAGGGAGGCAGAGGCTGAGACTGGGGGGAGGCTGGAGGGAGGCAGAGGCAGAGACTGGGGGGGAGGCTGGAGGGAGGCAGAGGCAGAGACTGGAGGGAGGCAGAGGCTGAGACTGGAGGGAGGCAGAGGCTGAGACTGGGGGGAGACTGGAGGGAGGCAGAGGCTGAGACTGTGGGGAGGCTGGAGGGAGGCAGAGGCTGAGACTGGGGGAGGCTGGAGGGAGGCAGAGGCAGAGACTGGGGGGAGGCTGGAGGGAGGCAGAGGCAGAGACTGGGGGGAGACTGGAGGGGGGCAGAGGCTGAGACTGGGGGGAGGCTGGAGAGAGGCAGAGGCTGAGACTGGGGGGAGGCTGGAGGGAGGCAGAGGCAGAGACTGGGGGGAGGCTGGAGGGAGGCAGAGGCTGAGACTGGGGGGAGGCTGGAGGGAGGCAAAGGCAGAGACTGGGGGGAGGCTGGAGGGAGGCAGAGGCTGAGACTGGAGGGAGACAGAGGCTGAGACTGGAGGGAGGCAGAGGCTGAGACTGGGGAGAGACTGGAGGGAGGCAGAGGCAGAGACTGGGGGGAGGCTGGAGGGAGGCAGAGGCTGAGACTGGGGGGAGGTTGGAGGGAGGCAGAGGCTGAGACTGGAGGGAGGCAGAGGCTGAGACTGTGGGGAGGCTGGAGGGAGGCAGAGGCTGAGACTGGGGGAGGCTGGAGGGAGGCTGAGGCTGAGACTGGAGGGAGGCTGAGGCTGAGACTGGGGGGAGGCTGGAGGGAGGCAGAGGCAGAGACTGGGGTGAGGCTGGAGGGAGGCAGAGGCAGATACTGGGGGGAGGCTGGAGGGAGGCTGAGGCTGAGACTGGAGGGAGGCTGAGGCTGAGACTGGAGGGAGGCTGAGGCTGAGACTGGAGGGAGGCTGGAGGGAGGCTGAGGCGGAGACTGGGGTAGGCTGAGGCTGGGGGGAGGCAAAGGCTGAGACTGGGGAAGAGAGGCTGATGCTGAGGGAAGATAGAGGCTGATGCTGGGGGAGAGAGGCTGATGTTGGGGGAGTGGGAGAGAGGGGCTAATGCTAGAGACAGAGGACAAGGGATGAGGGATAGTGCAATGACAAAATCGATTGGGTGGGGGGAGTGTAAGGACTCAGAATAAGAGGGGGCAGCATTGGGAGCTCATTGTGAAGAAGGGGCAGCATGTGTGGGATCAGTATGGAGTGGAGCAATGTAGGGGAGTCAATATCAAGAGTGAGGTAGTGTGTGTGGGGGGGGGGGGTCTCAGCATAAGCGTTAGTGTGGTGGTCTTAGCATGAGTGGGGCAACATGAAGGTCTCATTATGGAAAAGAGGAAGGCAGCATTAGGAGCTCATGGAGAGGGACAGCATGCATGGGACATTGTGAGAAGGGGGCAGCATGCATGGGACACTGAGGAGGGGGCAGCATGCATGAGACATTGTGAGGAGGGGGCAGCATGCATGGGACATTGTGAGAAGGGGGCAGCATGCATGGGACACTGAGGAGGGGGCAGCATGCATGAGACATTGTGAGGAGGGAGCAGCATGCATGGGACATTGTGAGGAAGGAGCAGCATGCATGGGACATTGTGAGGAGGGAGCATCAAGCATGAGACATTGTGCGGAGGGAGCAGCATGCATGGGACATTGTGAGGAGGGAGCAGCATGCATGGGACATTGTGAGGCGGGAGCAGCATACATGAGACATTGTGAGGAGCGGGCAGCATGCATGAGACATTGTGAGGAGGGAGCAGCATTCATGGGACATTGTGAGGAGGGAGCAGCATGCATGGGACATTGTGAGGAGGGGCAGCATGCATGGGACATTGTGAGGAGGGAGCAGCATGCATGGGACATTGTGAAGAGGGGGCAGCATGCATGGGACATTGTGAGGAGAGAGAAGCATGCATGGGACATTGTGAGGAGGGGGCAGCATGCATGGGACATTGTGAGGAGGGGGCAGCATGCATGGGACATTGTGAGGAGGGGGCAGCATGCATGGGACATTGTGAGGAGGGGGCAGCATGCAAGGGACATTGTGAGGAGGGGGCAGCATGCAAGGGACATTGTGAGGAGGGAGCAGCATGCATGGGACATTGTGAGGAGGGGGCAGCATGCATGGGACATTGTGAGGAGGGGGCAGCATGCATGGGACACTGTGAGGAGGGGGTAGTATGCATGGGACATTGTGAGGAGGGGGCAGCATTCATGGGACATTGTGAGGAGGGGGCAGCATTCATGGGACATTGTGAGGAGGGGGCAGCATGCATGGGACATTGTGAGGAGGGGGCAGCAAGCATGGGACATTGTGAGGAGGGAGCAGCATGCATGGGACATTGTGAGGAGGGGGCAGCAAGCATGGGACATTGTGAGGAGGGAGCAGCATGCATGGGACACTGTGAGGAGGGGGTAGTATGCATGGGACATTGTGAGGAGGGGGCAGCATTCATGGGACATTGTGAGGAGGGGGCAGCATTCATGGGACATTGTGAGGAGGGGGCAGCATGCATGGGACATTGTGAGGAGGGGGCAGCAAGCATGGGACATTGTGAGGAGGGAGCAGCATGCATGGGACATTGTGACGAGGGGGCAGCATGCATGGGACATTGTGAGGAGGGGGCAGCATGCATGGGACATTGTGAGGAGGGGGCAGCATGCATGGGACATTGTGAGGAGGGGGCAGCATGCATGGGACATTGTGAGGAGGGGGCAGCATGCATGGGACATTGTCCTCACATCATGCTGCTCCCTCCTCACAATGTACAGATCATATTTCATAATCGAGGAAGGTGTGGTGCATATACAGTAGTTTATAAGGGAGGGCAGTGTGGTGTTTATTAGGGGCAGTGTCACAGTCACAGTATATAAGTGGGGACGGTGTGGTGGGAATATTTTATACTCATGCTATGTTTTGATGTGCCTGTGGTGATTCCCATTGGGGGGGGGGGGGTTCGTTTCTTATTGATACTTTTTAAAGTGTGCTACAGAGTAGATCTGCCTTAAACAGATGTCGTGTGCGAAAACTCAGTTTTACGTTGTCACTAAGGGGCGCGACCACTTAAAGTGCCTAGGGCAGCACGAAGGCAAAATACAGCCCTGCATGTAGATGCTCTATTTACATCTGTTCTACGTCGCCTTTTACTGCCAGATACGGAGGAGACCCACGAGAGTCTCCTCAGGGTCTCCCCATCAGGTGTAAATAATGTGAAGCTGGTAACAAGGGAATATAAACTGTATATCTCTGCTTCGGCCTCTGTACCTTTGCCTGATATGGAGCCATCTGCCGGGAAATCGTTCCATTAGCCGCTTACATCTTGTTTTCAATTTTGTATTTTAGGAAAGTTTCTAAACTGCAACTGGGAAAACAAAGAGCCGCAAGGTGACAAAACCCAGATTTCCCATTCCCCAAAATCAGGCATAGCTAGGGGTTCAGCTCGGGGGGAAGACATCTGAGTGAGCCCTTAACCGGGTAACCATGGTAACAACTATGGTGGCGCAGCCTAATAATAGATGTAGGGGAACCTAGAAAACAGTCCGCACTTTGCCCCTAAAAAGTGATAACACCCCATGTGCATCTTTGACACTCACGATACTCTGAGTGCCCCATTAATGTGTCGCGGGCGGAGGAGGGGACGTCGCGCTCTCCCACTGCTCGGGTCCGGCTGCCGCGGCTGCTGCGGCCTGCTGCTGCTCGGTGGCTCGAGCGATGGGCCGGATCCCGGGGACTCTAGCGGCGCTCCTCGCCCGTGAGTGAAAGGGGTTTGGTTGTTGGGATAGTTTATTGTCCGTGACGCCACCCACGGTTGCGGTGATTGAGTGTTCACCACCGCTGCTCTGGCTGGGGAACCCGGGAGTGGTGGTATGGAGCAGCCAGTTGTTGTTTGCCCCTCCGTGGGTAGGGCTTGGTGATCCTGGGGCCCAGTGATGGGATTGGATGGTGGGTATGGGGCCTGTGGAGGTGCAGGGGCGCAGGGGCAGCGCTGTGCCGCACGGCACGGAGGTACTCACTCAGCCAGTAAACACGACACAGTTCTCGGTAAACAAACGGCTGGTTGGACGGGTCCCTCAGACGGCTACGGTGCGGATATTCCCTGCAGTTGACGGTGACGGTCTTTTCCCTGCACCTATGTGTAGTTGTTTGGTTGCGATGGGTTCCCACCGGTAACCCGCTCCCCGGCCTGGATATGAGCCGGAGGAGCTCCACTCTTGCCCGCAGGCGCTGGCCCTGGGAAACTGGTGCCTTGGCGGTGGCGGTGTCTCCCCTTACTGGTTGGACTGTTGCCTTCAAACGGGACTTGGTTGTTGGGAGACAGTCATCCCCTTCACTGACGGATTTGGCAAATTATGGCGACTCCTAGCCTTGCCGGGATCTGAAAGGCCCCTGCGCTGGTGCTGACTGTTCTTTGTATACCGCTCCGGTACCGCCGGGTCACCACCCATCTGCGGTCCTTTCGGCAATCTCCGAGCAATCTCTCCTGCAGACGATCACCGCCGTCTGCCAACCTTGCTGTCTCAGTCCAGGGCACACACCCGGACCAACTTCAGGCTTCTTGCTGTCACTACTCTCACTTTCTTCCTTCTCCTCCACTGTTTACTCCTTCTACTTCACACTCCAAACTCTATCTTAGCTCCACACTCAAGCTCTGCCTGAGCTAACTGCCTGGTTTTTCCCGCCTCCAGGGCTGTGAACTCCTCGGTGGGTGGAGCCAACCGCCTGGCCCACCCCCTGGTGTGGACACCAGCCCCTGGAGGAAGGCAACAAGGATTTTAGTTTTGACCTAGAGTGTACCTGCAGGGAATGTGGGGTGCGTGTGGTGTTGTGACCTGTGACCCCTGGCTTGCCCAGGGCGTCACATTCCCCCTTAGCAAAACGCAGACCGTCCTCGGGCTGCCCGTCTAACACCGGTTTTATTTTCCTTTTTTCCGTTTTTCGGAAAAATAGTAAAAAGACACAATACAACTTATGACATCATCCCACATCGGGAGGCACATTTCTTAAACGGTTTCAAACATTTTAAACGGTTGCGGCTCCGCTCTCTCCCACCCAAGTAACCTGGCCCTGATGCTGCCCCTAAAACCCAGGCAGCACCCCTTGACCCCAGTCCAGCACAAGTTACCCGAGCGGGATCTGTCCTTCCCCTCCAGAGGGTAGCCACCGGTTCCTGTGGTGGCTGGGCCCCAGCCGGCTCCACTGCGGGCCCTCCCTCCAACCTGCCTCTCCGGAGGCGGTAACGGTAGCTGCAACAACAGATTTTATTTACATTCCACTTAACGTTTTGTAGTTGCCCTGCAAGTTCACGGGCTTGTCCATAAGGAGTCCCTTATGCAACTTTTTAAACGGTCCCCACGGGGACAACGGTGGCGGCAACGGCCGGTCTTCTCAATCACGGTTAGACAATCTGGTTACTTTTCGGTAATCATCATTTTTCATCATTCTTAAAACTTTGCAAACAAACACAGTGGTGGTCCCAACGGGGACGGTGCAACGGTGCTCCGCTGCCATTACTCAGAGTCATCGGCTTCATCTGAGGGAGGGGGTGCAGAGCTCACACGGCTTTCCTGGCTGCACCTCAACTTCGCATCTAGGGCGAACCACCCCCTCTCTCCACAGTGCCGGGTATACTGCACGATGTCACCCGGCATCAGGTTACGGCCGGGGTGCTCCTCGGGCAGGTGAGCATTCACGTCCAGCCGGGCTATAAACACTTCGGCCTCCAGGCCCGGTTCGTAGATAAACCCATAGCCCCGGCGGACATCAAACCGCCTCACCTGTCCTTCATACAGCGGGCCCCGGACACGGAACGTCGCCTGGCGGAGGTTCTCCTTCTCCCGGATTGCACGGGCCACCAATTCCGCTTTCTTCTTTTCCCTTTCACCAATCTCCGGGCCCAACGGTACCGGCTCCCTGTCCCAATACGGTGCTGCTGCGAGCTCCGGCGCACTGGTCGGGCCCCGCGGGACATTCTGGACGCTGCCCACTGTCAGGGATCTGGGCGGCAGGGTGAGGAGTACGGAAGTGAGCAATAATGGCAGCGGCCCTCCGTTGCAAGCAAGTTGTCCCCCGTTGGGACCCTCAGCAGTTTAATTGAATGACAAAAATCAACCGTGATCTTCATCTGATTGTCCACTTGATTATTCCGGCCGTTGCTGGCAAGTTGTCCCCGGAGGGACTTTCTGAGTTTTACCACCTGCATGAGAAACTACTCATGGACATGGCCGAGAATTGGCAGGCCACCCACGAACTGGTGGGCTTGTAAATAGTTTTATGGCATGGAAACCGTTGCCTCCTCCGGAGAGGCAGATTGGAGGAAGGGCCCGCAGCAGAGGAGGCTGGGGCCCGGCTACGACCAGGACCGGTGGCCATCCTCCGGGGGTCAGGGGTCCCCCTGGATGTGGGGTCCCCTGAAGTGACAGCCGGGTGCAAGTAACCGTACCCGTTCCCGCTCGGGCAGCCTGAACCTGGACTGGGGTCAAGGGGTGCTGCCCACTTCTTAGGGGCAGCATCAGGGCTAGGTTGCTTGGGTGGGAGAGCGTAAGACATCCGTCCGTTATTATTAAAAATGTTTTTTATATGTGCAACGTTGAAGTGTCCTAAGAAAAATGCTTATATGTTTAAAATGTTTACATGTTAATTTATGTTTTACAGTTTTTGAAAAAAAAAATAAATAAAACCGGTGATGGACGGGCAGCCCGCGGACGGTCTGCATTTCACCAAGGGGGAATGTGGCGCCCTGGACTAGCCAGGTCGTCACAGATAACACACAAATACCCCCACCCCATTAGACAGTGGCACCAGCCAAACACAAAACCCTTGTTGCCTCCCTCCAGTGTCTGATGTCCACACCAGGTGGGGCGGAGCCAAGCGGTTGGCCCCACCCACCGAGGAGTTCACATGCCTGGAGGCGGGAAAAGTGGGGGAGAACAGTTTAGGAGTTTGAAGTGAGAGGAGCAAACACTTGGGTGTCTGGGTTTGTGGCCCAGGCACTGACAGCAAGGTTGACAGACGGTGGTGGCCGTCTGCAGGAGTGCTGAAGCAACGTGGAACCGTAGGACCAGGGTCAGACGTTGGCCCGCCGGTACCAACCGGGGAGCGAAGTGAAGCCAGCACACACAGGCAGGGCCATCGGACCCCGACCAGGCTTGGAGCCACCGACAATAGTCAAATCCGAGTGTGACCGGAACCCCAGGGGTTTCCTAACAGCCAAAGACCCGATAGAAGGCAACCGCCCACACCGTGAGGGTATACAGCTACCGCCTAAGGCTAGAGACCCAAGGGCCAGCGCCTGCGGGCAAACGGGCTCCTCCGGCATCCATACACCGGGGAGCGGACTACTGTTGGGGATCCATAGTAGTCAAACAAGTACATCAAGGTGCAGGGAAAGACAGCCGCCATCACCTGTCCGGGGAGAGACACTGCAGCCGGCTGCGGGACCCGTCCATCCAGCCGTTTGGTTTATGGAGAACTTTGTGCATCTCTTACTGAGTGAGTACACCCGTGCCATCCGGCACCACGCCGTGCTGTCCCTGCAACCCTGCACCTCACTAACCTTGCCTCCCCGTCACGTCACCGGGCCCCGGGACCACCGACCCCTACCCACGGAGGGGAAAAACAACATCCCAGGTGCTCCCTACCATCGCTCCCGGGATCCCCGTCACCAGCAGCGGTGGTGCCCATCTTCACCACGATCCGTGGGTGGTGTCACGGACTAAATCCCCCAAACCAACCACCCTTTTCACTCATGGGCGAGGAGCGCCGCTCGAGTCCCCGGATCCAGCCCACCGCTCGAGCCACCGAGCAGCAGCCGCAGCAGCGCCGGACCCGAGCGTTGGCGAGCGACAAGCAGCGGCGGCGTCCTCCCCGCCCGCGACAGTGGGCCTTCATCTCCCCTATACACGGTATGATGGGCCCACAGCTGCCCTATACACAGTATCATGGGCTCACAGGTCCCCTATACACGGTATGATAAGCCCACAGCTCCCCTATACACAGTATCATGGGCTCACAGCTTGCCTATGTCGCGGGCGGGGAGGAGGGTGTCAGCACACCGCGCTCACCCCTTCTGCTCGGGTCCGGCAGCTGCTCAGTGGTGGCTCGAGCGGTGGGCCGGATCCCGGGGTTTCTCGAGCGGCACTCCTCGCCCGTGAGTGAAAGGGGGGTTGTTTGGGGTGTTGGGATAATGTCCGTGACGCCACCCACGGTTGTGGTGATGTGTAGCACCACCGCTGCTCAATGCGGGGATCCCGGGGATGGTGATGGGGAGCAGCCAGGTGTTGTGTTGCCCCTCCGTGGGTAGGGGTTGGTGATCCCGGGGCCCGGTGATGGCTTGTGAGGTGCAGGGCCTGGTGGGCGCAGGGACGCGGGGGCAGCGCTGTGCCTTGCGGCACTATGGTACTCACTCAGCCTGAGACTTGGACACAGTTTGTACGGTAAACCAAACGGCTGGTAGGACGGTCCCACAGACGGCTGCTTTGCTTCCCCGGTAGGTGACGGTGATGTCCCTCTTCCTTGCACCTGTATGTATGGATGGTTGCGATGGGTCCCCACCGGTAACCCGCTCCCCGGCTTCAAGCTGGGCCGGAGGAGCACTACACTTTGCCCGCAGGCGCTGGCCCTCAGAGACTGGTGCCCTGGCGGTGGCGGTGCCTCTGTTGTACAGGTTGGACTGTTGCCTTCTATCGGGACTTGGTTGTTGGGGGAATCTACGTCCCCTTCACTGACGGATTCGGCAAATTTGGCGACTCCTAGCCTTGCCGGGGTCCGAGAGGCCCCTGCCCTGGTGCTGACTGTCTTTCGGAACACTGCTCCAGACCACCGGGCACACAGCCAACGGGGTCCTTCCAGGAACTTCCAAACGGTCCCCCTCCGGACAGTCACCGCCGTCGCTGACCTTGCTGTTCTGGCCCTACACAAAACTGGACCTTCAGGCTTCTCTCTTTCTCTGTCACCTCACTTGCTTTCCTCCTTTACCACTTCTCTTTCTTACTGTCACTTTCACTTAGTTGTTTACACTTGCCCTCCCTGGGCTAATCTGCTCTTCACTCTTGCCCTCCCCGGGCTACTCTGCCTGACACTTCCTGCCTCCAGAGCTGTGAGCTCCTTGGTGGGCGGAGCCAACCGCCTGGCCCACCCCCTGGTGTGCATCAGCAGACTCCTGGAGGAAGGCAACAAGGATTTCTGGTTAGCAGATGTGCCTACCTGGAGTGTGGGGTGTGGTGGTGTTGTGACCTGTGTCCCCTGGCTTGCCCAGGGCGACACACCTATACATAGTATGATGAACCCACAGCTTCCCTATACACAGTATGATGGGCCCTCAGCTCCCTATACATAGTATGATGGGCCCACAGCTCCCCTATACACAGTATGATGGGCCCACAGCTCCCCTATACACAGTATGATGGGCCCACAGCTCCCCTATACACAGTATGATGGGCCCTCAGCTCCCTATACCCAGTATGATGGACCCACAGCTCCCCTATACACAGTATGATGGGCCCACAGCTCCCGATACACAGTATGATGGGCCCACAACTCCCCTATACACAGTATGATGGGTGCACACCTCCCCTATACACAGTATGATGGGCCCACAGCTCCCCTATACACAGTATGATGGGCCCACAGCTCCCTATACACAGTATAATGGGTACACAGCTCCACTATACGCAATATAATAGGCCCATAGCTCCCTATACATAGTATGATGGGCCCACAGCTCCCTATACACAGTAGAATGGGCCCACAACTCCCTTTACACAGTATGATGGGCCCACGGCTCCAATATACACAATATCATGGGCTCACAGCTCCCACCCTCTGCCCCCTACTGCCCAACATACACACCTGGTATATGGGATATTGAGTGACATCCTTTTGTTCCTGGGTGATAACTCCTATGAGCGCAGTATTAGTGGTCAAAGTAGTAACCCAACATTCCCAGACGCCAAAAAAAATATTTTGTAAATATTTTATTATTTCTTTTCATAGGGCTGTAACATCCACCAGCTCCGTGACGTCATCATGGAGCATGGAAGAAGATCCAGCGGCTCCTGAGAAGCTCTAGTGACCTCCATGCCCAAGAGAGTTAAGGCCGTGCTTGAGAATAATTGTCGCGGGCGGGGAGGAGGGTGTCAGCACACTACGCTCACCCCTTCTGCTCGGGTCCGGCGGCTGCTGCTCAGTGGTGGCTCGAGCGGTGGGCCGGATCCCGGGGGTTTCTCTAGCGGCACTCCTCGCCCGTGAGTGAAAGGGGGTTGTTGGGTGTGGGGATTGTTTATAGTCCGTGACGCCACCCACGGTTGTGGTGATTTCACCACCGCTGCTCAATACGGGGGTCCCGGGGATGGTGATGTGGAGCAGCCAGGTGTTGTGTTGCCCCTCCGTGGGTAGGGGTTGGTGATCCCGGGGCCCGGTGACGGTTTGGGAGGTGCAGGGCCTGGTGGGCGCAGGGACGCGGGGGCAGCGCTGTGCCTTGCGGCACTGTGGTACTCACTCAGCCTGAGACGTTGACACAGTTTGTACGGTAAACCAAACGGCTGGTAAGACGGTCCCACGGACGGCTGCAATTGCTCTCCCAGTAGGTGACGGTGATGTCCCTCTTCCTTGCACCTTGTGTACTTGTTGGTTGCGATGGGTCCCCACCGGTAACCCGCTCCCCGGCTTCAAGCTGGACCGGAGGAGCTCTACTCTTTGCCCGCAGGCGCTGGCCCTCAGAAACTGGTGCCCTGGCGGTGGCGGTGTCTCTGTTGTACAGGTTGGGCTGTTGCCTTCACTCGGGTCTTGGTTGTTGGGGGATCTACGTCCCCTTCACTGACGGATTCGGCAATTTACGGCGACTCCAAGCCTTGCCGGGGTCCGAGAGGCCCCTGCCCTGGTGCTGACTGTCCTTCGGAACACTGCTCCAGACCACCGGGCACACAGCCTACGGGGTCCTTCCAGGAACTTCCAAACGGTCCCCCTCCAGACAGTCACCGCCGTTGCTGACCTTGCTGACCTGTCCTGCACACAGCTGGACTACTTCAGGCTTTGCACACTCCTTCTGTTCTGTCACCACTCTTGCTTTCCTCCTTTACTACTTCTCTTTCCTTCACTTTCACTTAGTTGTTTACTCTAGCCCTGCCCGGGGCTAATCTGCTGTTTACTCTCTCATGTCCCTCACTGGACTGCCTGGTTTCTCCCGCCTCCAGAGCTGCGATCTCCTCGGTGGGCGGAGCCAACCGCCTGACCCACCCCCTGGTGTGAATCACCAGCCTCTGGAGGAAGGCAACAAGGATCCCTGGTTCAGCTTAGATGTGCCTACCTGGGATGTAGGGTGTGGTGGTGTGTGACCTGTGTCCCCTGGCTCGCCCAGGGCGACACATAATGGCGGCCACACAAAATATTGACATTTTGGGCACAATTTGTCCATTTTCACTTAGGGGTGTACTCACTTCTGTTGCAATTGGTTAAGACATCAATGGCTGTGTGTTGTTATCTACAGGACACCAAGCTGCACACTGACACTGTACATTGTATCACAGGGTCAGATCTGCAGTGTTGTCCCAAGAAAATATATAATAAAATATTTACAAAAAGGACAGGGGTGTACTCACTTTTGCAATATCCTGTATAGAGCCTGGTGAAATGTACTTTAGGGGAAGTGATCATTAATTACAGAAAAGAGATCAGAAGTGACGCGAGATGTGAGAATTACTGGATCGGTGATTGGAGGAGGACGGTCGCCCGTTTCCTGAGTTCCTGGAAAATATGTGTCCTTAATTACTACAATTATAAAGAAAGATCCAAAAATAAAAAAGCGTTATAAAAGAATTTAGCTGAGTAGTAAATGCAAAAAGTGATATAAGGAACATATTGCATAAAAAAACAGAGATTCCAAATTAATTAAAGGGGTTTTCAAAATTCTCCAAATCCTCCTGAAAAAAACTCAAAACTCCTTAAAAACTTGGCGATTCCGCTTAGTTTTTGCTCTGAAAACTCAGCAACGAGACCCTTTAGGCCCGGGTATGTGAACATGGTGTCTATAGCAGCCAATTTTTTCCTGGAGAAGCCTCTTGGGGCAAATGCCGGCAGTTGCTTTCATGAGCCATCATTCTTGCGGTGCTCTGTTTCCAGCATTTTTCTCTCTATACTGTCCGCTGGATGAATGATCATGTTACTTTTTACACCTCCAGGGTTGTTGAACCCTCATGCGGTTAACAGAAGTGACGTAAGATGGAACATACACAGCAGTGCCATTTTGATATTGCTGTGCATTGCGTCCATTTTTAGGCCATTTTAAGGCACTTTTTCAAGCAGGATTCCAGACAGAATCTGATTGACAAATATGCCATGTGCACATAACTGCACACTTCAGGATACGCAGGTTTTCGTTGTTTTTGGAGGCTTTTTTCCTCAAATAATTCTTGTTTTGGAGCAGTTTTTAAGCCTTTTTCCTGATGCAGCTCTGACGCATTTGCAGTTGTTCTTGCGGCGTCTTCAGCACTGGAGTCTTTCCCGCTATACTTTGAAATATAGATAACTGGCAACTTTCAAGAAGTAGCCCAAGAACGAGAATGTCGTTACTTTTAACCAGTTGCACTCTGTAGCGCTAAGATATGTGGAACAATGAATATGGAAATATAGACATGAAAAACATGCAAAAATTGAGATACTTAGCACACAAAAATGGCCAGATTTTATGTAAGCCCAACAGCCAACTGCAAGGTGACCTCTTTTTGTTGGGTCCCTATCAAACTAATGCCTATTTTTGGGTTACAAAACCTACAATTTGTGGGTGGACAGGAACCTGCAAATGGAGAATTAAAATAGCCTAAGGCTGAAGTGCAGGAGCTCAATCAGAAGGCACGACCCTGTAATCTAAGAAAAAGACTTATGGCACATCCTATCTTTCTAATGTGAACAGGTACAAACTGAACATGAAACATAGTAAGAAAAAGTAAACAGGTGCACTCTGTAGTGCTAAGATATGTGGAACAATGAATATGAAAATATAGACATGCATTATTACTTTGAAATACATGTAAAAATTGAGATACTTAGCACACAAAAATGGCCAGTTTTATGTGAGCCCAACAGCCAACAGCAAGGAGACCTCTTTTTGTTGGGTCCATATCAAACTAATGCCTCATTTTGGGTTAAAAAAACCCCTACAATTTATGGGCAGACAGGAATCTGCAAATGGAGAATTAAAATAGCCTAAAGGTCAAAAGCAGGAGCTTAATCAGAAGGCATGACCCTATAATCTAAGAAAAAGACTGAGGGCACATCCTACCTTTCTAATGTGAACAGCTGCAAACTGAGCACGAAACATAGTAACAAAAAGAAGACAGCTGCACTCTGTAGTGATAAGATATGTAGAATAATAAATATGGGAATATAGACATGTATTAATTCCAAACAAAATGAGGTCACCTTGCCATTGGCTGTTGGGCTCACATAAAGCTGGCCATTTTTGTGCGCTTAGTATCTCAATTTTTGCATGTTTTTCAAAGCAGTAATGCATGTCTATATTCCCATATTCATTGTTCCATATATCTTAGCACTGCAGAGTGCAGCTGTCTACTTTTTGTTACTATGTTTCATGATCAGTCTGCACCTATTCACATTAGAAAGGTAGGATGTTCCATCCGTCTTTTACTTAGACTACTTTTAACCACAACCCTGAATATGTTAAAAGGAGGAATAAGTCGTTTTGACATTTTGGTGCATCATATTCATTTTAAGGGGTGCTTTGGATCCCCCCCAGATCGGTAACTAATAAACCTATAAGAAAAAAAAAAAGGACCCCAATCCCTTTAGAATAAGAGATGAGGTAAGTTGAGGAACGTTTACTAAAATACTGTTTCCTTGATGAGTCTCGGAGGACAGTGTGAGGAAATTCTCCATATTGAGCTGACGAGCCCTGTGTGCCACTGGAAATGATGCCAGACTCTTGACACTTGGCACTGACCCAACAGAAGAGAACGAGCCTGAGAAAATGCAGAGAGAGCCAGGAGGGACACATCCTCAGGACGAAGGAGGAATCTCGTCCTAATATCAACAGCCGCCATCCTACTCCATCCATCCCCAACGATTGGGAGGCCGGGCGGTGTCACGAGGCTCGGGGATCATATTGGTAGATTAATGGAGCATTAAAGTGAAGAAATCAATTATATCCTAAATAGTGACTGTGCAGTCTCATAAAATGAGCTAATAAAAGAAGCGTTTCATTCACGGATGATTCAGTGTCTCATAATAACATTTCCAAGACAAATCTTTGAATATATTTTGAAATACGTAATAAATTGGTCATAGCACCACTAAGCCAACATTCCCGAGGGTCTCCTTCCCCCAATAATGCTCCCTACATTCTCAGTGTTAGACAGTCTAGCTGGTTCTTTGGGGGTTGGCCTTGCAACAGAAAACCCCGCCCCTGAGCACTAGTATAATCAGTGCTTGCTGGAGGTTTAGTTTTATAGAAAGTGCTGTACTTTCTGGATTTTAAGAGGCACTTTTTTTTGGGGTTAAAATGGGGGTGCGTCTTACAAAATGGATATGGCTTACCGGGGTGGCGGTGGTGGAGCGGGGTCACAGGAGGCAGGGTCACAGGACGAACTCAGGGGTGTCATGGCGGGCACCATTGATCTGCGGGCAGGCTGCATTGGTGTCGCGGCGGTGGCGGGGGTGTCACTGAGGTGGAGCGACTCAGGAGGGTCACTGGATGGGGTGTCTTGGTGATGTTTCAAAACTATCAGAAATAACCTTTCCTAAAAGAATATCTTTAATGTATTATATTAAAATTCAAAAACGTCAACACAATAAATAGTTCCTATAATCAAATATCAAAATTTTAGAGAGGCTACACACATCGGGGAGGAGAGCTAATTATGCCCTAAAATAAGTTCTCCCTCCTGTACACAACCTAGCAGCAGAGGTCGTCACCCTAAAGGGCTGATGTGGCGCCCCCACTCCTCGACCACTCTCCCTAGCTACCCCTGACTCGCCCTACTCCAATTGAAAAAGTGCTCGTGCCTAAATTAAAGTGCATATGGTGCTTAAAGAAACAGGGCATAAGACGTCAGGAGAGCTCCTTATCTTTTAGATGTGTAGAATCACGCCTCGACGCGTTTCCCCATGCGGTTCATCAGGAGACCAGTATATTCACTGTGTCATACTGATATCTTGAAAAGATGATAGTAGGGGCAGCATTGGTGGGTACATTGAGCTGACTACGGGCTCCATTGAATCGCCCAAGATTGATGCCATGGACTTCAAGAAAATGGCTGCAAAGGTGGCACCTGAGCAGATAGACGTAATGGACCTCAAGAAAATGGCCGCAAAGTCATATCTGTGCACGCTCCGCCTCGGCGGACATTTTCTTGAAGTCTTATCTCGTCAACTGTGGGCGATTAAATGGAGCCTGCAATTAGATCACTGGCACCCCATCCTGTGACCCTCCTGAGTCGCTCCATTGCAGTGTAATCTCCGCAGACCGCCTGCAGATCAATGGCGCCTGCTGCATCACCTCCAAGCCCACAGTATCACCAACCCTCCTGAGCCGCCACAGTCTGATCTCCAGATCTACGTATCTCACACTGGTAACACCAGTGTAATGCCTGCCTGGATCAACAGACTCAGATGGGATGTAATGGACAGACTAGAGGGAAGCCACTCACCAAGCAGGACTCTCAGAACCCTGAAACCCTTTAACCCCTATACAGGGATTTGGAATTACACAGGGCCCTGGAGATCACTACCTGTGGAAGGCTGCAGTCCGATGAGAGTAGTCGTCAGGCAGGGTCAAACCTGGAATAGCAGAACAGGGACATAATTGGCAGGCAAGGACGTAATCAGAAAACGTAGCAGAGGTCAAATCCGGATTGGGCAGGGAGGTACATAAACAGCAGACAGGAGATGTAGTCAGGAAACACGCAGAAGTCAGCACACAGGAATCACAAAACAGAATAGGGCGGATCAGGAGCCAGGAAATCAGAACTATCTCTGGCAGAGGTCAGCAGACAGGAGGGGAACTAAGAAGGGTGTGGTGTCTTCCCATTGGCTGTAGCTGAACGCTGGCAACTTCAGCTGGAAGACACACGCCACCTACAGTCAGCCAGCGGTACTGCAGATCCCAAGACAACCCAGCCCAGTGGATGATCGGAGCCTGCGCCCACCGGTGCCACTGGCATTGACTCCTCTCCCATCACCAGCACCACCCACGGCAGGAACACGGCGTCGCCTGGCGATCGGAGCAGAAGTCGCTAGAGCGGACTCCGGTGGCGACGTAACAACCAGCTTTTATTTACAACAAGCCTTGGAGGCAGATTCTCAGGAAGATCTATGTCCGACCCATAGATCTTAATAGCTCATTTACACATTAAGACAAGTTTGGATTTCTCAGGAATGAGACATCAGATCGCAGCCATCAAGTTATAATTTTATTCAACTTTCTAAGACCAGCATCCCCAAGTGATGTGTGTGTCACGGGTGTGTCTGTCGGTGTCTGGCTATAGAAGGTCACAGTGTTTGGCTGTGCAACCACTCTCTGACCTTCTATTATTTGTTTTTTGTCCCTTTCCCTTTGAGACTCTGCGGAGTTCCTCAGCCTTTCAGCTGCTTTTCATCAGCACTTCCCTTTGTATTTTTCTATACCCTCATTCCCTCTTACTCTCTGTTGGTGATAGCTTTTATACCCTTAACATTTCTTCAGTGTTAGGGAAAAACTTTGATGTTGTTGCAGTTCCTTTTCATGAGTCATCTGGAGATAAGTTTATCATTCACTTTCCCCTTTGATATCCCTGTGTGTTCTTTAAAACTTAGTGGGGTTCACTAAGTGCTCATCCCATCCACTACCTACCTATGGCCCATATCAGGGTCAGCCAGGGTCAGGTATCCTGTTCAGCGCACAGGTGCTGAACCTTTCTAGGGTGGGAAGTCAGGGCCCAGCAGTAGGCTTGGTCAAGAGACAGTGTCCCCCTAACCTTTCACCATTCGCTGGGTACTTCCTCGTACCTAGCGTGACAGCCCCGTGGAGCTGATGCTGATGCATTCTGCCGCTGTAGTGCTGCACCCTAATGTTGGTTAGAGGATGCGAAGAAGAGTGCAAATAATAAGGGCTCCTGGAGGAAAGTGCGGTGATATAATGTGAATAGCCTTGGGAACTTATGGGCCTTTGTACCAGTAGTGGAGATACTATGGCATGCTCTGTATTATAGACAGGATTGAGTGGGCTGTGTAGAGTTGTAACTGAATGAGGCTGGGCAGTGAAACGCGTCAGTCTGGGAAAAGGATGGTTGACTTCCCAGTAATCCATCTGATATTCCAGTCCTGGTGGGTAGGGAAGTTGGTGGACTGGATTCTAGAGGAAAAGTGTTAATCCAATGGGCTCTTTCAGAGTATTTTGACAACGAGCTTCAATATGTTTTCACATCCATTTAACCCCTCAATCAGTGGTGGACATACTGCCGGTGCAGCCAGAACAATTACACCGAAGGTTCATGCCAGCTGTGCAGGTGCAGAGAATAATGGTGCCAATGCGGCCTAGTGAAGGAAGGCTCGGATGTCGGACCGCACAGGTGCTGCACTCCTTCGTCAAAGAGCCCCTGTGGGGATTTATGACTTTGGAAGTGTAACACTTATTGGTTTCTTTGGGTCGGTATCCATCACCGCACTGCCACTCGCCGTCATAGATGAAGCAGTAAAACACACGACACCAGAGTTCTCTTGGCAAACCAAACTTGTACAGTTTATTCTTCACACCGCTATGGCAGACATGACCTCACTCCTCAGGGTTCTGCTGGTTCTGTTATTGTGGGGTACCCCCTCTCGACCTATCCCTGCTATCTTGGATCTCGTCGTCAAGCTGCCGGGCCTATGTCTTTGTTCCCCCTCTCCCTCACACTGTTGTCCACTTGTGGGCCTCGATGGTTGTCTAGTTGTATGACTTCCCTGAACCCGCTGGGGTGAGCCGTAGGTTCCGGACCTCTATAGGTTACTTCAGAGTTCCCTGACTGTCCCTGACACTGTAGCCATGTCTTCTATTACTCGAGTCCTATTCAGAACTCATATCTTGCGAGGTCTGTCTTGCTAACCAACCCACCAGCCATCTGACACTGCTCCCCTACTTGACTCCTGCCTAATCAGCCGCCACACGCTCCTGGGACTACTACATCATGGCCTACAGTACATATATACATTTTAATACTCAACAACGCCTACAATATACTTAGTATTTAACACATCTTTTACAGTCAGGAAAATAGCATAAACAGTATGGGGACGCGACCACCTCTTCCATTAGGACCCAAGGGGACCATGGCCATAGTACCTTCGTAATGCTCTTTTTCACCTACACCAGCAGCATACATCACATCTTGCACAGGGGCCCCAACCTGTCAGTCTTCGTCCCTATCCCCACTAATTGGTTTAATAGACTGAAAGCATTTCAGGCTCCTTTTAGTAATTCTGTCTACAGTTAGCTCCACCTAGTGGTGGCTGCGGGTAGAAAAAAAATTTATCACGTCAATCTATGGCTATAGGGATTTGGATTTGTTTCTGTCGCTAATAAATGAAGAGATGTGAAGAAAAGAATTAATGATTGACTTTATGGGTGCAATGACGCCTGATTTCCCAGAAAACATCAGGATGACTTAATCCCTGGATATCCGCCATGAGAGGAGGATCAGACTGATCTCTCGGTGTCCGTAATCTCA
Source organism: Anomaloglossus baeobatrachus (assembly GCF_048569485.1). NCBI lineage: Eukaryota > Metazoa > Chordata > Amphibia > Anura > Aromobatidae > Anomaloglossus > Anomaloglossus baeobatrachus. The sequence goes on along the minus strand of NC_134358.1, from coordinate 23,349,778 downwards.
TGATTTATAAGGGATCAAGACATGTTTATTAAGGTTCAAAACCCATTAGATGCATATAAATCACCCGGCAGAATGTCCGTCTCCTAATATTGGATATTTTTACGTATTTGGCCTTGTGCCTGAAGTGTAATATTCTCATGTGCCCGCGGCCCGTTTCTCAGTCAGGTTAGTCGTCGTGATCTATTTAGAGCTGAGGTTGACTTTGGCCATTGGGGCTTTGTAATTGTATACGATGTAAGTTCATGTTGTCCAATTACACTGTGGTCTCAAAGGACTTCAAAAACAGAGCGGTCAGCCGGCCGACCGAAAATAGTCCAGAAATGAAAAAAATGCAAAAACATTTGTGTCTGAGGAGTCGTGTGATCTTCTTAACTCCTCCATGGTCCTTTTGTAGGATGCTCATGTACCGCCCCGCGCTCGGCTGCAGCCGAGCCGCTCGGATCCGGGCTCGTTTGTAGGTGGCTCGAGCGCCTCCGGACCGGGGGTCACTTCGCTCCGAAAGGGGCTGGCGCTTTGAGGGGGGTTTAGGGTTATGGCCGAGGCCGTGGTTTGTTTGTTAGAGTTCGCGACGCCACCCATGGGTTGTGGTGAATGTGGACACCACCGTTGCTGTTTACTAGGCACCTGGGGGAGATGTTGCGCAGCAAAGATGTTAACCCCTCCGTGGGCAGGGGTGATGGTATGTGGGTGCTTGGCGGTGCAGGACGGTGCGTGGCTCGAGGGCGCAGTTGTACTCACTATTACAGATGCACAAGAGTCTTTGGTAAACCAAAAAGATGGTGGTTGGTGCCCGCAGCCGGCTGCGTCTGGTCCCCCAATCGGGTTGGTGGTCTCCGCCTTTCTCCTGCACCTTCTGTGTGGCTGTGGACAGCCCGTGCTTCAGCAACGGGAGTCCGCTCCCCGGCGTGTGTGTGTTGGGAAAGCCCGTTTGCCCACAGACGCTGGCCCTTGGGATCTCTTTGCCTTAGCGGTGGCTTTTTATCCCCCTCGGTGGGCTGTTGTCTTCAGTCGGGACTTGGGTGGGAAAGGACCTATAGTCCAGACCTCAATCAGTTAATTAACTGGGTCCACTGGTTTCTGGACTGAGTTTTCAGGGTCTGAGTACCCCCTTTGTGCTCCGGTTTCTAGTCGGTTCCCCAGTTCAGTACCGGCGGGCCACTACCCTGTCCCGGTCCCTTACACTTCCACCGAGCCGTCTTCCCGGCTCCTGCAGGCTGAGGCCACCGTATGCCTCCTAGCCAGAGGTGACTGGGCTCCAACCCAGACACCTGGTGTTAGACTGCGGCAGACTTGGGCACAGGTCTGCCTCTGCACTTGAACCTCACTCCTCTCCACTCCAAAACTATCTAACTGGCTTTTCCTGCCTCAGGGACTGTGAATTCCTTGGTGGGCATGTCCAACCACCTGGGCACGCCCCCTGGTGTGAACATCAAACCCTGAGGAAGGTGACTAGGGTTTTAAGGGTGGCTGATGACACCATTTTAGGGGAACGGATGTTATGCAAGGGCTACCTGTGACTACCTGGCCAGTCCAGGGCGTCACACTCATATCACAGAAAACTGAATAAAGAAGAAAAGGCCCTGTTACTTCAGGATAGATGGCTCCTATGCTGTCCCTTATCTAGGGGACCCTAGGCTATCTCTAACCTCCCTATTACTCCTAATGGTGGAGACACTGGAGTCCAATGTCTTTCTATACTCCTGAAAAAGACTACTCTAATACCCCACAAGGAGGAACGGAGCAGGAGTGAGATGGTAAACATATAAGGACAGACAAGGGAAAACCAAAACTCTGACACACTGCACATGCATAGGAATACACAAAGAGAGACTCAAGAGAAAAACAAGAGCATGTGGATAGCAACAAAAAGGAAACAAGGGTAAACTCCAGAACTGCACACAGCAACAGGTATCACACCAATCTGGATCACCAGATGTCCCCAGGCCAACTAACATAAACTATAGCTGGCATAGCTAGAAGGATCCAGCCAGCATATAGAGGAGGGGAGTAGATGTGATTGGCTCTCCCACAACATGTGATCAAAGGAGACTAACAAACAGACTAGCAGAGATTACCTCCTGGTAGCCTTCCTCTAAATTATGACTCAGCAAGTTGACGCCCAAGTCTGCCTGCGTAGATCACTGACACCAGAGGAGTTATCGGGCGGAGTGTCAGAATCTGTAGTCTGAACAGAATCTGACATCGCTATGACAGTCAGCAAAGTTTGTGAAAATCTTTGTGTGACAGTTCCTATTTAATTTTTCCTTTTACAAAACTTCCTTTTGGGTGGCATTATTAAAGGCACACCTTTACTGCTTTGATTGTATAAGTGTCATGCCAGAGCATACAGACGCTCAGCGTGCAGTGCAACAAAAAGGTAATAACGAGAATGATATAGAAGGAAGGCCCTGGCAATAAGGAGAGGAGACACCTTCTGCAACTCACCTGAGTCTGTACTCTTCACTCCCTAAGGTCCCTATATGGGTCCTTCCCCCCATTGCCACCATGTGCCTATGCACTCACTTGTTCTGAACTCACCCTGGCTAGTGAGATGGCAAGCGAGAGCAATCGTCTCACCACTGCAATAATACAACATAAGATAAGTGAGACAGAAATAGTGAAAATAGACACAAAAATTAAAACGCTACAAAATCTTACAATGCAGCTAAACACCACAGCTGCAATAGTCACAACTTCTCAGCTTCTTTCAGAGACCGGCTCCTTCCAAAGTGGACAGCATAGAATGAGAATCTATAACCGACGCCAGATGGACTTTTTATAGCAATGGAGAGTGGTCACAAAGAGCTGCACCTGAGATTAAGGCTACAAAGACTGCCAGATAGGAAAAAGTCCTTAATCCCTACAGCACTAGAAGAAAGATTCACTCAAATACAAGTTGTAGACCTTCGAACAATAAGGCGTTGTGACCTTCTGGTGCCAGACTCACGATAGGTCTCCCCAGAACGGGACACACTCATGACAATTGGGTGGCAGCTGCAATCTTTGCAAATTAAAGGGGATCTGTCACTTGTTTAAAATATGTAAATGTCTTGCCTAGTGTAAATGCCGCTGTTCTCCTGAATCCGGCGCTGTTTCTCTTTTGTTCCTGCGCCTCTCCGTTCCTGAGATATGGCCCCTTCTTCCCTTTATTTAAATTTAGTTTGGTTATCTATAGGGCGTGGTTCTCAACTCTTCTGTCTTCTTGAGGACCACACCCAGTTGGATGATAAGATTAGATTTATATACAGGGAAAAGGGGCCATATCTCAGGAAAGCAGAGGCCCAGAAACAAAAGAAAAACAGCGTCGGATTCAGGAGAACAGCAGCATTTACATCAGATTACAAAATTACATTTTTATGGCAAATGACAAGTCGTCTTTAAAGGGGATTCTAATGTCTTTAAATTAAGGTAAATTGCTCAGAATACTGACAGATAATAAAAAAAGTAATACTCCATTTACTGACCATCTGTTATTCCCATTCTGATGATTTATGGGGACCCTTCTCATCCCCGTACTCTCTGCTCCATCTTGTGGACATGTGATCACTAACGCCAATCACTGCTTTGGTGACTCATAAAAAGACACTACAGGCCCAATCCATCATTTGTTTTATGACATTTTTTGTCTTGTGCATCATTTCTTGATAATTTTCCACCATATTCTTCATATTCCCCTAGTTCAAGAATTTTGTGAAAAATAAACAAATGCTCCTTATTTTTGTTTTTTACAGTAGGGAAAAAAAGTATTTAGTCAGCCACCAATTGTGCAAGTGTCGCGGGCGGAGGGGCCGCGCTCGCTATGCTCAGGTCAGGGGCTGCTGCTGCTGCTCGGTGGCTCAAGCGGTGGGTCAGACCCGGGGACTCGAGCAGCGCTCCTTGCCCCCGAGTGAAAGGGGTGTTGGGTGGTTTTAGGGAGATAGTTCGTGACACCACCCACGGGTCGTGGTGATAGTGGACACCACCGCTGCTCGTGACGGGATTCCCGGGAACGATGGCGGGGAGCAGCTAGGTGTTAGTTCCCCCTCCGTGGGTAGGGGTCGGTGATCTCGGGGCCCAGTGGTGGTACATGGAGGCAGGGTAGCAGGGGTGCAGGGTTGCGGAGGCAGCGCAGCGCGGTGCCAGATGGCACTGTTGTACTCACTCAGGCACAGATTCACACAGTCTCTGGTAAACCAAACGGCTGGATGGACGGGTCCCGCAGCCGGCTGCAGTGTCTTTGCTCTCCCCGGACAGGTTGATGGTGGCTGTCTTTCCCTGCACCGTTGTGTATGTATTGACTCCGATGGTTTCCCACTGGTAGTCCGCTCCCCGGCGTGTATGTACCGAAGGAGCCCCTTTTGCCCGCAGGCGCTGGCCCTTGGATCGCTAGCCTATGGCGGTGGCTTTTTATCCTCACTGCGTGGACTGTTGCCTTCTGTCGGGTCTTGGGTGTGAGGGAACCCCTGGGGTCCCGGTCACTATCAGATTTGATCGTTTTCGGCGGCTCCTAGTCTGATCGGGGTCTGATGGCCCTGCCTTTATGCTTGGTACAGATCTGCTCCCCGGCTCGGTACCGGCGGGCCACCGCTCGTCCCCGGTCCTATGGTTCCACTGACTTGCACCACCTCCTGCAGATGGCCACCACCGTCTGCCGACTTTGCTGTACGTGCCTGGGCTCCTACCCAGACACCAACAGTTTCTCTCCTGTCACCTTTCACTCCAAAACTGAACTAACTGCTTTTTCCCGCCTCCAGGCCTGTGAACTCCTCGGTGGGTGGGGCCAACCGCCTGGCTCCGCCCCACCTGGTGTGGACATCAGACCCTGGAGGAGGCAACAAGGATTTTGTTTGACTGTTGTTGCCTAACCAGGGGAGGGGGTGTATGTGATGTTGTGTTTGTGACTACCTGGCTAGTCCAGGGCGTCACACAAGTTCTCCCCCTTATAAAGATGAGAGGCCTGTAAATGACTTATAGGTGACCACAACTATGAGAGACAAAATGAGAAAACAAATCCAGAAAATCACCGCGTCTGATTTGGCAAGATTTATTTTTTTTTTCAAATTATGGTGGAAAGTAAGTATTTAGTTACGTAAAAACATGCAAGATTTCTGGCTCTCACAGACCTGTAACTTCTTCTTTAAGAGGCTCCTCTGTCCTCCACTCATTACCTGTAGTAACGGCTCCTGTTTGAACTTGTTATCAGTATAAAAGACACCTGTCCACACCCTCAAACAGTCACACTCCAAACTCCACTATGGTGAAGACCAAAGAAACCAGAAACAAAATTGTAGCCCTGCACCAGACTGGGAAGACTGAGTCTGCAATAGGCAAGCAGCTTGGTGTGATGAAATCAACTGTGAGAGCAATAATAAGAAAATTGAAGACATACAAGACCACTGATAATCTCCCTCAATCTGGGGGTCCACTCAAGATCTCACCCCGTGGGGTCAAAATGATCACAAGAACAGTGCGCAAAAATCCCAGAACCACACGAGGGACCTAGTGAAAAAAATGTATAGAGCTGGGACCTCCGTAACAAAGGCTACCATCAGTAACACACTACGCCGTCAGGCAGCAACTCAGATCCTGCAGTGCCAGACGTGTCCCCCTGCTTAAGCCAGTACATGTCCGGGCCCGTCTGAAGTTTGCTAGAGAGCATTTGGATTATCCAGAAGAGTATTGGGAGAATGTCATATGGTCTGATGAAACCAAAGTAGAACTGTTTGGTAGAAACACAGCTTGTTTGGAGGAGACAGAATGCTGAGTTTCATCCAAAGAACACCATACCTACTGTGAAGCATGGAGGTGGCAGCATCATGCATTGGGGCTTTGTCTCTGCAAAGGGACCAGGGCGACTGATCCGTGTAAAGGAAAAAATGAATGGGGCCATGTATCCTGAGATTTTGAGTGCAAACCTCCTTCCATCAGCAAAGGCATTGAAGATGAAACATGGTTGGGTCTTTCAACATGATAATGATCCCAAGCACATCATCAAGGCAATGAAGGAGTGGCTTCTTAAGAAGCATATGAAGGACCTGGAGTGACCTAGCCAGTCTCCAGATCTCAACCCCATAGAAAACCTTTGGAGGGAGTTGAAAGTCCGTTTTGCCCAACGACAGACCCAAAACATCACTGGTCTAGAGATCTGCATGGAGGAATGGGCCAACATACCACCAACAGTGTGTGCCAATATACCGCCAACAGTGTGTGCCAACCTTGTGAAGACTTACAGAAAACGTCTGACCTCTATCATTGCCAGCAAAGGATATAGAACAAAATATTGAGATGAACTTTTGTTATTGACCAAATACTTATTTTTCACAATAATTTGCAAATATAATTTTCGCAAATCAGACGCGGGGATTTTCTGGATTTGTTTTCTCATTTTGTGTCTCATAGTTGTGGTCACCTATGATGTCAATTACAGGTGGACATCATCTTTATAAGGGGGAGAACTTGCACAATTGGGGGCTGAATACTTTTTTTTCCCACTGTTCCTTTATTCTACTTAGAGCAAAAAGTTACATGGTTCGTAAAAATTGCGCACAAAAGAATTTCTGGTGTCCCAAATTTTTCTTTTTTCCTCTGTCAAGGGAAGGGAAAGAGTTGACGCACATTTGCAGAAAAAGTTTGTAACATTTTAAAAAGTTGCAAATAATAAATCAGCTAAAATCCTCTGCATTAGAAAAAATGTGCTCATACTATATTGCACCAGAAAAGGGAAATGTTTTGATTTTTCGAGGTCCATCCTATATAATGTCGCCATTTGCACAATATGCCATAGTATGGGTCATACATGTTCATGGCGGCTCCGGCAGTTGTACATGTTACGGTATTGTCCGCGCATTTACGACTCTCAATGCCTCTTTCTTCCTCGGTAATTTGGGCTTCGCGTTCTGTGCACATCCGGCTTTCGCACCGCGATCCCCTCTGGGATAAATCTGCTGTCACTCGGCCATAACTTTATGATTTGTGTCCAGACCGATCGCGCCGAACATTACCTGCTTCCTGCTTACACCACATGTCACAGTGACACAGAGCAGAGCGGCGCAGGATTTACACCGGTGATCCCGGGGTCACATCATGGGACACCTCAATCCCACACGGCTGCACAATATATATAATATCCACTCAATTACAGGTTATAGATCAGCAGTGTAAATGCAAAGAGCCCACGACTCCCATTTATGTCCATGACCTCTGTGAATGATTATGGCGATAAAGCGAAAAAACACGCCACATATATCAGGACGCGATACTTTACACCGCCGTGATGAATTTTACTAACAATTCTGTTTTATTCATCTCTTCCTGGATTGTTGGATCATGTAGATAATTTCCCATACAAGTCATTAATAACAAGACGTCTCCTGCGCCTCGCTGTTACTGTCCAGATATAGATACAGATTTCTGTTCTGTAACACATTGTGACACCTGAAAAGACACTGCGATGTGTAACCGGACATGTTACATTCCTGCAATACAGCGGTTATATTCCTGTACATAGGGGGCAGTATTATAGTAGTTATATTCCTGTACATAGGGGCAGTATTATAGTAGTTATATTCTTGTACATAGGAGCAGTATTATAGTAGTTATATTCTTGTACATAGGGGCAGTATTATAGTAGTTATATTCTTGTACATAGGGGCAGTATTATAGTAGTTATATTCCTGTACATGGGGGGCAGTATTATAGTAGTTATATTCTTGTACATAGGAGCAGTATTATAGTAGTTATATTCTTGTACATAGGGGCAGTATTATAGTAGTTATATTCTTGTACATAGGGGGCAGTATTATAGTAGTTATATTCTTGTACATAGGGGGGCAGTATTATAGTAGTTATAGTCTTGTACATAGGAGCAGTGTTATAGTAGTTATATTCTTGTACATAGGGGCAGTATTATAGTAGTTATATTCTTGTACATAGGGGCAGTATTATAGTAGTTATATTCCTGTACATGGGGGGCAGTATTATAGTAGTTATATTCTTGTACATAGGAGCAGTATTATAGTAGTTATATTCTTGTACATAGGGGCAGTATTATAGTAGTTATATTCTTGTACATAGGGGGCAGTATTATAGTAGTTATATTCTTGTACATAGGGGGCAGTATTATAGTAGTTATAGTCTTGTACATAGGAGCAGTGTTATAGTAGTTATATTCTTGTACATAGGGGCAGTATTATAGTAGTTATATTCTTGTACATAGGGGCAGTATTATAGTAGTTATATTCCTGTAAATAGGAGCAGTATTATAGTAGTTATATTCTTGTATATAGGAGCAGTATTATAGTAGTTATATTCTTGTACATAGGAGCAGTATTATAGTAGTTATATTGCTGTACATAGGAGCAGTATTATAGTAGTTATATTCTTGTACATAGGGGCAGTATTATAGTAGTTATATTCTTGTACATAGGAGCAGTATTATAATAGTTATATTCTTGTACATAGGGGCAGTATTATAGTAGTTATATTCTTGTACATAGGGGCAGTATTATAGTAGTTATATTCTTGTACATAGGGGGCAGTATTATAGTAGTTATATTATTATACATAGGAGCAGTGTTATAGTAGTTATATTCTTGTACATAGGGGCAGTATTATAGTAGTTATATTCTTGTAAATAGGAGCAGTATTATAGTAGTTATATTCTTGTACATAGGGACAGTATTATAGCAGTTATATTCTTGTACATAGGGGCAGTATTATAGTAGTTATAATCTTGTACATAGGGGGCAGTATTATAGTAGTTATATTCTTGTACATAGGGGGCAGTATTATAGTAGTTATATTCTTGTACATAGGGGCAGTATTATAGTAGTTATATTCTTGTACATAGGGGCAGTATTATAGTAGTTATATTCTTGTACATAGAGGCAGTATTATAGTAGTTATATTCTTGTACATAGGGGCAGTATTATAGTAGTTATATTCTTGTACATAGGGGCAGTATTATAGTAGTTATATTCTTGTACATAGGGGCAGTATTATAGTAGTTATATTCCTGTAAATAGGAGCAGTATTATAGTAGTTATATTCTTGTATATAGGAGCAGTATTATAGTAGTTATATTCTTGTACATAGGAGCAGTATTATAGTAGTTATATTGCTGTACATAGGAGCAGTATTATAGTAGTTATATTCTTGTACATAGGGGCAGTATTATAGTAGTTATATTCTTGTACATAGGAGCAGTATTATAGTAGTTATATTCTTGTACATAGGGGGCAGTATTATAGTAGTTATATTCTTGTACATAGGAGCAGTGTTATAGTAGTTATATTCTTGTACATAGGGGCTGTATTATAGTAGTTATATTCCTGTACATAGGAGCAGTATTATAGTAGTTATATTCTTGTACGTAGGAGCAGTATTATAGTAGTTATATTCTTGTACACAGGAGCAGTATTATAGTAGCTATATTCTTGTACATAGGAGCAGTGTTATAGTAGTTATATTCTTGTACATAGGGGCAGTATTATAGTAGTTATATTCTTGTCCATAGGGGGCAGTATTATAGTAGTTATATTCTTGTACATAGGGGCTGTATTATAGTAGTTATATTCTTGTACATAGGGGCAGTATTATAGTAGTTATATTCTTGTACATAGGAGCAGTATTATAGTAGTTATATTCTTGTACATAAGGGCTGTATTATAGTAGCTATATTCTTGTACACAGGAGCAGTATTATAGTAGTTATATTCTTGTACATAGGAGCAGTGTTATAGTAGTTATATTCTTGTGTATAGGGGGCAGTATTATAGTAGTTATATTCTTGAACATAGGGGCAGTATTATAGTAGTTATATTCTTGTACATAGGGGGCAGTATTATAGTAGTTATATTCTTGTACATAGGAGCAGTGTTATAGTAGTTATATTCTTGTGTATAGGGGGCAGTATTATAGTAGTTATATTCTTGAACATAGGGGGCAGTATTATAGTAGCTATATTCTTGTACACAGGAGCAGTATTATAGTAGTTATATTCTTGTGTATAGGGGGCAGTATTATAGTAGTTATATTCTTGAACATAGGGGCAGTATTATAGTAGTTATATTCTTGTACATAGGGGGCAGTATTATAGTAGTTATATTCTTGTACATAGGAGCAGTGTTATAGTAGTTATATTCTTGTGTATAGGGGGCAGTATTATAGTAGTTATATTCTTGAACATAGGGGCAGTATTATAGTAGTTATATTCTTGTACAAGGGGCAGTATTATAGTAGTTATATTCTTGTACATAGGAGCAGTATTATAGTAGTTATATTCTTGAACATAGGGGCAGTATTATAGTAGTTATATTCTTGTACATAGGGGCAGTATTATAGTAGTTATATTCTTGTACATAGAGGGCAGTATTATAGTAGTTATATTCTTGTACATAGGGGCAGTATTATAGTAGTTATATTCTTGTATATAGGGGCAGTATTATAGTAGTTATATTCTTGTACATAGGGGGCAGTATTATAGTAGTTATATTCTTGTACATAGGAGCAGTATTATAGTAGTTCTATTCTTGTACATAGGGGCAGTATTATAGTAGTTATATTCTTGTACGTAGGGGCAGTATTATAGTAGTTATATTCTTATACATAGGGGGCAGTATTATAGACATTATATTCTTATACAGGGAATGTAATGGTAGATATATGACAGCACAGTTTATTTTCACTTTTTCCCATTTCTTCCCTTTATATAACACTGATGTAATTAGTGGGGTCATTTTTAAGCTAAGAGGTGAATTTACAGTTTATTTGACAATTTAAATACTTAGAGGGATTATATAGATATGGGATTGTTACATATTTATACACTGAGATCAGAGATAACACTTACAAGGTGAAATCCATCTCCATAAGCTCCAGTGTGGTGATGGTATAGGGCGGTGTCTGAGCGTTATATGTGCGGTGTTTATATTCGGAGGGTGAAGGTATCAGACGTTCCTCTATAGCTCCGCTTTATCTCCTCGGGGTCATTAGGATGAGTGTCAGCTGGTTACATTAGCGGAGATCCCATTACCGCCCAGACTGTATATAGACGCCAATTAAAGGATTAGAACAAGGTATTAAAAAAAAATTACATAGAACAGAAAAGTAAAACGCAAAGGTTTAAGATACTAAACACGTAACAAAGGACATTCATTTTTTTAGCTAAGCATAGTTCGTAGACATTTAGGTTGGGTTCACTGCGTGTATTTGGTGCAAACTTTACCCGCTGATTTCTAAACTAATAGTGCAATATTTCTGCATCTAAAATCCGTATACAGATTCATGAATTTTCATGTTTGCTGTTGTTAGGGAAAAACATAAAAAATATGATAAAGTAATTGTGAACAAGTGTTCAATCACTCTATATGACTGCAGACTTGTGAATCCTCACAGTGTGCATTGTGCACACTGTTAGGATTCTCCGGTCCCAGAGCCTGTTGTGTGCCGACTAGACATGTGAATCGAGATAGGTCGCACGTGTTTAGTCGGAATGTGGCCTGAAGTATGGAAATCACATACACGTGGTCACATAACTGCCTGCTTATGGCACCAACAGAGGACAATTCTGAGAGCGGACACACTGTGCACTGTGAGGCTTCATATCTCATAAATGTCACACAAGGATTTTTGCAAACTTTGTCAACTGTCATGTGTTGGGGTCTGTTCAGGCTACTGATTGTGACACTACGCCCTATAACTTCTCTGGTGTCTGTGATCAACCCAGGCAGACTCGAGAGTCAACCTGCAGAGCGGTAGTCCATAGACAGCCTTGCAAAAGTTAATCTCTGCTAGTCTGCTTGTTAGTCTTCTTTGATCACATGTTGTGGGGGAGCCAATTACACCTGTTGAGGTGTTGTGATCCAGACTATCTGGTGATTTTGATACTTGTTTCTGTGTAAGGTACTGCGGTTAACCCTTGTTGCCTTTTGTTGCTACCTTCCCGCTCTTGCTTTTCTCCTGAGTTTCTAATTGTCTATTCCTGTGTGTGCAGCATGTCAGAGTTTTGGTTTTCCTTTGTCTTTATCTGTGGTTCCTTTTCTCTTCTGTGCCTTTCTTCCCTGGTGGTACGGTGTAATCTGATTAGTTCTGATGAGGAGAATAGCTAGGCATTGCACTCCAGCATCTGCACCATCAGGAGTAATCCTGAGGTTAGGGATAGCCTAGAGTTGGACATAAGATTGACATAACTAGCACCCCATGCTGTCAAAATCAGAATCCCTTAGGGCTGTGCCCTCCGCTCTACGTCTATTGCCCCAATAGTCTTTAATTCATGGCCAGCTCCTCACAGAAGAGGAGGGTATAATTGTCAAGTAGTAAGGAGGGCAATCTTTGGCCAGTCTGCAGGATTGTGTATCAGGGAGACCCTCTGCAGAGAGGAACCATAAATGCACAACAGTCTACCAGATGGAGGACAGTTTATTCTATTTCAGGTTTGATTACATTAGAGTTCATGGAAGCCAACTAGGATACAAACATTTGCAACCCCTTCCCCCTTCAAATTGTGTACCATAAACTGATGAGCAAGCAATCTCTAATGAAACACAATAAGACGGACATAACTAGCACCCCATGCTGTCAAAATCAGAATCCCTTACGGCTGTGCCCTCCGCTCTACGTCCATTGCTCCAATAGTCTTTAATCCGTGGCCAGCTCCTCATGGAGGCGTAGGGCATAAATGTGGGACTCCTCATGCGTTTTCTAAAACCCTTCAGCAGATTATAGACTGTGGCTATAAAACAAACCAAGAAAGGCATCAATTCCAATATCTTTGGACGCTTTTTAAAAACTCTTCAGGACAAGATAAAAACTCCTCTAAAAACTCCCACAAAAATGAACATTTTCATGAATCAGTTTCTGTATGAAAAATGCAAGGTTTTTAATCAGTTGAAAACCTCTGTGTGAACACAGCCTGAGAGCGGCAGCTCCTGTCTGCGTCTTCTATGGCCGCTGCGAGGACGATTTCAGCTGCGTTCACTCTTTTTATATTTCCGGTACAAATTATTACCCCCGACAAGCGCTTGATTAATTGAACGCGATGCAATCACACAGATACATCGCACTCCTCTGTCCAAAAAGTTCAAGTGTTCAATTAATTTTACTCTTCTCCCTGAGGAAAAGCGTCAAAGGGAAATCACTGAGAGATATTTGTCTTTTTTTGGCCAAAAGAACATAAAGTATTTGTGATGTAAGCAGCGAAAGACTAAGGAGACGGCATATGAAATATCTACATCTTATGTACATTCTGCTTTATATATGTCGCGGGCGGAGGCTGCCGGGGCTTCTGCTGCTGCTCGGTGGCACGAGCGGTTGGCCGGACCCGGGGACTCGAGCAGCGCTCCTCGTCCATGAGTGAAAAGGGGGTGGTTTGTTTAGGGAGATAGTTCGTGACGCCACCCACGGGTCGTGGTGATAGTGGGCACCACCGCTGCTGGTGATGGGGATCCCGTGAGCGATGGTAGGGAGCAGCTAGGATGTTTTCCCCTCCGTGGGTAGGGGTTGGTGCTCCCGGGGCCCGGAGGTGTAACGGGGAGGCTGGATGGCTGGGTTGCAGGGTTGCAGGGACTGCGCGGCGCGGTGCCGGATGGCACTGGTGTACTCACTCAGGAAGTCAATGACAGAGTCTCTGGTAAACCAAACAGCTGGATGGACGGGTCCCGCAGCTGGCTGCATTGTTTGTGCTCTCCCCGGACAGTGTGATGGTGGCTGTCTTTCCCTGCACCTTGTTAGAATGTTCTGACTCCTGTGGTTGCCCAGCGGTAGTCCGCTCCCCGGCGTATAGGTGCTGTAGGAGCCCGTTTTGCCCGCAGGCGCAGGCCCTTGGATCTCTAGCCTATGGCGGTGGCTGTATATCCTCACGGTGTGGACTGTTGCCTTCTGTCGGGTCTTGGTTGTTAGGAAACCCCTGGGGTTCCGGTCACACTCGGATTTGACCGTTGTCGGCGGCTCCAAGCCTAGTCGGGGTCCGATGGCCCTGCCTTGGTGTGCTTAGCTTCACTCCGCTCCCTGGTTCGGTACCGGCGGGCCACCGTCCGACCCCGGTCCTACGGTTCTGCAGAGATCCACTAACTACCGCAGACGGCCACCACCGTCTGCCAACCTTGCTGTTTGTGTCTGGGCCCCTACCCAGACACCGACAGTTTCTGTCCTCACACTTTCACCTCCAAACTGAATCTCTGTCTCTTTTCCCGCCTCCAGACCTGTGAACTCCTCGGTGGGTGGGGCCAACTGCCTGGCCCCGCCCCACATGGTGTGGACATCAGACCCTGGAGGGAGGCAACAAAGGTTTTTGTTTGACTGTTGTGACTGTCTAGGGAAGTGGGTAAGTGTCTTGTTATGTCTGTGACTACCTGGCTAGTCCAGGGCGTCACATTCCCCCTTGGTGAAATGCAGACCGTCCGCGGGCTGCCCGTCCATCACCGGTTTTATTTTTCTGTAAAAGAAAAATTAACATATAAAACATTTAACGCAAGCATATTTGTAGTTCTTCCCTTACGGGAGGCATGGTACTTTAACGTTTCAAACATATGAAAAAAAACATTTTTAATAATAACGGACGGGTTCATGTTCATCCGCTTCCCCACCCAAGTAACCTAAACCTTGATGCTGCCCCTAAGAAACGGGCAGCACCCCTCTTCCCCAGTCCGGAAGCAGGAACTCGGTTCCAGGTCACCCAAGCGGGAACGGGTATGGTGTCTCGCACCTGGCTGTCACTTCAGGGGACCCCACATCCAGGGGGACCCCTGACCCCCGGAGGATAGCCACCGGTCCTGGTGGTGGCCGGGCCCCAGCCTACTCTGCTGCGGGCCCTTCCTCAAATCTGCCTCTCCGGAGGCGGCATGGAAAACGGCCCACAAACTATTTACAAGCCCACATGTTCGTGGGTGGCCTGCAAGTTCTCAGCCTTGTCTCTTAAAGGGCTAGTGGAAAACACACGAAGTCCCTACGGGGACAACTTGTTGGCAACGGCCGGTATAATCAACTTGTTGATAATCAGGTTACAAACTTGGATGATTGGTGTTCATTCATTCAGCTGAAACAAGGTGCTGATGGTCCCAACGGGACAACTGCTCTTTTCCTCATCTTTAAACATCAATCCCGCGGCACAGCTGCCGTTGCTGCCGCTCCCGGTGTGGGGCACCTTCTGCTTGCTCTGGTTCAGGCGGTGTGGGGGATGGGCCCAAACAGAGTCCCTCCGTGCCGGCTACGACTGGTACCTTTGATAATTTGGGACCCCTCTGTGACGTGGCCTGCTCTGCCTCCTGGCAGCTGCATCCCCGCCGTGCCTCAGCCGAGGCACGGGGTCTGGGAGCGGTTGACGGGACTTGCGGTGCTGGCCTCTGGTCAAGGGTCGCCTCCGCTGCGGCTGGGCGGACTGCCGGGGCCGTCGTCAACTCCGTCGCAGTCGGGATGGAAGCCGGGACGGGTGCCAGGGCGGTGACAAAGGTAAGACCCAAGGGTCGCAGGTCTGGGCCCTCTCCCTCAGACGGTACGGCCTCCACTACCAGTGACAGGGGTAATGGGTCGGTCGGGGCGGTGGCCGCGGGCATGGGCAGTGAGGGAGGTGGCGTGGTGGATGGCAGCAGGCCGGGCCCCTCAGCCGCAGCGGCCATTCCCTCGGGGACATAGGGGCATGGGTCGCTTACCCGCTCCTCTGAGACTGCCTCCACTCCGGATGCCTAAACGGTTGTGACCAGGCCCTTCATCTCCGACGTCCACTTCGCCAGCATGAAGTGGACTTGGGCCTGGAGCTCCTGGCACATCTTGTGGCTGGATCCAGGAACGTGTTTCGGCAGAGTCCTGGCGTCCCTGCACGCTGCAGCGCTAATTACATGCCGCCATTCTTCACCCGTCCCCCCTTAGTTCTTTCTAGCACTTCCTCTTTGGGGGCGGGGCTTCACTTTCGCGCCTTCCCTGCTCGGGGAAGACGCTCAAGCGGGAAATCTTCGCGCCAAAGATGGCGGCGCTTCAAATTTTTCGGCCGGACGCTGCCGGCGGGGACTACAAGGTGCACTTCTACCGGTAGGTAGATCGGTTCTATCCTGTTCGTGATGCCAAGTTGTCGCGGGCGGAGGGGACGCGCTCGCCACGCTCGGGTCCGGGGCTTCTGCTGCTGCTCGGTGGCTTTAGCGGTGGGCCGGACCCGGGGACTGGAGCAGCGCTCCTCGTCCACGAGTGAAAAGGCGGTGGTTTGTTTAGGGAGATAGTTCGTGACGCCACCGACGGGTCGTGGCGATGATGGGCACCACCGCTGCTGGTGACGGGGATCCCAAGAGCGATGGTAGGGAGCAGCTAGGACGTTGTCCCCTCCGTGGGTAGGGGTTGGTGATCCCGGGGCCCGATGGCGGTACGGGAAGGCAGGGTAGCTGGGGTGCAGGGTTGCGGAGGCAGCGCGGCGCGGTGCCGGATGGCACTGGTGTACTCACTCAGGCAGTCAATGACAGAGTCTCTGGTAAACCAAACGGCTGGATGGACGGGTCCCGCAGCTGGCTGCAGTGTTTGTGCTCTCTCCCCGGACAGTGTGATGGTGGCTATCTTTCCCTGCACCTTGTTAGAATGTTCTGACTCCTGTGGTTGCCCACCGGTAGTCCGATCCCCGGCGTATAGGTACCGAAGGAGCCCGATTTGCCCGCAGTGCTGGCCCTTGGATCTCTAGCCTATGGCGGTGGCTGTATATCCTCATGGTGTGGACTGTTGCCTTCTGTTGGGTCTTGGTTGTTGGGAAACCCCTATTCCGGTCACACTCGGATTTGACCGTTGTCGGCGGCTCCAAGCCTAGTCGGGGTCCGATGGCCCTGCCTTGTTGTGCTTAGCTTCACTCCGCTCCCCGGTTCGGTACCGGCGGGCCACCGCCCGACCCCGTTCCTACTGTTCTGCAGAGATCCACTAACTCCTGCAGACGGCTACCACCGTCTGCCGACCTTACTGTTTGTGTCTGGGCCCCTACCCAGACACCGACAGTTTGTGTCCTCACACTTTCACCTCCAAACTGAATCTCTGTCTCTTTTCCCGCCTCCGGACCTGTGAACTCCTTGGTGGGTGGGGCCAACCGCCTGGCTCCGCCCCACCTGGTGTGGACATCAGACCCTGGAGGGAGGCAACAAAGGTTTTTGTTTGACTGTTGTGACTGTCTAGGGATGGGTGTGTGTGTGTGTTGTTATGTCTGTGACTACCTGGCTAGTCCAGGGCGTCACATATACTACTATGTACAGCTGGTATAACCTGGGCATCTCCTGTATATAATTATATATGTACAGCTGGTATAACCTGGACATCTCCTGTATATAATTATATATGTACAGCTGGTATAACCTGGGCATCTCCTGTATATAATTATATATGTACAGCTGGTATAACCTGGGCATCTCCTGTGTATAATTATATATGTACAGCTGGTATACCCTGGGCATCTCCTGTATATAATTATATATGTACAGCTGGTATAACCCGGGCATCTCCTGTATATAATTATATATGTACAGCCGGTATAACCTGGGCATCTCCTGTATATAATTATATATGTACAGCTGGTATAACCTGTGCATCTCCTGTATTTAATTATATATGTACAGCTGGTATAACCTGGACATCTCCTGTATATAATTATATATGTACAGCTGGTATAACCTGGACATCTCCTGTATATAATTATATATGTACAGCTGGTATAACCTGGACATCTCCTGTATATAATTATATATGTACAGCTGGTATAACCTGGGCATCTCCTGTATATAATTATATATGTACAGCCGGTATAACCTGGGCATCTCCTGTATATAATTCCATATGTACAGCTGGTATAACCCGGGCATCTCCTGTATATAATTATATATGTACAGCTGGTATAACCCGGGCATCTCCTGTATATAATTATATATATACAGCTGGTATAACCTGGGCATCTCCTGTATATAATTATATATGTACAGCCGGTATAACCTGGGCATCTCCTGTATATAATTATATATGTACAGCTGGTATAACCCGGGCATCTCCTGTATATAATTAAATATGTACAGCTGGTATAACCCGGGCATCTCCTGTATATAATTATATATATACAGCTGGTATAACCTGGGCATCTCCTGTATATAATTATATATGTACAGCCGGTATAACCTGGGCATCTCCTGCATATAATTATATATGTACAGCTGGTATAACCTGGGCATCTCCTGTATATAATTATATATGTACAGCTGGTATAACCTGGGCATCTCCTGTATATAATTATATATGTACAGCTGGTATAACCCGGGCATCTCCTGTATATAATTATATATGTACAGCCGGTATAACCTGGGCATCTCCTGTATATAATTATATATGTACAGCCGGTATAACCTGGGCATCTCCTGTATATAATTATATATGTACAGCTGGTATAACCTGGGCATCTCCTGTATATAATTATATATGTACAGCTGGTATAACCTGGGCATCTCCTGTATATAATTATATATGTACAGCTGGTATAACCTGGGCATCTCCTGTACATAATTATATATGTACAGCTGGTATAACCTGGGCATCTCCTGTATATAATTATATATGTACAGCTGGTATAACCTGGGCATCTCCTGTATATAATTATATATGTACAGCTGGTATAACCTGAGCATCTCCTGTATATAATTATATATGTACAGCCGGTATAACCTGGGTATCTCCTGTATATAATTATATATGTACAGCTGGTATAACCTGGACATCTCCTGTATATAATTATACATGTACAGCCAGTATAAACTGGGCATCTCCTGTATATAATTATATCTGTACAGCTGGTATAACCCGGGCATCTCCTGTATATAATTATATATGTACAGCTGGTATAACCTGGGCATCTCCTGTATATAATTATATATGTACAGCTGGTATAACCTGGGCATCTCCTGTATATAATTATATATGTACAGCTGGTATAACCTGGGTATCTCCTGTATATAATTATATATGTACAGCTGGTATAACCTGGGCATCTCCTGTATATAATTATATATGTACAGCTGGTATAACCTGGGCATCTCCTGTATATAATTATATATGTACAGCTGCTATAACCTTGGCATCTCCTGTATATAATTATATATGTACAGCTGGTATAACCTGGGCATCTCCTGTATATAATTATATATGTACAGCTGGTATAACCTGGGTATTTTCTATATATAATTATATATGTACAGCTGGTATAACCTGGGCATCTCCTGTATATAATTATATATGTACAGCTGGTATAACCTGGGCATCTCCTGTATATAATTATATATGTACAGCTGGTATAACCTGGGCATCTCCTGTATATAATTATATATGTACAGTGGTATAACCTGGCCATCTCCTGTATATAATTATATATGTACAGCCGGTATAACCTGGGCATCTCCTGTATATAATTCCATATGTACAGCTGGTATAACCCGGGCATCTCCTGTATATAATTATATATGTACAGCTGGTATAACCCGGGCATCTCCTGTATATAATTATATATGTACAGCTGGTATAACCTGGGCATCTCCTGTATATAATTATATATGTACAGCTGGTATAACCTGGGCATCTCCTGTATATAATTATATATGTACAGCTGGTATAACCTGGGCATCTCCTGTATATAATTATATATGTACAGCTGGTATAACCTGGGCAACTCCTGTATATAATTATATATGTACAGCTGGTATAACCTGGGCATCTCCTGTATATAATTATATATGTACAGCTGGTATAACCTGAGCATCTCCTGTATATAATTATATATGTACAGCTGGTATAACCTGGGCATCTCCTGTATATAATTATATATGTACAGCTGGTATAACCTGGGCATCTCCTGTATATAATTATATATGTACAGCTGCTATAACCTGGGCATCTCCTGTATATAATTATATATGTACAGCTGGTATAACCTGGGCATCTCCTGTATATAATTATATATGTACAGCTGCTATAACCTGGGCATCTCCTGTATATAATTATATATGTACAGCTGCTATAACCTGGGCATCTCCTGTATATAATTATATATGTACAGCTGGTATAACCTGGGCATCTCCTGTATATAATTATATATGTACAGCTGGTATAACCTGGGTATTTTCTGTATATGATTATATATGTACAGCTGGTATAACCTGGGCATCTCCTGTATATAATTATATATGTACAGCTGGTATAACCTGGGCATCTCCTGTATATAATTATATATGTACAGCTGGTATAACCTGGGCATCTCCTGTATATAATTAAATATGTACAGCTGCTATAACCTGGGCATCTCCTGTATATAATTATATATGTACAGCTGGTATAACCTGGGCATCTCCTGTATATAATTATATATGTACAGCTGGTATAACCTGGGCATCTCCTGTATATAATTATATATGTACAGCCGGTATAACCTGGGCATCTCCTGTATATAATTATATATGTACAGCTGGTATAACCTGGGTATCTCCTGTATATAATTATATATGTACAGTGGTATAACCTGGCCATCTCCTGTATATAATTATATATGTACAGCCGGTATAACCTGGGCATCTCCTGTATATAATTCCATATGTACAGCTGGTATAACCCGGGCA
The DNA here is from genome assembly GCF_048569485.1 of Anomaloglossus baeobatrachus. Classification (NCBI taxonomy): domain Eukaryota; kingdom Metazoa; phylum Chordata; class Amphibia; order Anura; family Aromobatidae; genus Anomaloglossus; species Anomaloglossus baeobatrachus. The sequence goes on along the minus strand of NC_134358.1, from coordinate 23,329,200 downwards.
TCTCCTGTATATAATTATATATGTACAGCTGGTATAACCCGGGCATCTCCTGTATATAATTATATATGTACAGCTGGTATAACCTGGGCATCTCCTGTATATAATTATATATGTACAGCTGGTATAACCTGGGCATCTCCTGTATATAATTAAATATGTACAGCTGCTATAACCTGAGCATCTCCTGTATATAATTATATATGTACAGCTGGTATAACCTGGGCATCTCCTGTATATAATTATATATGTACAGCTGGTATAACCTGGGCATCTCCTGTATATAATTATATATGTACAGCCGGTATAACCTGGGCATCTCCTGTATATAATTATATATGTACAGCTGGTATAACCTGGGTATCTCCTGTATATAATTATATATGTACAGTGGTATAACCTGGCCATCTCCTGTATATAATTATATATGTACAGCCGGTATAACCTGGGCATCTCCTGTATATAATTATATATGTACAGCCGGTATAACCTGGCCATCTCCTGTATATAATTATATATGTACAGCCGGTATAACCTGGGCATCTCCTGTATATAATTATATATGTACAGCCGGTATAACCTGGCCATCTCCTGTATATAATTATATATGTACAGTGGTATAACCTGGGCATCTCCTGTATATAATTATATATGTACAGCCGGTATAACCTGGCCATCTCCTGTATATAATTATATATGTACAGCCGGTATAACCTGGGCATCTCCTGTATATAATTATATATGTACAGCTGGTATAACCTGGGCATCTCCTGTATATAATTATATATGTACAGCTGGTATAACCTGGGCATCTCCTGTATATAATTATATATGTACAGCTGGTATAACCTGGGCATCTCCTGTATATAATTATATATGTACAGCTGGTATAACCTGGGCATCTCCTGTATATAATTATATATGTACAGCTGGTATAACCTGGGCATCTCCTGTATATAATTATATATGTACAGCTGGTATAACCTGGGCATCTCCTGTATATAATTATATATGTACAGCTGGTATAACCCGGGCATCTCCTATATATAATTATATATGTACAGCCGGTATAACCTGGGCATCTCCTGTATATAATTATATATGTACAGCTGGTATAACCTGGGCATCTCCTGTATATAATTATATATGTACTGCTGGTATAACCTGAGCATCTCCTGTATATAATTATATATGTACAGCTGGTATAACCTGGGCATCTCCTGTATATAATTATATATGTACAGCTGGTATAACCTGGGTATCTCCTGTATGTAATTATATATGTACAGCTGGTATAACCTGGGCATTTTCTGTATATAATTATATATGTACAGCTGGTATAACCTGGGCATCTCCTGTATATAAGTATATATGTACAGCTGGTATAACCTGGGCATCTCCTGTATATAATTATATATGTACAGCTGGTATAACCTGGGCATCTCCTGTATATAATTATATATGTACAGCTGGTATAACCTGGGCATCTCCTGTATATAATTATATATGTACAGCTGCTATAACCTGGGCATCTCCTGTATATAATTATATATGTACAGCTGCTATAACCTGGGCATCTCCTGTATATAATTATATATGTACAGCTGGTATAACCTGGGCATCTCCTGTATATAATTATATATGTACAGCCGGTATAACCTGGGCATCTCTTGTATATAATTATATATGTACAGCTGGTATAACCTGGGCATCTCCTGTATATAATTATATATATATACAGCTGGTATAACCTGGGTATCTCCTGCATATAATTATATATGTACAGCTGGTATAACCTGGGTATCTCCTGTATATATTTATATATGTACAGCTGGTATAACCTGGGCATCTCCTGTATATAATTATATATGTACAGCTGGTATAACCTGGGTATCTCCTGTATATATTTATATATGTACAGCTGGTATAACCTGGGCATCTCCTGTATATAATTATATATGTACAGCCGGTATAACCTGGGTATCTCCTGTATATATTTATATATGTACAGCTGGTATAACCTGGGCATCTCCTGTATATATTTATATATGTACAGCTGGTATAACCTGGGCATCTCCTGTATATAATTATATATATATACAGCTGGTATAACCTGGGTATCTCCTGCATATAATTATATATGTACAGCTGGTATAACCTGGGCATCTCCTGTATATAATTATATATGTACAGCTGGTATAACCTGGGCATCTCCTGTGTATAATTATATATGTACAGCTGGTATAACCTGGGCATCTCCTGTATATAATTATATATGTACAGCCGGTATAACCTAGGTATCTCCTGTATATATTTCTATATGTACAGCTGGTATAACCTGGGCATCTCCTGTATATATTTATATATGTACAGCTGGTATAACCTGGGCATCTCCTGTATATAATTATATATATATACAGCTGGTATAACCTGGGTATCTCCTGCATATAATTATATATGTACAGCTGGTATAACCTGGGCATCTCCTGTATATAATTATATATGTACAGCTGGTATAACCTGGGCATCTCCTGTGTATAATTATATATGTACAGCTGGTATAACCTGGGTATCTCCTGTATATAATTATATATGTACAGTGGTATAACCTGGCCATCTTCTGTATATAATTATATATGTACAGCTGGTATAACCTGGGTATCTCCTGTATATAATTATATATGTACAGCCGGTATAACCTGGGCATCTCTTGTATATAATTATATATGTACAGCTGGTATAACCTGGGCATCTCCTGTATATAATTATATATATATATACAGCTGGTATAACCTGGGTATCTCCTGCATATAATTATATATGTACAGCTGGTATAACCTGGGTATCTCCTGTATATATTTATATATGTACAGCTGGTATAACCTGGGCATCTCCTGTATATAATTATATATGTACAGCCGGTATAACCTGGGTATCTCCTGTATATATTTATATATGTACAGCTGGTATAACCTGGGCATCTCCTGTATATAATTATATATGTACAGCTGGTATAACCTGGGTATCTCCTGTATATATTTATATATGTACAGCTGGTATAACCTGGGCATCTCCTGTATATAATTATATATGTACAGCCGGTATAACCTGGGTATCTCCTGTATATATTTATATATGTACAGCTGGTATAACCTGGGCATCTCCTGTATATAATTATATATGTACAGCTGATATAACCTGGGTATCTCCTGCATATAATTATATATGTACAGCTGGTATAACCTGGGCATCTCCTGTATATAATTATATATATACAGCTGGTATAACCTGGGCATCTCCTGTATATAATTATATATGTACAGCTGGTATAACCTGGGCATCTCCTGTATATAATTATATATGTACAGCTGGTATAACCTGGGTATCTCCTGTATATAATTATATATGTACAGTGGTATAACCTGGCCATCTTCTGTATATAATTATATATGTACAGCTGGTATAACCTGGGTATCTCCTGTATATAATTATATATGTACAGCCGGTATAACCTAGGCATCTCTACATTATAATATATGGAGGACTATGGAAGCTACCTTATACATGGACTATGGGGATGCATTATAAAACATAAAGGACTATATGCTGCAGTATACTATATGGAGTACTATGAGTAATTCATTATAATAACTGGAGGGCTATGAGGGCCACTTTATACATGGAGGACTATGGGAAATGCATTATAATACATGAGGACTATGTGGTGCAGTATAATATATGAAGGACTATGGGGTGAATTATAATACATGGAGAACTATGGGAAATGCATTATTATACATGGAGGACTATGGGGGTGCATTCTAATATATGAATGGTTATGTGGGATCCTTTATACTATATGGAAGGCTATGTGGGGGCCATTATAGTATTTGGAGAACTATATATGGGGGGTCAATGATACGAGCATGGGATGGGAATGTTTTGTGCTAAAGGAAAAAGGCTCTGTCCCTCAGCACCCAGCTTTCCCATGCTCTGCTATACATCTTCTCTCAGCACCCATCTTTCCCATGCTCCGCTATACATCTTCTCTCAGCACCCAGCTTTCCCATGCTCTGCTGTACATCTTCTCTCAGCACCCAGCTTCCCATGCTCCGCTATACATCTTCTCTCAGCACCCATCTTTTTCCCATGCTCTGCTATACATCTTCTCTCAGCACCCAGCTTTCCCATGCTCTGCTATACATCTCTCTCAGCACCCAGCTTTCCCATGCTCTGCTATACATCTTCTCTGAGCAGCCAGTTTTCCCATGCTCTGCTATACATCTTCTCTCAGCACCCAGCTTTCCCATGCTCCGCTATACATCTTCTCTCAGCATCCAACTTTCCTATGCTCTGCTATACATCTTCTCTCAGCACCCAGCTTTCCCATGCTCTGCTATACATCTTCTCTCAGCACCCAGCTTTCCCATGCTCTGCTATACATCTCTCTCAGCACCCAGCTTTCCCATGCTCTGCTATACATCTTCTCTGAGCAGCCAGTTTTCCCATGCTCTGCTATACATCTTCTCTCAGCATCCAGCTTTCCCATGCTCTGCTATACATCTTCTCTCAGCACCCAACTTTCCCATGCTCTGCTATACATCTTCTCTCAGCACCCAACTTTCCCATGCTCTGCTATACATCTTCTCTCAGCACCCAGCTTTCCCATGCTCTGCTATACATCTACTCTCAGCACCCAGCTTTCCCATGCTCTGCTATACATCTTCTCTCAGCACCCAGCTTTCCCATGCTCTGCTGTACATCTTCTCTCAGCACCCAGCTTTCCCATGCTCTGCTATACATCTTCTCTCAGCACCCAGCTTTCCCATGCTCTGCTATACATCTCTCTCAGCACCCAGCTTTCCCATGCTCTGCTATACATCTTCTCTGAGCAGCCAGTTTTCCCATGCTCTGCTATACATCTTCTCTCAGCATCCAGCTTTCCCATGCTTTGCTATACATCTTCTCTCAGCACCCAACTTTCCCATGCTCTGCTATACATCTTCTCTCAGCACCCAACTTTCCCATGCTCTGCTATACATCTTCTCTCAGCACCCAGCTTTCCCATGCTCTGCTATACATCTACTCTCAGCACCCAGCTTTCCCATGCTCTGCTATACATCTTCTCTCAGCACCCAGCTTTCCCATGCTCTGCTGTACATCTTCTCTCAGCACCCAGCTTTCCCATGCTCTGCTATACATCTTCTCTCAGCACCCAGCTTTCCCATGCTCTGATATGGGAAAGCTGGGTGCTGAGGGAAAGATGTATAGGAGAGCATGGGGAAGCTGGGTGCCGAGGACAAGATGGATATCAGAACATAGGAAAGTTGGGTGCTGATAGAGGGATTTCAGATTATGGGAAACCTGGGTGCTGAGGATAAGAGCGAAGTGTCAGTGTCATTATCCCGTACCCCGAGTGTCAGCGTCATTATCCCATACCCCGAGTGTCAGCGTCATTATCCCGTACCCTGAGTGTCAGTGTCAATCTCCCACACCCCAAGTGACGGTGTACGTGGAGGGGGGGCCCAGGTCCGAACTTTGCACCGGGGCCCATCAGACTCCAGTTACGCGGCTGCCTGGGACATCTTGTCTGCGGATGTATCAGTTCAGATGATACTTTTTGTTCTGTACGCGGAGTTTTTTGTTGCAGACTCTTCATCATTTTTCCCTCCAGAACAATCGCCATTTGTAATAACAGCAGCGCGGTTCTCGTTTTTTCCTGTACACTCGATGTCGAGCTTGATACATGACAGAGGATAAGAGGCGACTTGTCCTCCGCTGCCTATGATAACAAAACCCGGATTTGTAGAATGTAGACTTGCCAGCTGCAGTCAGTCATCTGTAAGCAGCCGAGAGAAAAAAATAGACATTTCCATCCAGAGGCCAAAAGGCATCTTGTTTCTGAAGCATCCTCCAGCATTCTGTAAAAAGAAACATTTATTGGCAGGACGCTTTGTTGAAAGTCTATGGAAAGGCCATCGCCTCCATTATTCCCAGCCCCCGTATGATGACATCCCGGATTATCCCACTTCTTCTCCATGTACGGTCACAGTCCAAGGAGCCAAAGACCAGATAAAAGATCCTCCGTTCACACTGGGGTGATTATGGAGGTTTTAGGAGCTTCTCGTGTTGACTTCTTGAAGTGGAGATGCATAAAACCCGGATGGTGAGAGCTCCTTCATCAAAGGTTTGGCCGGTGGAGAGCGGAGTCTCCTGCCAAAAATCTCCAAAAAATCTTCTTCCAGTGGAAATGTCTTCTGAAAAGATCCACTTTGCCCCTATAAGATGACAGAAGATCACTGCACACCTCTTCCCAGAAGTGATCCACCATCGCCTGATCATCACAGATCTGACGTCTGCAACCCCCAGTAATGACCTGATGAGGCCGAGGACAAGCGCCAAATCTCGGCGTAGCCGCTCGACTCTACTGATGTGGCTCCTAGATGGAGCATTCAATGGCGACTGTTCTATACATTGCCATATAGAAACTTCTCTTTTTGCCCCAACTGTTTGTTCTGGCTCCTAAATAGCACCATCTTCATTACAGTCAAGGCCAAAAGTGTTGGTACCCTTGAAATTGTTCCAGAAAATGAAGTATTTCCCCCAGAAAGTTATTGCAATTACACATGCTTAGTTATAGACGTTTATTTCCATTGTGTGTATTAGAACAACACAAAAAAAGGAAAAAAACAAATTGGAACAAATTTCACACAAAATTCCAAAAATGGGCCGAACAAAATTGCTGCCACTTTCTACTTAATATTTGGTTCCTCGCCCTTTACCTTTTGGAATAAATACCTGCAATCAGTCACCTCCTATACCCGTCCACAGCTTCTTACTCCTCTCACTTGGAATTTCGGATTCTTCTTTATAAAGGTCTCCAGGTCCCTCATATCAGAAGGCGTCTCATCCCCTCTTCTCTCCCCTCCTCTTCTCTCCTCTCTTCTCTCCCCTTCTCTCATCTTCTCTTCTCTCCTCTTCTCTCCCCTTCTCTCCTCTCCTCTTCTCTCCTCTCCTCTTCTCTCCTCTCCTCTTCTCTCCTCCTCTTCTCTCCTCTCCTCTTCTCTCCTCTCCTCTTCTCTCCTCTTCTCTCCCCTTCTCTCCTCTTCTCTTCTCTCCTCTATTCTCTTCTCTCATCTTCTCTTCTCTCCTCTCCTCTTCTCTCCCCTTCTCTCCTCTCCTCTTCTCTCCTCTCCTCTTCTCTCCTCTCCTCTTCTCTCCTCTTCTCTCCCCTTCTCTCCTCTTCTCTTCTCTCCTCTATTCTCTTCTCTCCTCTTCTCTTCTCTTCTCTCTTCTCCCAACAGCAATTTTAACATCTCTTTACAGGTGTCAATGAGATTTAGGTCCGGACTCATTGCTGCCACTTCAGAACTCTCCAGCGCTTTGCTTACATCCATTTCTGGGGGCTTCTTGAAGTGTTTGGGGTCATTGTCCTGCTGGAAGATTGCTGACCTTGGACACACCCAGCTCTCTGACTCTGGACTCTATATTTCCACCCAAAATCCTTTGGTAATCTTCAGATTTCATGATGTCTTGCACAAAGTCAAGACCCCAGTGCCAGAGGCAGCAAAACAACCCAAATCATCTCTGTCCTCCACCATGTATGACTGTAGGTGCTGTGATCTTTTCTTTGTAGGTCTCATTCCGTTTTTAGTAAACAGTAGAATGATGTGCTTTACCAATAAGCTCTATCTTGGGCTCATCTGTCCACAAGACACTTTCCCAGAAGGAGTTTGGTTACTCATGTACATTTTGGCTATTTTATATATCGGTGTCAGCAGAGTCCTCCTGGGTCTTCTCCATAGTGTTTCATTTTATTCAGATGTGGACAGATAGTTTGCACTGTCACTGATGCTCTCTGAGCCTTCAGGACAGCTTGAATTTCTTTGGACCTTGATTGGGGCTTATCATCCATCCGGACTATTCTGCGTTAAAAACTTTCATCAGTTATTCTCTGTCATCCACATCCAGAGAGATTAGCTATAGTGTTATGTTGCACTCCATGGACAAAGGAACATCAAGATCTCTGGAGACGGAATTGTAACCTTGAGATTGTAGATATTTTTCAACATTTTGGTTCTGAAGTTCTCAGACAGTTCTCTTCTCTTTCTGTTCTCCATGTTTAGTGTGGCACACACAGACACAATACAAAGATTGAGTCAACTTCTCCCCTTTTTATCTGGTTTCAGGTGTGATTTTTATATTGCCCACATCTGTTACTTACCACAGGTGAGTATGAACGGGCATCACATGCTTGAAACAAAGTTGTTTACCCACAATTTCGGAAAAGTGGCAACAATTTTCTTTGGTCCAGTTTTGAAGTTTTGTATGAAATTATAGACAATTTGCCTTTTTTTCTTAGTTTTCTCAGGAAATAAACATGTTTAAAACAAAATGTGTAATTGCAAATTTTTTGTGGGAGAAATACTTCCTTTTGTGGAACAATTTCAAGGATGCCAAAACTTTCGCAATGACTGTAAAATCTATATCTTCAAGTGAGGCTGAAGGGATTTTGGTTTTCCACCCTTTTAAGATTATGTCCTTACTACCACCATTGAATTTCTCCATTGACTACAGTGATATTTTGTGGGTTCCTCTAAGTTCTAGTCTCATTGAAAATATTCGGGACCATGACATTTTATTTGGGTTCAATAAATTAATCCATTATGATGTGAAATAAGCATCAGCCTTTTTCCTGGTGTGAACGGAGCCTAAGAAATAGTGAACAGTGTGTGACAATATTTCTATGCCTTGTACCATTTTTCAGTCGTCTGCCCTAAATTAAACTTGATCTGAAGTTCTGAGGAACCAGTCGCTCATCTCAAAGTATCATTGGCGTAGCCGCACCCACAGCTGCCATAGTAGTTGCAGTGAGGACTGTGACCTCAGAGGGCAGCACATAACCAATTAGGAACATGCCGCCATTTTTTTTCCAAATACTGCAGTGAGCAATGCTTACAAATTCTGCTGATGTTGCAAAAAACCATTGGCCAAAGCCATCGACTTTCTGCCCTTAATTTACCTTGAAGAATAAAGGCTGGTTTGCGTCTTATAAGACCCACTAGGAACCAGCTGGGGATTTCAGTGGCCCAACAATCACAGCACAATGATGGCACTGTGTCCCGCTTCCGGCACCTTGTCCCTTCTGGTACAGGAAGGAAGAAACATCCACTCACGCGGTAGGCTTGGTAAGTTACCATTTTTTTGCGATGCTGTCACACGGAGATTTTCACTAACTTCACCTACTGTCAATGGCGGCATCAGGTCCTGTTCAGATTGCAGATTCTGACACTCCACCTGAAAGATTCTCTGGCGTCTGGGAGCAAACCAGGCAGACTCGCTCATTGACCTGCTGTGCTGTGTACTGATTCATAGGCAGGCTAGCAAGAGTTAATCAATGCCAGTCTGCTTGTGAGTCTCCTTTGATCACCTGTTATGAGGAAGCCTATCACATCTGTTCCCCGCCTATATATACTGGCTGGGTCCTTCCTCCTATGGCAGCTATAGCTTGTCTTAGTTGGTCTGGTATGGTATCCCAGACTGTCTGGTGCTTATAGTTCTTGTTGCTGTGTGTGGTTGCGGAGTTTACCCCTGTTGTTTTGTAGCTTCTGTCCTGCTCTTGTTTTTCTTTCTTTATCTCTTATTGTCCTATCCTGTGTATGTGTGCAGTGTGTCAGAGTTTTGGTTTGTGTTTAACATTACACTCTTTCCCTGGTGGGAGAGGGAGGGGGAAATCAGACTAGTTCTGGCCAGGAGCAAGGCCAGGAACCGGACTCAGGTGTCTCCACCATTAGGAGTATCCCTCAGATAAGGATGGAATAGGGGCCCCTAGAGGGAGAGACAGCATAGAGGCCCCAATCCCTTGTTATCCAACAAGTCACGGGTACATGTAGTGAGGGAAGATATGCACAGCACCGAAAAAGCAGTTTGCAGCCCTCGCTCTCCTCCTTCCTCCTACCATGGCCGTCCTCATCCCAGCCTACACTAGTGTTATAAGCTTAGAAATACAAAGGGAAGATTTTTTTTTCTAAAAACTAAAGTTGGAATTTCCTTCTAAAGATGTATTAGTGTTTGGGACCAATCTATGAGCATTCATCTTATATTGGCAAAAAAACCATCCTGACCTGATAACATCACTGTGTGGAAATTAGAATTTCACGTCTCCCTGCTACCTTTCATTCATGAGCTTTGTCAATTAGGGATTTTCATGTTTCTAATTTTGATTGTGGTCAAGTCTCTTATGTCCATCCTCGGATGGTAATTCTGGTTCCATTCATGGTCCAGACTTCTCATTGGGTTTGATAGTGGTTCATCTCCCACCTTTGAAAAGCTCTGACTTGGTGAATCTAGTCTGGCACCACTGGTTCCCAATAAGGACTGTCAACCGACATATATACCATCATTGCTGATAAAATATGGGATGCCTAAAGCCTGTCACAGGAACACCACAAATTGGAAGAGAACCCCCATTTTGGTCCAGGTATTTTGTTCAGACTGAAACATTCCCGAATATACTGCGATTGAGAGAATTTCAGCAAATTCAGGACTGTTGGAAACTAAAGATCATAGAAGGTTGTTTTGTCATCGGTCACACTGTCACATGTGTAGGGACAGTCTCCGGGCCACTTCTCATCTTTTCATCTAGACCATGCACTGTAAACAGGTTCCTTCCTTTCATCACCTGTGGGGTTAATGCTCTTTCTTTTGCAGCAACAGACTGCTAAACTGGCCGTAATTTATCAATTGTCAGTCTGGATTTAAGCCCTCTGCTTCCTGGGTAATATGCTGGTTATTCTATTCATTTAGGATCTAGCCTAGGAGCAGAGAGGACGTGGAGCTTGCTGCTGTGCTGTCTGCTGCGGTTGGTGGAAGTTGTTTCATTTTGTTCTTCCTATCTTCCCTTATTATTCCTTACCCATATTGCCTGTATTGCTCCTGGTGTAGGGTTTTTGGTGTGTACGTGGTTTATTTTCCCCTGTTTGTCATACCTTTTTGGTGGGTTTTTGGGCGATCTCTGTCCCGGTCAGTCACCTGGGTGATGGACAAGGCCTGGAGAGGAGACAGAGCTATGCTGGAGGCTGGGCCCTGACTACCATCTAGTCTACCGTCGGGATAAGGGTCAGCACAGGGTCACCAGATGTAGGTGACGTAATTTATCAATTGTCGGTCTGGATTTATGCCCTCTGCTTCCTGGGTAATATGCTGGTTATTCTATTCATTTAGGATCTAGCCTAGTAGCAGAGAGGACGTGGAGCTTGCTGCTGTGCTGTCTGCTGTGGTTGGTGGAAGTTGTTTCATTTTGTTCTTCCTATCTTCCCTTATTATTCCTTACCCATATTTCCTGTATTGCTCCTGGTGTAGGGTTTTGGTGTGTACGTGGTTTATTTTCCCCCGTTTGTTATACCTTGTTGGTGGGTTTTTGGGGGATCTCCGTCCCGGTCAGTCCCCTGGGTGGTGGACAAGGCCTGGACAGGAGACAGAGCTATGCTGGAGGCTTGACCCTGACTACCATCTAGTCTACCGTTGGGATAAGGGTCAGCACAGGGTCCCCAGATGTAGGGCCAGCCTAGTAGCCCCTGTACCATCCTTACTGTCCCATTACATCATCATGATAGATGACTGGCTACATGTGTGTGTGCCTGACCGGATGGGCGTCTCAATATTTTGGTAGGTGCCGAGTGTTAAGGTGCATGATTATGAAAGTAAGTGGGTTGGGGGATGCCTGAATGCAAAAGTCAGTGTGTGACAAGTGGCTGAATCAGCAAACACCTAGATGAGTATGTGCATTAATAAGTTTAATATATGTTATTAAGAAAATGTGGCATGTCGCTCAGCTTTCAGCAGTCCAACATCACAATTTCCTGGTCTGTAAATGTCCAGAAACCTCCTCGGTTTGTTGCTAAAATCTCTCTCACTTAATACAGTAAATAGAGGTGGAGGAGGGAGATGCAGCTGCAGATTCTCTCTCTCTTTGTGCATGCTGTGGGAGGGGAGTTGGGTGGAGACTGCTGATTGGCTCAGAGCACACAGCACAGCTCTGACATCACAGCAGGAGGTACCCGCCCACACAGCACACATGGAGGGAGAGAGAGAGTATGCAGGCGAGGGAAACCCAAAAAACGCAGGATAGACACGAGACGGCAGACACTGCAGCCTCATCTCTCACCTGGAGCACAAATGTCCTCTACAGAAATGTTACACAGGGACCACAAGTAAATTATTTCTCCTTGCAGTGGAAATTTTGTTTTAACATGGCAAAATACATACATAACGGACGAGCCAAATAAAATATCCTACGGTTTATTGATTCATTACAAAAATAGCAATGTGTCCCCTCTGGTAGCCAGGCCCGAGCATTGGGAAACAATGGCGGACAAGGGGACATGACATTCATAAATGATCCATGACTGTTCCTCTAAAACTATCCCAAAATAATGCCTTTTCCCATAAGAGGGTGACGTCCGAGCTGCAGATGAGGAACGCTTCATCTGGTGTCTGAGGTATACAGGGAGCAGACAGCGTGTGCACGTGTATATTATGTGTATATTATAGGAGGATGCTATAGGTGCCAGCAGCGGGCATCTGTACCTACACAGGAGATGAGCCTGACACAACCCAGGCAGGGGAGCAACACCAGACTCCACAACGTATACTGCCCGGGTCATGCCCTATTGTGCGCTTTTAGGGACTTTTTATCTTTTTTAACATGTCACAGAGCGGTCGGTGGTGCAGATCTCACTGATACCAGCGCATCCTGTAATAGGGGCCTATGGGGTAACTGGTCTGTTTATGAAGTTTCTTCCTCCTAAATCTTCCCAATCACCTGTGAGTGATTATTATTGAGAAGTGGAAGGGACCGCAGCAACTCAGCCACGAAGTGAAGACCCCATAACATTAAAGAGTGAGGGGCCGAGTGCTGACAAGCAAAGAACAGAAAAGTGCCCACCGCTCTGCTGACCCCATAACTGCAGAGTACAGACCTCCTCTGGTAACATCAGCACAAACACTGCGCCCGCTGGAAGCTTCATGGCTGAGCAGCTGTAGCCGTACATCACCAAGCACAATGCTGAGCCGTACATCACCAAGCACAATGCTGAGCCGTACATCACCAAGCACAATGCCGAGCCGTACATCACCAAGCACAATGCCGAGCCATACACCACCAAGCACAATGCCGAGCCGTACATCACCAAGCACAATGCTGAGCCGTACATCACCAAGCACAATGCCGAGCCGTACATCACCAAGCACAATGCTGAGCCATACATCACCAAGCACAATGCCGAGCCGTACATCACCAAGCACAATGCCGAGCCATACATCACCAAGCACAATGCCGAGCCGTACATCACCAAGCACAATGCCGAGCCATACATCACCAAGCACAATGCTGAGCCGTACATCACCAAGCACAATGCCGAGCCGTACATCACCAATCATAATGCTGAGCCATACATCACCAAGCACAATGCTGAGCCGTACATCACCAAGCACAATGCTGAGCCATACATCACCAAGCACAATGCTGAGCCGTACATCACCAAGCACAATGCTGAGCCGTACATCACCAAGCACAATGCTGAGCTGTACATCACCAAGCACAATGCCGATCCGTACATCACCAAGCACAATGCTGAGCCATACATCACCAAGTACAATGCCGAGCCGTACATCACCAAGCACAATGCTGAGCCGTATATCACCAAGCACAATGCCGATCCGTACATCACCAAGCACAATATCTGAGCCGTACATCACCAAGCACAATGCTGAGCCGTACATCACCAAGCACAATGCTGAGCCATACATCACCAAGCACAATGCCGAGCCGTACATCACCAAGCACAATGCTGAGCCGTACATCACCAAGCACAATGCTGAGCCGTACATCACCAAGCACAATGCTGAGCCGTACATCACCAAGCACAATGCCGAGCCATACATCACCAAGCACAATGCCGAGCCGTACATCACCAAGCACAATGCCGAGCCGTACATCACCAAGCACAATGCTGAGCCGTACATCACCAAGCACAATGCCGAGCCGTACATCACCAAGCACAATGCCGAGCCGTACATCACCAAGCACAATGCCGAGCCATACATCACCAAGCACAATGCCGAGCCGTACATCACCAAGCACAATGCCGAGCCGTACATCACCAAGCACAATGCAGAGCCATACATCACCAAGCACAACGCTGAGCCATACATCACCAAGCACAATGCTGAGCCACACATTACCAAGCACAATGCCAAGCCGTACATCACCAAGCACAATGCCGAGCCATACATCACCAAGCACAATGGTGAGCCGTATATCACCAAGCACAATGCCGAGTGTTGGATGGAGTGATGTAAAGCCGCCACCACTGGACCATGGAAGAGAAGTGTTCTGGGCAGTGACGGATTACACGGCTCTATCTCCGTCTGATGGAGGAGTCTGGGTTTGGTGAATGGGAACGTTTTTCCCTGACTGCATTGTGCCGCTGTACAGATGGTGGAGGAGGGAATATACAATGGGCTTATTCTCGGCCTCGACCACTTCGTTCAAGTGAGGGAAAATTTTACTCTTCAGCACAAGACATTGTGGACAATTGTAGCTTCCAGATTTGTGGGAACAGTTTGGGGGACACTTCTCTGTTCCCCATGACTTTGCCCAGTGCACAAGCTCCATCCAGACATGGAGGGGGGAGAAGATGACGCTGTACAGAGAATGGGGATTGTGATCCCGGCCTCCCCCCAACACCAGGGTCATAGCACAAATGCTCTTGAGGACGAAGGAGCAAAAATTCCCACAGACTCCTCCAAAATTGTGTAGAAATCTTTCCCGGAAAAATGGGAGCCGTTATATCTGGAGAGGGGCGATACCATGGTAATGTCTATGGAAGTAGAATGGGAGGTCAGAAAAACCCCTAGAGGAGGATGTGGAGGGGGCACATACAAGTACTATATATGGAGGAAAGTGTGTTGCTGGCAGATGTCTGCGGAGTTTACTGATGACTGACCACCGATTTATGGATGTAGGTTGTCAGGATATTCATCCCATGTGCAAGAATCTTGGAACGTGATGGAAGAACCTGATATATTAACTACACGGTACAATGTGTCCGTTCTGCTGCTCCGTCAGTGACTTCTTGTTGGTCTCCATGATGTGAGAGATGATGGGCCTCTCTGAATTCGTCACTCCATCCGTCTGACCCTTCAGAGTCATAAATCGTGCCACCACAGCGTGCCAGTCTATAATCTCATCCACATGTACGGGGCCTGGGAATGGATGGCTTCTGTGTATCCCACCTGCAGGAAGAGAAAGGATAAGATACACGTGTCTTAAAATCATGAGATGCCGGGTGAAGTTTTTAATGTGGCATAGCCTGAAAACCCTGCTTGTTCCAGGGTAGTAGCAATAAAAGGTGACTGACCACAATCAAAAAACCCATGGCTGCTTATTTCCCAAAAATGGCTCCACAATTGTCCATTGATTGCACAATTGTCCATTGATTGCACAATTGCACTTTTGTCCATTAGTTGCACAATTGCACTTTTGTCCATTGGTTGCACAATTGCATTTTTGTCAATTAGTTGCACAATTGCACACTTGTCCATTGATTGCACAATTGTATAATAATGCATTGGTTGCACAATTGTACACTTGTCCCTTTGTTGCACAATTGTCCGTTGGTTACACAATTTCACACTTGTCCGTTTGTTGCACAATTGTACAACTGTCCATTAGTTGCACAATTGCACACTTGTCCATTGGTTTCACAATTGCCATTTGTTGCACAATTGTACAATAGTCCATTGGTTGCACAGTTGCACACTTGTCCATTGGTTGCACAATTGCACACTTGCACAATTGTCCATTTGTTGCACAATTGTACAATAGTCCATTAATTACACAATTGCATACTTGTCCATTGGTTGCACAATTGCACATTTGTCCATTGGTTGCACAATTGCACATTTGTCCATTGGTTGCACAATTGCACACTTGTTCATTGGTTGCACAATTGCACATTTGTCCATTGGTTGCACAATTGCACACTTGTTCATTGGTTGCACAATTGCACATTTGTCCATTGGTTGCACAATTGCACACTTGTTCATTGGTTGCACAATTGCACATTTGTCCATTGGTTGCATGAATTTAAACCCAACATTATCTTAGAACTAAGTTGCACTACCAGACATAACCAACCTGTTGACAAGTTTGGCACTGTTGTCAATGGGAAGTCCAACAGAGTAGGAACAGATTTCTCTTGGTACAACACCAACTCTATTACAAACCAAGACCATCGCCCCCCTGAATAAAAAATCTCTCTCAATTGGTGGACAGCAGAAATGGTGTGATATAGATTAGCAGGACCCAATTTATTGGCCATATTAGTATCTGTATCCACTGGACACGCGCTTTGAGAACCTCCTCTTACTTACTGTCATGCTTTTGTCACGGAGTAAGTAATGACAGGAAAGGAGCCCCTAGGTTGGCCCTCAGACATGAGACTCTGTGCTGTCCCTTACCTCAGAGGTAGGCTTGATGGTAGCCAGGTCTGAGCTCCCATCGTGACCCTAACTCCTGTCCAAGCCCAGATCTCACTTCTCCTCTCCCCCACCCTTGCTGTGGGCCAGAAAACACAATAACAAAACCCCACAAAAAGACACAGACAAGGGAGAACGGAAACTCGTACACACAGAAGAGCCAATATGTGTACCGGGGAGCAAAGGAAAAGTGAAGAAAGTAATGTACAACAGGGGAATGCTCACACCACTCAAAAGCGCAACACAGATCACCAGAAACAGGATCACCACCAAGACCAGGTTCGCTGGGGCGATGCTGAAGCTATCATCAGCGCATACTGGAAGAAAGCCATGCTTTAAATAGGAAGGAGGCAGTTGCCCGTGGCAAATTGCACCTGAGATACTAGTTACTGCCCACCAGTCTGCAGGAATTGACCCCTGCAGGGCTGAAGACCAGTGAACCTGAATCAGCTGACGACCAGTTCTGGCTGAACAATTCAGAAGCCTCAAGCTCAAGTCAGACGTCGCCATGCCACCAAGTGCACGCAGAGCCGAACATCGCATGACATCTTTTGATTAATTGGCCCTGGGGTACATCATCATTGCGGCATGATACACACGTGATGATGTGCCAATCCGGCTACTCAAAACAAGAGCCGAGGATGTCGGGAGGTTGGAGGCAGCTTTAAGGGCTCCCATCCAGGGGCCATAGATTTCTGACATTTTCTCCGGATCTGGTTGTACAAATTGATTTGTACCAACTCTGGTAACAACAAGGAAGATTAGAAATGAAAAAATGTCAATAACTCATCAGATTGATCATCGTTTTCATATTTATTAATATATCATCACTACTGCCTTGCACATGATCATTGTGGCCCCATGTCATCAGAACAGAGGACAGACGCGTAAGGGAATTACCTAATTTGGTGTCCCCAATTTAGGATTCCCTTATTATTTATTATCAAGTGCAGAGAAGAGGCTGAAAAGATTTCTAAATATGAGTGTAATACTCTAATTCCCCTGCGGGGGCGCTGCAGGGAGGCTCCATCACAGATTTCAGCAGATCGCTCTGGTCCAAGCAGACAGTCTATGATCAGCTCATTGTCTGGGGACTTTATTAATAAATAAAACGGACCATAGTGGACTGCCCCTTTAACTTTGGTAAATTAGTCACAGGAAATTCACTGACGAGCAATTCTGCAATGTGTCATCACTTATTATAATCAGATGACATGTATCTGTTGCTGGTTGCGTAGACGCTGACGCCGGGCGTGCTGCTGTCTCAGCGAGTCTCGTAATTTACGGCTTTCCAGAAAACTCAGAGGGAATTCCTCTCCCCTTGTGTCGTTCGTGAGTTTTCCATATTTGTCCAGGCGGCCGCTTATATAATCCTTGTAATAGGCAGTGAAGGTTAGAGCAACCTGACTCGGCACCGGAGCGATTTATTGGCATATTTGGCGCAGTGATTGCAATATATAATATCCAGGCTCTGAGCTTCGGTTATTAAACATGTGGCCCTATATGTAGATCCGTCATGGGACTCCGAAACCAAGCAGCTCAGGAAGGTACTGAGAAGGTTTTCTATATATCCAACCAGTGTCCTCCGCGATACAAAGGTTTGGGTAGAAAGCGGTACTTGATCGAGCATCGCGGGAGCTCGGGCGCCATGCTCAAGTCTCCATCCTGCATGTTTCGCGGCTGTAAGACAGCCAATCAACATGTGGGGATTGCCTGCCAGACACGGTAAGGCCGTAGCCTTTTAGGCTCCTGGCATTACTGTGATTAGCCGGCCACATCTCGGCATCAGGTCTTATATGAGACCGGGGGTGTGATGCTCTCGGCACACTGTCCTCTGGAATCATTTCAATGAGACTTGATGTAGGAAACAGAGCTTAGATTAGAGCAGGGATTGTACACTTTCACCCTTTAGTGCCTTTCATGTAGCACTAAAGGGTGTTTTTAGCCTTTTTTTTAACCTAATAAATAATTAAAAAGCCCGGCATGAAGTCCTCCCTGTTTTTGATCACCAAAGATAAAGCAGACAGCTGGGGGCTAGTATTATCAGGCTGGGAAGATACATGGATATTTGGCCCTTCCCAGCCTGAAAATTGAATCCCGCAGATGCCCTATTATCAGGCTGCGAAGATACATGGATATTTGGCCCTTCCCAGCCTGAAAATTGCAGCCCGCAACCGCCCCAGAAATGGAGCATTACATGAGATTTTCAAATTCTGGCACTTTTAAAGCCAGTTCTTCCCGGTTGCCCTAGTGCAGTGGTAATCAGGGTATTCAGCTGTGAATTGTCAGATGGCATCATGCCCAGAGGTTAGTAATGGAGACGTGTCTATTAGACACACCCATTACTAACCCAATAATCCCCCAAAACAACCACACACACAGGAAAAAATAGTTTATTTGAATAAAGACTCCCCCACACTATCCTTCGTTCACCGATTTATCAAAAATGATACTACGATGCTCCGTCGTAAGTCCTTGTTCCCTGAATGCAGCTCTGGCGACTGTGAACAGCAGTAAAGTGCAGCTATTCACATGTGCTGGGTAGTGAGACAACTCTCATAAGAGCCGCTAGCTCAACGTTGCGCTCAGTGAGACACAGTGATGCTGATGAGCATTGTAGTCACTACCCGGCGCCTGTGAATAGCTGAACTATACTGCTACTCACAGTCGCTGGAGCTGCATTCGAGCTTCGTGGGAACATTTTTTATAATAAATTGGTAAATGAGGGAAAGTGTGGGGAGTCTAAATTCAAATACACACAGGAAATAATAGTTGTTGTTTTTTTGATTACTGGGTTAGTAATGGGGGTGTCTAATAGACACCTCTCCATTACTAACCCGTGGGCTTGATGTCAGCTGTCAATTCATAGTGGACATCAACTCCAAAACCATTACCCCGATTGCCGCCGCACAAGGGCAATTGGTAAAGCGCCAGGGTTGGAGCATCTAATGGATGTGCCACTTCTGGGGCAGCTGTGGCTGCTATTTTTAGGCTGGGAAGGGCCAAATAACTGTGGATATTCTCAGCCTGGTAATACGAGCCCCCAGCTGTCTGCAATAGGGAGGACCCCACACAATTTCTTAAATGTATGTATTTAGTTCCGAGAAGCAACCTGGAAGTCAGAGATATGTCCAGTCATGTCCCCATGCTGATACCATCCCTTTCAGTGATTTTCCTGCCCCCCCCAGCCCTCTTGTTAGTTTTCTGAAAAAATGGTCAAGTTTCCCATTGCCTTCCATTATACCCATTACTCAATTGGAGCCTGTCTGAGTGTCCGACCTGCTCGATTCGTTTACTGAGCACTCGTTCTCTCTCATCACTAGTGACCACCTTAAAGGGGGATTCCATTTATATGCAACTAAAACGACTTGTCAGGTGTTTTCTGCCCCCCGTCTATCACCACTACCATAACGTTCTGCCTCAATACTTTCCATATCTATATTTCGAAGCCCAGGGGGAGCCCAAATTTTACTAAAATATGCTAAATTACCATTTTGAAGTCAAGTAGGTGGAGATGTGCCGAGAAGTCAAGCTTGCCATTCCCTAAGTTCTTCCAATCTTACCCTGAAGACAGGGCACATCATCTTCATCCTTTCATACAGGGTCTACCAGCCCTGACTCCACACTCCACATTTGGTGGAATTGACCATCTTCCACCGCGGATTCTCAGGGACACAAGATCAATAAGATGGAGCTATATGGAGAACTTGCTCCCATTCATGGTGGATGTGTCCCAATCTCAGGTCATCAGGTAGTAAATCTTCAGTGACTGCGTTGTACTAAGAATCGCAGAGAACTTACCTTCCGGTGATACCTGCATGGTCCTCTTGGCAGTGGTTCGTATCCACCCAAATGATGAGTGGGCAAGAAGGTCAATGGAGCGCGTGTCGGAGAAGCCGTCAATATCCTCTTCGTTCATTAGAGTCCTGGCGTTAGAAGAACACATCTTCCCTATAATAAGATCAGGAAAAAAAAAATACAAATTCTAAAATTGAGGTGACACTAAAGGAGATGTACGCCGAATAGGCGTTATAAGTCATTGTAGAGGATGGAGAGGAGGTGAGCTGTGATATCACCTATTGTGAAAGGTGGATCATGTGTTATGAGCTATATATAGAGGTGTTATCAGTCATTGTACAGGAGAAGGAGGTGAGCTGTGATATCACCTATTGTGAATAGTGGATCGTGTTATCTACTGCCTATAGAGGTGTTATCAGTCATTGTACAGGAGAAGGAGGTGAGCTGTGACATCACCTATTGTGAATGGTGGATCCTGTGTTATCTGTGTTATCTACTGTATATAGAGGTGTTATCAATCATTGTAGAGGAGGAGGTGAGCTGTGATATCACCTATTGTGACTAGTGGATTCTGTGTTATCTACTGTATATAGAGGCGTTATCGGTCATTGTACTAGGGGGGAGAGGAGGTGAGCTGTGATATCACCTATTGTGAAGGGTGGCTAATGTGTCAGCTGTATATAGAGGTGTTAGCAGTCATTGTATAGGAGGGAGAGGAGGTGAGCTGTCACATCACCTATTGTGAATGGTTGATCTTGTGTATAGATGGTTATCAGTGATTGTACAGAAGGAGGAGGTGAGCTGTCATATCACATTGTGAATGGTGGATCTTGTGTTGTTTACTGTCTATAGAGGGTTATCAGTGATTGTACAAAAGGAGAAGGTGAGCTGTGACATCCCCTATTGTGAATGGTGGATCCGGTGTTATATACTATACAGTGCATAGAGGTGTTATCAGTCATTGTATAGGAGGCGGAGGTGAGTTGCAACATCACCTATTGCTATTGATGAATGCTGTGCTATCTGTTGTGATATCAGTGATTGTACAGGAGGAGGAGGAGGTTAGCTGTGACATAACCTATTGTGAATTGTGGGTCCTGATATGTATAGAGGTGTCACCTGTTATTGTAAACATGTGTTTATGCTGAGGTTTTTTCCAGAGTTTTTAGAACAAGAGCGCTCCAAAAATCTTCTCAAATATTCAAAACTACTCAAAAACATTGAGTTTCTACTCCAAAAAAATCAGCAAACCAGTGTGAACACATATTCAGGGTATTTGCACGCACAGTTTTGCAGAGGAGATCCTCTTGAAAATCCTCAAAAAGTGTTTTAAAAGCTCTTGGGATAAAGCGCTTTCATTCCATTTCCATGGGAATTCCACTTTGTTGTTCATAAAAAGTATTTTTCTATTTTTTTTTAATTGAAGAAATTGGGTAAAAAAAAAAGTGAGTGTTACATTGAATTTGAAACCTGAAGGAAACGGCTTCAAACTGGGCATTGTCCAATTAAAAGGCTGACTCAAGATTTCAGGAAAACAAATCTACTGAAACCTCTTCAGAACTCAAAAAACGCCTCCAAAAAGTCCCCAAAAAGAAAGTTTACTCCTCACAAAACTTAGTACGTTCAAAATCTCAAAACCTAATCCTGCCTCTGCTGATAAGGAGTCTTCAGAAAACTCTTCCTGAAAGAGCAAAATAAAAAAAGCCCCAGTGGTCAGTGTGGGAATTACAAGATTACTAATTTTCATTTCTAATAAAGCATGTGATATGAAAAAAAAAATTGAATTTTTTGCAGCATTTTTTTTACTTTGTCATAAAATATATAAAGCTGAGTGTGTGTGTGTGTGTGTGTGTGTATGTGTGTTTATGTATGTATGTATGTATGTATGTATGTATGTGTGTGTGTGTGTGTATGTGTATGTATGTATGTGTGTGTGTATGTATGTGTGTGTGTGTGTGTGTGTGTGTGTGTGTGTGTGTGTGTGTGTGTGTGTGTGTATGTATGTATGTGTCCGCTAAAGGAATCCGCACCGTCGCATTTACAATCATGAAATTTTGCACAGACACTGCATGTGACTCAGGGAACATCATAGACTATGTTTTGACGGGAAAATTGAATCCCGTGCTTTACAGTTACTCTCCAAAAAACTTGCCTCCATTAAAGTCAATGGAGCTGCAAGCTATAGGTTATTAATAGTAACTGTGGTTGCTTGCTATAAGAACAAAATAAATTGTTAGTATAAGAAGCTTCTGTGTGAGGTAATAAGATGTCGGTGGGGAGACGGATAGACAGAGACAGACAGAGACTAAAGGCCCCGTCACACACAGAAATAAATCTTTGGCAGATCTGTGGTTGCAGTGAAATCATGGACATATTCTATTATCTATTATCATATCCATTTGTACACAGCCACAAACCTGGCACTGATTGTCCACAATTTCACTGCAACCACAGATCTGCCGCAGATTTATCTCTGTGTGTGACAGGGCCTATAGACAGAGTAAGAGGCAGACAGGGACAGAGACAGACAGAGAAAGAGAGAGACAGATCGGGAGAGAGACAGACAGGGAAAGAGACAGACAGACAGAGAGACAGACAGAGAGACAGACAGGGAAAGAGACAGACAGACAGAGAGACAGACAGGGAAAGAGACAGACAGACAGGGAAAGAGACAGGGAAAGAGACAGAAAGGGAAAGAGACAGACGGGGAAAGAGACAGAGACAGACGGGGAAAGAGACAGATGGGGAAAGAGACAGACGGGGAAAGAGACAGACGGGGAAAGAGACAGACGGGGAAAGAGACAGACGGGGAAAGAGACAGACGGGGAAAGAGACAGACGGGGAAAGAGACAGACGGGAAAGAGACAGATGGGGAAAGAGACAGACGGGGAAAGAGACAGACAGACACAGAGATAGAAAGAGACAGACAGACACAGAGAGAGACAGAGATAGAGAGAGACAGAGAGAGACTGATACAGAGACAGACAGAGAGATAGACACAGAGAGTAAGACAGAAATGGATAGAGAGAGACACACATGGATAAAGACAGACACACTAACAGACAGAGACAGACAGGAAAAGAGACAGACACGGAAAGAGACAGACAGAGACAGACACGCAGACAGACAGAGACAGACACACAGACAGACACATGAGACAGACAAACAGAGACACAGACACAGAGACAGACACACAGAGACAGACAGACAGAGACAGACAGACAGAGACAGACAGACAGAGACAGACAGAGACACAGAGACAGACACACAGAGACAGACAGACAGAGACAGACAGACAGAGACAAACAGACAGAGACTGGGAGAGAGACAGAGAGATAGCTACTATCCGGGCAACGCCGGGTACTACAGCAGGTTACTTTATATGGGTGAAACGCTGCAAACCTTCAAGCGAAATTTAATACCCAATGTCTTTTGCTAATTATTGATCTTACCTTTATATTTCATTAGCAATTTGATGTAGTAAAATAAGTTGGTGAAAAGGTTGAAAGGAGAAGGTGTCCCGGGCTTCCTGGTCATATCTCTTATTAAAGTGGCCCTTCCGAATTTCCATTCTGTGTCCGATTGCGCTTCTATGCGTTGGTAGGTGTTACTCATCATGGCGATCAACAGATTGATGAGGACAATTAAAGTAACAACCAAGTAGACTCCAAACACAAAGCGGATGATGACGAAGGTGAACTGCGGAGTCCTGCTTAATGATGGAAGACAATCAGGTTCCACCAAGCCAAAGAGTGAGAAGAACAAGAGGACAGTGATGTCTATGGGATCCTGGATATTGGTCTCGTTATTGTTGGCTCCCGTTCCGTTGACTCTGGTGTCTGGATACACCGGCTGATAGACCGCAGAGAGTTGCATTGTGAAGGCCACGTGAAACAAGGCCAGAATTACTGCAAATCTAGTGAGGTCCTTGATCAAATCTCTTATGATGATCGCCCATGGTCCAAAGAGGTGGTGGAAGGTGAGGAACTCCAAAAACTGGACGAATGAGAGAGTCATGGCAATGCCAAGGAAGATGTTCCTGGCAAATAGGCAGTGTAAGCGATCGAAGTCTGTAAACAAGAATGCAAGTAGATGGCAAAAAAAGGCGACGGCAGAAAATCCCAAGACAAAGACACGTATCCAGGCAAGACCTGCCCTCTCCCCTTGGTGGGTGAGCTCGGAAACCAACATTCCCGTCAACCACGCGAGCAATAACCACTCATTCCAAGATGGGATCATGCGTCCTTCATAAATTGGATTCAAAGGAGGGTAGACGATGGTGATGATGAAGAGTACCAGCAAAAATATGTGCGATGCCAAGTAACTCATAAACTTCATGATGGGGATTTTGTTAAATCTATGCTTGAGAGGTAGAGAGAAGACGAACCAAACCGGAGGACAAGCTAAAAATGTAAAGAAGAGAAGGACCAGCTTCCAGGCGGTCCAGTCCAGATTTCCATACCAGACCTCAGTCAGGTATTTCTGGACTGCAGGGTGGGCAACCACATTTTTCTGCTCACACTCAATCAAACAGTCCAATACGGTGGTGCCACGGTGGTCTATAGCCCGGAGGATGTATCCCGCATTTTTACTTCCAGATGCCAATGTCAAGAGTTCAGTGGCCATGGATTCGGTGTACTTGGCAGCGTTCATTAGGTCGATTGCCCTCTCTTTCTCTTTTAGGGCAGTGATGGTAAATGCTCTGGAAAGTTTCACGGCAGTGTCCAGGGGAGCGTCCGAGTTCAGGACGTACTCTTCTATAATCCTGTTGCTGTTCAGCTTCCCACAGACCATTAGGTCAAAAACAAACTGTAAAACAAATCAAAAAGTTAAAATTCTTGACCACTAATGTAAACCATAGGACAATAGACAAGGATCCTTGGCTATCGATGGCTCTTCTCGGACCTTAGACGTTTTTGAAGATATGACCAGTGTAACGGGGATGGTGCTGCGGCCAGCAGAAGTGGACCACTGGACCACAAGGAGACAACAGGCCTACCCTAATGTGGGGTAGAGGACCAGGACTGTGGCAGCTGACCCTCAGGACAGGGGCGGACACAGGGGCAGACAGGACAGAGTCTCAAGCGCAGACAGGGACCACCAGGGTGGATAAAGGCAGACAGCCAGGCAGGACGGACAGGCAGAGTCTCTATCAAGGCAGATGGCATAGCAGGACGGGCACGCAGAGTCTCTAGCAAGGCAGATGGCATAGCAGGACGGGCACGCAGAGTCTTTTGTACCAACAGGGCAGGATGGACTGGTAGCAGGTATAGGCAGGCACAGGACTGGTACCAGGTGCCAACAGGTAGGACGGACTGGGACCAGGCACAGGCAGGAATAGGACTGGAACAGGTGCCAATAGGCAGGACAGGCTGGTAGCCAGGTACAGCCAGGACAGGACTGGAACAGGTACCAATAGGCAGGACAGGCTGGTAGCCAGGTACGGCCAGGACAGGACTAGAAGAGGTGCCAATAGGCAGGATAGGCTGGTAGCCAGGTACGGCCTGGACAGGATTGGAACCAGGTGCCAATGGGCAGGACAGGCTGAGACCAGGTACAGGCAGGAAAAGGAATGGAACCAGGTGCCAATAGGCAGGACAGGCTGGTATCCAGGTACAGGCAGGAATAGAACTGGAACAGGTGCCAATAGGCAGGACGGGCTGGTAGCCAGGTACGGCCTGGACAGGACTGGAACCAGGTGGCAATGAGCAGGACATGCTGCAACCACGTACAGGCAGGAAAAGGACTGGAACCAGGTGCCAATAGACAGGACAGGCTGGTAGCCAGGTACGGCCAGGACAGAACTGGACAGGAAAAGCAAGACAGGATGGAACCAGATGACACAGGCTGGGACCAGGTACAGACAGGAACAAGACTGGACAGGACAGGACGAGACGGGACGGGTGACCTGACAACTGACTACACAGAACACACTAACTAAACTTAAGTTGTCAAACAGGCACCTCCCCTAGTGGGAGCAAGCCTTCAATACCCGGTGCCTCTCAGCGATAGGTGTCCTAGCCTTTTAGAGAGGTGCAGCGGTGCGCGTACTCCCTAGGAGCTCTCCCGGAGGCCCTGTGACGCGCGCTCTGACTCCGGGAGGAGGAAGAAGGAGGCACCCACAGGAGGAGTGCAGGGATGCGGGGCAGCATGGAAGGAGCTGGCCGTGGCGGTGAGTGACAGCATGTCCCTGCAGGAGGGGAGAGGCAGGGACATAGCGTTACAACCGGAAAGTCTAGGAATGTTAGAAGTTTTAGGGGGTTCATGAATCCCTCAGAGCTAATCCAAAAACGTTCTCTCTCATTTAGCCGACCAATATCCTACTTTGTGCTGATGATGGGCAAGAACCCCAGAACTGCTGATGACAAATGGGTTTCTGGGTTTGGCTTTTATCCCTAGCCTACAAGGCTCAAAATCGGGTCAGTCAAGAGGACCCCTTCTCTTTATGGTCCCTGTCCATACGTCACATCGGGGTGAGATTTACCTTCCTGTCTTCTGTTAGTTTGAGGGTGTTATGGCTTCTCTTCAGTAAGAAGCTCACCACATCTTGGTGGTTGTCACCGGCGGAATACTGGATCGCTGTCTTCCCGTCGTTACACTCTAATATGGGATTGGCACCACATTCAACAAGAAATCGAACAGTTTCCAAAAATCCAGATTTGGCTGCGAAGTGCAGAGGAGACCATCCGTTCTGCAAGAAAACAGACACAAATTTACAGAGTAAAGGATCATTCTGCAATTTTATTGTTAGGTCTATCTGGCCTTTGACAGAAAAGATATATATATGTTTTAATCTCACAATACTATGATTGGATGGTTTGTATATTGTTCATTCTTTGACCCCACCCCCGAGGAACTGATGGAGTCTAAATCCCTTCATTAAAGAACATTACCTTGTCTGTTACATTAATCTCTGCTCCTTGTCCAATAAGGGCTCTCATCATCTCATTGTGACCATTGGTCGCTGCTAAGTGGAGACACGTCCTTCCTCGCTTGTCTTTTACGTGAAGCTGAGAGGTAGATTTACTGAGAAGGAGGCCAACGACGGCTGTGTGACCATTCTGAGCTGCCAGATGTATTGGAGTCGAACCCTATGGAGAAAAAAATTAATTGAATTGTATCAGAGAGATTCTTCAAGACCAGAAGCAGAAGAGACATTATTATTGAGACAATCTATCCCTAAAACCTCATAGTTCAGCAGTTCTGAGGGCACACTGATTCAAGAATACAATGTTTATTACTATATTCTATAGTTAATGCTACTATTTTATGTGGGAGAAATCTTATGTTGCCACTGTTTCAGGGGTGGAACGATTGCAGTCACTGTGATCGCAACCGCGTCCGGGCCCGGGGGTGCAGAGGTCCTGCCGGCCCCAGCCCCTGTTTTAGCTGGAGGTGCATTCGAGGCTTCACATCCACCTGAAAAGCATTGTGGTGCAGAGACCTGTCGGGTTCCTGTACTGCGATACACCCCCCCCTGGCCAAACAGAAGCCAGCAGCTTTCACCTGTATCCCAGTGACTGAGGGTGGCGTATGGCAATGACGTCATGTGTTGCAATAGCATCAACGCCGATGAAAGCTGCTGCCACTGTGCGCTGGCTACACAGGAGGGCGCTGTGCTATGTGGGAGCTAGAGATGGTGGGTACAATGTTGTTGTTTTTTGCATTAGACAGAACAGAGACATATTTACCAGGATGGGGACATATATACCAGGAAAAATACAGTATATCCCAGGAGGAGGACAGCATATACCACGAGGGTCCCAGCAGGGGGACAGTAGATACCAGGATGGGAGAGTATATACCAGTAGGGGCCCAGGATGGGGACATATATACAAGGATGGTGACATATATATCAGGATGGGGATATATATACCAGGATAAGGAACATTTTTACCAGGATGGGGAACATTTTTATCAGGATGGGGAACATTTTTACCAGGATGGGGAACATTTTTACCAGGATGGGGTTACATATACACCAGGATGTGGGCTAGAATGGGGAACATATATACTAGGATGAAGGACATACTTACCACAATGGGGGCATATATCCCAGGATGGGGGACAAATTTACCAGGAAGGAGCCCTGGATGGGGGACATTACTACATAATGGAGGAAAGGGAAACTCAAATGTCTTTATAGGATTTAGACTGCTAAATGCATACATACATATACATACATGTGACCAACATAAGGGGGGGCCCAGGCCCAAATTTTGCACCAGAGCCCATTAAACTCTAGCTACGCCACTGCACTGTTTTTTGGCACACCATCTGCCTCATATGGCCTTATCTGCTTTACTGACAGCTGCCTGGCATTGAGTGCTCCAGTTTAGATTATCTTCTGTATTTTATTACCAGAGCTGAACCTCCGGCTTGGCATTCACATTTGCGTAATTAGAAACAAATTATTAGTTTCCTAATTGTTAATATGCCGAGACATTATACTAGCAAAATTAAAATAGTCACCTGGTGCCTGGTAGCCGCATCTGCCTGGACCCCTGGGTGGTTTAGTAAAAGGCGGACCAGGCTTTCATGACCGGATTGAGAAGCCAGATGTAAGGGTGTGTAACCAGACTACGGAAGAACCACCTTATTAGATATATGTACACCCCAAAACCCTATCATCCCAGGGTTTCATCGTTCTGCATACCTCGCCGCCATGTTCTTTCACAAGTACCAAGTCAGCTGTGGATTTGGGGACCTCGCTGTGGATCGTGGCCGGGACCTTTGTTAAAATCTCTCGGACAAAATCTGCTTGTCCAAAATGTGCAGCGACATGAAGTGCGGTGAATCCGGTCTGGAGAGAAAGTTTAGAAGTGACGATGACAACAATTATTTCTCCAACAATTCTTAATCTCCAATAAGCTTTTTAATGCTTATTAATCCATATGCCCAGACAACCCCTTTAATTAGCTTATTGGAGATTAAGAACCTTCATAATTTACTTGCTGTTAAAATTCTGCTCCGTTACTGATCTGTCACTGGCGTTGATGTGACCTCCAGCTCCTTACTTCCTGCCACAGTCCATTCAAAGCACAGACTGCAGATTTCCAGTCTGTGCTTTGAAAAGCTCAACCAGCAGTTCTACAGTGAGCGCTGAACAGTGATGTCATGGGGGGGGTGGGCTGTGATTCTCAGCATGGTTAGAGTGAATGGTGATGGGCACAGAACAAGTATTTGTGGCTTTAGCCAATTTGGACTTTTTACTCGCTACTCGTCACTAATATACAGTATATATATATATAAAAAATGTAAAATACTGCCCCAGTGTCCTCTGCTGGTAACTGCAGAAAAATGTGCGGAATATCTTCCATTATAGGCTACCTTCAGTGTTCTGTCCATATTTATACACATTTCTCTACGATAAAGGCAGATCGTACCTTGGTGCTTGCAATATGAAATGAGACGTTGCCCTTTAACACGTCCAGGACATTGATGTGACCCTTCTTAGCTGCCAAGTGAATGGTGGTCATACCTTCCTGCAACGCACAATGACACAGTTCTAAAAAAGACATTTATTGCCACATTGGAAATTTATTATTGCTTCAGAATGCCGAAAAATGTTCATGCACAATATTTGGGGCAATTTTGCACCAATATGACTCTTTTTTTTATCCCAGATAGTAGTAGTACTTGTTTGCAACGCAGGGGCTCTACATGGATTCACGAACAACCCATCCCTATATTCTACCGCTGTCCTCCACATCTTCACTCCACAACACAGAAAGTGTCACCGTTTTCTACAATGTCCCACTCACATCAGCTATTGACCCGGCCACCCCTCTCATGCATGGCAGAGTGCAATGAATCAATAGACAACCCTGGCACCAACCTCATTAAAAAGCTTCTGCGAGTGTCCAGGGTTGTGGAGCAGCACTGGAGCGATCTATCTATAATTATGAATGGCATCATGCTTTCCCCTTTTCCCATAAATCCGCTGCTTCAGACCCTCGACGCTGCCTTGTCCTTCAAACCGCACATCCAAACTCTCACCACCTCTTGCCGCCCCCAACTCGAAATTATTTCCAGAATCCATCCTTTCCTCAGCTTTGAAGCTACTAAAATGCTATTGCTGTCCTCATCATCTCACGCCTTGACTACTGCAACATCCTCCTCTGTGGCCTCCCTGCTAACACTGCCACACCTCTCCAGTCCTTCCATAATTCTCCTGCCCAACTAATCCTCCTCTCTCCTCGCTACTCTTCAGCTTCTCCCCTCTGCAAATCCCTTCATTGGCTTCTAATTCCCCAACAAATCCAGTTCAAACCACTAACACTGACTTTCAAAGCTGTCAATAATCTGTCCGCTCTGTATATCTCCGAACTAATCTCTCAATATCTTCCAACATGTAATCTCCGGTCCTCCCAAGACCTTCTTCTCCACATTTATACATTCCCCACCCAATCACCTACAAGGCATGTCCTGAGTGTCCCCCATCCTCTGTAATTCTGTGCCCCAACACGTTCAGTTATCCACCACATTCAAAACTGTCAGATGGAACGTGAAAACCCATCTCTTCAGAACAGCTACAGCCTGCAATGACCCCGCTGCCTCCTCACCACCACTGGAGCTGCCACTCCACCACCACTGGAGCTACCACCTCACCATCACCGAAGCTGCCATCTCACCACCACCGGAGCTGTCACCTCACCACCACTGGAGCTGCCACTTCACCACCACTGGAGCTACCACCTCATCACCATCGGAGCTGTCACCTCACTACCACCAAAGCTGCCACCTCACTACCACCGGGGCTGCTACCTGACCACCACCTTAGCTGTCACCTGACCAACACCGGAGCAGTCACCTCATCACCAGTGGAGCTGCCACCTTACCATCACCCGAGCTGCCACCTCACCACCACCGGAGCCTTCACCTCACCACCACCGGAGCCGTCACCTCACCACTACTGAAGCTGCCTCCTCACCACTGAAGCTGTCACCTCATCGCCATTGGAACTGTCACCTCACCACCACTGGAGCTGTCACCTCACCAGAACCAGAGCTGTCCCCTCACCAGCATCAGAGCTGTCACCTACCACTACTGGAGTTGTCACCTTACCACCACTGGAGCTGTCACCTCACCTCCACTGGAGCTGTCACCTCACGAACACCGGAACTGTGACTTCACCACCACTGGAACTTCCACATCACCACTAAAGCTGTCACCTCATCATCATTGGAGCTATCACCTCACCACCACCAGAGCTGCCATCTCACCACCACCGAAGCTGTCACCTCACCACCACTGGAGATACCGCTTCATTCTCACATCCAAGGTGAACTTACCGCATCCTCATCCGACGCCGATGCTCCTGCTTCCAGCAAAACTTTCACCACTTCTGCGTGGCCCCCCGATGCCGCCAGCTGCAGTGGGGTGGAATCATTTGTCTGGACACCAAATAGAAAAAAAGACCAGGAAAAAAAATTAACGTTTTGGGATCTCGACAAATCCATTCACTTTGCTACTCCACTAATGTTTTTTGAATTCCGATAGCTCTGTTGGTTTTAATGGAAACTTTACCACCCCACGTCACCTCCATCAGTGGCCTCTATGAAGACTCTTGGCCTTCTAGACCTTGCTTGAACTTCAAGGTAAAGTCTATCCAAACTTTACCAAGTCCCAACCTTCAGTCCAGCCTTGGACCTTTGGACATATTCTTATTACCCTCTTTGCTGGATGCCGGTAATTGGCGGCAGTTCCACCTGCCGGTTATTCCACAGATTGCCATTGTTTTTTCTTTCTATTCCGCCTTTTTGTTTTTGGACTTCACAGCTAAACGCCATATGTACAATGAGTTTTTCAAGGAGGAACCGAGAGGAAACTCTTCAAGTCCTCAAAAGTGCGAAACTCTTCAGATACTTGGAAGTTTTCTTCACTTTCCTCTTCAAAAAACTCGGCAAACAGACTCCATGTGCACAAGCCACTGAGCGGAAACTCTGCAAAATCTGCTCCAAATCTCAAAACTCCTCAAAAACTGACTCCTATTCAGTCTCTACTGTGAAAATTCAGCAAAAGACTCCATGTGCACAAAGCCTATTGTAATTATAATATGGGGGGGGGGAATACAGTTATTTTTGGGGAAGTTTCCTAAATTTATAACACCTGTACATATTCAATGTTAACACCTGTGGTACAGAAGAGGGCACGTCCTCGCTGCCCTGAGATTACAGGGCACATACTGTATAATATCACTTTCTGGGTCACTGCCATATGGTGAATGACACTGTCCTTATTCCGCTGCTGAAAGACAATGGAGAGGACCGGACATTCTCGGGAAGTCTCATTACACAGTTTACACCAAAGATATTGTACAGACACAAACATATCCGTCATTATACGCAATTTCACAAGGCGGGGGATGGGGAGCGAGAGATACATTAAAGACTTTGCAAACAATAGTAACAAGTAATTTAAGAGTCGACGATTATTAGTATTAGAACTGAATTTGGTTCAAAACCAAGTAAATCTATTTTAACTCTTTTATGGTCAGATGAGTGCATACAGTCACTGACAAAAGTTCTGCCGCTTATCCATGTTATGTACATAAAAGCTTATAACCTTACTTTAAATTCATCCATTGGTTTTATAAATTACTGTTTTGAATGCTGAAACCCTCCCAAATTTGGTTTAGGTTATGAAAATAAAGTTGCTGCAAAGCTAAAATATTGATCATCTAATGAACACAGTAAGGTCAGATTTTGGCAAGACAAAAGTTTTGTCGCCTTGTCATATAATGCATCCAATCCTAGTTTACATCCTCACCTGTGCTCACTATAGGAATGGTTAATTAGTGGGTGTGTATAAAAAGAAGCCCAGCACTCCAGACCTTCAGTTGAACTGCAGCTTGACCTCTGAGAGCATGCCAAAAATTCACCCTGCATCCAAAGCCTTGATTATCAAGAGGCTGAAGACCAGGTCCACTGCAGAGGTGGCTGGCAACTTTAATGTGTCTCAGCGTCAAGTACAAAGAATTAAAAAAAGATTTGAAGGGACTGGAGATGTTTTTGACAAGCCCAGGTCCGGCAGACCCCGCAAGACAACTGCTCAAGAGGAACGTTTGTTGGTTAGAAAATTCAAAGCCAGCCTCTCTTTCACTGCAGCAGAGCTCCAACAGGCCTGGTCACCTCAAGTCCCTGTGTCCACTAGAACAGTTTGTAGGATTCTGTCTCGAAATGGCCTCCATGGTCGAATCAGTGCCCAGAAACCAGCACTAAACAAAAGGCAATTAAAAAACCGTGTGGCATTTGCCAAGTCCCACAGCCTGCTAAACAGATGGACGCTGGAAAAGTGGCAGAAGGTGGATTTCTCTGATGAATCTTCAGTTGAATTATACCACAGCCACCGCAAATACTGCAGGAGACCTACTGGATCCCGTATGGTTCCAGAAAACAGTTAAGTTTGGTGGTGGAAAGATCATGGTCTGGGGTTACATTCAGTATGAGGGTGTGCGAAACATTTGCAAGGTGGAAGGCAATATCAATAGTCTACAATATCAAGAAGTATTAGCTACCTCTTACATTCCCAATCATAAAAGGGATCAAATTCTGCAGCAGGATGGTCTCCATCTCATACATCCATCTCCACAACAAAGTTCCTCCTGGCAAAGAACATAAAGGTGCTCAAGCACTGGCCAGCCCAGTCACCAGACATGACCATCATTGAGCATGTTTGGGGTAGGATGAAAGCAGAAGCTTGGAAGACAAAACCAAAGCATCTAGATGAACTCTGGGAGGCATGTAAGATGCATTCTCTGCTATTCCTGATGACTTCATCAATAAATTGTATGAATCATTGTTGAACCGGATGGATTCCGTCCTTCAAGCTCATGGAAGTCACACAAAATATTAAATATAGCTCTAATAGCACCACAAGTTCATTCACCAATGTTATGCAACATACAGTTAGGTCCAGAAATATTTGGACAGTGACACAAGTTTTGTTATTTTAGCTGTTTACAAAAACATGTTCAGAAATACAATTATATATATAATATGGGCTGAAAGTGCACACTCCCAGCTGCAATATGAGAGTTTTCCCATCCAAATCGGAGAAAGGGTTTAGGAATAATAGCTCTGTAATGCATAGCCTCCTCTTTTTCAAGGGACCAAAAGTAATTGGACAAGGGACTCTAAGGGCTGCAATTAACTCTGAAGGTGTCTCCCTCGTTAACCTGTAATCAATGAAGTAGTTAAAAGGTCTGGGGTTGATTACAGGTGTGTGGTTTTGCATTTGGAAGCTGTTGCTGTGACCAGACAACATGCGGTCTAAGGAACTCTCAATTGAGGTGAAGCAGAACATCCTGAGGCTGAAAAAAAAGAAAAAATCCATCAAAGAGATAGCAGACATGCTTGGAGTAGCAAAATCAACAGTCGGGTACATTCTGAGAAAAAAGGAATTGACTGGTGAGCTTGGGAACTCAAAAAGGCTTGGGCGTCCACGGATGACAACAGTGGTGGATGATCGCCGCATACTTTCTTTGGTGAAGAAGAACCCATTCACAACATCAACTGAAGTCCAGAACACTCTCAGTGAAGTAGGTGTATCTGTCTCTAAGTCAACAGTAAAGAGAAGACTCCATGAAAGTAAATACAAAGGGTTCACATCTAGATGCAAACCATTCATCAATTCCAAAAATAGACAGGCCAGAGTTAAATTTGCTGAAAAACACCTCATGAAGCCAGCTCAGTTCTGGAAAAGTATTCTATGGACAGATGAGACAAAGATCAACCTGTACCAGAATGATGGGAAGAAAAAAGTTTGGAGAAGAAAGGGAACGGCACATGATCCAAGGCACACCACATCCTCTGTAAAACATGGTGGAGGCAACGTGATGGCATGGGCATGCATGGCTTTCAATGGCACTGGGTCACTTGTGTTTATTGATGACATAACAGCAGACAAGAGTAGCCGGATGAATTCTGAAGTGTACCGGGATATACTTTCAGCCCAGATTCAGCCAAATGCCGCAAAGTTGATCGGACGGCGCTTCATAGTACAGATGGACAATGACCCCAAGCATACAGCCAAAGCTACCCAGGAGTTCATGAGTGCAAAAAAGTGGAACATTCTGCAATGGCCAAGTCAATCACCAGATCTTAACCCAATTGAGCATGCATTTCACTTGCTCAAATCCAGACTTAAGACGGAAAGACCGACAAACAAGCAAGACCTGAAGGCTGCGGCTGTAAAGGCCTGACAAAGCATTAAGAAGGAGGAAACCCAGCCTTTGGTGATGTCCATGGGTTCCAGACTTAAGGCAGTGATTGCCTCCAAAGGATTCGCAACAAAATATTGAAAATAAAAATATTTTGTTTGGATTTGGTTTATTTGTCCAATTACTTTTGACCTCCTAAAATGTGGAGTGTTTGTAAAGAAATGTGACAATTCCTACAATTTCTATCAGATATTTTTGTTCAAACCTTCAAATTAAACGTTACAATCTGCACTTGAATTCTGTTGTAGAGATTTCATTTCAAATCCAATGTGGTGGCATGCAGAGCCCAACTCGCCAAAATTGTGTCACTGTCCAAATATTTCTGGACCTAACTGTATCTTTGTATTAGAAGTTAATTATTTGTTTGAATTTCACATTACTTTCTGTGGGTGACAAAACTTTTGTCTTACCAAAATCTGACCTTTCTGTGTTAATTAAATGATCAATATTTCAGCTTTGAAGCAACTTTATTTTCATGAACCAAATTTGGGAGGGTTTCAGCTTTCAAAAGAGTAATTTATGAAACCAATGGATGAATTTAAAATCAGGTTATAAGCTTTTATTTGCATAACATGGATAAGCGACGGAATTTTTGTCAGGGACTGTAGATAAATGGTCAAAATAACAAATAATATTTACTGTCTGTGTACATATATTCTGCCATCTTGTACTGATTCTGAAATACATTCTGTATTGTACTTGTGTCGCCCAGGGTTATGGGGTACTCGGTACCGGGCGGTTTTTTAGCTGGGGAATGTCACTTTGGTGGCTGTTGACCGGTCCCATGCCCTGGGAGCTTTTTTAATGGGGAGTATTTACAGGGGAGCTTGAAGTCATTGGTGTGACGCCTCCTGCGGGTTGCGGGTAAGATGGTGGAACCGCCGTTGCTGAGCTAGGGCTGGTGGTAATCGCAACTGTGGTGATAGGCCCTCCGCAGGTAGGGCAGAGCCCCGGGGAATGTATGGTGGAGACTTTCGTCATTAATAAAGGAGGCCACACCATGGGTTGTAATTAACAGTCTCTACTCACAGTTGGGCCCTTGGACGACTGGTTCAGGTCCCAGTAGTTCCAGTGCCAGTTAATGACTCAGTTGCTCTGTCCCCAGCACCCTCAGTGTGGTTGGGTCCCCATAGCCTGGAGCTGATTTGGGGCCCAACTGTCCTTTTTGGCAGTCTCCTTTTCCATATGGCGGGCAGTGTGGACCCTGTAGGGCTGGTCCGTGTTCCGAACCCTGATACTCGCTTTACTGCTGGTGCCCCCGGATATGTGGGTCAGTGAGGTCTGTGAAGGTCCCCTCACTGTACAAGTATTTGTCAGGCCACGTGAAGCTGGCGCCTGACCTAGGGCCCTGTGCCCCGTCGGTGCTCTGGTCCCAGTGGTACTCGGGTGTACCTGCCCTGGACACCAGTCTCCTGTGCCCCCGGGTCACTGTTACACGACCCAGCTCTAGGCACCTCTACACTCTCTACTCTTTAACTGACTACTCCTGTCCCCTCCCACCAGGCTGTCTAGTCCCCAGGACTGGCTCCGCCCTCTAGGTTGCCATCTCCTATGTGTCTGACTAGCCAATTACCCTTGGTGTGGAGTGGAAACTGGGATTTTGGTGTGTACAGGTGTTACTGGCACTGGTGTTCCAGGTCCCTGGGGGTAGGCCCTGCATCCTGGGGAGGATGGAGTACCTAGTAGTGCCGTGAGTTGCTCAGGAAAGCTACATACTCCAGAGCTGCACTTCCTATTCTGCTGATGCAGTCACTGTGTACATACATTACATTACTTATCCTGTACTGATCCTGAGTTACCTCCTATATTATACTCCAGAGCTGCACTCACTATTCTGCTGTTGCAGTCACTGTGTACATACATTACATTACTTATCCTGTACTGATCCTGAGTTACATCCTGTATTACACTCCAGAGCTGCACTCACTATTCTGCTGTTGCAGTCACTGTGTACATACATTACATTACTTATCCTGTACTGATCCTGAGTTACATCCTGTATTATACTCCAGAGCTGCACTCACTATTCTGCTGGTGCAGTCACTATGTACATACATTACATTACTGATCCTGAGTTATATCCTGTATTATACTCCAGAGCTGCACTCACTATTCTGCTGGTGCAGTCACTGTGTACATACATTACATTACTGATCCTGAGTTACCTCCTGTATTATACTCCAGAGCTGCACTCACTATTCTGCCGTGCAGTCACTGTGTACATACATTACATTACTGATCCTGAGTTACCTCCTGTATTATACTGCAGAGCTGCACTCACTATTCTGCCGTGCAGTCACTGTGTACATACATTACATTACTAATCCTGAGTTACCTCCTGTATTATACTGCAGAGCTGCACTCACTATTCTGCCGTGCAGTCACTATGTACAATGTACTTATGCTGAATTATGCTCCGTAGCTCATGATCATTGCCGGGTTATGTCCTCACCTTGTTCCGTGCTGTGGTCACGCTGCTCATATTAGATTTGAGTAGCTCTTTGATCACGGCCACGCTGCCTTTGGCCGCTGCAATATGAGCACAGGTTGAGCCGTCCATGTTCGCTGACGTCACCAGTTCCGGCCGATGTTTCAGGAACAGCTTAACCACCTCAGAGTGGTCATTTTTAGCGGCGAGGTGCAGAGGGGTCTGTCCTTGCTGGGATAATTAGAAAAGACAAAGATGATCATTAATGATAATTATTTCAGGCTTCACCAGTAAACCCATTAAAATACCACTGGTTTCAAAATTTGCTGCTTTTCCTCGGAAACTGACAACAATGCGGCTCTAGACGATCTTCCTACTAAGACTATGTGGAGCAAACTTATTCAGTTTAAAGAGGTTTTCCCAAAATCTCAACTTATACCCTCATACACATTTTGGAAAATACTTTTAATGCTGAACATAAATATGGATGTAAATGGAAAAATATAGCTAATGTGAGGAGCTGGCTGCGGACTAAAGACTATTGTACCAATGGACGCAGGGTGTAGTCTACAGCTGTAAAGGATTCAGACTTTTTACGGTTACGTCAATCTTTTTGTTGAGTTTTATTAGAGATTACTTGCTCATCAGTTTAAGGTACACAATTTGAAGGGGAAGGGGTTACAAATATGTATATCCTAGTTGGCTTCCATGGGTTCTAATGTAATCAAGCCTACAGTAATACCCATTGTCCTGTATCTGGTGAGGGGTTGTACATGTATTGTTCCCCTATGCAGGGGACTTCCCCAATAAACAATCCTGCAAACTGGCTAAATGGTTAAGGGGGTGATATGAGATCCCCTCTCCTCTTCCAGGGGGTTGAACCCAAAAGAGGTAGAAAAGCGAGGAGACACATGTTTGGATATGTTGGTGCTGTGACGTGGAGGGGCGAGGAGGAGCTGTTACTGCGGCCAGGTTCTGGTGCCCATAAATGGACTATAGAAATTGGAGTTGGTTTGGATATCCGTCGTCTGAAGGAGCTTAAGGACTACGGTTGATGTAAGACCGTGAACCGAAGAAATAAAAATTGTTGCATCGATAACCTGCCTATAGGGGCGTAATAACCGCGGTCGCAGAGATCGCAGCTGCGACCAAGCCCGGGGGCGCAGGGGGCCTGCCTGCCTTAGCCCTTGATTCAGATGGATGTGTGTCGGAGGGCGCGTATCCAGCTGAAATACATCGCAGTACAGAAACCCCTTGGATCTTTATGCTGCGATGTGCCGGCCGCTGATTAAGGCCATGAATATTCATTGCTCCCCTTGCAAACAATCCTGAGCATGATGAGCAGAGAATAAGCTGACAGCTGCCAGTGTTGTAAGTGACCACACATGACACTGATTACATGCGCTGCGCCGCTTACATGCTGATCAGTTGCTGGCATGCCAGCGCCGCAGGAGGACACCAGAGGGGAGCGCAGGATAGGTGAGTACAATCATTTATTATTATTTTTTTACTGTGTGCGGCATGGTGGGGTCTATATATGATGAGGAGGCTATATACCAGGATGAGGGGGTTATATACCAGGATGAGGAGGCTATATACCAGGATTGAGGGCTATATACACCATGATGGGGCCATGGAGGGATGGAAGGATGGAGGGCTATATACCAGGATGAGGGGGCTATATACCATGATGGGGGCTATATGCCAGGATGGAAGGATATTTACCAGGATGAAGGGGCTATATACCAGGATGAGGGGCTATATAGCAGGATGGAGGGCTATATACACCATGATGGGGGCAATATGCAGGGATAAAAGGCTATATACCAGGATGAGGAGGCTATATACCAGGATGAGGGGGCTATATACCATGATGGGGGCTATATGCCAGGATGGAAGGCTATATACAAGAATGAAGGGGCTATATACCAGGATGTAGGGCTATATAGCAGGATATGAGGGGCAATAAACTTTGTGCAAACTGATCAATCTCAATATCTGGTAAATATTAAGGTCTATGACCACCCAGCGGGTTTACATCGAAAGACCCTCCCTGGGGTAGATCATTGACAGTCCAACAGACTGATTTATGACACGACCATCCAATATTGCATACAAGTTTTCTTCCGGAGAGGTGGCCAAACAGCATAATGTACGGCACAAAAAAAAATCTGATCTTCTCAACGAGGTGGTCTTTTAGAGAGTTTTGAGTTTAGTAATTAGAAAATGTGCAGGGCATTTACCAAAACTTTAAGGAGCTGAGGGATCAATGTGGTCTCCAGGAACTGTCTGGTTGGCAAACTCATTTTGGTCAGTCCCCACTTTAGTCCGGACGTTGGAGGAAATTCTCTCCACATTCCAGGCAAGGTCACAACTCGAGTGTCATTGGCGATAGAGTAGGATAATTACTGGGAGGAAAGGGAGCAGCGCAAAGGGAAGTGTTCTGATCTCCGACAGAGCGAGCCATCCAGGAAGACATCCTTAGAGCGAGCGTCGGTCCGGCCTTTCATGTCTGATGTGACACTTGTGATAGAAGTGCCGCCTCTGATGTCAGAGAGTAAATATTATGTGGTCGACATGCGTCACACGACATGAGAAACATAAATGTGTTACTAGATACGTCTGACCACACCTCGGGCTCTGCTGCCACACGAGAAGTCCTACAAGGCCCACAGCGGAATACCGGCTCCGTACTTGCTCCATGGTAAGATGACGCTACCCTTCCGTGTAAGCAGTTTGTATCTTGGACGCTTCCTTGCCACTTTCTGTACTCTATTCATGATCAATTATTCATAGGATAAAAGGTTTTATCTTAACTAAGTTTAGGTCCTCCTGAACAGCGGCATACCTAGAGTCTGATGGGTTACGGTGCAGAGTTTGAGCCTGGGCCCCCCATAAGTTTGTCAAATGTATGGACCATTGTAGCATTCTAAATTTAATAAAGATATACAAGTTGCCCCCCTCCCCTTCATTGTGCAGTAATGTCCCTCATCCTGGGCCACGTCCTGGTAAATATGTTTCCCATCCTGGTATATATCCCAATCATAACCCCATCATGGTATATGTCCCCATCCTGGTATATGACCCCCATCATGCCTAAATCCTGTTATATATGGCCCCATCCTGATATATGTCCACATCATGGCTCCATCCTGCTGAATGACTCCGATCATGGATATAGCCTGGTATATATGGCCCCATCCTGGTATATAGTCCTTCATCATTGCCTCATCCTGGTATATATGTTCCCATCATGGCCCCATCCTGGTATATATGCTCCCATCATGTCCCCATCCTGGTATATCGCCTCATTCTGCTATATGTCCTAAGCATGTCCCCATCCTGATATATAGCCCCAATTCTGATATATAGCCCCATCCTTGTATATAGCCCCCATCCTTGTATTTAGCCCTCCATCGGGGTATATAGCCCCCATCCTGTTATATAACCCCCTCATCCTGGTGTATATCCTCCTCTTCCTGGTACATAGCCCTCTCATCCTGGTATATAGCCTCCTCATCCTGGCATATAGCCCTCCATCCTGGTATATAGCCCCCTCATCTTGGTATATAGCCCTCTCATCAGGGTGTATAGCCCTCTCATCAGGGTATATAGCCCTCTCATCTTGGTATATAGCCCCTCATCTTGGTATATAGCCCCATCCTAGTATAT
The DNA here is from genome assembly GCF_048569485.1 of Anomaloglossus baeobatrachus. Lineage (NCBI taxonomy): Eukaryota > Metazoa > Chordata > Amphibia > Anura > Aromobatidae > Anomaloglossus > Anomaloglossus baeobatrachus. The sequence continues at coordinate 23,287,540 of NC_134358.1, read as the reverse complement.
AGCCCCGCAGCACGGGGACCCGACAGGTCTCTGTGTACTTTGCTGTATTTCAGCTGGATACGCGCTCTCGGACACACATCCATCTGAATCAGGGGCTGGGGCATGCGGGCCCCCTGCACCACAGGGCCCAGTCGCATTTGCGATCTCTGTGACCGCAGTCGTTACGTCCCTGTTCCTCAATATGTGGTTGGTGCAAGTTGGATGCAGACAAACCGGGTAACAAAAGACCAGGTGGTCAATAATGCCACCACCACCACCACCACCACCACTACACCCTCCGGTGTAATCATGTCTGTCAAATCAATGCTTAATGTGACTTCTAATGACTTACAATATCGGCTGCATAGACATCACCCTTCATTTTCAGTAGACTGTTGACCACATCCAGTTGACCATTCAAGGCAGCCAGGTGTAGAGGGGTCCGTTTCGTCTGTAGCAGCAAAAATACATTTTCAGAAATAAGTTACAGCAAAAAATGTTTAAATCTTTTTTTAAAAGGGATTGTCCAGGTTTCATTTTTTTTATTCCACTGGCTCAGTCTTGGAAAAATTCACAACCTCAACCTGATTTACTACCTACGGCTCCGGCACTTCTCCACTTCTATCTCCGTTGACATGGCGGCAGCCGGTCTTTAGGATCAGCGTTCTTTTGCTGTTTACTTCATCGTAACAAGTGATTGGTAGCAGCGGTCACCTGTTTTATAAATTATATGCACCCCTGCAGCCATGTCAGAGGTGGAGAGTCCAGATTAAAATACTAATGATACGTGGAATAAAAAAAATATCGTGGACAATCCGATCCGTGGAGAGGGTTTAATTGCCTCCTCTGTCTTGAATTTACCAATGACATGATATCAATGCTGGCCAGGTGGGTTTCCACAAGTAATTTCACTAGGTGGTTGAAGCCATTTTGGGCGCACAGGTGAAGAGGTGTCAGACCCAGCTTGGTTTTTGCGTTCACAAATGCTTTGTGCCAGAGAAGAACATCGGAGATCTGGTCATGGCCGTTCTCACAAGCCAGGTGTAAGGCTGCTTTACCATGCTGCAAATGAAAGGAGGAATAATGTATAATTATATTATGAATTACCGGATTATCGTTAAGTTTTTGTAGATTTGATCAGGTTTGCAGAATTCTCTAATCCTGCAAAGTGATTGGATGTTGGAAACTAACAAAAAATTAATGTTCCCATAAAGTCTTATAAGCTTTATTACTGCAATCAATTAATAATCTCACTTTATTAAATGTACATTTAACTGTATGCTTCCAGGCAAAATTCAATTCAGAATAGGAGACAAGAATGGCGGTATTCATCCAAAAATTGTAAGCAGTCCAGCTTCCATAGTATATGTCAATCCATTTGAGGGAATAGCCAAAAGAGACAGACAATAGAAGTAATCTGAACACATCTCAATTTGGTGAAGATAAGTAAAACAATAAATATTGGTCTTAATTCCCTAAGTATCAGAGGGTGAAAAGTGTATTTAATGGACATCAGCATCAGATCATCACAAATTGCATTGCAAACACCACAATTTTGGTGAGGATCAGTAAAATTATTATTATTATTATTATTAATAATAATATGTATTGATAGAGCACCTTTAATTCCATGGTGCTGTACATGAGAAGGGGTTACATACATATACAAGTTACAATAGACAGACTGGTACAGCGGGAAAAGGACCCTGCCCTTGCGGGCTTACATTTTATAGGATTTTGGGGAAGAGACAGTAATTGGGGTGCAGGTCGGGTGGCAGTTCTGCACGGTGGTGAAGCGGCAGCTCCACACGGTGGTGAGGCAGTAGCTGTGGTGGTGGTGAGGCAGTGGGGTCATTGTCTGATAACCCACTTAAAAAATCCCACTTGATGAAATCACACCTAAATATTGTACTTAATTCCCTAGGTATCAGAAGGTGAAAAGTGTATTTAATGGACATCAGCCCCAGCTCATCACAAATTACGTTGCAAACACCATGATAAATTTTACATTTTTTCTGTTGTTACTTTTACAATCTCTGACACCTTTTTTGACACTGTCCTGTACAATTACAACTGTACAAATCAACCAGCTATAAAATCTATTTTTGCAAGCTAAAACTATACCATTCAAAAAAGAAAGTCAATTAATTTTCTATGATAAATGTTAGACCATTGTAGTATCTATAAGAAATAGATATTAACAGCTATTGCTGCTATTAAATCTAGTTTTATAAAGATAAAAGAATCATAAAATCTGTACTTATTTCTCTGTAACAGAGGGTGAAAAGTGTATTTAATGAGCCTTCAGCACAAAATCATCAAAAATTGCATTGTACATGTCCCCATGAAGACAGTGGGTGGAATTTATGATGATTGTTTGCATTTTTACACTTTTAAGAAGTAGTCAGGAAAGTGGACGTGGTTAAGGATAAAAGAAGCATGCAATCTGTACTTATTTCTCTAGGTATCAGAGGGTGATAAAGGATTTAATGAGCCTTCAGCACAAAATCATCGAAAATTGCCTTGTAAATGTCCCCATGAAGACAGTGGGTGGAATTTATCAAGGTTGTTTGCATTTTTACACTTTTAAAAAGTAGTCAGAAAAGTGGACGTTTTTAAGGATAAAAGAAGCATGAAATCTGTACTTATTTCTCTAAGTATCAGATAATGAAAAATGTATATAATGGGCCTTCAGCCCAAAATGATCAAAAATTGCATTGTACATATAATCATGAAAACAGTGGGCATCATTTATCATAGTTGTTTGCATTTTTACACTTTTAAAAAGTAGTCAGGAAAATGGATGTGGTTAAGGATAAAAGAAGCATGAAATCTACACTTATTTCTCTAAGTATCAAAGGGTGAAACATGTATTTAATGGGCCTTCAGCACAAAATCATCAAAAATTTCATTGTACCATAAACCATAAAAACAGTGGATAGAATTTATCAAAATTGTTTGCATTTTTACACTTTTAAAAAGAATTCAGGAAAGTGGACATGTTTAAAGATAAAAGAAGCATGAAATCTGTACTTATTTCTCTAAGAATCAGAGGGTGAAACATGTGCTTAATAGGAAATTAGCACAAAATCATCAAAAATTGCATTGTACATGTAACAATGAAGACAGTAGGTGGAATTTAAACAAGGTTGCTTGCATTTTAACTTTTAAAAACAGTCAGGAAAGTGGATGCAGTTACCTAGGCAAACAGATCTGGGTAAGATGTCGGACTTGCATCTTTGTAAAAAAAAAAATATCAATTTTGATCTCAGTAAGAGGAAGCATAATAAGTGGAAAAATACTTTGGACAGAATTGTTATCCCTACCAAATTTAACAAACATTGTGTGATACTTTATACATTTGATGCAAATAAAGGCAACACAAACACAAGCAAAACTAACTCTGCCCATAGATAAATTTCCCCCATGAATGGTATATATTAGGAATTACAGAGCACACATAATATACTATGCTGTATAAACCCAAATATGAGAATATTAACTACTCTATTTTTCCTAATTCTGACATTGTCTTATACAATTACAATTGTACTAGTAAACAATCACTAAAACAATCCCTCTGTCAGCTAAGACCTACAGCATCGAAAACAAAAGAAAATTAAGTTTCTATAATATAGTTGTCAGACAGGACAGACTCTGGTATCTGAACACATAGAGTTTTGTGAGGGCAAGAAAAGCAATCTATAACATACTAAGCTCCCTAACTATCAGAGGGTGAAAAGTGCATTTAAAGTGACATCAGCACCAGATCAACATAAAACAACATTCTCCATTTCATTATAAAGAAATACAGTAAACCTTATAGCTTCAAATAAATTATGAATGACGAATGGACTGTTATTCTTGGTTAGATTGCTCACAATAAAAGGAAAAACAAAAGGTGCAAAAAGCTGGACAAATGGATGGGGATGCAGATTTACAAAGTTTTTATCTGATGGTATTTTTTGTTGTCTTACACAATTACAAATGTAGTAGTAAACAATCATCCAAAAAAATCCCTCTGCCAGCTAAGACCTACAGCATCGAAAACAAAAGGAAATTAAGTTTCTATATTATAGTTGTCAGATAGGACAGACTCTGGTATCTGAACACATAGAGTTTTGTGAGGACAAGAAAAGCAATCGATAACATACTAAGCTCCCTAAGTATCAGAGGGTGAAAAGTGCATTTAAAGTGACATCAGCACCAGATCAACATAAAACAACATTCTCCATTTCATTATAAAGAAATACAGTAAACCTTATTGGTTCAAATAAATTATGAATGACGAATAGACTGTTATTCTTGGTTAGATTGCTCACAATAAAAGGAAAAGCAAAAGGTGCAATAAGCTGGAAAAATGGATGGGGATGCAGATTTACAAAAGTTTTTATCTGATGGTATTTTTTGTTTTTGCTGGGGAACCAAGTTGGCTTATATACGTATATTGGCGCCTTATTACCTCATCAAACACGTCCACTCTTGCATGATTCTGCAGCAGTATCTTCACAATGCCGGTGTGACCCCTCTCTGCGGCCACAAGCAATGGTGACCATCCGTTCTACAACAAAACAGGAGTAAATTTAACCTCCAATGTTCCCAATTATTCACATCCTCACTCGCTGGTGAAGTCATTAGGAAATCGATGTTTATTATTTCTAACATGTTCCTCAAGAAAAATAATCATGTGTAACCTTGGGAAACAACTTTCTTCCTTTCTAGCTTAGTACATAAGAGAGTTACTGGCCAAGATTTCTTCTTATTATTGACTTTATCTCAAATCACAAAGTAGCAGCATTAAAAAAATAAAAATTATTCACCTTTACACAACAGTAGTAAGAAGCTGATTTTAGCAATGGCACCCAGTGCATGGCCCACCAGCATACTGCAATCAGAACACAGCACCCCAAAAACACCAATCAGAACATAGAGCACGTCTGTATTTACCTATCAGTGATGGGTGGACTCGCAGATAACCGGGACCGGCAGGTCCCGATTATCTGGTTTTTAAAATCTGGTTCCGTTCCCGATTCCGGTCCCCATATAAGTCTATGGGGACCAGAATCCGGCGATTAAAAATGGTGGTAGAAGGGATAGAGGAATAGAAGCGCTTTACTTACCGAGCATCAGTCATGGTGGTACACTGCGTCCATGCCGATCATTCACTTCCAAGGCCGATAATTAACCCTCATTGAATATTCAGTGCTCTCCCCGCCCACCGGCACCTGTGACTGGTTGCAGTCAGATGCGCCCCCAAACTGGTGTCGGCGTGTCAGCTGACTGCTTCCAATCCCAGGCGATGTGTGTATCTATATCGTACAGCAAAAATAAATAAATTAAAACATTGATGTAGAGTTCCTTTATATTATGATATCCAGCACAGATAAAGCATACAGCTACAGGCTGCAGCCCCCAGCCGTGCGCTTATCTTGACTGTGTATAAGAGGAACCGCATGCATTTTTTAAAAAAAAAAACATTTTAATTGATACCCAGCCGAGATAAAGCCTGACAGCTGGGGGCTGGTATTCTCAGACTGGGGAGGCCTATGATTATTAGGCCACCCCCAGCCTAAAAATAGAAGCCTGCAGCTGCCCAGGATTGTCATATCTATTAGATGTAACAAGCCCTGCGCTTTACCTGGTTCTTCTCGAATGCTCTGGTGCGGTGGTAATCGAGGTAATAGTAGGGGTTAATAACAGCCCACAGCTGCCATTAAGTACTAGATTAGTAATAGGAGACATCTATGAGACAACCCCCATCACTAATCTGTAAGTAAAAGGAAATAAACACAAACACTAAAAAAAACTTTATTTGAAATAATATACAAAAAAAACACCCTCTTTCACCCCTTTAAGTCTCAGACCACTTACAAGATTTAAGTGTGTTTACAGAGGATTAATTAAGAGTTATGGCACTTAAAATGTACACTTTTCTATATAAAAAATAAAGTAGGTATCACCTTTTCCTGTCTGTTCATCGTCTGCTGCATCTGGTTGGAGCCAATATGTTTAATTATCTCTAGTAAAATGTCTTTATTCCCCGTCCTGGCGCAATAATGCAGAGGAGTCTCCCCAGTCTGCAGAGAGGAAAGGAAAGAAATTACCACCATAAATAAAATCCACCAACACATTTCATCACATCTCTTGTAAAATCAGATTATACGACATGACGTTTGTACATAGGGGCAGTATTATAGCAGTTGCATTCTTGTACATAGGGGACAGTATTATAGTAGTTATATTCTTGTACATAGGGGCAGTATTATAGTAATTATATTCTTGTACATAGGAGCAGTATTATAGTAGTTATATTCTTGTACATAGGAGCTGTATTATAGTAGTTATAGTCTTGTACATAGGGGCAGTATTATAGTAGTTATAGCCTTGTACATAGGAGCAGTATTATAGTAGTTATATTCTTGTACATAGGGGACAGTATTATAGTAGTTATATTCTTGTACATAGGGGCAGTATTATAGTAATTATATTCTTGTACATAGGAGCAGTATTATAGTAGTTATATTCTTGTACATAGGAGCTGTATTATAGTAGTTATAGTCTTGTACATAGGGGCAGTATTATAGTAGTTATAGCCTTGTACATAGGAGCAGTATTATAGTAGTTATATTCTTGTACATAGGGGCAGTATTATAGTAGTTATATTCCTGTACATAGGAGCAGTATTATAGTAGTTATATTCTTGTACATAGGGAGCAGTATTATAGTACTTATATTCTTGTACATAGGGGCAGTATTATAGTAGTTATATTCTTGTACATAGGGAACAGTATTATAGTACTTATATTATTGTACATAGTGGGCAGTATTATAGTAGTTATATTCTTGTACATAGGGGCAGTATTATAGTAGTTATATTCTTGTATATAGGAGCAGTATTATAGTAGTTATATTCTTGTACATAGGAGGCAGTATTATAGTAGTTATATTCTTGTACATAGTGGGCAGTATTATAGTAGTTATATTCTTCTACATAGGGACAGTATTATAGTAGTTATATTCTTGTACATAGGGGCAGTATTATAGTACTTATATTATTGTACATAGTGGGCAGTATTATAGTAGTTATATTCTTGTACATAGGGGCAGTATTATAGTAGTTATATTCTTGTATATAGGAGCAGTATTATAGTAGTTATATTCTTGTACATAGGAGGCAGTATTATAGTAGTTATATTCTTGTACATAGGAGCAGTATTATAGTAGTTATATTCTTGTACATAGGAGCAGTATTATAGTAGTTATATTCTTGTACATAGGGGCAGTATTATAGTAGTTATATTTTTATATATAGGGGCAGTATTATAGTAGTTATATTCTTGTACATAGGGGCAGTATTATAGTAGTTATATTCTTGTACATAGGAGGCACTATTATAGTAGTTATATTCTTGCACATAGTGGGCAGTATTATAGTAGTTATATTCTTGTACATAGGGACAGTATTATAGTAGTTATATTCTTGTACATAGGGGCAGTATTATAGTAGTTATATTCTTGTACATAGGAGGCAGTATTATAGTAGTTATATTCTTGTACATAGTGGGCAGTATTATAGTAGTTATATTCTTGTACATAGGAGCAGTATTATAGTAGTTATATTCTTGTACATAGGGGCAGTATTATAGTAGTTATATTCTTGTATATAGGGGCAGTATTATAGTAGTTATATTCTTGTATATAGGGGCAGTATTATAGTAGATATAGTCTTGTACATAGGAGGCAGTATTATAGTAGTTATATTCTTGTACATAGGGGCAGTATTATAGTAGTTATATTCTTGTATATAGGGGCAGTATTATAGTAGCTATCCTAAACTCTGCGGCCCGCTTAATCCACCTCTCCCCTCGCTACTCCCCAGCCTTGCCACTCTGCCAATCCCTTCACTGGCTTCCCATCGCCCAACGACTCCAGTTCAAAACACTAACCATGACATACAAAGCCATGCACAACCTGTCTCCTCCCTACATCTGTGACCTAGTCTCCCGGTACCTACCTGCACGCAACCTCAGATCCTCACAAGATCTCCTTCTCTGCTCCTCTCTTATCTCTTCTTCCCACAATCGCGTACAAGATTTCTCCCGTGCATCCCCCATACTCTGGAACGCTCTACCTCAGCACATCAGACTCTCCCCTACCGTGGAAAGCTTCAAGAGGAACCTCAAGACCCACCTCTTCCAACAAGCCTACAACCTACAATAGCCCTCAGTCCAGTAGACCACTGCTCAACCAGCTCTGTCCTCACCTATTGTACCATCACCCATTCCCTGTAGACTGTGAGCCCTCGCGGGCAGGGTCCTCTCCTCCTATACCAGTGTGTTTTGTACTGTTAATGATTGTTGTACGTATACCCTCTTTCACTTGTAAAACGCCATGGAATAAATGGCGCTATAATAATAAATAATAATTATAGTAGTTATATTCTTGTACATAGGGGCAGTATTATAGTAGTTATATTCTTGTACATAGGGGCAGTATTATAGTAGTTATATTCTTGTACATAGGAGCAGTATTATAGTAGTTATATTCTTGTACATAGGGGCAGTATTATAGTAGTTATATTCTTGTACATAGGGGTAGTATTATAGTAGTTATATTCTTGTATATAGGAGCATTATTATAGTAGTTATATTCTTGTATATAGGAGGCAGTATTATAGTAGCTATATTCTTGTACATAGGAGGCAGTATTATAGTAGTTATATTCTTGTACATAGGAGGCAGTATTATAGTGGTTATATTCTTGTACATAGGAGGCAGTATTATAGTAGTTATATTCTTGTACATAGGGGGCAGTATTATAGTAGTTATATTCTTGTATATAGGAGCATTATTATAGTAGTTATATTCTTGTATATAGGAGGCAGTATTATAGTAGCTATATTCTTGTACATAGGGGTAGTATTATAGTAGTTATATTCTTGTACATAGGAGGCAGTATTATAGTAGTTATATTCTTGTACATAGGGGGCAGTATTATAGTAGTTATATTCTTGTACATAGGGTCAGTATTATAGTAGTTATATTCTTGTACATAGGGGCAGTATTATAGTAGGTATATTTTTGTATTTTTTCTAATTTTGGCCACTTAAAGTGCTGTTTCTTATGTGGCTCTTTAGTATTGAAAACCACTTTTCTTCTTCTGTCCTTTGCGGTTTTCTTGCATTATTATCACTGTCTGGAGTGGAGGACTGCGCCGGAGCCAAGTGCCGGATATCGTTTATATAGAAGAGGTTTCGGCATAAACAGCGCGGTGTATGGAGCTGGGGCCTATGCAGTGATCCAGCCCCGGCCCGGAGAGTGGCAGCTGATCCCTATGTATAAGCATAAATCTTCTAAGGAGTCAACAATCCTTTCTGCAGTGTAAACCGTCCAAATAAATATTAGTGTAACACTTAGCATTTATTTAAATCTCGCTTTGGGATGTGAGAGCGGCAGGAACAGACACATGACAATGCCGCTCAGAGCACGGCCCGCCGGGACTGCTCAAGTTTTCTAGTTTTGCAAAAAGTATTTCATTAATTAAAAAAATGAAAAGAAAAAAAACCCATAACATATTTTCTCAAATTAATATTATCATCATCAAATATTTATAAGACCGGATGGCGCTCATATGAATAAACCCGCTTATAAAGGTCCAGTCACACTAAGCAACTTACCAGCGATCCCAACAACGATAGGGATCGCTGGTAAGTTGCTAGGAGGTTGCAACCTGACCTGGCAGGGATCGCTGGAGCGTCGCTACACAAGTTGCTGGTGAGCTCACCAGCAACCAGTGACCAGCCCCCAGCGCCGCGTGGAAGATGCTGCGCTTGGTAACTAAGGTAAATATCGGGTAACCAACCTGATATTTACCTTGGTTACCACCGCACGGAGCTACACGTGCAGAGAGCAGGGAGCAGCGCACACTGAGCGCTGGCTCCCTGCTCTCCTAGTTACAGCACACATCGGGTTAATTACCCGATGTGTGCTGCAGCTAAATGTGCACAGAGCAGGGAGCAGCGCACAATGCTTAGCGCTGGCTCATTGCTCTCCTAGTTACAGCACACATCGGGTTAATTACCCGATGTGTCCTGCAGCTACATGTGCACAGAGCAGGAGCCGGCACTGACAGTGAGAGCGGCAGAGGCTGGTAACAAAGGTAAATATCGGGTAACCAAGGACAGGGCTTCTTGGTTACCCGATGTTTATGTCGCGGGCGGGGAGGAGGGTGTCAGCACACTACGCTCGCCCCCTTCTGCTCGGGTCCGGCGGCCGCTGCTCAGTGGTGGCTCGAGCCGTAGGCCGGATCCCGGGGGTTTCTCGAGCGACACTCCTCGCCCGTGAGTGAAAGGGGTTTGTTGGGTGCGGGGATTGTTATAGTTCGTGACGCCACCCACGGTTGTGGTGATTTCACCACCGCTGCTCAATGCGGGGATCCCGGGGATGGTGATGCGGAGCAGCCAGGTGTTGTGTTGCCCCTCCGTGGGCAGGGGTTGGTGATCCCGGGGCCCGGTGATGGTTTGTGAGGTGCGGGGCCTGGTGGGCGCAGGGACGCGGGGGCAGCGCTGTGCCTTGCGGCACTGTGGTACTCACTCAGCCTGAGACACGGACACAGTTTGTACGGTAAACCAAACGGCTGGTAGGACGGTCCCACAGACGGCTGCACCTGCACTCCCGGTAGGTGACGGTGATGTCCCTCTTCCTTGCACCTATGGTTGACTTGTGGTAGCGGTGGATTCCCTCCGGTTACCCGCTCCCCGACTACAATCTGGGCCGGAGGAGCTCTACACTTTGCCCGCAGGCGCTGGCCCTGAGAAACTGGTGCCTTGGCGGTGGCGGTGTCTCTCTGCTTCAGGTTGGGCTGTTGCCTTCAATCGGGACTTGGTTGCTGGGGGATCTACGTCCCCTTCACTAACGGATTCGGCAAATTTGGCGACTTCTAGCCTTGCTGGGGTCCGAGAGGCCCCTGCCCTGGTGCTGACTGTCTTTCGGAACACTGCTCCAGACCACCGGGCACACAGCCAACGGGGTCCTTCCAGGAACTTCCAAACGGTCCCACTCCAGACGGTCACCGCCGTCGCTGACCTTGCTGTTCTGGCCCTACACAAAGCTGGACCCTTCAGGCTTTTCTTCCTGCTTGTCACCTCACTTGCTTTCCTCCTTTTCCACTTCTCCACTTTCACTACTTGTTTACTCTTGCCCTCCCCGGGCTACTCTCTAGCTCTTCCTTGAGCTAACTGCCTGGTACTTCCCGCCTCCAGAGCTGTGATCTCCTTGGTGGGCGGAGCCAACCGCCTGGCCCACCCCCTGGTGTGAATCATCAGCCTCTGGAGGAAGGCAACAAGGATTTGTAGTTTAGCTGTGATGTGCCTACCTGGAGTGTGGGGTGTGGTGGTGTTGTGACCTGTGACCCCTGGCTTGCCCAGGGCGTCACATTCCCCCTTAGCAAAATGCAGACCGTCCGCGGGCTGCCGTCCTACACCGGTTTTATTTTTCTGAAAAAGATAACATTTGGAAAATCAACATATAACATTTTTAATAACTCTTCCCAAGACGGGAGGCACATTTCTTAAACGTTGCAACGGTTTACGGTTACGGTTTCCGCTCTCTCCCACCCAAGCAACCTGGCCCTGATGCTGCCCCTAAAACCCAGGCAGCACCCCTTGACCCACAGTCCAGCACACGGTACCCGAGCAGGATCTGTCCTTCCCTCCAGAGGGTAGCCACCGGTTCCTTTGGTGGCTGGGCCCCAGCCTGCTCTGCTGAGGGCCCTCCCTCCAACCTGCCTCTCCGGAGGCGGCCTTGCGGAAAACGGTAACGGTAACCAACATATTTACAAGCCACTAACGTCTGTGGTTGCCCTGCAAGTTCACGGGCTTGTCCATGGATAGTTCCCATGCATTTTTAAACGATCCCCACGGGGACAACGGTGCCGGCTCCAGCCGGTTCAATCACAACAGACAATCTGGTGAAAACTCGGTAATTATCATTTTTCATTTTTCAAACTTTCAACAAACAAACTGTGGTGGTCCCAACGGGGACGGTGCTGCGGGCGTCCGCTGCCCTACTCCGGTCCCTCTGCTGCTTCATCTGAGGGAGGGGGTGCAGGGCTCACCTTGCTCTCTTTGCTGCTCCTGAGCTTTATATCCAGGGCAAACCACCCCCTCTCTCCGCAGTGTCGGGTGTACCGCACCATGTCTCCCGGTATGAGGTTTCGGCCAGGATGCTCCTCGGGCAGGTGGGCATTCACGTCCCGCCGGGCTACAAACACTTCGGCCTCCAGGCCCGGTTCATATATAAACCCGTAGCCCCGGCGGACATCAAACCGCCTCACCTGCCCCTCGTACAACGGGCCCCGGACACGGAAGGTCGCTTGCCGCAGATTTTCTTTTTCCCGAATGGCTCGGGCCACCAGCTCGGCTTTCCTTCTCTCCCTCTCCGCGATCTCCAGGCCCAGCTTTGTCGGCTCCCTTTCCCAATATGGCGCTGCTGCCAGCTCCGGCGCACGGGTCGGGCCCCGCGGGACATCCAGAACGTTACCCACTGTCAGGAAGGTGGGCGGCGTATCCCGCGGTGTCATGGCCTTGGGCGCTGCCCTGCAGCAACAACCCGGCGCCACCTCAGCCGAGGTGTGGGGGATGGGCACAGGGGCTTTCCGCAGCTGGGCCTTCGGCTCGGAGCGGGTCATCGGCTCCAGCTCGGGGACTGTTTCTGGCACACCCTTCGGGGCCTTCCATGGCAACACCTCCGGTTTGGTACGGGCTCCGGCTACAGGTCGGTCCGCTGGGGCGGACGGGCTGGGTATCGCTACCGGTTGCGGTGGTAGCGGGCCTAGTGGCGGGGTCACGGCCCCCGAGACGGGTGGCGAGGAAGGCAACGGGGGGAGAGGGCTTGGACCGGGTCCCTCAGCCGCAGCGACCGGTCCCTCCGGGACATAGGGGCGTGGGTCACTCACCCTCCCTTCCTCCGCTTCCTCCTCGCGTCTCCGCACGGTGGCTATAACGTCCGCCATGTCGGTCTCCCACTCCTCCAAGAGGAGCTGCATCTTGACCTGCAGCCTTAGGTGGAGCTGCGCGGTCTGGATTTCCACCCACGCTGCGGTTCCCGGCGCGGGGGCCACGGTGTTTCGGGACGGCATCCACATGGTGACTTTCTCTTTTCTTTCCAGGAACGGTATGCTTGCAGGGTCCTGGCGTCCCTGCTTTTATAGCTGCGACTACATGCCGCCAGCCGCCATCGCGTCCCCCTTAGCTCTTTCCGGCCCCTCCTCTCTCGGGGCGGGGTCTTGGCCTTCGCGCCTCTACTGCTCGAGAAGACGCTCGAGCGGGAACTTTTCGCGCCAAAGATGGCGGCTTCTGCAATTTTTCTGCCGGATACCTCCGGCGGTAACAAGGCGCACCTCTACCAAACGGCAGAGCGGTAAGATCCTGTTTGTGACGCCAAGTTGTCGCGGGCGGGGAGGAGGGTGTCAGCACACTACGCTCGCCCCCTTCTGCTCGGGTCCGGCGGCCGCTGCTCAGTGGTGGCTCGAGCCGTAGGCCGGATCCCGGGGGTTTCTCGAGCGACACTCCTCGCCCGTGAGTGAAAGGGGTTTGTTGGGTGCGGGGATTGTTATAGTTCGTGACGCCACCCACGGTTGTGGTGATTTCACCACCGCTGCTCAATGCGGGGATCCCGGGGATGGTGATGCGGAGCAGCCAGGTGTTGTGTTGCACCTCCGTGGGCAGGGGTTGGTGATCCCGGGGCCCGGTGATGGTTTGTGAGGTGCGGGGCCTGGTGGGCGCAGGGACGCGGGGGCAGCGCTGTGCCTTGCGGCACTGTGGTACTCACTCAGCCTGAGACACGGACACAGTTTGTACGGTAAACCAAACGGCTGGTAGGACGGTCCCACAGACGGCTGCACCTGCACTCCCGGTAGGTGACGGTGATGTCCCTCTTCCTTGCACCTATGGTTGACTTGTGGTAGCGGTGGATTCCCTCCGGTTACCCGCTCCCCGACTACAATCTGGGCCGGAGGAGCTCTACACTTTGCCCGCAGGCGCTGGCCCTGAGAAACTGGTGCCTTGGCGGTGGCGGTGTCTCTCTGCTTCAGGTTGAGCTGTTGCCTTCAATCGGGACTTGGTTGCTGGGGGATCTACGTCCCCTTCACTAACGGATTCGGAAAATTTGGCGACTCCTAGCCTTGCCGGGGTCCGAGAGGCCCCTGCCCTGGTGCTGACTGTCTTTCGGAACACTGCTCCAGACCACCGGGCACACAGCCAACGGGGTCCTTCCAGGAACTTCCAAACGGTCCCACTCCAGACGGTCACCGCCGTCGCTGACCTTGCTGTTCTGGCCCTACACAAAGCTGGACCCTTCAGGCTTTTCTTCCTGCTTGTCACCTCACTTGCTTTCCTCCTTTTCCACTTCTCCACTTTCACTACTTGTTTACTCTTGCCCTCCCCGGGCTACTCTCTAGCTCTTCCTTGAGCTAACTGCCTGGTACTTCCCGCCTCCAGAGCTGTGATCTCCTTGGTGGGCGGAGCCAACTGCCTGGCCCACCCCCTGGTGTGAATCATCAGCCTCTGGAGGAAGGCAACAAGGATTTGTAGTTTAGCTGTGATGTGCCTACCTGGAGTGTGGGGTGTGGTGGTGTTGTGACCTGTGACCCCTGGCTTGCCCAGGGCGTCACATTTACATTGGTTACCAGCCTCCGCAGAAGCCGGCTCCTGCTGCCTGCACATTTAGTTGTTGCTGTCTCGCTGTCACACAGCGATCTGCGCTTCACAGCGGGACAGCAACAACTAAATAATGGCCCAGGACATTCAGCAACAACCAACGACCTCACAGCAGGGGCCAGGTTGTTCCTGGATGTCACACACAGCAACATCGCTAGCAACGTCACAAAAGTTGTTTGTTAGCAGCGATGTTGCTAGCGATGTTGCTTAGTGTGATGGGGCCTTTACTCGACACCAATAATTAAAGCCCAGGGCAGAATACCGGGCACTGCCATCAGGAGCCTGCGGAAACCAATCCATTAGTTACTGCTTATATACACATATAAATACTAAAATGGCAGAAGCCCCGCTAGATTCCAACCGCAGAGAGGCAATGGCGTAACTACGGTTTCTTGGGCCCCGATGAAAAATTCGGACCTGGGCATCGCCGCATTTTGGTCAGATGCATGTATATGTATGTATACATTTAGCGTTCTAAATCATATAAAGACATACAAGCTGCTTTCCCCCCATTCTGTAGTAATGTCCCCCATCCTGGGCTCCTTCTTGGTAAATATGTCCCTATCCTGAGCTCCTTCCTGGTATATATGTCCCCATCCTGGGCTCCTTCCTGGTATATATGTCCCTATCCTGAGTTCCTTCCTGGTTTATATGTCCCCATCCCGAGTTCCTTCCTGGTATATATGTCCCTATCCTGTGCTCCTTCCTGGTATATATGTCCCCATCCTGGGCTACTTCCTGGTAAATATGTCCCCATCCTGGGCTCCATCCTGGTATATATGTCCCCATCCTGGGCTACTTCCTGGTATATATGTCCCCATCCTGGGCTACTTCCTGGTATATATATCCCTATCCTGAGCTCCTTCCTGGTATATATGTCCCCATCCTGGGCTACTTCCTGGTAAATATGTCTCCCATCCTGGGCTACTTCCTGGTATATATGTCCCTATCCTGGGCTCCTTCCTGGTATATATGTCCCCATCCTGGGCTACTTCCTGGTATATATGTCCCCAACCTGGGCTTCTTCCTGGGCTACATCCTGGTAAACATGTCTCCCATCCTGGGCTCCATTCTGGTATATATGTCTCCCATTCTGTAGTAATGTCTCCCATTCTGGTATATATGTCACCCATCCTGGTGTACCCCCCATCCTAGTAAATATGTCCCTCATCCTGGTATATACTGTCCCCCCTAGTATATACTGTCCCCCTCTTAGGCCCCTCCTAGTATATACTGTGCCCCTCCTGGTATATACTGTCTCCCTTTGGTATATATGTTCCTATCCTAGGCCCCTCTTAGTATATGCTGTCCCACTCCTGGAATATACTGTCCTCCTAGTACATATGTTCCTCTCCTTGGTCCCTTCTGGTGTTTATACTGTCCCCTTCCTTGTATATACTGTACCCACCACCTCCACAGCTCCCACACTGCTTGGCGCTCTCCTCAATAGCCGGCCCACTCTGACTGGCAGCTTTCATTGGCAGCCGTGCTATAGCAACGCATAACAATATTGTCATGCAGTGCCTCAGTCTCTGAGATGTCTTTGAAAGCCGCCGACTTCTGTTTTTCCGGCATCGTGTATCGCAATCGAGGGACCCGACGGGTCACTGCACCGCGATACATTTCAGTAGGATGTATGGCCTCAGATGCACATCTAGCTGAAGCAGGGGCTGTGGCTGGCGGACCCCCCGCACCTTCTGGCGACCGCAATCATTCCGCCCCTGCAGAGAGGGTCTTTTTATTGATGATGTCGCTATAAAAACTACCATTTGTTCATTGTATAAATTGCCTACATTTTTTTAAGTATTCGAGAAGGGTATAAAATAAATGAACACTCGAGAAAATATTGGAGATTTCTAGAAATCACGAGCTGTGCATTTCTTATTCTCACCGGCGGTGGAAACGTTGCTACTAACGATAGGTTTTATGGTCACCTGAGAAGTGGAGGAAATATCAGCATCGTGATCCAACAGGAGTCTGATGATCTTCACAGCCTCGTCCTCACGGTGGATGGAGTCTTTACCCACGGCGGCTGCTAAATGTAGCGCGGTCTCCCCTTCCTAGAAGCCAAATATCAGGAATTGTCATATACTGAAGATTCCATTAGTCCGGCAGCTGGGGCACTGCGAAAATTCCGAATTACCAAAGAGGACTCCCCACCACCCACCAGTTGACTGGAGCTTGTCGATCATTGGAGCCTGGAGTTTTACCATCTGTGACGTACCTGGTTGGGTTTACGGACAGAGGCTACGGCGTCGGCCGGACTCCGCTCACTGGTCAGGTAGTTAAGTATAACCTCCACAATAGGCAGGTGACAGTGCCGGACGGCCGTGTGCAGAGCGCTCTCTCCAGCCTAGAATGACAGGGTCATATCACTACTGGGAAAAGTGAATGACGTTCCCCAAACACTCTATGGGTGCCAAGATATATGCAATCTAACAATTACCCCCCTAGACACTCACAGAGGAGTATACACAGGATCCGAGTAATGATCCCCATGCCAACCATACTAGAAACCCATCAATAACCAGTGAATTGTAGGTCAGTGGCCATACAAAGGACCGCCCAAAGGGAAAACAAGGGAAGATGTAATGGAAGGCCCTGGCAATACTGACAGGGAAGTGGGGTACCTCATAACAATTACCTGAGTTTGATCCCTGTACTTCCTAATGTCCCTAGACAGGTCCTTCAGCCATGTGTTGTCACATGTCTAGGCTCTCTCTGGCCCTGAACTCACCCTGACTAGTGTGCAGGCCAGCGAGATACTAGTCTCACTTCTTCAATCAAAAATGAGGAAGGTGTGAGAAACGAGTGGGGAAAGACACAATAAATAGCCCTCTTCAGTTTCTTCCGCAGGAAACTCCATAGCTGCAACTGAAACAAACACCCCAGCTTCTCCAGAGACAGGCTCCTTCAAAGTGGTCAGAGTACAAGATCTATCACCGGCATGGAGCGAATCCAGGAGTGGGAAAATTTAGAGGAAGGAAGTGATGATAAGATGCTGCAGTTGTGATTAAGGCTATGAGTAATCTCAGTCAGAAGGGAAAGAGTCCGCAACCCCTTCAGAATCAAATGAAAGTAAATCCTCTCCAATATGAGATGTAACATGCGGAAGCGACACACTCATGACAATAAGGTCATAGAGTGGTTTCCTGAATTGTGAAGGGCATAAGATCGATTGTGCTTTCTGACAACTTTCCCATATTTAAAACAATGGAAATATAGCACAGCCGGAGCTTTGTACTGTAGATTGGTGCATTAATGGTTGAGCCACTGCAAGCAAGCCTGAGGCATAAGCACAATGCCAGGGGACAGCTGAAATCAGGTAAAGCTGCAACATAACATTACTATAAAGCTGAACAAAAATGAAGTAGAAAAGTCACCGAATATAAAGCACCTTTGACTGCCACGTGACCTCCCCTCCCTCCTCTATCAATGTTCGGATCATCTTGATGTTTCCATATTGAGCTGCTACATGCACTGCGGTCTCACCATTCTGAGGACAAGAAGAATAAAATGTCACAAATAAGACTAGAGATACAAGAGGTAAGAAAATAAGACATTACTGAGTTCAATGGCAGCTGTATAAACTATAAAATAGATGAAGTAAGCTTCCCTTAAAGGTGACTGCACACATCTATACTCAGTGAACTCCTTCTAGTAGTGGCTGTATAAATCTGTATGTAGTGAGCTCCCTCTAGTGGTGGCTGTATAAATCTGTATGTAGTGAGCTCCCTCTAGTGGTGGCTGTATAAATTTGCATGTAGTGAGCTCCCTCTAGTGGTGGCTGTATAAATCTGTATGCAGTGAGCTCCCTCTAGTGGTGGCTGTATAAATTTGCATGTAGTGAGCTCCCTCTAGTGGTGGCTGTATAAATCTGTATGCAGTGAGCTCCCTGTAGTGGTGGCTGTATAAATCTGTATGTAGTGAGTTCCCTCTAGTGGTGGCTGTATAAATCTGTATGCAGTGATCTCCCCCGAGTGGTGGCTGTATAAATCTGTATGTAGTGAGCTCCCTCTAGTGGTGGCTGTATAAATTTGCATGTAGTGAGCTCCCTCTAGTGGTAGCTGTATAAATCTGTATGTAGTGAGCTCCCTCTAGTGATGGCTGTACAAATCTGTATGTAGTGAGCTCCCTCTAGTGGTGGCTGTACAAATCTGTATGTAGTGAGCGCCCTCTAGTGGTGGCTGTATAAATCTGCATGTAGTGAGCTCCCCTAGTGGTGGCTGTATAAATCTGTATGTAGTGAGCTCCCCTGGTGGTGGCTGTATAAATCTGTATGTAGTGAGCTCCCCTAGTGGTGGCTGTATAAATCTGTATGTAGTGAGCTCCATCTAGTGGTGGCTGTATAAATCTGTATGTAGTGAGCTCCCCTAGTGGTGGCTGTATAAATCTGTATGTAGTGAGCTCCCTGTAGTGGTGGCTGTATAAATTTGCATGTAGTGAGCTCCCTCTAGTGGTGGCTGTATAAATCTGTATGTAGTGGGCTCCCTCTAGAGGTGGCTGTATAAATCTGTATGTAGTGAGCTCCCTCTAGTGATGGCTGTACAAATCTGTATGTAGTGAGCTCCACCTAGTGGTGGCTGTACAAATCTGTATGTAGGGAGCTTCCTCTAGTGGTGGCTGTACAAATCTGTATGTAGTGAGTGCCCTCTAGTGGTGGCTGTATAAATCTGCATGTAGTGAGCTCCCCTAGTGGTGGCTGTATAAATCTGTATGTAGTGAGCTCCACCTAGTGGTGGCTGTAAAAATCTGTATGTAGTGAGCTCCCTCTAGTGGTGGCTGTACAAATCTGTATGTAGTGAGTGCCCTCTAGTGGTGGCTGTATAAATCTGCATGTAGTGAGCTCCCCTAGTGGTGGCTGTATAAATCTGTATGTAGTGAGCTCCCCTAGTGGTGGCTGTATAAATCTGTATGTAGTGAGCTCCCTCTAGTGATGACTGTATAAATCTGTATGTAGTGAGCTCCTCCTAGTGGTGGCTGTATAAATCTGTATGTAGTGAGCTCCTTCTAGTGGTGTCTGTATAAATCTGTATGCAGTGAGCGCCCTCTAGTGGTGGCTGTATAAATCTGTATGTAGTGAGCTCCCCTAGTGGTGGCTGTATAAATCTGTATGTAGTGAGCTCCATCTAGTGGTGGCTGTATAAATCTGTATGTAGTGAGCTCCCCTAGTGGTGGCTGTATAAATCTGTATGTAGTGCGCTCCCTCTAGTGATGGCTGTATAAATCTGTATGTAGTGAGCTCCCTCTAGTGGTGACTGTATAAATCTGTATGTAGTGAGCTCCCTCTAGTGGTGGCTGTATAAATCTGTATGTAGTGAGCTCCCTCTAGTGGTGGCTGTATAAATCTGTATGTAGTGAGCTCCCTCTAGTGGTGGCTGTATAAATCTACATGTAGTGAGCTCCCTCTAGTGGTTACTGTATAAATCTGCATGTAGTGAGCTCCCTCTAGTGGTGACTGTATAAATCTGTATGTAGTGAGCTCCCTCTAGTGGTGACTGTATAAATCTGTATGTAGTGAGCTCCCTCTAGTGGTGGCTGTATAAATCTGTATGCAGTGAGCTCCCTCTAGTGGTGGCTGTATAAATCTGTATGTAGTGAGCTCCCCTAGTAGTGTCTGTATAAATCTGTATGTAGTGAGCTCCCCCTAGTGGTGATTATATAAATCTGTATGTAGTGAGATCCCCTAGTAGTGTCTGTATAAATCTGTATGTGGTGAGCTCCCCCTAGTGGTGATTATATAAATCTGTATGTAGTGAGCTCCCTCTAGTGGTGGCTGTATAAATCTGTATGTAGTGAGCTCCCTCTAGTGGTGGCTGTATAAATCTGTATGTAGTGAGCTCCCTCTAGTGGTGGCTGTATAAATCTGTATGTAGTGAGCTCCTTCTAGTGGTGGCTGTATAAATCTGTATGTCGTGAGCTCCCTCTAGTGGTGGCTGTATAAATCTACATGTAGTGAGCTCCCTCTAGTGGTGATTATATAAATCTGTATGTAGTGAACTCCCCCTAGTGGTGACTATATAAATCTGTATGTAGTGAGCTCCCCCTAGTGGTGGCTGTATAAATCTGTATGTAGTGAGCTTCCTTTAGTGGTGACTGTATAAATCTGTATGTAGTGAGCTCCCCCTTTGTGGTGACTGTATAAATCTGTATGTAGTGAGCTCCCCCTAGTGGTGATCATATAAATCTGTGTATGTAGTGAGCTCCCCCTAGTGGTGACTATATAAATCTGTATGTAGTGAGCTCCCCCTAGTGGTAGCTGTATAAATCTGTATGTAGTGAGCTTCCTCTAGTGGTGGCTGTATAAATCTGTATGTAGTGAGCTCCTCTAGTGGTGCCTGTATAAATCTGTATGTAGTGAGCTCCCCCTAGTGGTGATCATATAAATCTGTGTATGTAGTGAGCTCCCCCTAGTGGTGACTATATAAATCTGTATGTAGTGAGCTCCCCCTAGTGGTAGCTGTATAAATCTGTATGTAGTGAGCTTCCTCTAGTGGTGGCTGTATAAATCTGTATGTAGTGAGCTCTCTCTAGTGGTGTCTGTATAATCTGTATGTAGTGAGCTCCCCCTAGTGGTAGCTGTATAAATCTGTATGTAGTGAGCTTCCTCTAGTGGTGACTGTATAAATCTGTATGTAGTGAGCTCTCTCTAGTGGTGTCTGTATAATCTGTATGTAGTGAGCTCACTCTAGTGGTGGCTGTATAAATCTGTATGTAGTGAGCTCCTCTAGTGGTGGCTGTATAAATCTGTATGTAGTGAGCTCCCTCTAGTGGTGGCTGTATAAATCTGTATGTAATGAGCTCCCTCTACTGGTGGCTGTATAAATCTGTATGTAGTGAGCTCCCTCTAGTGGTGACTATATAAATCTGTATGTAGTGAGCTCCCTCTAGTGGTGACTATATAAATCTGTATGTAGTGAGCTCCCTCTACTGGTGGCTGTATAAATCTGTATGTAGTGAGCTCCCTCTAGTGGTGGCTGTATAAATCTGTATGTAGTGAGCTCCTTCTAGTGGTGGCTGTATAATGTGTATGTAATGAGCTCCCTCTACTGGTGGCTGTATAAATCTGTATGTAGTGAGCTCCCTCTAGTGGTGGCTGTATAAATCTGTATGTAGTGAGCTCCCTCTAGTGGTGGCTGTCTAAATCTGTATGTAGTGAGCTCCCTCTAGTGGGGGCTGTATAAATCTGTATGTAGTGAGCTCCCTCTAGTGGTGGCTGTATAAATCTGTATGTAGTGAGCTCCCCCTTGTGGTGACTGTATAGATCTAAATATCATCAGGTGGTGGTTATAAGAAGAGAGAACTGTGCAGTGTCATGTAAATCCATGACGGTGTGAGAGAAAGCATCTTCACTACACATGAATGGCAGGGACCTTACAGAAAGAGACATTTCAATGGGAATTTGGAATGACATTGGGTGGAGATGTACGCACCGCTCGCTCCATGTTGACATCCGCTCCGCTCTTCAGCAGGATCTCGGCCACTTTTTCCCCATCTTTTATCCGCGCTGCAATATGTAACGGCGTCTCCTGGTCCTAATTGAAAATTTTAATGGACTAGTGAGAGAGAGAGACAGAGAGAGAGAGAAAAAAAAAATTCCGGATTGTGCAGCCGGATTCCCACGTTCGGGTCGGACCCGGATCGGACGCTGAAACCGCACGGATCCCGATTTTTACAGTTCGGATCCGCTCAACACTAATTGTGTGTCATCCAAGTTTTTCCGGTATAGTTATTGAAAATGACATTAAAAATGTTCTCCTGTTACGTTCAATGTTAAACATGTACAGCACACGGATGGCACAAGGACGGCACATGGATGGCACAAGGACGGCACATGGATGGCACATGGATGGCACAAGGACGGCATATAGAATGGCACAAGGATGGAACACGGAATGGCACAAGGACAGAACACAGACGGCACAAGGACGGCACATGGATGGCACAAGGACGGCATACGGAATGGCACAAGGATAGCATACAGAATGGCACAAGGATGGAACATGGATGGCACAAGGATGGAACACGGAATGGCACAAGGATGGAACACGGAATGGCACAAGGATGGAACACGGAATGGCACAAGGATGGAACACGGAATGGCACAAGGACAGAACACAGACGGCACAAGGACGGCACATGGATGGCACAAGGACGGCATACGGAATGGCACAAGGATAGCATACAGAATGGCACAAGGATGGAACATGGATGGCACAAGGATGGAACACGGAATGGCACAAGGATGGAACACGGAATGGCACAAGGATGGAACACGGAATGGCACAAGGACGGAACACGGAATGGCACAAGGATGGAACACAGATGGCACAAGGATGGAACACGGATGGCACAAGGATGGAACACGGATGGCACAAGGATGGAACACGGATGGCACAAGGATGGAACACGGATGGCACAAGGAGAGAACACAGACGGCACACAAACGGAACACGGACGGCACACGGACGAAACATGGACAGAACACAGACGAAACACGGACGGCACGCGAACGGAACACAGACGAAACACGGACGGAATACGGACAGCACACAGATTCCACACGGACTTCATCCGTGGCAGGTGCCAACCTTCCAGAATTTCTAGGACAGTGCATAAAAATATTTCACTTTTTTTGCTCTGTCCGTAATTTTCTTTTTAAGGCATCTGTGATTTTTTGAGGCTGAAGAAACTTCCACAGACAATTTTCACTGTAATGATCATCATTTTGCAGGTCACAGTGATCGCAGATGACGTCTGCATATCAGGATTATCGGCTGTAGACGCAGATCACTTATAATTAATGATTTATTAATATTTTACAATGTGTCCAGAAAAAATATGGTCTCTCCATGATTTTTTGATGAGCAGTTCAGAAAAAATAAAACGTCAAGTTGGTGACTCTGCATCCGTGTGCAGTACGTGTTTACACGGAACCATAGACTGGTGTTGGCCCTTTTCATCCGTGTGCAGTACGTGTTTACACGGAACCATAGACTGGTGTTGGCCCTTCTCATCCGTGTGCAGTACGTGTTTACACGGAACCATAGACTGGTGTTGGCCCTTCTCATCCGTGTGCAGTACGTGTTTACACGGAACCATAGACTGGTGTTGGCCCTTCTCATCCGTGTGCAGTACGTGTTTACACAGAACCATAGACTGGTGTTGGCCCTTCTCATCCGTGTGCAGTACGTGTTTACACGGAACCATAGACTGGTGTTGGCCCTTCTCATCCGTGTGCAGTACGTGTTTACACGGAACCATAGACTGGTGTTGGCCCTTCTCATCCGTGTGCAGTACGTGTTTACACGGAACCATAGACTGGTGTTGGCCCTTCTCATCCGTGTGCAGTACGTGTTTACACGGAACCATAGACTGGTGTTGGCCCTTCTCATCCGTGTGCTGCACGTGTTTACACGGAACCATAGACTGGTGTTGGCCCTTCTCATCCGTGTGCAGTACGTGTTTACACAGAACCATAGACTGGTGTTGGCCCTTCTCATCCGTGTGCAGTACGTGTTTACACGGAACCATAGACTGGTGTTGGCCCTTCTCATACGTGTGCAGTACGTGTTTACACGGAACCATAGACTGGTGTTGGCCCTTCTCATCCGTGTGCTGTACGTGTTTACACGGAACCATAGACTGGTGTTGGCCCTTCTCATCCGTGTGCAGTACGTGTTTACACGGAACCATAGACTGGTGTTGGCCCTTCTCATCCGTGTGCTGTACGTGTTTACACGGAACCATAGACTGGTGTTGGCCCTTCTCATCCGTGTGCTGTACGTGTTTACACGGAACCATAGACTGGTGTTGGCCCTTCTCATCCGTGTGCTGAAAAACACGGACCTGTCTCCATGTGGATCACACAGACATACAAGCCATGTGAAAACACGGATATGTGAGCAGCACCATGGGATCGAATGGGTACATGTCACATCCGTGAAAAAAACGGAAACATGGACATACAAGCCATGTGAAAACACGGATATGTGAGCATATGTAGCGCCCCACAGGACCTGCAGGGCTACCCGTCACCGGGACAGTGGTGTTTGTGGTTGCTGTGAATGGCCTGACCTGGCCCCGTGGCCCCGTCGGCTACATCAAAGAGAGTGATGGGTGATGGGTAACAGGGGATGGGGGTTTGCTTTGCAGCGCCACCCGTGGTGTGTGGCCAGGGATTAGCCGCCGCTACTTGGAGACCTCAGTGTCCTTGGCTTTAGTTGCCGTCCCATACGCAGGCAGTGCAAAACTTGTTATGGACCCGACCATGGCCGTGGCTCCTGTCTCTATTTGCTGCTGGTGCCCCGGGACTCTGGGTGGTGGGCAGTGGGACGTGAAATCCCCCTTCCCTGCAGATTCTGGTAGTCCAACGTGAAGTATGTTCTACCCTAGGGCTTCTGCACCCTGTGTGACGCCGATCCCGAAGGGGCTGTTGGGGCTCACCCTCCAGATACCGTGTTGCTCCTCGGTCTCACAGCTCCACCCGGTAGTCTCCTGCTTCTCTCTCAGTCTGCCTTGTACCTGGGGGGAGCTGTTCAACATCCCCCCAGAGGCCGCTCTTTTCTGCCTCAAGCTGTTCTCTCTCCTGTGTCTGTTCTGAAGTTCTGCAGTGTTCTGAAATGAAACTGTGTGTGCTCGCTCACTTCCCCAGGCAGCCCCCACCTTTCTGATGACTCACTAGTGGTTGTCCCAGCAACCGGGAATTTCCTTTGCAGTCTGGCTTCCTGTGTTGTGTAAGCTAGAAAAGACCAGTGGTTAACCTTTTCTTACTCAGATGAGCATTTCAACTTAAGTCAGATGCAATACCCTGTGGCGACTGAGCCCCAGGGGTGTCACACATAGACCTGGATAAGTGAATTGCATCCGACTTGAGAGTCAATCTACATGTGTTGCATCAATATGAGATTAAAACCGGTCATCAGCACTGCCCCGTTACTTATCGCTGACCTGAGTGCCCTCTGATGACAATCGGATAGCACTCATCCCATATATACAGGGGTGTGAGCGAGCCGCCAGTCTGAGGCTGCACCAGGCAGCGGTTATCCAGCACTGCCCGGGTCCGCAGCATTAGACACTCGCCAGGTTTTCTCATTAGTACATACCAGTCCAACTAATTAGAATTAGGCAATGAGTGCACAATACCCGTCAGTCTCTATAAATATATCAAAAAGACTGACCCGCACATCCAACTGGTATGAACAGGTGCCAGCTGAAAACACATTATAACTACAAAACACATACAGCTGCACACTGACATGCTAACAATGAATAACAGAACTCTGGCATTGCATTACTGCTATAGGAGTATTTGGAAAAAAAGATGTTTAGCTTATGTAATAGCCAATGCATGTGAGCCCAGTCACCACGACAAGGTAATCTCTATATACCAGAAACCTATCTCAAATACCTCTGAGTTAAAATCCTCCATGTCTGGGCATTTCAAGTTAAGTTTTTAGTCTAGCTGTCCAGACCTGGAGGTTTTTAACGCAGAGGCATTTGAGATAGGTTCCCGGTATATAGAGATTACCTTGCCGCGGTGACCGGGCTCACATGCATTGGCCAATACATAAGCTAAATATCTCTTTTTTTCTTATATATTCCTATAGCAGTAATGCAATGCCAGAGTTCCCTTATTGATTGTTAGCATTCTAGAGTGCAGCTGTATATGTTTTATAGCCGTCAGTCTCTGGCAGCAGCTGACGCACGCCACGATGGCAGCACCTCACTAATGCTATACAGATTCAGAGTCGATGGATAACTCATTTTTACCGACACATTATTGCAGACGATGCATTAACATGGAGACGCATAGGAGCTGTGTACACATTACGGGAGGAGATTCTGTATCCAGACTTTGCAATGTTGCATCATTAGTTATCTGGATCAATAAAAATAAAAGTAATGCACTGACTGAGCCTTGTAATAAAAAGAAACCATCTTTATTTTATGGATCGGGGTAAAGACATAAATCCGCGCTCCCAGCAGGGTCAGGATGTGGTGACTTCACAATGTGTCATCCATGGACGACGTAGCACAAAGTAGTCATCCACTCTCCGATGGAGCGAGTCCTATAAATCACATTCATGGCCACATTGTATCAGAATGTGGGACTCTGCCGCCATCATGTGGCCGTCTGGTGTAATAGCCATGGAATGCCAGAAGGGAATTGAATTTTAGCTTTGATAATTTACAATTATTTTATGGGGTAATTAAAAAAAAAAAAAAAAAAAAAAAAAAGGAGATAATGTTAATAAGATTTACTTTGGCCTTTGCAGTCTCACCTTCCCTCCTTTGGGTTGTACGTGTGCTCCGAAGCCGAGCAGGGTCTGGACCACCTGTGGTTTGCAGTTCTCCACGGCAATGTGAAGCGCGGTGTAGTTCTCCTTGGTTCTTGCATTGACTTGAGCCCCCTTCAGTAACAGCGCCTTTACCACAGCAGTGTGCCCCCTCCTGGCTGCTGCATGGAGGCACAGCGCCCCCGACTGCAGGGTAAGGAAGACATCATTTATTACATTCAATAATATTATTACTCATATGCCTGAGTCTAGAGACTGTTTCCATTATATATTATGTTCCACAATGTACAATATTAATAGAAACTGCCTATAAAGTAAATTTAATTGTTTCTCAGTCCCTCGTGGGCGGTGCTTATCTTTAGACCCGCCCCTGAGCAGCCTATTTTTAATGAAAATAAATAAAACACAATCTCCTATCAATTCAATGGAGTCCGTTCTAAACAAACTTATGCCCTTAAGAGCTAGAAAGCTTTTTCAGAGGGTTCTTTCATTAACTTAGTGAAATACACAGTAAGTGTGCAAAAAAAGACACTGCCTCTTATTATTCAGCAGTGAAGAGCTACAAAAAAATTAATAAATAACCACTAATGATGTTTATGGTCTCATGTTAGGGGTAAAAAAAAAAAAAATCTCCTGAACAAAAAATTATTTATTGTCACTTTATACTGATTTTCAGGTTTTCTAGATGCAGACAGCAGTGTAAAGCATGGAGGTTTTTTTTTTTTTAATTCTGTGTACCATAGCCGAATATAGGGATCCTTGATTTATTGCAGTAGATTTTAAAGGGCTATCCAAGCAACCTCTTCCTCCTGAGCAGACATCAGCCATGGACAGATTTTAGTGCGTGGTCGGACAGCACAATTGTTGGGGCTGTTATGCCTGAAATCAGATGCCTGGATAATGAATATTATTTTTATTATTATTATTATTATTATTATTATACTATCAATGTATATTAATGCTAGGGGTAACACAGACCTTGAAGAACAGGGTGTAATATTCTCAACAAGCTGCTAGGAAAAAAAATAATTTTATATATATATATATATATATATATATATATATATATATATATATAAAATACAATATTGTGATCAAAACCACCATGCTTTACACTGCAGGCTGCGCTCAGAAAATTTTGCAAAACAGAGAGTAATGACGACCTGATTTACTTGTCTAGTGTTAAAGTGACATTTAATGTTGGCAAGTGGTTTAGATGGCACCATCCTGGCATTAATTTCATACCCACCTTATTGGGCATGTGCAGCAGGACGCCCTTTTTCAGGAATGTGAGCGCGGTTTCTGAATGTCCACACTGCGAGGCGATGTGCATTAGAGTGTCGCCATCCTGGGAAGCAAATCCAGAAGAATATGAGCAAATATGAAAAGGAATTGGGGTGACGGGCGCTTGGTCTGTGCACTGAGATATCAGCACTAGCAGCATGGTGCTCCCCTTGTGGTCACTGGATAATATAGCAGCTTGCCATGGAATAATGTGTGAGAAGCTTTGTGCTCCCCCTTGTGGTCACTGGTTTATATAGCAGCTCATCTTAGAAATAATGTGTGAGGAGCTTGGTGCTCCCCCTTGTGGTCACTGGATAACATAGCAGCTAGTAATGTGTGAGGAGCCTGGTGCTCCCCCTTGTGGTCACTGGATGATACAGCAATTACCAAATGTTTTAGTCTGATTCATCATTTGCGACTTTTTAAAAAGCTGCAAAGTTTGGTGCGACTCCCCCTCCTGTTGGATTTCTTAGTACGCCTGTATTTTGATGCCAAAAGTCACAGTGTAAAGCTATGTGCCCACGCTAGAATGTCCCTGCGGATTTTTTTGCCTGAAAATCCGCGACTTTCGCGGCAAATCCGCACACGCGGATTTGCCGCGGATTTACCGCGGATTTGCCGCGGATTTTGATGCGGATTTTTTTTTTTTTTCCCATTCAAAGCCAAAAATCCGCACCAAATCTGCACCAAACAATTGACATGCTGCAGATTTTTCCGCATCAAAATCCGCGGCAAATCCGCCGCGGAAAAATCCGCAGCATGGGCACAGCATTTCCAAAATGCCATTGAAATGGCTTGGAAGTGCTGCTGCTGCAGATTTTCGGCAAATCCGCGGTAAATCCGCGGCAAAATCCGCGGTAAATCCGCGGTAAATCCTGTAGCGTGGGCACATAGCCTTAGGCTACTTTCACACATCAGTTCTTTCCCATCAGGTACAATCCGGAAAAAAACGGGTAAAACGGATCCGGTACCGCATCCGTTTTATCCCCATAGATTTGCATTGTTACCGGATTGTACCTGATGGCTTTGCGTTGCATCCGTTTTTTTCCGGATGCAGCAAAATTTATCAAAGCGGCGGCCGGAGGCAACGTGTCTTGCAACGTTTTTTTGTCCGGCAAAAAAAACGCATCGCGCTGCATCCGGCCGCTGCGGCGCATTTTCAATGCATGCCCATGGATGCCGGATGCGGCGCGATGCGGAAAAAAACGCATCCGGCCGCCGCATGCGGTTTCTTCCACTGCGCATGCTCAGTAGCGTGCCGCAACCGGAAAAAAACGGACCGGCCGCATGTAAAAACTTATGCAAAGGATGCGGTGTTTTCGCCGCATCCGTTGCATAGGTTTCACAGCCGGATTGAGCCGCAGTGCTCAAACCAGATGTGTGAAAGTAGCCTAAGGCAGGACTAAAGTCCTTTTTTTCACTTAGCACCAAATTAATGAATTGCGTGCGCCATTTTTATGAATTTGGCATAAAAACCGTCAACTAATAAACTAATAATGCAAGACAATAAAGGAAAGAGACAAAAAACAAAACCAAATAATGAATCAGTGACAGACCCCTCTGTTTTGCACCCCCCTTGTCTTTGGCTCACACGGCTTAATAATGCAGGAGAGATGGAGCGGGCAGGATATCCTCACCTTGGTCCGTGCTAAAACATTGGCCCGAAACTTCTCTGTGAGTATTTCCACAATCCCGGTGTGTCCTCTCTCTGCAGCGACGTGGAGGGGAGATCTGTCCATCTGCAGAGAACAACGAGAGGTCAGGAGCCCATCATGTAATGCTGAGCTTCTGTATCTGAGCATCTCATGTATGATACTGCCTGCTGAGCTTCTGTATCTGAGCATCTCATGTGTGATACTGCCTGCTGAGCTTCAGTATCTGAGCATCTCATGTATGATACTGCCTGCTGAGCTTCTGTATCTGAGCATCTCATGTATGATACTGCCTGCTGAGCTTCTGTATCTGAGCATCTCATGTGTGATACTGCCTGCTGAGCTTCAGTATCTGAGCATCTCATGTATGATACTGCCTGCTGAGCTTCTGTATCTGAGCATCTCATGTATGATACTGCCTGCTGAGCTTCTGTATCTGAGCATCTCATGTATGATACTGCCTGCTGAGCTTCTGTATCTGAGCATCTCATGTATGATACTGCCTGCTGAGCTTCTGTATCTGAGCATCTCATGTGTGATACTGCCTGCTGAGCTTCTGTATCTGAGCATCTCATGTGTGATACTGCCTGCTGAGCTTCTGTATCTGAGCATCTCATGTGTGATACTGCCTGCTGAGCTTCTGTATCTGAGCATCTCATGTATGATACTGCCTGCTGAGCTTCTGTATCTGAGCATCTCATGTATGATACTGCCTGCTGAGCTTCTATATCTGAGCATCTCATGTGTGATACTGCCTGCTGAGCTTCTGTATCTGAGCATCTCATGTATGATACTGCCTGCTGAGCTTCTGTATCTGAGCATCTCATGTATGATACTGCCTGCTGAGCTTCTGTATCTGAGCATCTCATGTATGATACTGCCTGCTGAGCTTCTATATCTGAGCATCTCATGTGTGATACTGCCTGCTGAGCTTCAGTATCTGAGCATCTCATGTATGATACTGCCTGCTGAGCTTCTGTATCTGAGCATCTCATGTATGATACTGCCTGCTGAGCTTCTGTATCTGAGCATCTCATGTATGATACTGCCTGCTGAGCTTCTGTATCTGAGCATCTCATGTATGATACTGCCTGCTGAGCTTCTATATCTGAGCTTCTCATGTGTGATACTGCCTGCTGAGCTTCTGTATCTGAGCATCTCATGTATGATACTGCCTGCTGAGCTTCTATATCTGAGCATCTCATGTATGATACTGCCTGCTGAGCTTCAGTATCTGAGCATCTCATGTATGATACTGCCTGCTGAGCTTCAGTATCTGAGCATCTCATGTATGATACTGCCTGCTGAGCTTCTGTATCTGAGCATCTCATGTATGATGCTGCCTGCTGAGCTTCTGTATCTGAGCATCTCATGTATGATACTGCCTGCTGAGCTTCTGTATCTGAGCATCTCATGTATGATACTGCCTGCTGAGCTTCTGTATCTGAGCATCTCATGTGTGATACTGCCTGCTGAGCTTCTGTATCTGAGCATCTCATGTGTGATACTGCCTGCTGAGCTTCAGTATCTGAGCATCTCATGTATGATACTGCCTGCTGAGCTTCTGTATCTGAGCATCTCATGTATGATACTGCCTGCTGAGCTTCTGTATCTGAGCATCTCATGTATGATACTGCCTGCTGAGCTTCAGTATCAGAGCATCTCATGTATGATACTGCCTGCTGAGCTTCAGTATCTGAGCATCTCATGTATGATACTGCCTGCTGAGCTTCTGTATCTGAGCATCTCATGTATGATACTGCCTGCTGAGCTTCTGTATCTGAGCATCTCATGTATGATACTGCCTGCTGAGCTTCTGTATCTGAGCATCTCATGTATGATACTGCCTGCTGAGCTTCTGTATCTGAGCATCTCATGTATGATACTGCCTGCTGAGCTTCTATATCTGAGCATCTCATGTGTGATACTGCCTGCTGAGCTTCTGTATCTGAGCATCTCATGTATGATACTGCCTGCTGAGCTTCTGTATCTGAGCATCTCATGTATGATACTGCCTGCTGAGCTTCAGTATCAGAGCATCTCATGTATGATACTGCCTGCTGAGCTTCAGTATCTGAGCATCTCATGTATGATACTGCCTGCTGAGCTTCTGTATCTGAGCATCTCATGTATGATACTGCCTGCTGAGCTTCTGTATCTGAGCATCTCATGTATGATACTGCCTGCTGAGCTTCTGTATCTGAGCATCTCATGTGTGATACTGCCTGCTGAGCTTCTGTATCTGAGCATCTCATGTATGATACTGCCTGCTGAGCTTCTGTATCTGAGCATCTCATGTGTGATACTGCCTGTTGAGCTTCTGTATCTGAGCATCTCATGTATGATACTGCCTGCTGAGCTTCTGTATCTGAGCATCTCATGTATGATACTGCCTGCTGAGCTTCTGTATCTGAGCATCTCATGTGTGATACTGCCTGCTGAGCTTCTGTATCTGAGCATCTCATGTGTGATACTGCCTGCTGAGCTTCTGTATCTGAGCATCTCATGTGTGATACTGCCTGCTGAGCTTCTGTATCTGAGCATCTCATGTATGATACTGCCTGCTGAGCTTCTGTATCTGAGCATCTCATGTGTGATACTGCCTGCTGAGCTTCTGTATCTGAGCATCTCATGTATGATACTGCCTGCTGAGCTTCTGTATCTGAGCATCTCATGTATGATACTGCCTGCTGAGCTTCTGTATCTGAGCATCTCATGTGTGATACTGCCTGCTGAGCTTCTGTATCTGAGCATCTCATGTATGATACTGCCTGCTGAGCTTCTGTATCTGAGCATCTCATGTATGATACTGCCTGCTGAGCTTCTGTATCTGAGCATCTCATGTATGATACTGCCTGCTGAGCTTCTGTATCTGAGCATCTCATGTATGATACTGCCTGCTGAGCTTCTGTATCTGAGCATCTCATGTATGATACTGCCTGCTGAGCTTCTGTATCTGAGCATGTCACATGTGATACTGCCTGCTGAGCTTCTGTATCTGAGCATCTCATGTATGATACTGCCTGCTGAGCTTCTGTATCTGAGCATCTCATGTATGATACTGCCTGCTGAGCTTCTGTATCTGAGCATCTCATGTATGATACTGCCTGCTGAGCTTCTGTATCTGAGCATCTCATGTATGATACTGCCTGCTGAGCTTCTGTATCTGAGCATGTCACATGTGATACTGCCTGCTGAGCTTCTATATCTGAGCATCTCATGTGTGATACTGCCTGCTGAGCTTCTGTATCTGAGCATCTCATGTATGATACTGCCTGCTGAGCTTCTGTATCTGAGCATCTCATGTATGATACTGCCTGCTGAGCTTCTGTATCTGAGCATGTCACATGTGATACTGCCTGCTGAGCTTCTGTATCTGAGCATGTCACATGTGATACTGCCTGCTGAGCTTCTGTATCTGAGCATCTCATGTATGATACTGCCTGCTGAGCTTCAGTATCTGAGCATCTCATGTATGATACTGCCTGCTGAGCTTCTGTATCTGAGCATGTCACATGTGATACTGCCTGCTGAGCTTCTGTATCTGAGCATCTCATGTATGATACTGCCTGCTGAGCTTCTGTATCTGAGCATCTCATGTATGATACTGCCTGCTGAGCTTCTGTATCTGAGCATCTCATGTATGATACTGCCTGCTGAGCTTCTGTATCTGAGCATCTCATGTATGATACTGCCTGCTGAGCTTCAGTATCTGAGCATCTCATGTGTGATACTGCCTGCTGAGCTTCTGTATCTGAGCATGTCACGTGTAATACTGTCTGCTGAGCTTCTGTATCTGAGCATCTCATGTGTGATACTGCCTGCTGAGCTTCTGTATCTGAGCATGTCACGTGTAATACTGTCTGCTGAGCTTCTGTATCTGAGCATCTCATGTGTGATACTGCCTGCAGATTCCTGTGTACACTGTGTATTGTCATTAAGCTGCCGATCACTGGTGGAGGCGGGGTTACACAGATTAGCCTGACTTGTCTGCACATGACACCTAGTGATAATCTCTTGCTGATAAAACACTGATTATATTGAAACTATAGTACATAGCCTATTAAGTGACACATCACTGAAATCGGGCTCTCTGCACCTGTATAGTGCTGCTCTCAGATTAAACAGCAAATCTGATTACAGATTCTGTTTAAATTGTGTACAGGGTCATTGGTAAGAGATCACACATCCAGACCGGACCCGCTTACAGTCTCACCTCTTTCCCTTGTATAGTGAGATCTATAAATCCCACAATACAAGAGGAAAAAAGAGAATATAAAGATAGAATTTACCCTGTCCGTGAGGTTGGGATTGGCTTTACACTGATGAAGGAACTTCACAATCATCTCATCCCCTTCCCCGGCTGCAACGTGGAGCGGGGTCTGTCCATCACCCTGCAAGAGATAGATACATGATAGATAGAGGATAGATCGATAGATAGATAGATAGATCGATACAGTGGCAGCTAAATGTTTGGGCACCCCTGGTCAAAATTACTCTTATTGTGAACATTTAAGTTGAAGATGACACATTTCGTTTGTATTTTAGGCAAAAAAAAATATTTTCAACTTTTCAATTTTTTAGATAATAAAAAAAGGAAAATGGGCAGAGGCAAAAGTTTGGCCACCCTGCATGGTTAGTGCCTAGTAGCATCCCCTTTGGCAAGTATCACAGCTTGTAAACGCTTTTTGTAGCAGCCAAGAGTCTTTCATTTCTTGTTTAAGGTATTTTCATCCATTTTTCATTGGAGACGTCTTCCAGTTCTGTGAGATTCCTGGCACGTCTTGTATGCACTGCTCTTCCTTGGAGACGTCTTCCAGTTCTGTGAGATTCCCGGCTCGTCTTGCATGCACTGCTCTCCCATGGAGATGTCTTCCAGTTCTGTGAAATTCCTGGCTCGTCTTGCATGCTTTGCTCTTCCTTGGAGACGTCTTCCAGTTCTGTGAGATTCCCGGTTCGTCTTGCATGCACTGCTCTCCCATGGAGATGTCTTCCAGTTCTGTGAGATTCCTGGCTCGTTTTGCATGCTTTGCTCTTCCTTGGAGACGTCTTCCAGTTCTGTGATATTCCTGGCTCATCTTGCATGCACTGCTGTTACTTGAAAAAGTCTTCCAGTTCTGTGAGATTCTTGGCTCGTCGTGCATGCACTGCTCACCCATGGAGACGTCTTCCAGTTCTGTGAGATTCCTGGCTCGTCTTGCATGCTTTGCTCTTCCTTGGAGACGTTTTCCAGTCTTGTGAGATTCCTGGCTCGTCTTGCATGCTTTGCTCTTCCTTGGAGACGTTTTCCAGTTCTGTGAGATTCCTGGTTCATCTTGCATGCACTGCTCTTCCTTGAAGATGTCTTCCAGTTCTGTGAGATTCCTGGCTCGTCTTGCATGCTTTGCTCTTCCTTGGAGACGTTTTCCAGTTCTGTGAGATTCCTGGTTCATCTTGCATGCACTGCTCTTCCTTGAAGATGTCTTCCAGTTCTGTGAGATTCCTGGTCGTCTTGCATGCACTGCTCTTCCTTGGAGACGTCTTCCAGTTCTGTGAGATTCCTGCCTCGTCTTGCATGCACTGCTCTGTTGAGATCTAGCCACAGATTTTCAATGAAGTTCAGATCAGGGGACTGTGAGGACATTGTAAAACCTTCAGCTTGCGCCTTTTGAGGTCGTCTATTGTGGATTTTGATTTGTAATTCAGATCATTATCCATCCTCTCTTCTCTTATTTTCTCCTTTTTTCACCTTCAGCTTTTTTACAGATGGTGTTACGTTTGTATCAAGAATTTGTTGTAATTTCATTGAATCCATTCTTCCCTCTACCCGTGAAATGTTCATTGTGCCATTGGGTATAACATAATCCCAATGCATGATTGTTCCACACCCATGTTTAATGGTTTACGAGATGTTCTTTTCCTGAAATTCTATGCCCTTTTTTCTCCACACATACCTTTGATCATTGTGGCCATAGAATTCCATTTTAACCTCATCGGTCCACAGGACTTGTTTCCAAAATGCATCAGGCTTGTTTAGATGTTCTTTTGCAGACTTCTGATGCTGAATTTTATGGTGAGGATGCAGGAGAGGTTTTTTTTCTGATGTCTCTTCCATGAAGGCCATATTTGTGCAGGTGTCACTGAACAGTAGAACAATGTACCACAACTCCAAAGTCTGCTAAACCTTCCTGAGGGTCTTTTGCAGTCACGCAGGGGTTCTGATTTGCCTCTAGCAATCATACAAGCAGCTCTCAAAGATATTTTGCTTGGTCTTCCAGATATTATCTTGACCTCCACTGTTCCTGGTAACGGCCATTTCCTAGTTACATTTTGAACTGAGGAAAAGGCAACATAAAAATGGTTTGCCATCTTCTTATAGAATTCTCTTGCTTTGTGGGCTTCCACCATTTTCATTTTCAGAGTGCTAGGCAGCTGCTTAGAAGAAACCGTGGCTGCTATTTTTTGGCAAAAGGTTAGAGGAGGCTGGGTTTCGATAATTGTGAAATTTGCATCACCCGGCC
The DNA here is from genome assembly GCF_048569485.1 of Anomaloglossus baeobatrachus. Classification (NCBI taxonomy): domain Eukaryota; kingdom Metazoa; phylum Chordata; class Amphibia; order Anura; family Aromobatidae; genus Anomaloglossus; species Anomaloglossus baeobatrachus. Next base: position 23,251,111 of record NC_134358.1, on the reverse strand, counting down.
TTTCCTAACAATGATGGTGACAAGCCATAACCCTAACCGGCTAATTAGGGTCTGAAGCCTAGCTCAAAGTTATCTGAGCAGACAAATCCCCAAGGGTGCCAAAACTTTTTTAAATAGATAGATACTCACGTTTTGACAATCCACAGACGCTCCATATTCCACCAGGAGTTTGATGGCGTCCAGGTCCCTCTTTCTGCAGCCTGTATGGAGGGCGCAGTCTCCAGGTCGCTGCTGACAGTCAGTATATGAATGTTACATTAATCACACACGCGGTATAAACCTCACAATGCGACAGAAACAACAAATGAAAACAGAAAACATGTCAGCTGCTGCAAAGGAGACTGTCCCTCTAATCATACATGTCGTTTGCAACCTGTCTCCTATCTGTACAGGGGTGCAATGCTCTGCAGCCTGCCGCTTTCTATCTGTACAGGGGTGCAATGCTCTGCAGCCTGCCGCTTTCTATCTGTACAGGGGTGCAATGCTCTGCAGCCTGCCGCTTTCTATCTGTACAGGGGTGCAATAATACGCTGCAGCCTGTAGCCTTCTATCTGTACAGGGGTGCAATGCTCTGCAGGCTGCCGCCTTCTATCTGTATAGGGGTGTAATAACCTGCAGGTAACGGTATACGCAAGGACTGCACGGAACCACGGGGGTTAATCAATGCAAATTTAATAATGTATTGCACAACACAGGTGGAGGAAAAGTGAGGGAAGGGAGCACAGCAGTAGAGATAATGCAATATACATACAACTACTTTGAATAACTTGTCAAGGATAGGAAGCCTCAGATTGTACTCCCAAAAGCAAAACACAGAAATCCTTATTAAACAAAAAAACGCAGAGTCCTTGTTATCTTACTTGTATAACACAGTGCAGAGTCTTTTCCTATCTGTCCCTAACTAAAAGTAGTGTGCACACTTAACTGCAGGTTTCAGCGTGGGGTACCTCGTCACCGTTGGGGCCCGTATTCCACCGGCAGACACCTCTAAAGTTAAGTCTTTGTCCCGGATCTGTAACTTGCACGTGCTGCCTGGCTCCTCGCTCTCCACATCCAGCCTCTTTGGATCTGTAATTTGCACGTGCTGTCTGGCCCCTCGCTCCACATCCAGCCTCTTTGGATCTGTGTCTTGGGGGGGACACCACGCAACACTCTAAGGTACTTGGACCTTGGAAACCAGGGCAGACTGAGGCCTTCTATCTTACAGCCCACTCGAGCACACTCCTCTCTGCAAAAACACAGCCACATGTAGACTCCTCCTCCTCCTGTTCCAGACTGAACCAGTCACTCGAGCAGTAGGACTTTTGCCCGCTGTTCTCTGTTTTGACAGCAGGTGGCAGCATAACACAAGGAAGTCCACCAAACAGTCTTTTAACCTATATATATATAAATGTTAACAGGTCTTACATTTCCCCCCCTCTTTAACCTCGGCCGTCCCGGCCGATACACTCCTGAGGCACTCTGCAAAGGGGCACACGGTGGCAACTCCTGCCCTGCTTCACAACCTGTTGCTTGGGAGCCAATGTCGTAAAACAGGATTCAGTGAAAGAACACACAAATTCATCTGCCAAGTACCGATCAGGGGGAATACCAGCATTAGCCCGCTCAGTCCGGCGTGGCACCACAGCTAACTCACCAGACGTCGGCGCCGTATCAGGGAGTACAGTATTCCCGTCCCCATCTCTGGAGATTAGTGACTCCTGCTCTGCAGGGGTGGCACCTGTGTCTTGAAAGGATGGGGGTGTGGATCTCTCCCAGTCTGCTGGGTTGGTCGGGGCCCGCCACCATTCTTCATCGTCAGAGCCCTCTTTGAAGGTAACAGGAACAGGCACGGGCACCGTCTCCGAGGTACTTTGTCTGGTCCTGTCTTCTGAATAGCAGGGCCTCAGCATATTACGATGCAGGATGAGGGTGTCGCCTCTTCGCTCACCTCTCACTTCATATACTGATCCGTGGGGCGAGATTCTTCTAATCACAATGTACGGCTCTGTTTTCCAGCGCTCACTCAACTTGTGTCTCGGGTGTTTCTCTGCAACTAGTACTCGGTCTCCTGGCAAGAACGGGGCTTCACACACAGGTTTCCGCTGCGGGTGTGTCTTTTCTTGCAACCGCTTGGTGACAATTCGATGGATAGTCTCCAGCCGCCGACGGTGACAGTCAACCCAGGAACCTATGCTCTGACCTTCACTGATCTCGGGGGGAGCCAGGTTGAGCTCTTCTATGCCTCTTCCGGCTCTTCCAAAGAGTAGTACGTATGGGGTGTACCCAGTGGTGGAGTGGACACGATTATTGTACGCCCACACGAGTTCTGCGAGATAGCCGGGCCAGTGATTCTTACGATCATCCTCCAACGTGCGTAGCATTTGTAGGAGGGTCCGGTTAAATCTCTCGCAGGCTCCGTTGCCCTGTGGATGATAAGGCGTAGTCCTTGACTTCTGCATTCCGTAAATCCTTTGCAGCTCTCTCATGACACCGCCTTGAAAGCAAGCCCCTTGGTCGGAATGTATTCTTTTGGGGCAGCCGTACACCCGGATAAAGTCATCACTGATGGCTCGAGCAGCTGATTCAGCTGTCTGATCTCTGGTGGGCGTCACCACCGCAAATTTGGAGAAGTGATCTGTCATCACAAGGCAGAACTGATAGCCCCGGTGGGAGTGACCAATCTTCAGATAATCGATCATGAGTACTTCCAACGGCTCTTTGGTTACAATAGTCCGTACTGGTGCTCGCTGTGGGGTAGCTTTACTTAACTCACAGGAACGGCACAGTTTACAGGCCTTCTCTACTGCCCGAAGCATCTGAGGACAGTATACTATTCTTTGCAACCACTGGTAAGTCTTGTCCGGTCCGAAATGGGCTCCCTTCTCATGCGCCTCTCGGGCCAGTGGTACTGCCATCTTCTGGGGTATCACTACTTGCCACCGTACTTCCAACTCTGTAGCTAGGTGCACCTTCCGATACAGCATCCCTTCTTGCACCGACAGCTTATCCCACTGGCTGAGAATCTGGAGGGCCACGTGCGACAGCATGGCCCGTATTTCCTTTCTAGGCTTGCGCTGCTGGATCACCAACTCTTCACTTGAAGCAGTTCTGGGTCAGATGACTGAATTTTCACCCATTCCTCTCTGGTTTGGCCAAGCAGGCGTGATGTCATGCCCGACGTAATTTCCAGCATACGAGCCTCTACCAATTGAGTGGTGAATTTACTGAAGTCCGGAATTTCGTCTTCCTCCAACTGCTCATCTCTCTCCCCCACTGGGGCTTCGGTGGTAACACGAGAAAGGGCATCCGCATTCTGATTTTCATGCTTAGAGCGGTACTGCACATGATAATTGTATCTGGAGAGTCGTGCCAGCCACCTCTGTTCCATTGCTCCCAGTTTGGCGGTGGAGATGTGAGCCAGGGGGTTATTATCCGTATAAACTTCAATTTGAGCTCCCGTGAGATATTCCGAGAACCTTTCGGTTATTGCCCATACTAGTGGCAGTAACTCCAGCCGAAAGGAACTGTAATTCTCGGGGTTGCGCTCGGCTTCCCGTAACGTCCGACTTCCATATGCAATCACCCGTTCAGTACCATTCTGTACCTGGGCCAGTACTGCACCCAGGCCGTAGAGGCTCGCGTCTGTATACAACCGAAAGGGGAGGTTATAGTCTGCATAGGCAAGCACAGGGGCGCTAACCAATGCCTCTTTCAATCGGTGTAAGGCTTCTGCTTGTCTTGGTCCCCAGCAAATTTTCTGTGCTTTTAGCCCTTTCGCAGTCCCTCGGAGCAATTTGTGCAAAGGTTCTGCCTCCTTCGCGAAATCTTTGATAAAGCGACGGTAATATCCGGCTAGCCCCAGGAAAGCTCGAACCTCCCGCACTGTGCTGGGTGTGGGCCATTGTAGCACTGCTCTCACTTTCCCATCGGAGGGCTGTACGCCGGCTTCTGACACCTTGTGTCCGAGATATTCAATCTCTTCCTGAAAGATCCGGCATTTTTTTGGATTTAGTTTAAGCCCATGGGCCCGTAACCGCTGAAACACTTGGCCCAGGTTTTCTAGATGTTTCTCAAAGGTTGCAGAATACACTACTATGTCATCCAGGTAAATCAATGTGGCCTCGAAGTTCATGTCTCCAAGGCAACTTTCCATGAGGCGCTGAAAAGTTCCTGGGGCATTATTTAGTCCAAACGGCATGCGATTGAACTCGAAGAGTCCCATGGGTACAATAAATGCGGTCTTGGCCTTGTCTTTCTCTGCCACAGGGACCTGCCAATATCCGCTGGCCAGATCGAGGGAGGAGAAGTAACGTGCCTTTCCCAACGCCGACAGGGACTCCTCTATTCGGGGCAGAGGGTAGGAATCACGAACCGTGCATCCATTAAGCTTGCGGTAGTCAACACAGAAGCGGGTAGACCCATCCTTTTTCTTGACCAGCACGATTGGGGCAGCCCATGGACTCTGACTTTCTCTTACCACCCCGCTCTTCAGCATCTGCGCCAAAAGCTCTTTTACCTCTTGGTAGTACTTTGGGGGTATTTGCCTGTACCTTTCCCTGATCGGTGGGGCATCTCCGTGGGTATTTCGTGCTGAATCTTGTCAGTACAGCCGAAATCTTCTGCGTGACGGGAGAACGTGGCTTGATTCTCCCAAATAAAGTCCTCTAAGGCTTGGGCTTGCTCCGAAGCGAAGGGGCTCAGGTCCACTCCCATCTGCCCTAAGATGACGCGACTGTTCCATTGATCAGTGGGTTTCTCTTTTCTTTCCATAGAAACAGCCCAAGTCCAGGCTTCCCCTGCCATGAGCTGCAATTCAATCGATTCTGCGGCCGCCACCTCTTCAGGCGCCAGGTAGACATGGGCCGGAACAACTCCCGAGGTCAAGGTGTAGGCCTGTTCACCGGTGTTCACGCAACGGAAAGGGACCCTTCCATTTCTTACTGTTGCTAAAGTGCGAGCCACCAACGGTTCGTCTCCATTCTCTTCACCACGATAAGGCTCCACCAACACCTCCATCCCCTCGAGTGTACGGTGGGCCCCGACTGGCAAGGTGAGGACTGTCTCACGATTTGGAGGTAGAGTAATTGTTGTCTGTCTTGGGACTCGAACCCTCCCCACCGGGTAGCGGCTCCCACCATTCTTCCACAGTCCTCGGGCACGGATAAGGTGTTGGAAGACCTTTTGGGCAGGCCGGTTAGCAACTGTCGTCTTCCAGTAATCACAGCCCCCCTTGTTGAAGAGCAACTGGTCTAATTCTTTCAGGATGTTCATGCCCACGATAGCTGGCACCTCTCTGTCGTACCGGCCCTCCGTTAACACAATCCCTTTTTTGCCCAAGTTCTGGCCACAGGCACGTATGTTCATCCACACGACCCCTACAACCGGAATGGGAAGATTGTTTGCAGCCCTCAGTTTGATATGTGCCCCTTTGTCAATGGATACAGTTTGTCCAAAATGTTGGTAGAAGAACTGTTCTGGCATGGTGGTCACTTGGGACCCAGTATCCATCAGGCATCTTACTTCTTTCCCTTCAAATTCGCCCATGATCGTCGGCGTGCTGGCTGCTATATCTTCAGGGCGTTGGTTTTCTCTAAGCTCAGTTGGTCTCCCCGCCATGTGCCCATCCATGGAGGGAGGCACTAGTTTAACGGCGGTCTTTCTTGAGACGTCTTCCTCTCCGGACAGTGTGGAATAAATGGCTCCTATTTCCACAGTTCCAACACTGGTAGTCTCCAGCGGGTCTCGATCGTCTCTGCTCGATCTGTCCCCTCTCTTCTTGATAGGTATGCGTGCGGGTATTTGGCCGCGGTGCTGTAGTTCCTACTTCTGACGCCGGGGCTTGCATATTCTTCAGCAACTCTTGTAGAGCAGTAACAGTCTCTTGTAACTGATCCACTTTAGCCTCAAGCTGGCTCGGTTCTCGGTTTTTCTCACCCGGGACTATCTTATGCATACAAACTTTTCCCCAGGCGTTCTGCGGGTCGCAATTTTCAGTTTGTGCGCGGGAGACTGCTTCTTCCAATATTTCCTGGAAAGTTAGTTTTTTTTCTACCCTGAGCCGTTCACGGAGGGCACCTTTGATCTTGGGGTTATGTAACCCGCGGAGGAATTGATCTCGTAGGGTACGGTCAGCATAACCGGGGGTTTGTGCTAGCTCTGGCTCTGCTGTAAGCATTTGTCTCATTATTCTCTGGAGTGCATTTGCATACTGTGGCAGACCTTCTTCTTCACCCTGCAGCCTGTAGAACAGTTGCGCCTGTAAATCTCCTGCTTCTGGTTTCCCGCCATACACTCTCTCAAGAATCTTCACCACCTGCTCTAACGTCTTTCGTTCACTCTCAGGGCGCAATAAAATGGTCTCTTGAGCATGGCCTTCAAGGGCAATCAGCAATATCTCCCCTTGATTTTCTGCAGTCACTCCTGCTACTCTCAACATGCCCCTCACTCTCTGCGCCCAGTCATGGAGAGGTACATTGCTGCCAGTAAATTTTGGTATATGGGTCAGCATAGCCCCCAGGGACAGCTGCCTTGCTGGTATTCCCCCATCAGGTTGTATTAGAACACCTCCATCAGCGACACCCCCCTGTCCGTCCATTGTTCCGTACCAGCCTGCGTATCCTGCCGACTACGCCAAATGTAATAACCTGCAGGTAACGGGATACGCAAGGACTGCACGGAACCACGGGGGTTAATCAATGCAAATTTAATAATGTATTGCACAACACAGGTGGAGGAAAAGTGAGGGAAGGGAGCACAGCAGTAGAGATAATGCAATATACATACAACTACTTTGAATAGCTTGTCAAGGATAGGAAGCCTCAGATTGTACTCCCAAAAGCAAAACACAGAAATCCTTATTAAACAAAAAAAAAAACGCAGAGTCCTTGTTATCTTACTCGTATAACACAGTGCAGAGTCTTTTCCTATCTGTCCCTAACTAAAAGTAGTGTGCACACTTAACTGCAGGTTTCAGCGTGGGGTTCCTCGTCACCGTTGGGGCCCGTATTCCGCCGGCAGACACCTCTAAAGTTCAGTCTTTGTCCCGGATCTGTAACTCGCACGTGCTGCCTGGCTCCTCGCTCTCCACATCCAGCCTCTTTGGATCTGTAATTTGCACGTGCTGTCTGGCCCCTCGCTCTCCACATCCAGCCTCTTTGGATCTGTTTCTTGGGGGGGACACCACGCAACACTCTAAGGTACTTGGACCTCGGAAAACAGGGCAGATTGAGGCCTTCTATCTTACAGCCCACTCGAGCACACTCCTCTCTGCAAAAACACAGCCACATGTAGACTCCTCCTCCTCCTGTTCCAGACTGAACCAGTCACTCGAGCAGTAGGACTTTTGCCCGCTGTTCTCTGTTTTGACAGCAGGTGGCAGCATAACACAAGGAAGTCCACCAAACAGTCTTTTAACCTATATATATATAAATGTTAACAGGTCTTACAGGGGTGCAATGCTCTGCAGGCTGCCGCCTTCTATCTGTATAGGGGTGCAATGCTCTGCAGGCTGCAGTCATTTTGCACTTTCTTACTTTGCTTGTGGCTTTCAGCTGGGCGTCTGCGTGAGAGGAGAGCAGCTCCTTACATATCCCCAGGTTGCCGGACTCGATGGCCAGGAATAGAGGGATGCGGCCATCCTGAGGGAGAAAACAGCATCAATGTCCAGATTACCTAATACTCTGCGCTAGGACGAGGGGAGGACGAGCAGCCTGCTGCAGGGGACGAGGGGAAGACGAGCAGCCTGCTGCGGGGGGACGAGGGGAGGACGAGCAGCCTGCTGCGGGGGGACGAGGGGAGAACGAGCAGCCTGCTGCGGAGGACGAGGGGAAGACGAGCAGCCTGCTGCGGGGGGACGAGGGGAGGATGAGCAGCCTGCTGCGGGGGACGAGGGGAAGACGAGCAGCCTGCTGCGGGTGGACGAGGGAGGACGAGCAGCCTGCTGCGGGGGGACGAGGGGAGAACGAGCAGCCTGCTGCGGGGGGACGACGAGCAGCCTGCTGCGGGGGGACGAGGGGAGGACGAGCAGCCTGCTGCGGGGGGACGATGGGAGGACGAGCAGCCTGCTGCGGGGGGACGATGGGAGGACGAGCAGCCTGCTGCGGGGGGACGAGGGGAGGATGAGCAGCCTGCTGCGGGGGGACAAGCAGCCTGCTGCGGGGGGACGAGGGGGCTTAACGTTTATTCAATAAATCCATGTTCACTAGATGATATGGCGATGACTGTTATAATTGTGTTAACATTTATGTGATGCGAGTGGAGTGTAGGGTCCCGATGTAGCAGATCCGTTTGCCAACAGGCGCCACCTAGCAGGCGGGCCACTGCAGAGGTAGATTAGATATCAGATAGGACAGGGTTAAGTCCTGGTAGAGGAGGAGTGACAGGGGGCAAGTGGGTTGCCTAGTGGTGTGGGCTTCATGTGCCAGTTCTGGATAGGGTTCGAGTGAGAGAAGACGTGTCTACAAGGTCAGGGCCAGTCAGGGAACCTTGAGGTAATCTCGTGAGGTTCGGAGCCTACGACTCACCCCAGCGGGCCTAGAGAAAACAACCAGAGAAGCAGTCAGGGCCCAGAAGCAAACGAAGCTGTAAGTGTACCGCCCCGGTGTTGGTCAAGCTGCTCGGATCCGGGATCGTGGTGGCTCGAGGGGGCCCGGACCCGGGTTGGCAGAAACTTTTATCCTTTAAAAGGGGGGTATTTACAGGGATGAAGTTTGTGACGCCATCTGTGGGTTGCGGTAATAGGAGTACCGCTGCTGCTGTAAGGAGTACCGGGGTAGATGGAGTTAAGCAGCCTGATGTTAGTCCCTCCACAGGTAGGGAAGGCCCCAGGCTCGGGGGTATTGTTGGTTGTTTGGGAGCGCAGGGTGCAGGGGAGCGAGGTACTCACTGTGGGTAGTCGTGGTGCTGGATGAGGCTTATAAAGTCGATACATACACTGCAAGTAAACCAAGTTCTCTGTGTGCCACAGTCACTACGGGGAGCCCGTCCAGGTGTCCACTCCCAAACGTGTCACTTGATAGTCCGGAGTCCACCTCGGTGCACAATTTAGTTGTCTGTTTGTGGCCCTATGGCTTGAAGCTGTTAGGGCCCCGCTCACTTTGGTAAAGTGTAGCTGTGCTCCTGATGGCTGGCACTTGGGACTTCAATGGGTTGCTTTTGGCTGGAAAACCCTGTCCCCCGCGTTGTGCTGATGCCCTCAGTCTCTGAGCTCTGTGGAAAGGTCCCTAAAGGTCTCCTTTCTCGGCAGGTCAATTGTCAGGACGTTTAACCGGCTCCTGACCTAGGGTCCTGTACCCCGTTGTGCTCAATACCGGTCAGTTTCTTTTGGGCTTGCTGGTGCCGACAGTCCTCCTAGACTATGTCCGTCGCACCCTTTCCAATGTCACTGACACCGGTCCCCGACTTCTCTGGTCCCGGACCACCGTCTGCGACCCAACCATGGTCTAGCGCCCCGGGAGCTCACTCTGCCCAGCTCCTCTCTCCTTGAGGGCTCTCACTACTCCTCTCTACTGTACTCTACTGTCTCACTTCCCTCCCACCAGTCTGCCTGACCCCTAGGTGGGTGGCCCTTTTCCAGCTAGACCAACCCACTGGTGTGTCTGACAGGTCATGATGTGAGGTGTGATTGGGATTTGTGGTGCTGTTGGTAGTGACACCGGTTCCTTAGGAACCTGGAACCATGGGGTGGTAGGCCCTGCACCCTGGGTAAGGATTCAGTACCCTGTGGCAGCCTGATGTACTCAGGGGCGTCACATAAAGAAAGGGGGAAAATGGAAACACAGACCCGCAGCTTGAGGACGAGTGCCAAGACAGCGGGGGACAGGTCGAGAAAGAGTAACCCCAGAAACAGTAGAATCAGAACCGTGAGGAGCAAGGCCATGTCTGTCATAGCGGTGTGAGAATAAACTGAACAAGTTTGGTTGCCAAGTGAACTCTGGATTTGCGTGCGCCACTATTTTGTCGACGAGGAAGCCCAGCAGCGGGGTGAAGGACACCGGCCTGAAGAAACCAGTAAGTGTCGTGCACCCCACCCGAAGTCACACCTGTACACAGTGTCTCCTTGGCGACCATGCTTTAATTCAAAGAAGGAAGAGGAAACATATATCCTGACCGGGTAAGAAGGGAGCGCAGTGGAGATAGCAGCGCGGTGTGTGACAGCATGTCATAGAGTGCAGGGAACATGGTAAGCCATGGACTTCCATAGACCCCACCCTGCATGTGCCCCCATCCATCCTTCCTACAGTCCCTACCCTGGATGTGCCCCCATCCATCCTTCCTACAGTCCCAGCCCTGGATGTGCCCCCATCCATCCTTCCTACAGTCCCCACCCTGGATGTGCCCCCATCCATCCTTCCTACAGTCCCAGCCCTGGACGTGCCCCCATCCATCCTTCCTACAGTCCCCACCCCGGATGTGCCCTCATCCATCCTTCCTACAGTCCCCACCCTGGATGTGCCCCATCCATCCTTCCTACAGTCCCCACCCTGCATGTGCCCCCATCCATCCTTCCTACAGTCCCTACCCTGGATGTGCCCTCATCCATCCTTCCTACAGTCCCCACCCTGGATGTGTCCCCATCCATCCATCCTACAGTCCCCACCCTGGATGTGTCCCCATCCATCCTTCCTACATTCCCCACCCTGGATGTGCCCCCATCCATCCTTCCTACAGTCCCCACCCTGGATGTGCCCCCGTCCATCCTTCCTACAGTCCCCACCCTGGATGTGTCCCCATCCATCCATCCTACAGTCCCCACCCTGGATGCGTCCCCATCCATCCTTCCTACATTCCCCACCCTGGATGTGCCCCCATCCATGCTTCCTACAGTCCCCACCCTGGATGTGCCCCCGTCCATCCTTCCTACAGTCCCCACCCCGGATGTGCCCCCGTCCATCCTTCCTACAGTCCCCACCCCGGATGTGCCCCCATCCATCCTTCCTACAGTTCCCACCCATCATCCCTATAGTCCCTATTCCCTATTGTACAAGTACTTTCACAAAACTAATGTGTATTTAGTCCTGACAGTAGACATGGATGAATAGATGGATGGATTTGTACCTTATCATGGAGGAGTCGGGCGTCCTTGTGGGAGGCCCTCAGCAATGTCTGGATAACACTGATGGCCCCGGTGGGTCGCTGCGCCGTGTAATGTAGAGGAAGCTGCTCTTTTATCTGTGAAAACAACAATGGCTGATATTTTTATTTGACCCTTTCATCCACATTTACGGGTGAAATTTGCAGAAAAATCTTCCTACAGTTTTCATGGACACCCAGCGCCAGTCCCATAGGTGGATCCACACAAGCAAAATAAGATGTCCTCTTATCAGATGGCTCCCCGAAGAGATGAAGGGCCTGGTGCATAACAGTTGTGGCGCCCTTGAGGCTTCCGTCGCCACAGGGACATTGCACCCCAGTCAGAGGTGTAATGTCCCATCCTGGGTAAGGAAAGGGGTACATGCCAGTTCACAGGTAAAACTGCACTACACCCATTGCTAGGCACACACTGGGACCAGGGACAGTGGCAGCAACCCTCCCATGCTGCATGCTGGGAGGGATCGTAAGACCCATCCCTGCTCCCATAGGGTGGTAGCTTAGCAACCGGGGGGTGGGAAGAGCCAGCCGAGTGTAGAGCAGAGAGGAAGGTCAGAGTTTCAGTTTACCTCAGAGAGCGAGAGAGTGAGGAGCCAGCATGTAGCTATGAAAGAGAAAGGAGCTCTGTGAGTTCAGAGTGTCCGCAACAGAGAAAGAAAGCAACAGAGAAGGAGAGAAACAGAGAGTAGAAGAAGAGCTCTAGTCAGGCAGGAGCTAAAGAGAGAAGAAAGTGACGCTTCCTGGTGAAGACCCTGGGACTCAGAGGGTCCAGGTGACACCAAGCAGGGAACGACGGGATTCCAGGGCCACAGATAGCTTCAGAGCTGGTGGCCTGTTCCACAGGAACATCGGTGGAGGGATCAAGCTGCATCAGGGGACGGTCCCAAGTCACTGGAGGAGGAGAAGTCATATCCAAAGGTTAAAAGACCGAGGTCCAGGGAAAGCTGCATGCTCCCCGGACCACAGCCCACAGCAAGAATCTCTGGAAAAGGGGCAAATACCGACAGGCGAGCTCCCAGCCCGGAGGCTGCAGTGGAGGCCGAGCCAGGTTCAGCCACAAAAGGCAAGGCTAGTGAAGTCAGAAGAGAAAGGACACAATTAGAGGGGTGCACTGGCATTTACCCCTAAATCTACCCGGGATCGGCGGAGGTCCCTGACGGTGGTCCCAGCAGTCCAAAGGCTCCTGCAGGCCTTGACAAGAACTGTGAGTAAAGACCTTGAAACTGCACCCCTGGTGTTGCCTCAGTTATTTATCTGCATAGACACTTCCAAGCACCAACAGTGTCCCCGGGGCACCGCTCCACCTGTGGGGAGCAGTACCATCATTGCTGCCATTCCATCACCCCGGAGGCCTCACACAGCAGCGGCAGCTTAATAGCCGCATACCACAGGTGGCATCACGACAAACACAAACTTTATTCACCAGCCATATTTAATTGACACCCACCAGGGCCACGGAGCCGGGCCCCGCCACCACTGACGTCCCCCATACTAGTCCGGCCCGGCACCGGGTGTCCCATAGCCCTGGGGTGGGCGAGTCACAGTCATATCTCCTCGGATGAAACAGCAGCACAAAAACTGCTCATCCAGAGCTTCATAGCCTGGAGTTTATGTATATGACACGAGTCTGCACAATGCCAGGTGTCTGCAGGAGGGGTGTAAAGCCATCAGCATTGGAACATGTCCCCAGAAGTGAGAAGTGATTCGTGTTTTGGATGTTTTGGGGGGGGTTCACATACTTTCCGGTCATGTGTATAAAGTAGGGCTCATGGTGATTGCTTACCCCTCCAGGAAGGTTTGGTTCTGCTTTTTTCGCCAGGAGAAGTCGGACAATCTCATCCTTGGAGCAGGCTGCAGCGACGTGTAATGCGGTGCGACCGTCCTATAAAGCAAGAAGAAGAGTCCTGGTCACCCCATTAGTATAATGAAGTCTGTAGTGATCATAGGCAGCAGTCGGAGGTCGGAGAGGCATGCCGGAGCGGACAGTCACTGCAAGGAAAGAACAAGTGTGCGGCATGACGGAAGTCAGAAGCCGGAACTTCAGAGGGTCCTGAATACTCAGGAATATATAGATTTTATTAAATATGCATTAAAAAGGGAATAAACCCAGAGGTTTTTTAACCCTATATCTTGCACCTACCTTGCCGCGGAGGTTGGCACCCTAATTTTGCCCATATGGCTCTCCAGTTTGGATAACTTTGAAATTAAACTCATCACTCTACGCGTTTCGCCCCCTGCATCAGGGGGTTCTTCAGCAGTGAATATAATGGGGGATTTGCAACGTGTGAAGTTAAAAACCAAAGTCCTGAGCTTTCCACATGGTCATGGATCAGTGAGTCCCATCATAGTAGATCCTAATGGAGCGTGGTATCACTATAGATCACCAGGTGCATAGGTAGACGTGTCCTCTGGGGTAAGGAGGCTACCAGGGAAAAAGGGTTCCCTGAATACAGTCTAGGGTGGATATCAGCCCATCGGAGGGTAGAAGAGCAAAAAAGGGGTGAGAAAAATGCAGAGTGGAGCAGGGAGGGTTATACCTGCAGCAGAGGGTGGATCCAAGAGGATCCTGTGTCCCGTGTGATACTGTCTGCTGAGCTGTATCTAATCCTCTCCTGTGTGATACTGTCTGCTGAGCTGTGTATCTAATCCTCTCCTGTGTGATACTGTCTGCTGAGCCGTGTATCTAATCCTATCCTGTGTGATACTGTCTGATGAGCTGTGTATCTAATCCTATCCTGTGTGATACTGTCTGCTGAGCTGTATCTAATCCTATCCTGTGTGATACTGTCTGCTGAGCTGTGTATCTAATCCTATCCTGTGTGATACTGTCTGCTGAGCTGTATCTAATCCTATCCTGTGTGATACTCTGCTGAGCTGTGTATCTAATCCTATCCTGTGTGATACTGTCTGCTGAGCTGTATCTAATCCTCTCCTGTGTGATACTGTCTGCTGAGCGGTATCTAATCCTATCCTGTGTGATACTGTCTGCTGAGCTGTATCTAATCCTCTCCTGTGTGATACTGTCTGCTGAGCTGTATCTAATCCTATCCTGTGTGATACTGTCTGCTGAGCCTTGTATCTAATCCTATCCTGTGTGATACTGTCTGCTGAGCGGTATCTAATCCTCTCCTGTGTGATACTGTCTGCTGAGCTGTATCTAATCCTATCCTGTGTGATACTGTCTGCTGAGCTGTATCTAATCCTCTCCTGTGTGATACTGTCTGCTGAGCGGTATCTAATCCTATCCTGTGTGATACTGTCTGCTGAGCTGTATCTAATCCTCTCCTGTGTGATACTGTCTGCTGAGCTGTATCTAATCCTATCCTGTGTGATACTGTCTGCTGAGCCTTGTATCTAATCCTATCCTGTGTGATACTGTCTGCTGAGCGGTATCTAATCCTCTCCTGTGTGATACTGTCTGCTGAGCTGTATCTAATCCTATCCTGTGTGATACTGTCTGCTGAGCCGTGTATCTAATCCTATTACTGCCATGCTGCGCTCCAGTATATGGAGCATTTCCGCCTCTGTCCTGTGTCATCTCCAATAAAGTAGTTTTCATCTCTCTGCTCATCAGATAAGGGAACGATCCCCCCGAGATGAGGGGAACACAGGGGGGGATGCAGCATATAAGACCCCGGGATCGTCATCTGGTTGTATCCTCCAGCTTCGGCCAAGCTTTACACTTTGGATTGATGCCTCGCGAGACTCCAGAATACACTGATATAGAGAGGAATTCATGGTGGACTCAGTGACCGCGAGGTGCCTGGGTTCTATGGCTGCAAAACACCCAAATATCAGCCCTCCCGCACCGTGCTGGACAGGGGGTAGGAAGTGTTTGAACTCATATACTGAGGGTCTCCCCAAACATCTCCCCTCTGCTCTCATTTGTCCAAAGGAGATTGTTGCAAAAGTCTTGTGGTTTCATAGAATCACAGAATGGTAAAGTTGGAAGAGACCTCAAGGGCCATTGGGTGCAACCCCCCGTGAGTGCAACTTTCCAAACTTTATCCGTGCTTCCATGATCTTTTTTTGAAAGAAGAGGCTTTTTTTTCTGGCAACCCTTCCAACAAAGCTATACTTGTTCAGTATTTTCCTAATTATATTATCATGAACTTAAACATTTAATGTTCTTTGGACTTTAGTGTCTGAGCTTTAGCTCTTGGGTTTCGACTATTTCTCTGGTCTCATTTTGAAGGTGTAGTTGATGAGACATCCACTAATGGGAAAATTGTTACCTGCCTTGAATTTTTTCCACTAGTGAATATTCTATCTCCACGGTAGAATGATGGACTCTAAATTGTTGATGATTGATGGACAGTCACAATTGCCTCTCTAAGATCATTCTTGATGTTTTTACTCTTTAGCACTGTGATAATATACACCAAATTGCTCCAGACCAGCAAATTGCCAAAACATTTAAAAAGGTAATAATGACATATGATAACGAACAATTAATCAATGGCACCTGGATGCTCCTTCCACACTTAAAAGGCATGCCCGGACTAAAATGATAAGTCTGCAGTCACCCTGTGCACTGGTGTCAGAGCCAGGAACAGGGGCCATGTAACCTCAAGTATGCAATATTCATTCTCCCGGACACATTCCGACTAGACTTCTCCCGGACACATTCCGACTAGACTTCTACAGGACACATTCCGACTAGGCTTCTACAGGACACATTCCGACTAGACTTCTACAGGACACATTCCGACTAGACTTCTACAGGACACATTCCGACTAGACTTCTCCCAGACACATTCCGACTGGACTTCTACCGGACACATTCCAACTAGACTAGACAGGACACATTCCAACTTGGCTTCTACAGGACACATTCCGACTAGACTTCTACCGGACACATTCCAACTAGACTTCTACAGGACACATTCCAACTAGAGTTCTCCCGGACACATTCCGACTAGACTTCTCCCAGACACATTCCGACTAGACTTCTCCCGGACACATTCCGACTAGACTTCTCCCGGACACATTCCGACTAGACTTCTCCCGGACACATTCCGACTAGACTTCTACCGGACACATTTCGACTAGACTTTTACCGGACACATTCCGACTAGACATCTACCGGACACATTTCAACTAGACTTCTACAGGACACATTCCGACTAGACTTCTCCCAGACACATTCCTACTAGATTTCTACCGGACACATTCCAACTAGACTTCTCCCGGACACATTCCGACTAGACTTCTACCGGACACATCCCAACTAGACTTGCATTTTAGACTGGACAACCCCTTTAATTCCTATGGAAGCAGTAAGGGTGTACTTACTTTCACACCCACAATGCCTCTGCATTTTGTCCTAGTTTTTAGAAAATATTGACACCATAGATAGAAATATATTTCACTACTTGCCGCCGTTTTGTCTTGGACGTTGACTCCCAGGTCGAGGAATCGTTCCACTATGGACAACCGGTTCTCTCTCACGGCGATCATGAATGGAGTGAGACCAGATTCCTGTTGAGATGGAAAATAATCAGCAAAGTATTAAAATAACCCCTGATTAAAGGGGATGTCCAGTGCTTTGATATGATCAGATTGGTGGGGATCTGAAGCCTGGCACGACCAACAATCAGCTGTTATCGGCTCTATCATTGGCCAGATGTCAACATCTGCACCGTACGCTGTGTCTTGGCTGGATGGGTCATTAATATTTATGTTACTGGGCATCCTTCCTAAAAGGGACGTCCAGTCTTCTGCTAACAGTTTTCAGTCACTCTTGACAGCGCACAATGCACACTGTCAGGATTCTCTGATATTGTTGCCAAGATCACGAGACTGCAAGTACGAGATTTGCCTACTTCTGGCCACATTTCCACTAGACTTGCCCAGCCTCACTCAAAACAAGTTACTGCCATATCTCAGCAGCAATATCAGGGAATCCTAACAGTGGGCAGTGTGCGCACTGTCAGGATTCAGTCAACCTGTGACTGCAGACTTTTACCGGAAGACTGGACAATCCTTTTAAGGAAAAATCTACAATGGTGTTCTACATGGGTGTCCACTGAAAAGAGGAAGGTCCCATATTGGAATGCAGCGGTGCCGGTCCGTTGCAGATTATGATGTAACCATTGGCCATGAGTCACTGGGAGCTGAGGAGGCGCCACATATCACAGTCTGGGGATGTGCACGGCGCTGGCTGGGCGCCACACATAAATACTTTGGGTGTCAGGTCCGGTTACAATGACTCAGTCGGTTTTTGTTTCATTGTATTTATCTCAGTCATCTCCTCTCCAGAGAATAATAGCCAGATTCCAGGAATGTTTGGGGTACGGGACCCCACCGTGAGCCGCCCGCAGGTGCGAGCAGTGAGGGAGGCCGCAGTGTCAGAGAGGACAAAAACGGTGCAAAAATATTTGGAAAATATTTTACAGTGTTATTTGTGCTCACTTTATGGCTGTGTTATTTGAGCACTTTATGGCTGTGTTACGGTATTTGAGCACTATGTAGATGCATTACTTGAGCACTTTCTGGCTACATTATTTGAGCACTCTATGGCTGCATTATTTGAGCACTCTATGGCTGCATTATTTGAGCAGTTTATGAGTGCGTTATTTGAGCACTTTATGGCTGCATTATTTGAGCACTCTATGGCTGCATTATTTCAGCACTTTATGGCTGCGTTATTTGAGCACTTTATGGCTGCATTATTTGAGCACTCTATGAGTGCCTTATTTGAGCACTTTATGGCTGCATTATTTCAGTACTTTATGGCTGCATTATTTGAGCACTTTATGGTTGCATTATTTCAGCACTTTATGAGTGCGTTATTTGAGCACTCTATGGTTGCATTATTTGAACACTCTATGGCTGCATTATTTCAGCACTTTATGGCTGCATTATTTCAGCACTTTATGGCTGCATTATTTGAGCACTCTATGGCTGCATTATTTGAGATCTCTATGGCTGCATTATTTGAGCATTTTATAGCTGCATTATTTCAGCACTATATGGCTGCATTATTTGAGTACTTTTTGAGCACTCTATGGCTGCATTATTTGAGCACTTAATAGCTGCATTATGTGAGCACTCTATGGCTGCATTATTAGAGCACTCTATGATTGCATTATTTGAACACTATGGTTGTGTTATTTGAGCACTCTATGGGTGCATTATTTGAGCACTTTATGGCTGCGTTATTTCAGTACTTTATGGCTGCATTATTTGAGCACTCTATGGCTGCATTATTAGAGCACTCTATGGCTGCAATATTAGAGCACTCTATGATTGCATTATTTGAACACTTTATGGCTGCGTTATTTCAGTACTTTATGGCTGCATTATTTGAGTACTCTATGGCTGCAATATTAGAGCACTCCATGGCTGCATTATTAGAGCACTCTATGATTGCATTATTTGAACACTTTATGGTTGTGTTATTTGAGCACTCTATGGGTGCATTATTTGAGCACTTTATGGCTGCGTTATTTCAGTACTTTATGGCTGCATTATTTGAGCACTGTATGGCTGCATTATTTCAGTACTTTATGGTTCCATTATTTGAGCACTGTATGGCTGCATTATTTCAGTACTTTATGGTTCCATTATTTGAGCACTGTATGGCTGCATTATTTCAGTACTTTATGGTTCCATTATTTGAGCACTGTATGGCTGCATTATTTGAGCACTCTATGGCTGCATTATTTGAGCACTTTATGGCTGCATTATTTGAGCACTTTATGGCTGCATTATTTGAGCACTTTATGGCTGCATTATTTGAGCACTCTATGGCTGCATTATTTGAGCACTTTATGGCTGCATTATTTGAGCACTTTATGGCTACATTATTTCAGCACTTTATGGCTGCATTATTTGAGCACTTTATGGCTGCATTATTTCAGCGCTCTATGGCTGCATTATTTGAGCACTCTATGGCTGCATTATTTCAGCACTCTATGGCTGCATTATTTCAGCACTCTATGGCTGCAATATTTGAGCATTCTATGGCTGCATTATTTCAGCACTCTATGGCTGCATTATTTCAGCACTCTATGGCTGCATTATTTCAGCACTCTATGGCTGCATTATTTCAGCGCTCTATGGCTGCATTATTTGAGCGCTCTATGGCTGCATTATTTCAGCACTCTATGGCTGCAATATTTGAGCATTCTATGGCTGCATTATTTCAGCACTCTATGGCTGCATTATTTCAGCACTCTATGGCTGCATTATTTCAGCACTCTATGGCTGCATTATTTCAGCACTCTATGGCTGCATTATTTCAGCACTCTATGGCTGCATTATTTCAGCACTCTATGGCTGCAATATTTGAGCACTCTATGGCTGCATTATTTCAGCACTCTATGGCTGCATTATTTCAGCACTCTATGGCTGCATTATTTCAGCACTCTATGGCTGCATTATTTCAGCACTCTATGTCACTAATGTTCAGGCATTTTCTGGTATTACTTGAGCATTGTAAGTCAATAGTATTTGATCACTATTCAGAAGTATTTTACACTCACTCTGTACTGGTACTATTTGGCATTATTTGTCCCCATTATTGTATCATTTTGTGGCATTGTATGGTGGCATGTGGCACTGTATGGCACTATGATTTATCCAGTCTACAGCAGTATTACTTGGAACTCTATAGCTGCATTATGGTGTAACTATTCTGCCATTATATGGTGGCATTTAGACACTGGTCTTGTTTTTGCAGGGGTATTATATGTGCACTGTATGGCGGTACTACTGGACTCCTTCCTTTTCTCTAACCCCCTAAGCGCTGCAGCCGTTATTGAGGGCACCATATAAGTAGTTATATTGGAAGGATCTATATTGTCACTGAGGATTAGTCTTCTTTCCCTCTGACCGAGGCATTTAAGGGATTAAACATCGGAGAAAACTGTTATCAATGATTCCAAGTTTCCAGCTCTGACCGACTAAGGAACAACAAACTATAATGCACGAGAGGTGGATATAATTTATCCCATTAAGAAAATGTTTCTGCTTAAAGGGGCTAACACATGGCAGTTTCTTTCTGTAACAGCGCCCCCCCCTGACCATGGGTTGTGTCAGGTATTGCATTTGGTTCCAATGAGCTGAACTGCATTTCCAGACACAACCTGTGGTCCAAGGTGGCGCTGTTTCTTAAAGAAATTCATTATTAAATTGATTATATTTTGGAATGTCACATACACTGACTACATTACAAATGTTCTGGATATGCCAGGAAATTATAATTACAACAGATTGTATTAGAAAATTGCATAAATAGCAATTACATAAAGAAGAGCGATAATGAATGGAAATTGCACAGCTAAAAATCTAGTTAGTGTCGTCACCCACTGGGTCGGTTTCGGAGGCTCCCAGATCCCCTTTGTCGATCCCTTTGAGTGTCTGCTCCAGAGTGATCCACTCCCCTCGGGTGGCCAGCTGCAGGATCCGGCTCTCAGCCTCTGCCATGTTGTGGCCCTCAGCGCTGCGTGTGTCTGCGGAGGGACATGTATGTGCAGGGAGCGCTCAGCACCGCAGGAGGTAATGACCCTCCGCATCCTCCTCTATTGACACAGACTCCCAATCACAGGCCCTGACCCGGCCCGGCTCTATTAAACGCCTCCACCTCCTCCTGTGTAGCTTGGTTACCTTGGCACTGGACTCATTAAATGGAGGGGTGGAGGAATTTGGCATTTTCTAGCAGAAAGAAAAAAAAAAAAAGGAAAGAAAAAGAAACAAAGAATCTATTACTTTCGGAAGTTTGTTACAAAGTATTGTTTATTTTTTATACTGTGATAATAATAATAAAGTATCCGTTACTTCCGAAAGTTTGTTACAAAGTATCAGTTAGACTGGATGCCGAAATCTTTCTATTGCCCTTTAGAAATAATATTTTGGGTTTTTTTTCCACCAGTGATTGACGTTATTAGACCACATTGATACATGGAATAGGATAATCTTTGTAAATGTGCCTCAATGGCATGTGCCAAAGGAACAAAATATGAAGATGTGTTTCCCAATATAAGACGCTGGATGTTCCGGTCAGTTCCCAGATTTGTTCATCCATGTTTTTGTGCAGGGGAGATCCGCTGGGTATATACATTGGAGCTTGTCCACCATAATTTCCTCTTTGAGTTAAAGGTACCGCTATGGGCGCAAAAATGACCCCCTATAGATGGGAGATACCACTCTCAGACTTGGTGACGAGTTCTCACCTGACTCTATCACGAGAGCCTGGAGGAGATGAGTGGAGCGTCTGATCATGGATGTGCCCTCTCCCTTCATTCTAGGTCTTTGGCACAGGGCTACACTTGTCCAGCTAGATAGTTTTAATGCCATAGATTTAGGAGGGAGCGTCGGGGGCGAGGATGACCAGACGCTCCATTGAACATCTCCTGGCTGCTTATTGGCGAAGAACCAAAATAGAAGAGGGGGCACAAGTTTTCTGTTCTTGGCATTTGCCCAGTGTCTCAGTGGTGGAATCAGTACACAGTAAACCTGGGGTCCTTTGCATTTGGGGGCCAATGCAAACCAGATTTCCATGTTTTTGTGCAGGAGGGATCTGCAGGGTATATACATTTGAGCTTGTCTTGTCCACCATAATATCCTCTTTGACTTAAAGGTGCCGCTATGGGCGCAAAAATGACCCCCTATAAATGGGAGACCCCCTCTTCCAGCATTTGCCAGACTTGGGGACGAGTTCTCACCTGGCTCTATCACCAGAGCCCTGAGGAGATGAGTAGAGCGTCTGATCATGGATGTGCCTTCTCCTTTCATTCTAGGTCTTTGGCACAGGGCTACACTTGTTCAGCTGGGTATTTTTAATGCCATAGATTTAGGAGGGAGCCTCAGGAGTGTGGATGACCAGACGCTCCATTGAACATCTCCTGGCTGCTTGTTGGGGAAGAACCAAAGTAGAACAGGGGATACAAGTTCCCCGTTTTTGGAATTTGGCCGGTGTCTCACTGGTGGAATCAGCAGACAGTGAATCTGGGGCCCTTTGCTCTTGGGGGACAACGCAACCCAGATTTCCATTGGTGACGTGTGCACTCTGCATGTATGGAGCCGGCTCAGGAGCTGTGCTATAGCTCCAGCTCCCAAGAGTATCTACTGTGATCAGAGCCCTGATACATAGGATGGGGGGTACTAACTGATCACTGGGGGTCACCTCCATGAACAGTTACCTTTAGAATAGAGTCAAGGTGTGCATGGTCCATTTCTGCGCCAGTCATTGTGCCGCTGAGGTCAAAGGTGCGTACCTTCCACTCCATTAAGATTGTGCTCTGTAGACCTCCAGTAGGTCATTCCTTGACTGATGAATATCAGATAACCTTTAATTCTCAGAATACCCCTCTATGTCAATAATCATAAATGGGAAAGATCAAAGTCATAGACATTATTCTTTGTATCCTTTTGGGTCAGAACTGGATCCATTAGGCAGATTCTATATTGTTGATACTTTTTGCTTCTTTACATTTGCTGCCCCTTTAAGGTTGGGTCTCTTTTGTACAAAAGTTTCAATCCTTCCAAGAACATGAGCAGAAGCCAGAATCCGCAGACGTTTGTGGGCCGCGCCGGCGTGTCAGACATAATGGCGATAATGAGACATAATTACCTGGTGATAAGGTGACACAGAGGAGGGGATTCCCATCAGTCTGGGCTTAGGTTTCCATTCAATGCGTCCAGCAGAGATATTGCTGAATGGTTTCATTGTGTCACATTTATCTCCATTTCATAAGACATAATTACTGGTGACAGAGGCACTTACTGGTGACTGGTCTGTACTGGTCGCTTCCCCCAATGTTTCTGTTACTGGTCATTACTCACGTTTATTCAGGATTTACTTTCTCACTAGTCGACTTAATGACTCTATTGATAACATTTAACTATAGTTCCCATGGACATAGGACCTGTGATTCAGAGGTGCACCACTACGGGGAGCTTAGAAGCTTCCTGTATATAACTCCAATTGAGCTGATTACTCTGTCTGCAGTGAGCTCCCCCTAGTGGTGGCTTCAGGCTGGTCACTGCAGGCACGCTTGTGCGGAATTCCAGCCTACCACTGACCAGCAGTCACATATGGAGCCTTGCTTCACATTCACAGAACAAAGCTCCAGGGGAATCAATAGAAATCGTGAGATATTGCTCTTTGGATTACGTTGGACCTTCCAGGATTTCTTTTAAATTAATAAATTGGTGTATGAGGGGGTGTGGGGGAGTCAATTAAATAATCTATTTTTTTCCTGTGTGCATGTGTGTGTTTTAACTCTACACTTGCCGGGTTAGTAATTGGGGTGTCTGATACATGCCTCTCCATTACTAACACCTGGACTTGATGCTAGCTGTCAGTCCACAGCTGACATTACCCCACAGGTTTTTCTCTGAGTGCCACCACTCTAGGGCAAAGCACAAGAATTGGAGCATTTAATGGATGCTGTTATGATTCAGTGACCGAGGAGAATCAGAAAAAGGACAAAAATACGGAAACCCAAAAATTAACCAGATTGGCTGGAACCTTTATGGACTGCAGACCTAATACTGACATACAACTAGAAGTAGCCGTGGGGCATGCCTACGATGACGAAGAAACTAAACAAAGCCGGAGAACTAAACATTCTTACAGAGAGAAATATTAGAAAAGCTAACCTGCCTCGGAGCAATCCCAAAAGATATAGATAGCCCCCCCACATGTAAAGACTACGGTGATATAAGAAAACACAATACATAGCTAGAAAACAGATTCAGCAAAGATGAGGCCCAATCTATCTGTATAGGAAAGGATAGGAAAGAGCACTGTCTGCAGCCATAAAAACCCTAATAAATCTCAGCACGCCTCATATGGAAAAGCCCTGAGCCCACACAGGCTCTCCCCCACTATATCAGTACTCTGGTGTTACTGGGATCCAAAAAACTCTAATATAGATGAGGGACTGAATTTAATACCAAGCATGACAAAACACAATACATAGAAAAACATGGAGCTAGGTATACAGACACTCCCAGCAGGGAATGATCCAACTCCACCAAGAACTCCACAGAGGCAAAATCAGGAATCAAGCATTAGTATCAAAACAGAAAAAATTACAAGAAAGTGAAAACAATAAGTAGAGGTACAAAGACCAACTTATCTGAGAGGAGTCCTGGTAGAGAGAGGAGCTGGTTTCAGAATGTCCTTAGCACACAGGAGATACATTGAGCACCGGCAAGTAACAGGAGAAAACTACTCAGTTTCATAGGCCCAATCTGAATGACCTGATTGCCAGTCCTCCACAGGTGTCTGGCTCCCATTCAACAAGTCAACTGCACCACCAGCACTGACCACAAGGAGCCCCAAACTGGAAAATGTATTCACAACAGAAGGCATCACATCTGGGACAGCTGCGGGTTGCTATTTTTAGGCTGGGAAGGGCCAAATAACCATGGACCTGCCCAGTCTGATAATACCAGCCTACAACTGTCTGCTTTAACTGCTCTGGTTATCAAAAATAGGCGGAAGCCCACAATGTGTTTTTATATTTTATTCCCTATCCACATTTGTTTTCAGGGCAATTATCCTGCTCTTACCCCCATTTTGCTTAATTTGCAGCTCCCCAGCCCTTACCATGACCATTTTACAGCACACAAGTTTGGGTCACCATTAACTTACAGTTAAACCCAGAAGATTCCATCCGCACTCTATAAAGACACATCTGCAGGTTTTTCCTCCACTCTCTATAAAGACACATCTGCAGGTTTTTCCCTCCGCTCTCTATAAAGACACATCTACAGGTATTTCCCTCCGCTCTCTATAAAGACACATCTGCAGGTTTTTCCCTCTGCTCCCTATAAAGACACATCTGCAGGTTTTTCCCTCCCTCTCTATAAAGACATATCTGCAGGTTTTTCCATCCACTCTCTATAAAGACACATTTGTAAGTTTTTCCCTCCTCTTTATATACAGACACATCTGCAGGTTTTTCCCTCTGCTCTCTATAAAGACACATCTGCAGATGTGTCTTTATAGAGAGTGGATGGAAAAACGTACAGATGTGTCTTTATAGAGAAAGCGGAGGGAAAAACCTGCAGATGTGTCTGTATAGAGAGCGGAGGGGAAACCCTGCAGATGTGTCTGTATAGAGAGCGGAGGGAAACATCTGCAGGTTTTGCTCACTATCTGACATGAAATCAAAATAAATCTTTCCCGTTTTAGGTCAATTAGAAACCAAAATTATTCATATTTCTCAAATGCCGGAAAAACGAGAAAGAGAGAGATAAGGTTTTCAGGCATTTTTTTTTACTTTCTGAAAAGTCAAAGGTTTACATACACTTAAGGGGGCTTTACACGCTGCGACATCGCTAATGCGAAGTCGTAGGGGTCACGGAATTGGTGACGCACATCCGGTCGTTTTAGCGATGCCGTTGCGTGTGACACCTATGAGCGATTTTGCATCGTTGCAAAAACGTGCAAAATCGCTCATCGGTGACATGGGGGTCCATTCTTAAAAATCGTTACTGCAGCAGTAACGAAGTTGTTCCTCGTTCCTGCGGCAGCACACATCGCTCCGTGTGACACCGCAGGAACGAGGAAGCTCTCCTTACCTGCCTCCCAGCCGCTATGCGGCAGGAAGGAGGTGGGCGGGATGTTACGTCCCGCTCATCTCCGCCCCTCCGCTTCTATTGGGCGGCCGCTCAGTGACGTCGCTGTGACGCCGCACAGACCGCCCCCTTAGAAAGGAGGCGGGTCGCCGGTCACAGCGACGTCGCCGGGCAGGTAAGTATGTGTGACAGGTCTGGGCGATGTTGTGCGGCACGGGCAGCGATTTGCCCGTGTCGCACAACAAATGGAGGCGGGTACCCACACTAGCGAAATCGGTACCGATATCGCAGTGTGTAAAGCCCCCTTAAGAGTACTGTGCCTTTAAACAATATGGGACCGCCCATATGATGATATCATGTCTTTGGAAGCTTCTGGTAGGTTTATTGGCAACATGTGAGTTATTAGAGACACACCTGTGGATGTATTGTAATGCACACCTGAAACACACGGCTTCTTTGTGTAGCATCATGGAAAAGTCAAAAGAAATCAGCCAAGATCTCAGGAAGAGAATTGTGGACTTGCACAAGTCTGGTTCATCCTTGGGTGCAATTTCCAGATACCTGAAGATGCCTCGTTCATCTGTACAAACAATTATATGCAAGTACAAACAAGATGGGAGTGTCCACCCATCATACCGCTCAGGAAGGAGACGGGTTCTGTGTACTAGAGATGAACGTGCTTTGGTCACACATGTGCAGATCAACCCAAGAACAAAAGCAAAGACCTTGTGAAGATGCTGGCGGAAGCTGGTAAGATTGTGTCATTATCTACAGTGAAACATGTACTGTATCAACATGGGCTGAAAGGCCGCTCTGCCAGGAAGGAGCCATTACTCCAAAAGAAACAGCCAGATTAATATTTGCATATGCACACAGGAACAAACACCTTAATTTTTGGAGACACGTCCTGTGGTCTGACCAAACTAAAATTGAGGTCTTTGGCCATAATGACCATCGTTACGTTTGGAGGAAAAAGGGAGAAGCTTTGAAGCCCAAGAGCACCAGTGGAGGGAAACTTCTGGTTTCAAGTGTATATGAGGGTTTGGGGGTTAACTTTGGATCAAGGCTGGGCCCCGAACCAAACTTTTAACTAAAGTCCGACCAAACCTGATGAACCGAAACTTCCACAGATCTGCTCATCTAATGTTACAGTATATGGCACTAATAAAGGCTTATGTTTTTTAGGCGCTGGAGAAAGATGTCCCAAATGTGCGTCTCCTGATCTTTCAGCTGCCGGGTAAATGGTCTTCAGTCAGACACTTTTCTGGTGTAAATCATGAGGGATCGGTCAGCCGCGCTCAGCCCCACCACATGCACTTTCAGAAGGTCGGTGGCGCTGGATGGGTCTGACACAAACATTCAAGCAGTAGAGAATGACTTGAGCTCCTCTTTCTGAAGTTTCGGTGACCCTATATGCCTCTGATTCCCCACCAGGCGGCAGCCGACGACTAGATTTCTATCGGCACAATGGTCTGAGGTTACATTGGGTCTTTCGGGGACACTCACTGTCCCCACAGGACGTCCCCAGCGACAGATGATGGCCCAGACCCTCACGTATCTGGACATTGATATGGTAATCGTGTAACTCCATCACGGCCCTCGCTGCTCCAAATCACTCATCGTGGACACGGCCCTATCTGATCTGGCAGCGCTCGCCATGTCTGAGCCTGGTAATGGATCCACCATTGTGCGGCGCGGACCCCGCGGCTCATTGTCTCCTGGAGGGACCTTCTCGTGTAATTAGCCGGGCACAGTATGGTTGTGTCTCCGGTGACATTCCTTATATTCTTTCTTTAGGTGTACGTTCACTCTCCACAACCATTTTTTTTTCTCTAATTAGGTTAATTTTTTTGTTCTTATCTAATTCGTAAGATTTTTTTTTTACCATTTGTGGAATTTTTTGTTATAGAGGTTAAAATCCCCTGTAACTAAATAACATTTAAAGATGTCACCAATATTGGGAGCTCAGGAGTTTACTGATACCGTGTGTTACTAACCTCTACTCTCCAGGGCCAGCGTCTCAGAGGCTCATATTGTAGGTTGAGAGTGGTTGTTTCGTCAGTATTTTGCACCTATGTTGCCTCCTTTATTAGGACTTGGACGCATCATTCGAAGAGAGCAATCACTGGAGAAAGACATCATGGTCAGAGGAATAGAAGTAACAAGATGCAGAGGAAGACCAGCTACTATCAAGATAACAGCGGAGAAGACTTTGGTGGACCTATCTAGGCAGAGAAGACCCTGGTGGACCTATTTAGGTAGAGAAGAGCCTGGTGGACTTATCTAGGTAGCGAAGAGCCTGGTGAACATATCTAGGCAGAGAAGAGCCTGGTGGACCTAACTAGGTGGAGAAGACTCTGGTGGACCTATCTAGGCGAAGACACTGGTGGACCTATTTAGGCGGAGAAGACTCTAGTGGACCTATCTAGACAAAAAAGACCTTGGTGGACTTATCTAGGTGGGAAAGACTCTGGTGGACCTATCTAGGCGGAGAAGATCCTCGTAGATCTATCTAGGCGGAGAAGACCCTGGTGCAGCTATCTAGGCAGAGAAGAGACTGGTGGACCTATTTAGGTAGAGATGAGCCTGGTGGACTTATCTAGGTAGAGAAGAGCCTGGTGGACTTATCTAGGTAGAGAAGAGCCTGGTGGTCCTATCTAGGCAGAGAAGAGCCTGGTGGACCTATCTAGGTAGAGAAGACCCTGGTGGTCCTATCTAGGTAGAGAAGACCCTGGTGGTCCTATCTAGGCAGAGAAGAGCCTGGTGAACATATCTAGGCAGAGAAGAGCGTGGTGGACCTATCTAGGCGGAGAAGACTCTGGTGGACCTATCTAGGCGAAGACACTGGTGGACCTATTTAGGCGAAGAAGACTCTAGTGGCCCTATCTAGGCAAAAAAGACCTTGGTGGACTTATCTAGGTAGGAAAGACCCTGGTGGACCTATCTAGGCGGGGCAAACCCTGGTGGACCTATCTAGGCGGGAAAGACCCTGGTGGGCTATCTGGGCGGAGAAGATCCTGGTGGATCTATCTAGGCGGAGAAGACCCTGGTGGACCTATCTAGGCGGAGAAGATCCTGGTAGATCTATTTAGGCGGAGAAGACCCTGGTGCAGCTATGTAGGTGGAGAAGGCTCTGGTGGACCTATCTAGGTTGCACAAGATTGATCGTCCTCCAGAGCGTTCATCCATTAATTCACCATGGCTGAAGATTGAGCGGAAAGCTGTTAAATAAAATATTCTTTGTATTCCACTGCCGGCCAGCTCTGCCTTGGACTTTGTAACAAACCCACCTCTGTTTCTTCTAATACTCTACTGGAAAAGTCTACTATATCGATGTGCAGCTCTATATTGGACTCTGTTACAAAGGCAGCTCTGCTGTATTGCTCAGCCAACTCTACAGTGTTTCAGTTCTGCATTGGACTCTGTGGCAAATCCAGCTCTGCTACTTCTGTTACTTCTGCTACTTCGCCGATTGCTCAATACTGAGTTAATTCTGCTACATTGTCGGAGCAGCTCCACATCAGAACCTCCTCTGCGTCACCTGCTCTTCATCGCGGAGACCCAGGATTGTTATTACTTCCTATCATTAGACAGGTGCGCAGGCCAAGATGCTGAGATCTCTATTATGGTCCTATTAAAGGACCATTAACATATTTCTGTTTCATTGTAGTGCTGCCCCCTGCAGTCTGGGAATGGAAGTGCTCAGCTCAATTTGTCTCATTAACCAGTGTGAAAAATTCCGCAGCGCTGGGCATATACAGTATGTGACTAAAGTTTTCTGTATTTTATTTTATTTTTTATCTGTGTATTTTTTTTCCATATAACAATTTTTCTTAAAACTAAAAATTGGAAATGTTGCAATCTTCACACTGAGCAGTGAGGCTTTTATAACGTCCCATTGTTTCAGGAAAATGCACATGTACATTAGCAGCAATGAACAGACCCTGACTCTATCGTCTGTACTGAAACATCTAATGAGCGTTTGCAAAAGCACTGCGAAGGGAAGAGGTGAGCTGTGACATCACCTATTATGATTGGTTGATTCTGTGTTATCTATTGTATATAGAGATATTAGTCATTGTATAGGAGGGGTAGGAGGTGAGCTGTGACATCACCTATTATGAATGGTGGATTCTGTGCTACCTACTGTATATAGGATGTGTTATCAGTCATTATACAGGAGGAGGAGGTGAGCTGTGATATCACCTATTGTGAATGGTGGATCCTGTATTATCTACTGTATACAGAGGTGTTATCAGTCATTGTACAGAGGAGGAGGTGAGCTGTGATATCACTTATTGTGATCCTGTTTTATCTACTGTATATAGAGGTGTTATCAGTCATTGTACAGGAGGAGGAGGAGGCGAGCTGTGACATCACCTATTGGGAATGGTGGATCCTGTGTTATCTGCTATTTTATAGAGGTGTTATCAGTCATTGTAATCCTGCCTTTTCTGGAAATTGTTCATGAACAGACAGAAATTATACAGCTAAATTAGCGCCAGTGTCCAGTGTAAAAAATGCAGGATTACTAATTTTACTTATTAATATGAAATAAAAACCTGAATTAAGCAAAAAGTCTTTTTCTGATGACACATCCCCTTTAAAATAGTAATAATGGGGACAAGAAAATGGTGTCATTTTTCAACAGTCAGCATCTCATTAGTGTGAATGGCTGACAACAGGGAGCAATAGACTGGATTCACCCGTCCTATGGTCATTCAATTTCAAACCTGAATTGGCTGATAAAAGAGAAACAATAACTTGTACACATCCGCAGAGACAATAGAGAGACAAATTAATATTGTAATATCCACAAATAGTCAAATTTACAACGGAAGCGAAAAATCTGATGAGTAAGTTGCAGATTTCATGTCTGATATTGGACTAGTAATGATACAGCAGCGTCCTCCGGAGCATCGCTCCCCCCCTCCGGAGCATCGCTCCCCCCCCTCCAGAGCATCGCTCCCCCCCCTCCAGAGCATCGCTCCCCCCCTCCGGAGCATCGCTCCCCCCCCCTCCGGAGCATCGCTCCCCCCCCTCCGGAGCATCGCTCCCCCCCCCCTCCGGAGCATCGCTCCCCCCCCCCTCCGGAACATCGCTCCCCCCCTCCGGAGCATCGCTCCCCCATGATGCACTGTGTCGCTCAGATGCAGCGCGTCCGCTCAGTGCTGGTTTTCTGCCCAGGAAGGATGTAGAAATGTAAATAAGGAAACAGATTGTTCCCCGTCAGATCCGCGTCTGTCAGAGACATCACTGAGCGCAGAATCAGAAGGGACCGGATGATTATAAGGCTTATTATGGGGCGAGTGCAGCCGGTGGGCACAGGACGGACCCCAGGGCCCTAGAGGGGCGGATATTACACCAATCCTTAAAACCGGAGTCCGAATTGGGACTGTTTTGAGACATTCAAGGAATAAATGTCTTATTTTCATATGGAAGGAGGGGAAACAAAAAAAAAGTCTAAAAAATGTTTACAAAAATTGTGGCGCAAAAGAGTAATACATTCTCCCGCTCCAATGTGTATAGCCTACGGCTGCATAGAATGATCCCAGTGGGCTCAAAAGATGCATTAGTTATTATTATTTCTTAAGATTATTATTACTATTATTTATTGTTAATTTATATTATTATTAATTATTACTGTTTTTATTATTATTTCTTAAGATTATTATTACTATTATTTATTGTTAATTTATATTAATTATTATTGTTTTTATTATTATTATTATTATTATTTCTTAAGATTATTATTACTATTTATTGTTAATTTATATTAATATTAATTATTTTTTATTATTATTATTATTATTATTATTATTATTATTATTATTATTATTATTTCTTAAGATTATTATTACTATTATTTATTGTTAATTTATATTAATTATTGTTTTTATTATTATTATTATTTCTTAAGATTATTATTACTATTATTTATTGTTAATTTATATTATTAATTATTGTTTTTATTATTATTATTATTATTTCTTAAGATTATTATTACTATTATTTATTGTTAATTTATATTATTAATTATTGTTTTTATATTATTATTATTATTTCTTAAGATTATTATTACTATTTATTGTTAATTTATATTATTATTAATTATTGTTTTTATTATTATTATTATTTCTTAAGATTATTATTACTATTATTTATTGTTAATTTATATTATTAATTATTGTTTTTTTATTATTATTATTTCTTAAGATTATTATTACTATTATTTATTGTTAATTTATATTATTAATTATTGTTTTTTTATTATTATTTATTAAGATTATTATTACTATTATTTATTGTTAATTTATATATTAATTATTGTTTTTATTATTATTTATTAAGATTATTATTACTATTATTTATTGTTAATTTATATTAATTATTATTGTTTTTATTATTATTATTATTTCTTAAGATTATTATTACTATTATTTATTGTTAATTTATATTATTAATTATCGTTTTTATTATTATTATTTCTTAAGATTATTATTACTATTATTTATTGTTAATTTATATTATTATTAATTATTGTTTTTATTATTATTTCTTAAGATTATTATTACTATTATTTATTGTTAATTTATATTATTATTAACTATTGTTTTTATTATTATTATTATTTCTTAAGATTATTATTACTATTATTTATTGTTAATTTATATTATTAATAATTATTATTCTTTTTATTATTATTATTATTATTATTATTGCGCCGTTTATTCCATGGAGGTTTACACATTGCTGTGTATTCGATGCTGCCAAAAGTTAAAAGAGAGGAGAAACACCGAAGGCGGCTCTGTACCTGTATGCAGAATATTACTCGATCACGATAAAATCCACCTACTGTAAATCTGTGAAAGAGAGGGAGGAGGGGGATGCAGATGCAGGATTGCTCCCTCACTGCATCTGTGAGAGGAGAGGGAGGACAAAACATCTGAACACAGGACACCAGCAGGGGCGCGAGCAAGAATGGAGCCCAGTTGCAGCTCCAGACACAACCTGTCCCCAGAGGTGGCGCTGTTCTTCTACACTCTTATCATTGTCTTCTCGTTACTGATTCCAAACTAACGATGGAGACTTGGTCGCTATTCTCTAGGGGAGCAATAAAAGTTTTGCAGATGGATGATATAATAAAGATGGGGCACAGCCGCCCTCCAGCTGATGGTGCAGAGATGCCAGGAGGCTGCAGTGCCATGTTTCTCCAGCAGGGGGCATTACAGCACAAAAGGAAACTCTAAAATGTGACCTTGTGACATAGAAGGGGTCTGCAGGAAAATTCAGTGTCCATATATTGTTCCCTTATTGTAAGATACGAGCAGG
This sequence comes from Anomaloglossus baeobatrachus, assembly GCF_048569485.1. Classification (NCBI taxonomy): domain Eukaryota; kingdom Metazoa; phylum Chordata; class Amphibia; order Anura; family Aromobatidae; genus Anomaloglossus; species Anomaloglossus baeobatrachus. The sequence continues at coordinate 23,218,171 of NC_134358.1, read as the reverse complement.
ATTTTTCTTGCAGATTTAGGCGTGATTGCGGTGCCCTGTATTAGGCTTTGTTCACACGTTACGTTTTCTAGCGGTTTTTCCTACATTTTATGGAAATTAAACGCTGCTTTTTACAGTATCAGCAAAAGCTGCGAGATTCCAGCAATCTCCTGCGCGCACATTTGCTTCTTTCAAAAACTGTTCCGTTCAGCGTTTTTGAAACATTTTTTCTCCATTTAAAAGAATGAAAAAGTTCAAAAATGCAACCACTGAGTTTTCACTTCATTTTTGCTGCTTTTATGGTGAATAAAACTAACATTCTTAAACATTGCACTGTAGGAAAATAACACAAAAAACGCAGCCAAAAACTGCAACAAAAAAGGCAGCAAAAACGCAGTAAAAAATGCTTTTTAAGCCCTGTGCGCACGCTGTGGATTTACCGGAGATTTTGCCGCAGATTTGCCACGGATTTGCTGCAGAAAATGTGTCTAAGGCTGCTATGTACACACTTTGGGTTCTATTCCGCAGCGTGTAAGTCACTGCATGTGCATCTCAGAACGCAGTCGAAAAAGCCGCGTTCTGAGACGCATTCGGAAGAACGCAAGGTGCGGACATTCCTGGAGAGAATTCATGCGTTCTGGATGCTTTCTCTGCCATAGACAGAGTGGGAAAAGCATCCAGAACGCATATTTTTCACAGTGCGGTCCCACTCGGCTCTGCAGCATCCCCATAGACTTGCAGCAGAGCCGAGTGGGACCGCACTGTCACTGACATGGCTGGTTGCGAGACAGTGCTGCACGATCAGAATGGACTCGGGTGAACTTCACCCGACTTCATTGTGATCGCGCGGCTCTGTGCATGTGCCGCGGCTTGATTTGCAGACACACGTGAAGGACTCACCTGTGATCCCAAATCCCGAGTGACTGCAGTGAGCTGCGCGATCAGCTGTGGTTTCACTCAGGTTACTCGTGGTCACAGCTGCAGTCCTCCACCTGAGAGCGGTGGCCGCGAGTAACCTCAGTGACAGCATAGCTGATTGTGTGACTCACTTCAGTTGCTGCATGGAGCTCACAGGAGTGGCGGTGTTCTACTGTTGCTCCTGTCAGATTCCGATGTAGCAGAGCTGAAAGCGTCGTGGGACCTTGTGTGGATTACTTCGGACCTGGAGGTGTTTTTGAGGGGTTAATAAAGTGGTGAAAGAGGGTTTTTTTTGTCTTTCATTACAAATTATGGATTTTTTGGATGTGTGTGTTTATTTACTTTAACTTACAGGTTCATCATGGAAGGTATCTTGGGGAGACGCCTGCCATGATGAACCTAGGACTTAGTGGCAGCTATGGGCTGCTGCCATTAACTCCTTATTACCCCGTTTGCCACCGCACCAGGTCAATTCGGGATGAGCCGGTAAAGTCCCGGGACTGTTGCATATAATGGATGCGGCAATTCCGGGTGGCTGCTGGCTGATATTGTTAGGCTGGGGGCTCCCCATAACGTGGAGCTCCCCATCCTGACAATACCAGCCTTCAGCTGTGTGGCTTTACCCTGGCTGGTATCCAAATAGGGGGAGACCGCACGTGTTTTTTTTTCATTTATTTATTTATTAATTTATTTTACTGCTCGATATAGACACGCCCACCGGCGGCTGTGATTGGTTGAAGTGAGACAGCTGTCACTCAGCGTGGGGGCGTGTCAGACTGCAACCAATCATAGGCGCCGGTGGGCGGGGGAAGCAGTGAATACGAGATGGAATAATGAGTGGCCGGCATTTTCAAAAGAGGAGAAGCTGACACAGTGTGAACGCCGTGCAGCGCTGCGCCGGGGATCGGTGAGTATGAGAGAGGGGGGGAGAGGGATAGACAGACATGGACAGAGAGATAGAGACATAGACCGACAGACAGAGACAGACCGACAGAGAGAGAAAGACGAAAGACCTGCCTTTGTTATGTTAAATAAAAACATGTGGATCGCAATAATAATGCAATGCAGTCGCACTGCTTCACATTTTGGCAGCGATTTACTACAACTCATTGATTTCAATGGGTGTAGAACGCAGCCAAAATGGCAAAAACAATTGACATGCTGCTTCTTTGAACGCATGGTTTTTGCCCAAAATTATGCAAATTAAACGCAGCGTTTGGAAACGCAAAGTGCGGTCTGAAAATCACATTTTCCATAGACTTTGCTGGAAAATCAAAACGCTGCATTTCAAAACGGACCTAAAAAGCAGCTGAAACGCAGCCTTAGTCTGTGTCCGCACTTTGCGTTTTACCTGCTTTTCTGCAGCGTTTAGAACTGCAGTGTTTTCATGCCAAAATGCATGCGTTTTGATTTTCCAGCAAAGTCTATGGGAAATGGGGATTTCTTGTGCGCACTTTGCAGTTCAAAACACTGCGTTTAATTTGCATAATTTTGGGCAAAAAACATGCGTTCAAAGAGGCAGCATGTCAATTGTTTTTGACATTTGTGCTGCGTTTTGCTAACATTGAAGTCAATGAGAAGTTGTAAAAAGCAAGCAACATCCAAATTCCAGCGTTTTACATGCTTTTTTGCATGCAAAAACCCCACCACATCCTACTGTTACATCCTATAGTTTTAAATAACAAATAGTTTCTTTTTTTAAGGAGTGGATTTTTCAGCTTGAAAAATCAATATAGAAAAAAAAATGGTTGGAATGAAATCTAATGCTAGAAGAAACTTGGGAAAGAAATGTCTAATGCTCAGAGCGATGATGGCGCCGTCCGTGGTCTTGTGATGGTGAACCGTGGGACGGGGTCAGGAGGGCTCACTACTATTTAGGTGTTTGGTTTTATTTTTTTTTTAGAGAATAATAAAGGAGGCAAAACTCCTTCTTTATAAAGCTGCTCGTCCTTTGAAACAATCGTAACATAAAAGAATCAAAGAAAATCATTGTAAGAAAATTGTAACAATGAAACTTCTGCATAAGAAGCTTTTGATAAAACGCCGGTCCATCCATTACATCAATATAAGGGTATGTGCGCACGCTGAGGTTTTGGTGCAGATATTTTTTGCACCAAAATCTGCTCTTTGTGGCAGAAAAACACACCCAAAACCCACTTTTTTTGGTGCATTTGTCGCGGGCGGAGGGGTGGGAACGCCGCTCGCCTGGGAATCGCTGGCGCTCGGGTCCAGTGCTTCCGCTTCTCGGTGGCTCAAGCACGGGGCCGGACCCGGGAGCTCGAGCAGCACCTCCTCGCCCACGAGTGAAAAGGGGGGGGAGGAAGGTTTGTAGTGGGATGTCGGTTGTGACGCCACCCACGGGTTATGGTGATGGTGGGCACCAACGCTGCTGGTGACGGGGGATCTCGGGAGCGATGGCGGAGAGCAGCTAAGGTGTTGACCCCTCCGTGGGTAGTGGCTGTTGGTCCCGGGGCCCCGGTTGGGGAGTAGGGAGTAGGTATAGGTGCAGGGGCCGATGCGGGGAGGCGGCGTGGGCGCGGGTGTAACGTTGCGGTGCAGCGCGGTGCCGAATGGCACTAGTGTACTCACTCAGGCAGACAAAGACAGAGTCTCTGGTAAACCAAACGACTGGATGGACGGGGCCCGCAGTCGGCTGTGGTGTTTTCGCTCTCCCCGGACGGGTTGATGGTGGCTGTCGTTTCCTGCACCTATGTGTGAGTGTTTGACTCCTATGGCTTCCCACGGGTAGTCCGCTCCCCGGCTTGTACGTGTCGGGAGAGCCTGTTTTGCCCTCAGGCGCTGGCCCTTGGATCTCTGGCAGTTGGCGATGGCTCTTATCCGGACGGGTTGGGCTGTTGCCTTCTGACGGGACTTGGTTGGGAATGAACCACTGAGGTCCAGACCGCAATCAGAGAATTTGACCTTTACGGCGGCTCCTAGCCTAGTCGGGGTCTGAGTACCCTGCCTTGGTGCTTGGCTTCAATCTGCTTCCTGGTTCGGTACCGGCGGGCCACCGACCGACCCCAGTCCTACGGTTCCGCTGACCTCCACCAACTCCTGCAGACGGCCACCACCGTCTGCCGACCTTGCTGATCGTGCCTGGGCTCCGACCCAGACTTTCTCCTCTTACTACCACCTCTCCACTTCAACTCCTGAACTTGACTGACTACTTTTCCCGCCTCCAGGCCTGTGAACTCCTGGGTGGGTGGGGTCAACCGCCTGACTCCGCCGCCCCTGGTGTGGACATCAGACCCTGGAGGAGGCAACAAGGGTTTTGTTTGACTGATGTTCCTGACCAGGGGAGGGTGTGTGTGCATGTGATGTTATTCTGTGACCCCTGGGGTCCAGGGCGTCACACATTTCTTTGTGTGTTTTAGCACGATTTTTTGGAGCGTTTTTAGTACGATTTTTTTGGTGCATTTTTAGTACAATTATTTTGGTACATTTTTAGTGCGATTTTTTTTTTTGGAGCATTTTTAGCACAATTTTTTTGTGCGTTTTTAGTACAATTTTTTGGTGCATTTTTTGTACGATTTTTTGGTGCGTTTTTAGTATGATTTTTGTTGCATTTTTAGTATGATTTTTGGTGCAGTTTTAGTGCTACTTTTTGTGCATTTTGTAGTACAATTTTTTTGTTGCATTTTTAGTATGATTTTTGGTGCAGTTTTAGTGCTACTTTTTGTGCATTTTGTAGTACAATTTTTTGGTGCATTTTTAGTATGATTTTTGATGCAGTTTTAGTGCTACTTTTTGTGCATTTTGTAGTACTATTTTTTTGTTGCATTTTTAGTGCAATGTTTGGGTCCGCTTTTGTGCCGTGCATTTTTTTGTGAAATCAATGGCTTAAAGGACTACAAAACGCAGGAAAAAAATGCTCCAAGAATTGACATTCTGCTTCTTTTTTTTCTCCAACAAAATCTGGAAAGAAAAAAGAAGAGACGTGCGCAGAGCAAGTCACAATTCTCATAGACTTTGCTGCATAAGGATAGATATGCAGATTTTGGTAACAAACTGCAACGAAAAAAAAAATGCATAAAAAATGCAGAGTGCGAATAAGGCCTAAAGGGCAAATCAAGAGCAGAGATTTGCATTATGCAAAAAAATAAAAAGTCTTGGCTGAAACAATCGAGAGGCGAGAAGGGAATTATATCAGATGGAAGCTGAAGTTACCGGACGTTGTTCTCTGGTCACCCGGACCCTTTATAGGGATACTCCCATCTTATAAGGCGGTCATGCATCTCTAAGATATCCCTGATGTTATGATCTGGGGGGTCTGCACTTTGCCCCCCTTGGTTCCATACATAGACTAGCCATACTAGCCAATATTTGGCGGCTTGGCTGACAGTCTGATGTGTATGGCGGCCTTTCGATTCACAACATGTCCGATTTCAGACTGCCCATCCACCACCAGAAGTATCTGAGTGGACACTCAGCAGAGTGAACGCTCCAGCGCATGGAATTGTCGGGAGAGATGACTGCCGGCGGATCCATCGTTCAGTCACCAGCTGTCGATAGTGTATGGGCCTTATTCTCCGGCCGGCAGCTCCCCCTCCATACACCGGATCACTCGCTCTGCTCAAACATCTCGTGTTCCCTATGATATGGCCACTAGCAGACTTCTTTGTTGGCGGCTCAACAAGAAAAGAAAAGATCCGCAATCCAAAATTGGACATGTTGGATCCTTCATCAGGAGCATTCCGTGCATATCAGACTGTCAGAGAAGACGAGGACACCATTAATCCTGACCAAGTCCCCAGCTCCGTTTGCTGAAATCCAGCCCCAACCTTGTAGGACCACTGTTTCCGTAGACCCCCATTATTGTGCCAACTATTTCCCATTGTTACCCATCTGTCCAGACGCCGGCTGCCATCTCTCTGCTCCCCGGTTCCTGTGGTTTGTGCACAGTGGATCGTTTGGTCTTATTTTTCCAGATGTAAAGTTTTGGGTTTTAGCTGCAAATCTTCCCTGAAGACAACTGGCCGGACGTCTCCGAACTTTACATGGGTGTAGCTTGGTCCACTGATTGACACAATCAGGAGAGGGCCCCTGTGCAAGAGCAATATATGGGCCCTTTCCAGGCCAAGAGCTCATCATAATGCACAATGCCTCCTGGTTTGGAGGTGGTAGTGGACCCCCCCAATCTCATGGCTCCTGTGCAAGAAGAATAGAAGGGGTTTTGTAGTCCAATAGCTCATCGTAATACACATGGTTTAGAGCTGGTAGTGGCCCCCCAACCTTTTGGGCCCCTGTCCAGTAGCACAGGCTGCACCAATATGTCCGCCCCTGGCTTGGTCCTTCTAGTTGTTTCCAGTTTTGAGCTGATGGCACTGCTGGGCCCTGTGCAAGAACAATATAAGAGGCTTTGTAGTCCAATAGCTCATCACCATACACAATTACATCTGGTTTGGAGCTGGTAGTGGCCCCCTTACCTCTTGGGCCCTTGTCCGGTTGCACCAATTATATGTCTGCCCCTGGCTTGGACCTTCTAGTTGTTTCCAGTTCTGAGATGATGACACTGCTGGGCATTTTCTGACTTTGAAGTAAACTAAACCTGATGTGTCTCATCTGTTGTGCTAAGTTTACTTCCTGACCACTGTGGTTACCAATGTTGCCCATTTTTCGGTGATACTTCCAGTTCAGCGCCTCCTTTCCTGGGAGACACCTCGCTGATGCAGTATAACTACCTTGTGTCTGGTTCCTGGGCTCAGCCTCACCAGGGTCTATGATCTGCGGTATAAAACCTCACCTTTGTAGCAGTTTGTCTGTTCCTCACCCAGTTTTAGCCTCCTACACGCTGTTTCTGTTTCAGTGAATGACGGTTTCCATCTACATATGAAGATATTTTATGTGTTGCTCATACGGTGGACTATGATCCTACAAAGTCCCAGACGGCGTAAAAGTGACCGAGAAGAAGTGATGGAGGTGATGGGCCCTCACCAAATACTGATGGGATTTAGATTTCTCTTCTATTTATTCCCTTTGCATTTTGTTAATTGATAAATATACTATTAACCCTTCTATTTCTGACGCTTCTTACCCTGCAGCATTTCTTTCACACCTGCTTTTTTTGGGAGTCACTTGAACCCCAACACACTTCACACCAGATCCTGTTTCTATACCATTGACATGAGTGGGGGGGGGGTACATACTTATCAATAATCACGATTTACTGCCAGCGACCGGAATCACAAGGATCACCCATGTCCTGCCTCTGGAGCTTGTAGGAACCCGGGCCCCCAGGACGACATATATAAGATATCCTCATGACATGGGTAAGGTTTCCACACATGTCTGACCACTTAACATTCCTCCGCACCCCCCTCTGCAACCACTGCAAAGAACTGGATCAGAGCGGAGGCAGAGCACAAGGTGGGGGTCAGTAAGAGAAGACCCTGCTGCGGCCCCCGGCTCCGGACAGATTCTGTTTACCCCATAAATGTCCCGGACACGACAGGTGGACGCTCCGCTCTGCAGATCATTGCTCTGGGCCATAAGATCCAAGAAAAATGAGACCAGAGAAGAATCTTCCCTATAAAACCTGCAAGATCTGCACCAATATGTCAGGAAAATCGCTTAGGGGGCAATTCCACAAGAAAACAGTTAGAATCCTGCAAATTAATGCTGTGGTGATCAACTGATCTCAACAATTGAACTTTCTGGTGATCAATTAATTCCTACAGATCAAACAGCTGAACCCTCTGGCGATCAGTTGATTCCTACAGTTCGAGGAGCTGAATCCCCTGGCGGTCAGTTCATTTCTACAGATCCGACAGATGAATCCTCTAGTGATCAGTTGATTCCTACAGATCCAGCAGCTAAATCCCCTATTGATCAGTTGATCCCTACAGATCCAGCAGCTGAATCCCCTATTGATCAGTTAATTTCTACAGATCCAGCAGCTGAAGCTCCTGGCAATCAATTGATTCCTATAGATCCAGCAGCTGAATCCTCTAGTGATCAGTTGCTTCCTATGGATCCAGCAGCTGAACCCTCTGTCGATCAGGTGATTCTTATAGATCCAGCAGCTGAATATTTTATCGATCAGTTGATTCCTACATAAAGATCTGCAGGACCCTACAACAGCAGACATGTCAGTAGTCAGTGGCTGTCGCAGCCGTGCAAACCTCCAGCCTGGCGTCAACCCTGCCGCTTCTTCACGAGCCCGGCGTGACATCATTATGTAGCGGCGAGGCAGAAACATGACATCATGATGAGGAGGGGGAGGTTCACAGGGCTCCAAGAAATACCAACGGGGCTGTGAAGCCCCACAAGTGCAGGGTCGGTGCATTACCTTCAGGGACTCCACTCTGCTGGATCCTGTCACGGGTAGGAAATCTTCTATTTGTCGTGACGCCACTCTCAGAATTGCGGTCAGTGGGGACCGCCACTGCAGGTTAAGGGATGCCTGGGGCTGATGGTGGGTGCAGTCAGTTGGAATAGCCTCCTGAGAGTGAGGCAAGCCCAGGGCCCTGTGTAAGTGTGTAGAACCACAAGGCGCAGAATAACTCCACACAAGCAGGATGTCTTTCAGGGTTTTTACTCACAGTTGATGGCAGGGTGAGTAACCCGGGCGTAGCTGGGATGAACCAGGCTGGAACCAGGTGTCCTTCAGGCTGACTGGTGAGGGTGACTACCGACTCGCCTTCCTTAGCCCTTGGTGGTTTGGGGTAACCCCGACTTTTAGTCCCTATGGGGGTCACCCAGGGAAGTAACTTCTCCCCTCGTTTGGTTGCCGTTTGCTTGTCGCCTGGACCAGATCACTCCAGCTGCTTGCCTCCTGTGAACTATGGGCCCTAACTGTGGCTACGTGGCTGCGGCTTTTGGGTGTTGTGGTGTGGGCTTTGAGGGCCCCACACCGGCAGGTTTAGCAAGGAAAGGTGGATCTATCCCCGCTCCGGGATCTGCCGCCCGTTTGGGCCTGGTACTCCCTAGCAGTCTCCTTACTTCCCATTCCGTGCTCTCTCTTTAGCTGGAGATGGATTTCGGGTAGCACTCCTAGGTGACCGTTCTCCCCCGTCGGTAGCCACTGCGCGGGCGCTGTTAGACTGCAACAGCCCCAGGGGTCTGCTCCTCTCTGAGCTCCCTGGACTCCTGCCCTAAACCGGCTCACTGCTCCTCCTCTCCTGTTCTTGCCTACGCCACCTAGCAACCAGGCTCTCCACCACACCCCTTGAGTGGAGATGGAGGCTTTTTACCCCCTCCACTATTCCAGTGGAGGTGAAGGCTTTGCCCCCTCCTGGGATCCCCAGGGGTCCTCTCAAAGGTACATGTGTGAGACCTGATCACTATGCGCCTGTGTAGTCACACCTCGGTCAGCCTTCTGGATTACCTGTATTGTACTGTCCCCAGCATGGGTGCAGTACTCAGTGGTGCCTGACCAGGTCAGGGGCGCCACATTCCCCCTTAGTTATCACCAGCACGTCCTCGGGCTGCAAGACAACATTTTAAAATGCATAAAACATTAAAACATGGTAAAACATTTAAAACCACCAGGTACCATACATCACCACCCTCCACCCACAAGTCCGTTAACCCACCCAAACCCTTTCAGGAGGCAGGTCACCGGTCCTTTTGGTAACCAGATCTGGGCCATCTACTTCCCCAGACCTTTCCTCCAATCTGCCTCTCCCGTTGGCCGCGCCTTCAGCCACTTCTGGCAGGATGTAGAGGCGGCTTTCATGGGCTGGTGGTCTTCAGGGCATACCTGGCCTGGTGAAGCCGCGCCTTCAGCCACTTCTGGCAGGATCCAGAGGCGGCCTTCACAGTTGGTGCTGACCAGGTACCCTCTTTGTGGTGGAGAGCCAGGCCCCATAAACAGGCATGCTCTCTGGTTGCAGGTAAGCCAAGGCCCTATATACGGACGTGCTCCCTGGTTGCAGACGAGCAAAGTCCCTAAACAGGCTGACTCTGGTGGTGGTGGTGCCCTCTGGTGTAACTATTTACACTGCGAGAGTTTGTGGCTATAGCCAGTTTATAGCCTTAAGGTTCATTTCTCACATTAGTTTATGTGGGCACATCTCTTAAACAGTAACGTTGCAAAACTTCAAACTGGTCAAACAGTAACTTCTCTTCTTACTTTATGCAGATTCCTCCTCACCAGGGCTTGGGCCTGTAGGGCTGCGGCACCTGCTGCTTTCTCGGTCTTTTTCATCGTCCGTAGTGGTCTCATCCGTGGGTTCTTTGTCTGTTCTTTCTCTATCTCTGTCTGTTTCTTTTTCTTTAGGACATGGCGTAACATCTAGGGCATACCAGCCTCTTTCTCCTTGATGCATGGTAAACTGCACTGTGTCTCCCATCCTTAGGTTCCTTCCAGGATGTCCTCTGGGCAAATGAGCTCTAACGTCTCTTCTGTTGACAAAAATGCCTTCTTTCATACCAGGTGCTACTATGAAGCCGTATCCTGATTTTAGGCTAAAATCTTCTACTACTCCTCGACAAAGGGGTCCTCTGACCTGGGCTTTGGCTCTTCTCAGGAACCGTTTCTCCTCTAGGTCTCTGGCCGTTATTTCATCTCTCTGCTCTGGGGACTGCGGTGCAGGGAAAGACTGGGTTCTGTTACGGCGCCGTGTCTTGCGGGCTGGATTCTGCGGGGTACAGCTTACAAGCTCCCAGGTGAGGCTTTAGGGCAGATCTTCTTCAGCAGAGGGTGTCGGGTCTTCTTCGTCCCAGCGGGAGTATGGCAACATCTCTGGCTCGGGGTATGAATCCACTGCTGATGGCTCCGGAGTCAGCTCCTCAGCCTTCTGGCCTCCCCTCCCCCTTAGTTCTTCTGGACACTCCTGTCGTGGCAGTACTGGGGATGGACTTTCATCAGCAGGCCCGGGCGAGGGACTCTTTGGCGTGGCCGCTGCAGGAGTCGCCTTGGGGGTATGCGGAGGTAGCAGATACCGGTCCACCATCTCCTGTGGGAACTTGGCCTCCAGGTCAGCCTTCAGTCTCCAGTATTCGGGGTCCGCACCTATCAGGGACTTCCTGGCAGGGACCTCTTTAGACTGGGGAGCGGTGTCTGCTCTGGCCTTGCAGGCCGGGGTAAACAATGGTACGTCTGTCTTGTCTTGGCGGGCCGCGCCCTGTATGGCGGCGGCCTGGTCTTGGCGGGCCGCGCCCTGCATGGCGGCGGCCTGATCTTGGCGGGCCGCGCCCTGCATGGCGGCGGCCTGGATCAGCGTTGCTGTCGCAGTGGAAGTCTTAGCGGGCATCGCCACTGTGGCCGGTTCTTGGCGGGCCGGGCTGGGCGTTGCTGCCGCGGTCTGGATTGGCGTCGCAGCTGCGATGGGATCTTTGCAGGCTGGGCTGGGCGTCGCTGCAGCGATCTGGGCTTGGCGGGCCGCACCTGGCGTGGCTGCGGCCTGGATCGGCGTCGCCGCGCCGGGCGCCTCTTCAGGGACCGCGGGCGTGGCAGCAGGGATCGGGGCACTCGCGCTGGCAGGGGCAACACTGGACTCACCCATCGTTGGCAGCATCGGGGTCTGAGTCGTCACCGCCCGGTCTGGCACTCGGCGCGCGGTTCCCCTCTCATAGGCCTGAACCGCTGCAGCCATTTCCAGAAACTCCGCACGTCCCGCTCTGATCTGCCTTCCGACCCTGGCCTCCAGTTGATCGCAGAACTCGGCAAGCTCCCGACACCACCAGGCAGTGGAGCCTGGCTCTGGGTCTCTGTGTTCAGACGCCATCTCCTCTAGCAGCAGGCTTGTGGCTCCCTTTCTGTCCCGACGTCTCTGAACGCTTCCGCTCTCTTCACTGGCGAGGTCAGGACTCTGCAGGGGATCTCTGGGTAGCCACACCTCTTCGTGGGCGGCAACTTCTCCCAGCGCGGGCTGCTGTTGTTTTTCAGCGCGCTTTTCATGGTGGCAATATGGCGGCGCTTCCAATTTTTCAAGCGGACCGCCCAGGCACATGGTCACCTGTCTGAACAGGTCTAGTCCTTATCCTGTTCGTGACGCCAGATGTGAAGCCCCACAAGTGCAGGGTCGGTGCATTACCTTCAGGGACTCCACTCTGCTGGATCCTGTCACGGGTAGGAAATCTTCTGTTTGTCGTGACGCCACTCTCAGAATTGCGGTCAGTGGGGACCGCCACTGCAGGTTAAGGGATGCCTGGGGCTGATGGTGGGTGCAGTCAGTTGGAATAGCCTCCTGAGAGTGAGGCAAGCCCCAGGGCCCTGTGTAGGTGTGTAGAACCACAAGGCGCAGAATAACTCCACACAAGCAGGATGTCTTTCAGGGTTTTTACTCACAGTTGATGGCAGGGTGAGTAACCCGGGCGTAGCTGGGATGAACCAGGCTGGAACCAGGTGTCCTTCGGGCTGACTGGTGAGGGTGACTACCGACTCGCCTTCCTTAGCCCTTGGTGGTTTGGGGTAACCCCGACTTTTAGTCCCTATGGGGGTCACCCAGGGAAGTAACTGCTCCCCTCGTTTGGTTGCCGTTTGCTTGTCGCCTGGACCAGATCACTCCAGCTGCTTGCCTCCTGTGAACTATGGGCCCTAACTGTGGCTACGTGGCTGCGGCTTTTGGGTGTTGTGGTGTGGGCTTTGAGGGCCCCACACCGGCAGGTTTAGCAAGGAAAGGTGGATCTATCCCCGCTCCGGGATCTGCCGCCCGTTTGGGCCTGGTACTCCCTAGCAGTCTCCTTACTTCCCATTCCGTGCTCTCTCTTTAGCTGGAGATGGATTTCGGGTAGCACTCCTAGGTGACCGTTCTCCCCCGTCGGTAGCCACTGCGCGGGCGCTGTTAGACTGCAACAGCCCCAGGGGTCTGCTCCTCTCTGAGCTCCCTGGACTCCTGCCCTAAACCGGCTCACTGCTCCTCCTCTCCTGTTCTTGCCTACGCCACCTAGCAACCAGGCTCTCCACCACACCCCTTGAGTGGAGATGGAGGCTTTTTACCCCCTCCACTATTCCAGTGGAGGTGAAGGCTTTGCCCCCTCCTGGGATCCCCAGGGGTCCTCTCAAAGGTACATGTGTGAGACCTGATCACTATGCGCCTGTGTAGTCACACCTCGGTCAGCCTTCTGGATTACCTGTATTGTACTGTCCCCAGCATGGGTGCAGTACTCAGTGGTGCCTGACCAGGTCAGGGGCGCCACAGGGCCACTAGAGCGGGGTCCTAAAAATCAAGGGGCATCGGAGAGCGAGATAGATCGACAGAGGGACAGATCGAGCGCCCCTTTAAGCTCAGCTGTAATTTGCTCATATGACGCCCCTGAGGCTCTGGTCACCACAGGGTACTGCACCTCAATTAAGGTGCGGTATCTATCTCAGATAAGGGGGGGTTAATCACCGGTGTTCCACATTCACACTTTACAATACAGCTAAAGGAGCCTCCTCACAGGGTAAATGGCTCAGGGTAGGCAGGGGGGCGGCCATACGATCATGGACTTCCCGGTCACTGAAGCCGGCCACCTGGGGGAGGGGAGCGGGTTCCACTTGGGGGTAAAGGAAGATGCAACACACTCACATCAAAAACAGACCCGTCAGGACCATAGTTCTGGTAAAACATCTCTGGAAACCGTGGACTTTACTAGGCCCGGGGCTTGGAGCGGGAGCGGGAGCTCAGCCGGGGTACCCAATGCTGAGGGAACACCCTAGAAATAGGGCTCGCTCTCTCCTTCCTTCTCTCTTAAAACACCGGTGGTGACCCCCTTACTGGATCTGGGATTGACCGGAGACCATCAGGCAGTGACCAGTGTGACCGGGCCGGCAGCTGAAGTTCTGAGTAAACTACACCTTGAACCCGCAGAGACTGTTGACTCGTCCTTACCGGCACCTTCCCTCTTCATCCACCCGGTGCCCGCTCCACCTGTGGGGAGTGACACCATCCCGGCTGCCATAACACCTGCCCCGGTGAGGAATCCTGCGGTGGCTACTACTGGCCGCATACCACAGGTGGCGTGACGACAAACTCTCCCAAATACCCCGCTTCCCCCACTATTTACTGTATGCCTCGTGGCAACGGAACCGGGCAAGGCCACCCCATGACAACGCCTGACCCAACCTGGCGACGAGTAGGCTAACCCCCTGCCCCGTGGGGCGCTGCACTCACATCAGTTTCTCTGAATCTTGTGAGCTGCCCCTGGATATTGCAGCTGTAAATCTACAGATGTAGCAGAGCCGAGCCTGGCACAGCAGTGAGGACGGCAGATAATGGTGCCGCCATCTGCACGCCGCCAGTGAGCAAACCCCACCGCCCCAATGACAAACCCAACATATCCAGCTCTGCTACATCTCCTGCAGGATGCGACATGTAAGGAGCCGGGAATAAGACGCTCGTGATTGCGTCATCACTGACCGGAGCCGATCCAAGAATCCGCTGAAGAATTAGATCGACTTACAAACGTAAGAGAGAAAAGCCGGGAAGAAATAACACGAGATGCGGATTATACGGACGCCGCGCGCTGAGAAATATGCCGAGGAGGATTATTCCAGGAAAAGGACAATGCAGAGTATTGAGCCGAACCCGTGACCAGAAGACGGCGAATCGCTGGAATTCCCGGAGAAAGAAATCACATTACAGGAAAGCCTCAAAGAAAGAATGGAGCGAGGAGCGTCCGCGCCAGAGCTACCAGATACTACCCTATATCTGAGCTGCAATACCAGACACTACCAGAGGCGCATGGGGCGCTGCAATCCTTTACAGTTTCTTGACATAGCCCTTAAATGCAGATGTCCACATTACTAATCCTTACCTGTTCCTATTTTTTGGGCTGTTCTTTACCTCTGCTCCATCAGGACAGTAATCTGAAATACCCTCTCCTGTGTCTGTGTTTAGCGGCTTCCCAGTTCCTCCCCCATACTTTACACTGCAGCTCTGCTCCATTACAGCACAGCTATGCTCAATCATTTCTGCTTAGTGGCAGTCACTTGGCGGCTGCTTTACACTGCAGCTCTGCTCCATTACAGCACACCTATGCTCAATCATTTCTGCTTAGTGGCAGTCACTTGGCTGCTTTACACTGCAGCTCTGCTCCATTATGGCACAGCTACGATCAATCATTTCTGCTTAGTGGCAGTGACTGGCTGATGCTTTACACTGCAGCTCTGCTCCATTACCAACACAGCTATGCTCAATCATTTCTGCTTAGTGACAGTGACTTGGCTGCTTTACACTGCAGCTCTGCTCCATTACAGCACAGCTATGCGCAATCATTTCTGCTTAGTGGCAGTCACTGGCTGCTGCTTTACACTGCAGCTCTGCTCCATTACAGCACAGCTATGCTCAATCATTTCTGCTTAGTGACAGTGACTTGGCTGCTTTACACTGCAGCTCTGCTCCATTATGGCACAGCTACGATCAATCATTTCTGCTTAGTGGCAGTGACTGGCTGATGCTTTACACTGCAGCTCTGCTCCATTACCAACACAGCTATGCTCAATCATTTCTGCTTAGTGGCAGTCACTTGGCTGCTGCTTTACACTGCAGCGCAGCTAAATTTACACATTTATGATCAGTGACTTCAGGAGAGCAGGATTTTCTATTGGAATTGAAGATAATTTAAAATCTTGAATGTTTGCTATTCTTTTCCATGCTTTACACTGATGCATTGCTCCATTGGGACACATCTATAATCAGCAACTCAGGCTTCGCTGCATTGTCTATCGGAATCACACATTCCCCCTTCAGGTACAATCGCTGGTATTAACTCTGTTCTGCTATGCTTTACACTGGAGCTCTGCTCCATTAGGACACATTTATGATTAACAGCTCAGGCTTACCTGCACAGTCTACTGGCATCAGTCTGAAATCCTCTTCTGTCACAATCGCTGGTACTCTGTTCTTCTATGCTTTACACTACAGCTCTGCTTCCTTTTGACAGCTAGGATTAGATACCTCAGCTGCCATGTCTTTTAAAGACAACATGATTAGTAGCTCAGTCCCGTTTATTCATCCCTTATGCTTTACACTGCAGCACTACTTGGTTGCTTTGCCAAGCTCTATACAGTATCAAGACATGAAGATATATTACCCCCATTATACAATGAGTGGCGATTGGTTTTTGATATATCCCTTTAAGGGTTGGATTTTTTTTTATTTTTATTTCTATATAGAGCTCCAAATTCTCTGCATGTAGAGTTCAATCATAATAGTCAAATATCTTACAGCGACCACTAGAGGGAGCTCTCTGCACACTATGATTGAGAACCATGTATAACAATAGGCAGTAAGGGCCAGAGCTCCCCCTAGTGATTATTATAGCCAGTAAGTGTTTGAGCTCCCCCTGGTGGTGGCTGTAGGCAGTGAAAACATGATTATTTCTATAAGTTTTCTACCCCAATTTCTAACCAGGAAAATTTCTGTTGGCGGAGGCGGCCTTGCTTTTGAGAGAGAAGCTGAATTTTAATTTTGTAATATTTAACTTACCCTGGAATTTAAAAAATAAATTCTTTGTTGGAAAAGTAGACCTGGTAGGTTTTATAAAGCCCAACTCTGCTATTATAAGCAGTAATAGCAACCCTAATAATATATAAATATATATATATATATAATATTTATATATATTTTTTTATTAAAATGAAAATCATTTTGGACTTGAAATAAATGGCTAAAATAAAAGGATATGAATACCCTTTGGGGCATTTTTTTCCTTAAATGTATACACTTTGCAAAATTTCTGTAATTGGTGTCAATAAAAATGCTGCTGCATTTTGCCCTCTGTAGTCTTCGTAGTGCATTTGTCTATTGCTGGGTGCAAAATGAGCTAACTGAGAATATGTCAGGGAGCTCGCTCTGGTGGGAAAGTTAATCATCTTTATGGTACGTGCACACAGCTTTTCAAGGTGGTCAAAAAAGTTGAGTTTTCAATTTTAAAAAACTTCAGGAATCGCTGCATTTTTATTTCTTTTTTGCTTAATTTGAAGCAGATTTAATAAAGAGCAACTTATTTTTCCCTTTATTTTTTTTTTTTACATAAAAAGAGAATGTAACAAATTTTTACTGCATTTCTATGAGCTTTTAAAGAAAATATTAAAAAAAAATGCATGTAAACATTTGAATGTGATTTTTTTTTCCCTTTTGTGCTAAAGATTTTAAAAATTGTACAAAAACAGAATCAAAATTATTTTGCTCAATCCTGCCCTGTTTCTTCCCTGAAAAAAAACCAAACCCCGAAACATACCCACTTCCATCACCCCCTAAAAAAAAAAAAAAAACCAGCAAAAAAAGCAAACAAAAACTCCACCGATAAAAGATAAACTGGAAAAAAAAACCTCTACAAACCTCCAACAATCCAGGAATAACCAACCACCAACAAAAGAAAAAAAAAAAACCCACTATCCCTCCCCGAAACAAAAACCCACCCCTACAAAAACAAAACAAAAAACAACAAAAAAAAACAAAACAAATCTATACTGACTCCATGCCCCCAAAAAAGGCAAACAACCCCACCCCTGTAAAAAAAACAAAAAAAAAAAACAGAAGCGCAAAAACAAAGAACTCCACCCCAAAAAAAAGCCAAAAAACAAAAAAAAAACCAAACACATTAACCAGTCAAACAAATCACAAAAAAAAAAAAAGAACCTCACCCCAACAAAAAAAAAACACAAACAAAAACTCCCAACAAAACACTAAGAAAAACACAACACTCAACCGGTACAAACCATACACAAAACTCAAAATAAAAAGCAAACAGACCAGACTTTTCAGTTTAATAATAAACTCCAGTGCCATTTATTTTATTCCAAATCCTCAATACATGGGCATAATAAAGTGTTAAAGACAGAAACTCCTCGATTGGACGAAGTCTAAGAAGAATTTTTTGTTTTTTTATTAAAAAAAAATTCTTCAACTGATACAAGAAATCCTGTGTTCGGCCATTGGTACAGAAAACGTCAGTCATGTTGTGGAACACGTGTGTGTATAAAAGCGGCTCTGTCATAATCAGCTTCACAACCATTTTATTATTTATAATCAGCTCAAATACCTGAAAAATATTTAAAAAAAAAAAATGTCCGACACTTCCGAATTGCGTGCGCGGTGCTGATAGCGGTGCGAGCCGACGGCTGTTGCATAACCCTCCGCAGGAAGAGGTAGATTGGACCTGTAAATACAAGTTCTATATGAAGCAGGCGCTGCAGATTTACAGTTATGGAAAAACCGTCAGAAGTTTTTTTTTTTATTTTTTCTCTACATTTTTGTACTTTCGGCAGGCTGCCCTTCGAGTTCATACAGTCATGAAGGAAACCCATTATTCGAAAGTAAAAATCAAGAAAAAAAAAATGTAACAGACATTTGTACGCGAGTCACAATCTTGTCATTTTTTTTAAAGTTTTTTTTTTTTTAATTTTTCTTTTTTAAACCGTTCAGAGGTCATCACGGATAATCAGACCTTACCCCATACTCTCACCCTTTTCCGTCTGTGACTTCAAGGCTACTGTGACCCAATAATACAGTGTAACACCCCTCCGAAAAAAAAAAAAAAACCCCAAAAAATCCTTCAGTCAGCGAGCGCAGATTTACAAGAGGCAAAAAAAACACCCTAAAAATTATTATTTTACAAACTAAATGCTGGAAATCCCAAGTCTTTAGAAATTGATATATAAAACCGACTTGGTTGGAGCAGATTTGTGTCCTGTCCCCCCCCCCCCCCCCCCCCGTTGTGGTCGCTGGCGGCATGTCCAAATTTTTCAGTAAATTTGTAAATTAATGGATTGAGCTGGTCTGGCGATGGGAGATGCTGTATAGTAAGGCTCGGATGGGTCCGCGTCCTATAGTGTGTGCACATGGTCTGATGGGACGAGCTTCGTAACAAAGTGCTCCCTTTTTCCACAAGGGGGCAGCAAAAAAACAAAAAACAAAAATAATCTACGAGAATTCATCATATCTGCATTGTGACATTCTTCACATGGTTGCGTCCGCGTATCTGCTGGTATGGGAATATCCGGCCTCCCATATTGTAGCCCACCCCGGCCTCAATCCCGCGGAAGCGATTGCTGGTACTTCTAGTACTGGTGGCTTTTCGTAAATGAAAATAAACCAACAAAACAAACAAAAATGATAATGAATCGTCATTGATGGTTGGAGGAAGCTGCGGACTTCATGGCAGAAGCTCGTGTTACGGAGGAGGGGGATGGGGCGCCCGTGTGGGAGCTTTGGCAATGAGTCTGGGCGTCTACATGATGCAGCACTTGTTTTTGTGGTTGTGGGGGTCTTTGAATCGTAGTCTCTGCTTTGGCCGGTATTTTTCCAGGTACGTCAGCTGTTTGCTGTTGATGGCGCCTCTGCGCTTTCTACAAATGAAAAACACAAGCTCAGTTACTGATTGGGTACAATGGAGGGAGAGCGGCGAGGGTGGGGACACATTGTTTTTCTGACAGATTGTTAGCTTCCCAAAAAGGAAGGTCAGAGGCGAAGGAAAAACGGACGGACGATCAGAGGCGGAAAAAGGAAGGACGGACGAGCAGAGGCGGAAAAAGGAAGGACGGGAGAAGGAGAAAAAAGGTCAGAGGGGCGAAGGAAGGAAGGAAGGAAGGACGGACGGACGGAAGGACGGACAGACGCAGGCAGGAGAGGGAGGGAGGGAAGGAAGGACAGACGCAGGCAGGAGAGGGAGGGAGGGAAGGAAGGAAGGAAGGAAGGACAGACGCAGGCAGGAGAGGGAGGGAGGGAAGGAAGGAAGGACAGACGCAGGCAGGAGAGGGAGGGAAGGACAGACGCAGGCAGGAGAGGGAGGGAGGGAGGGAGGGAAGGACAGACGCAGGCAGGAGAGGGAGGGAGGGAAGGACAGACGCAGGCAGGAGAGGGAGGGAGGGAAGGACAGACGCAGGCAGGAGAGGGAGGGAGGGAAGGACAGACGCAGGCAGGAGAGGGAGGGAGGGAGGGACAGACGCAGGCAGGAGAGGGAGGGAGGGAGGGAGGGAAGGAAGGACAGACGCAGGCAGGAGAGGGAGGGAGGGAGGGAGGGAAGGAAGGACAGACGCAGGCAGGAGAGGGAGGGAAGGACAGACGCAGGCAGGAGAGGGAGGGAGGGAGGGAAGGACAGACGCAGGCAGGAGAGGGAGGGAAGGGAAGGGAAAGGGAAGGGGAAGGGAAAGGGAAAGGGAAAGGGAAAGGGAAAGGGAAAGGGAAAGGGAAAGGGAAAGGGAAAGGGAAAGGAAGGAAGGAAGGAGAGAGGCAGACAGGAGAGGGGCGAAGGAAGGAAGGTAGGAAGGAAGGTCGGTCGGTCAGAGGCAGGCGGGAGAGGGGCGAAGTAAAGAAGGTCAGAGGCAAGTGGGAAAGGGGTGAAGGAAAAAAAAGGTCAGAAGCAGGAGAAAGGCTAAGAAAGGATAGAGGCGGGAGAGGCAAAAGGAAGGAAAGTCAGAAGTGGAGGAAGGAGGAAAGTCAGAGGTGGAAGAAGGAAGGAAAGTCAGAGGTGAAGGAGAGGGGCAAATGAAGGTCAGAGGTGGGAGAGGGGTGAAGAAAGGGGAGAGGCTGGAGGGGGGGTAGGGAAGGGGGAAAAAAAAAAAAAAAAAAAAAAAAAAAAAAAAAAGGTGAGCATAAGGTATAACACTTACTGCCGAATGAACTGAATGGCGTCTTCATACTTCATCCCGCTCTCGATGAGCGCCAGAGCGACTAGGACAGGAGCCCTAAAACACAGAATAAGAAGAAATCCATCATAGTGAGACTCTGCATGTGAGGCCTTCATTCGGTGCTGACTTTCCATGCCCACATTTAATCGTCACTTTTCATCTCAAATTTTTAGGAGCATAAATGTCAATTAAACTCTTCCTAATTGCTCCCTGCAGATCGCGGCTGATGTGCAGCGCCGGTGGCCCTAGCCCGCAGCACCGGTGGCCCCAGCCCGCAGCGCCTCCCTTTATTAAGCGTGGACACTCCTAATGATTTCTCCTGTGACTTCTGTAAAGGATCCAACACCTGATCTCGATAGTTTCACCTTAAATTCTCTTTTGGATGTAACACCCCCCAGATGTGTGCAGGGGGATCACCGTGACCTTGTGTTCTCTATTTTGGTCTATTTCCATCCCCAGATGTTCTGGCTCGCAGCCCGAGAGCCGCCGTCCTCTCCACGGCCAAAGTAAAGTGCCGCGCCCCACCGGAGAATCCGTCTGCGGAGACAGATTTGACAAATAGACCTCAAAGGGATCATTCATTACATGCGCACGTGGTCTCCGGCGCGGCGTGTCACTGGCTACGGTCCGGGCGCGGGAGGTTTCGTGGGTCAGTAGATAAGCCATATTTCTGGCCGGCCTCCATAAATGCACAGTATTTGCAGAGCTCTGATCCTAGGGATGTGCAGACGGGCAACGCAGGGTACAGAGCCAGTCCTAAACCATTTTTCATCTGCAATGGACGCCCGCGGTCCTCACCTGCCCAGTCCGGCCACGCAGTGCACGGCCACGCAGCAACCTGGATCTTCACAGAATTTTGCTTTCAGCAAGTTGAGCCAGTCGTCCACAATCTTGCTGGGAGGTGGCGCGCCATCATCGAAAGGCCAATCCTGCCAACGAGAAACAAGAAATGAGCGACAGTGCCGAAAATTTGTACTATAATATCCCTACAGGGTTGGCTGCCCCCCCCCCCTCCCCTCACAGTGGTCAGTCTCAGACGCTGCAGCTGCATCCTCCCCCTCTCCCTTACTTCTAGTAGAATTTTTCAAGGACTGAAATGGTTTCTTTTTATTTAATAAATCAGCAAAAGAGAACTTAAAGAAAAGGAAACTCCTCTAGAGGTCTGCGCTGTCGGGAGGCTTTGGGTGGGACACGACGTGGTAGAAGGTGCGGGAATTCACAGGAAATCTGTCTCTCCGGCTGCACACAGCTGAGTGCACACAATGATGGAAGTGGAGGCTTCCAGGAATAACGTCTTATATCCTACTGTCCGAGAAAGACAATGGGGAACTCTGCAAATCTCGAGTCATCTCCTCTACAAAGTGTAAGACTTTCTGCAACAAGGGAGCGGCGGGAGCTGCACCGGGAAGAAGAGGATCCATATTACCACGACCGGAGGAGACGACGACCCTGTGAATCCGGCTGCCGACTCCTCCAGGCGTCCTGGCCAATGTCCTGAAGAGGAGCTGCAGCTGCGCATCATTACCGACAAGAAAAGATGGCTACTTAGTGGGTAATATGTTCCAGATTGCGCACCATGGTGCGCAAACTGGCTCTCTAGAGATGGCAACAGAATTGAGCTGCAGGAGTGGTCGCTGGAAAACAAGGGTGAGGACAGGCCCCAGCGGGTACGACAGGGGCGGGAAAGGTGGACACGGCCCCGGCGGGTACGACAGGGGCGGGAAAGGTGGACACGGCCCCGGCGGGTACGACAGGGGCGGGAAAGATGGACACGGCCCCGGCGGGTACGACAGGGGAGGCGCTGCCCAGTATCATGCCCGCTGCGCTCTGCAGCCGGAGCAGTGGCAGATACGGGCTGGGTTCCGGCAGCGCGCTCGGCTATATATAGTGCCTGTAAACACGTGAGCGGCTGGAGATAAGGCACACACATTACTGGACTTCAAAGCCGTCTCCTGAGCCACAAAAATGGCTTTTCTTTTCCCTGTAAGTGCATTTGAGCTTTGCCCGAATACCCGATGTTCTGGGACGGTCGCCCGGTTCAGAGGGGGGAAGATTTGGAGGATTAATAGTCGGCGGAGGATTTTATAGAGCGAGGCCGCGCAGATCTTCCTGGAAGGCTTCTACACTGAAGGGCAACAGACTGGAAAATCGCCCATCAGCAAACAGCCTGGCACTGCCAAGTATGCCATCCAGGAATCTGCGGAGCCGGGAATGACACCGGCTGCTCCGCAATGCCTGGATGGGCACAGGGATATCACCGCTCGCACCCAGCTTTCCTACAGTCCTGCACGGCTAATCATAGGGAACAGGGGATGCACAAATATCACAAACAAAGCTGTGGCCGCCAATAGAGACGGGGATCAATCCACGCGGCTCAGGAAAGTGAAGAACTAAAGCCCCTCTGTCCGGGGCGGCACAAACACCCCCAGTTTTGTTTTTCTGTCCTCATTGGTCAAGTTGTATGAAAACAAATAAAAACCCGGGCTCAACAGGTAAAGTGTATTACATAAGGGCCTCAGATGTGGAGCGGGCGCAGG
Organism: Anomaloglossus baeobatrachus; assembly: GCF_048569485.1. Taxonomy (NCBI): domain Eukaryota; kingdom Metazoa; phylum Chordata; class Amphibia; order Anura; family Aromobatidae; genus Anomaloglossus; species Anomaloglossus baeobatrachus. Next base: position 23,195,233 of record NC_134358.1, on the reverse strand, counting down.
GGAAAGTTTCCACCGCTCCGTCCTTCAGCTATTTCCAGCTCTAATAATCAGCAACAAACGGAAAGTGCCCCGCTTATCAGAGCGCCGAGTGCGGGGGGGAAAATACATTCTATACCGGAGTTATTTTATATGGCGCACCGGATTATGAGACACCCCAAATTTGGAGAAGAGGAAAAAAAAAAATATATGGGGTCCGTTCTAATCTGGTGGTATCTTACCAGAGAGAGGGGGGAGCGGGGGGGGGTGGGGGTCACAGGAGGCAGGGGCGGTACTGCGAGTAGTACAGAGGGGGCCCCAGATACTCGCGGGTGCTGCTCTGCACGGGGGCCCGTGACGCCACTCTGTGCATGGGAGGGAGGGAGGGGGGGGGGGGGGGGGAAGAATGAGGAGTCACCGGCCATTCTAAAAGGTGTTGGCGGTCGGCGCTTCAAATAATGGTGGTCGGAGTCAGCGCGTGCGCAGAGGAGAGCTCCTTCTGCGCACACGCTGACCCTAGGCGCCATTATTTGAAACCCTGACATCCTCAGAATGCACAGGAGAGAGCGAAAGCGCAAAAGCGCGAAAGACAGAAAAAGAGAAAGAGAAAGATTTATATATTGCACATTCAAAATAAAAAAAAAAATTTGAAAAAGAAAAAAAAAAAACACAATTTAACTAAAGGGAAAGAGCAAAGTAAAATAAAAGTGTACATATTTGGCACATAGAAATGTACACAGGTGTGCGCGGCCCTCGCTCTTACCATGACAGTGATGCCGTCCTTCTCCAGAGGGGTCTTGTCGTAGGTCACCTCGCACACCCTCACCACCGTGGTGGCTCCGTACTTCTTCAGATCCTGGGGAGGAGACATAAGCAGACAGTCAGGGGGCGCCCGGACACCATGGACGGCTTTAACGCATGACGAGACTTTTACATGGGAAAACATCTTATTCTGACATATGTAGCAGAGCTGAGACTAAGGCCGGCGTCACACGCACAGATTTATCGTGCGATCGCACCCGCCCCCGTCGTTTGTGCGTTACGGGCAATTCGTTGCCAGTGGCACAAAGTCGTTAACCCCCCATCACATGCACTTACCTCCCGAACGACCTCGCTGTGGGCGGCAAACATCCTCTTCCTGAAGGCGGAGGGACGTTCGGCGTCACAGCGACGTCACACGGCAGCCGGCCAATAGAAGCGGAGGGGCGGAGATGAGCGGGACGTAACATCCCGCCCACCTCCTTCCTTCTGCATTGCCGGTGGGACGCAGGTAAGCTGTGTTCGTCGTTCCCGGGGTGTCACACGGAGCGATGTGTGCTGCCGCAGGAACGACGAACAACCGGCGCACAGAAGGAGGAACGACTTTATGAAAATGAGCGACGTGTCAACGAGCAACGATAAGGTGAGTATTTTTGCTCGTTCACAGTCGCTCGGAACTGTCACACGCTACGATATCTGACGATGCCGGATGTGTGTCACTAACGACGTGACCCCGACGACATATCGCACGATATACCGTGTGACGCCGGCCTTACGGACACAGATTTTATCTTGAATGTTACATAGGACTGCACATAACTTTTTGCACTGACTACATTTGCAGCTAGAGTTAGTATAAAATCCACAGAATGCCATCATAAACCATCCCGGTCAATGCACAGGGAGGAAGAAACCGCGGCAGTGACGGTCGGATGGCCAACGAGAGACAATTTGCATTTGCAAAAAAATACAAGGTCGTAAATGCAAATCATGGATTTCGGCCCCGGAAACAATTACTGGGCTGTTATTAGTTGGGTACCATGAAACAACATACATATATATATTATATATATATACACACACACATACACACATATATACATAATATATATACACATAATATATATATATATATACACACATATACATATATAATCTATATCTATATATTATATTATATATTTGAAGGGGGGCCACGCTGCGAGGCCGGGACGGCAGTGAAGGGGGGGGCCACGCTGCGAGGCCGGGACGGCAGTGAAGGGGGGGCCACGCTGCGAGGCCGGGACGGCAGTGAAGGGGGGGCCACGCTGCGAGGCCGGGACGGCAGTGAAGGGGGGGCCACGCTGCGAGGCCGGGACGGCAGTGAGGGGGGGGCCACGCTGCGAGGCCGGGACGGCAGTGAAGGTGGGGGGCCACGCTGCGAGGCCAAGACGGCAGTGAAGGTGGGGGGCCACGCTGCGAGGCCGGGACGGCAGTGAGGGGGGGGCCACGCTGCGAGGCCGGGACGGCAGTGAGGGGGGGGGCCACGCTGCGAGGCCAAGACGGCAGTGAAGGTGGGGGGCACGCTGCGAGGCCGGGACGGCAGTGAAGGTGGGGGGCACGCTGCGAGGCCGGGACGGCAGTGAAGGGGGGGGGCACGCTGCGAGGCCGGGACGGCAGTGAAGGGGGGGGGCACGCTGCGAGGCCGGGACGGCAGTGAAGGGAGGGGGGCACGCTGCGAGGCCGGGACGGCAGTGAAGGGGGGGGCACACTGCGAGGCCGGGACGGCAGTGAAGGGGGGCACACTGCGAGGCCGGGACGGCAGTGAAGGGGGGCACACTGCGAGGCCTGAGAGGCGAACGATGAGTATTCGGATGCTTTTTGCCTCGACTCTTGGCTGCGCAGGGTTAATCTGGACAGTAAACACGGGCAGGATTAATTGCAGAGACTTCTCCGCGGTCGGATGATCATTCGCCTTTTTTGTGCTCTCCAAATCCAATTTATTTTTAGTCCACATCAGTTTAGGTTCCCAAACCTCCAATAAGGAGGCGCGCGGTGCTTGGAAGCCGGCCACCCTGCGCCCGGGGACTTAAGACGATGGCGGTTCATGCCGGCTACACAGAAATAGCTCGGTGCTGCCGGCTGCCAAGTCCCCGGCTGTGCACACGGCGAGGAGCGAAGCTCCGGGGCTCGGGCATTAAACTAATACCTGGCACCTTCCATCACATCATGCCGAAGTCTCCAGTCACACCCAAAGCTGTGGACAAGCTCGCAGCTCTGAATCTGTGCAGGCAGCAAACTGACGACATAGCCGGGATCCTCAGCGCTCCAGAGCCTTGAAGGCAAAAACTGCCGAGGTGTAACGTTACCCCAAATCCATGCGCAGAAGTCCCCAATTATAACAACGCGTCTGCTAAGGTACTGTCATTACTTGGACGCCCCGATCGTGCAGCGCGGGAAGAGGCGACACTTTCTACAATCTGACGAGGCACCAATGTGCGGGACAGCGGGGGCTCAGACGTACCGAAATCTGGGACCATGGATGGAGTAAAGTGGACACGATCATAAAGGGAGGCTGGGATTGGAGCTTTGCAGAATGTGGATCAGAAGGAAAGTTTGGGGTTTGGTTGTTTGCAAGTGGTTAAATGGGCGATGAAGGGTCTGCAAAGTTCTCATAACATACCAACTATAATATCCTATAGGAGAAATATCCTTCCTGCTCCATCTAGGAGCCACTTCTATCGGCCTCTTGGGCTCAACATTCCCTCTGAACTACAGCGAAAATCTGTCTGGGTCAAAGCTAGAGACTCCCGAATCACTGAGGAATCGCATTACAGCTGCCGGCTGATACTATACTCAGGGGAGGTGAAGAATGAAGGGGAGGCAGGAAAACTAGAAGGCAGCAGCACCATCTGACCAGGGCACGTGTGATAAATGTCCTCCATGCTGCTGCTTTCTATTCTAGGGTTCTCTCAACCAGTAAAAAGCAGTACAGCTGCACAATATCCTCTATGCTGCTGTCTTCTCTCACCCCAGAACTGGGATTCACAGTTACACTGCTTGGTACAGCTGCTCAATGTCTTCCATACTGCTGCTGCTTTCTAGGGTTTACCCTCACCCAGAGCTGGATTCACAGCTACACCACTCAGTACAGCTGTAATGTCCTCCATGCTGCTGCTTTCTAGGGTTTACCCTCACTCAGAGCTGGATTCACAGTTACACTGCTTGGTACAGCTGCACAATGTCCTCCATGCTGCTGTTTTCTAGGGTTTACCCTCACCCAGAGCTGGATTCACAGCTTAACCGCTCAGTACAGATTCACAATATCCTCTATGCTGCTGTTTCCTAGGGTTCTCTCTCAACCAGGGATGTATTCACAGCTACACCACTCAGAGCAGCTGCACAATGTCCTCCATGCTACTGCTGCTTTCTAGGGTTTTCTCTCACCCCGTAAAAAGCAGTACAGCTGCACAATATCCTCTATGCTGCTGTCTTCTCTCACCCCAGAGCTGGGATTCACAGTTACACTGCTTGGTACAGCTGCTCAATGTCTTCTATACTGCTGCTGCTTTCTAGGGTTTACCCTCACCCAGAGCTGGGATTCACAGCTACACCACTCAGTACAGCTGTAATGTCCTCCATGCTGCTGCTTTCTAGGGTTTACCCTCACTCAGAGCTGGATTCACAGTTACACTGCTTGGTACAGCTGCACAATGTCCTCCATGCTGCTGTTTTCTAGGGTTTACCCTCACCCAGAGCTGGATTCACAGCTTAACCGCTCAGTACAGATTCACAATATCCTCTATGCTGCTGTTTCCTAGGGTTCTCTCTCAACCAGGGATGTATTCACAGCTACACCACTCAGAGCAGCTGCACAATGTCCTCCATGCTACTGCTGCTTTCTAGGGTTTTCTCTCACCCCGTAAAAAGCAGTACGGCTGCACAATATCCTCTATGCTGCTGTCTTCTCTCACCCCAGAGCTGGGATTCACAGTTACACTGCTTGGTACAGCTGCTCAATGTCTTCTATACTGCTGCTGCTTTCTAGGGTTTACACTCACTCAGAGCTGGATTCACAGCTACACCACTCGGTACAGCTGTAATGTCCTCCATGCTGCTGCTTTTATAGGGGTTACTCACGCAGTGCTGGATTCACAGCTACACCACTCGGTACAGCTGCACAATATCCTCCATGCTGCTGCTTTCTAGGGTTTACGCTCACCCAGTGCTGGATTCACAGCTACACCACTCAATACAGCTGCTCCATGTCCTCCATGCTGCTGCTTTCTAGGGTTTTCTCTCAGAGCTGCATTCACAGCTTAACAGCTCAGTACAGATGCACAATGTCTTCCATTCTGCCGCTTTATAGTGTCTTCAGAGCTGTATTCACAGTTACACTGCTTGGTACAGCTGCTCAATATCCTCTATGCTGCGACTTTCTAGGGTTTTCTCACAACCAGACATGTAATCAAAGCTAGACTGCCCAGTATAGCTGCGCAACGTCCTCCATGCTGCTGCATTCTAGTGTTCTCTCTCACCCAGAGCTGGATTCACAACTAAACATCTCAGTACAGATTCACAAAATCCTCTATGCTGCTGTTTCCTAGGGTTCCCTCTCAACCAGGGATGTATTCACAGCTACACAGCTCAGAAGCTGCACTGTATCCTCCATGCTGCTGCTTTCTAGGATTTAAACTCACCAAGAGCTGTATTCACAGCTACACCACTCAGTACAGCTGCACAATATCCTCCATGCTGCTGATTTCTAGGGTTCTCTCACCCAAAAGGTGTGTTTACAGCTATACTGCTCAGTACAGCTATTCAATGTCCTCACTGCTGCTGCTTTGTAGCGTTTTCTCTCACCTTGAGCTGTATTCATAGCTACACTGCTCAGTACAGCTGTACAATATTCTCCATGCTGCTGCTTTTTAGTGTTTTCTTTCACTCTAGTGCTGGATTCACAGCTACGCCGCTCTGTACCACTGTACAATGTCCTCCATGCTACTTCTGAACATGTGACATATAAAACAAACTAGGAATCCCTCATGTCTGTGTATGGGAGACGTCATTAGCAGTAAGTCTCTACCTACTAGCTCAGAGGCAACTGTATATTAAATATGGAGGCTAAAGAGGAAAAATGCAGTACAATTCACATGATGGCAAGAAATAGTATTATTCTGCAATGGCAGGAAAGCGTTCACCGCAAAGAAAATTTCGGCTCATCTCTAAGGCTCCAATGCCGAATTAATGGAATTGAAACCTTAGGGATAAATGTCAGTGTTCTCCACAATACAAGGTGCGTCGGTCAGCGTCACTCACCTCTATGAAGGTATTGAGCGTGGCGTTGGTGGGGTTGTGGGTGATCAGGAAGCGCATGTTTTTGTAGCAGACTTCCACTGGTGCTGGGCGATTAATCCGAGCCATGGCGAAACGTTCAAGAGGTACAAAGGAGTAGATAAAAACGTACAAAAGAAACGCAGAACACAAATATTGTGCAAAATCTCTTAAAAAAAAAACAAAAAAAAAAACCCCACCCAAACCAGTAAAAGGGTCGGGAGGCTGTAGGGTAACGGCCCGCGCACAAGGCTCAGGATCCGGATCCAAAAAAGTTTAACACTTAAGTTTCAGAGACTTTTCCTTCCGTATATTAATATACTTAAAAAAAAAAAAAATCTTAGTGATGAGTCCTGGCAGCTCAGAGGAAAACAGCTGATCCTATTGGACCGATCACGTTACCCCATCTGGATATACTGTGAATTTTACGGCCGCGGCGGACTGTGACCGGACAACAGGGTTCCAGAGATGCAAGAGTCTTCTGCTGGAGAACTGAGCACAGAGGCCTCTAATGGTGCGCGCTGCCCGCGAGCCGGCTCCGGAGCAATGCCACAGGCGTGAAATTCATGCGGAGAGATGGTGTTGGGCGTGACAGTATTCAAAGGTGTTTTTCAGCAGCTCCATATATCTCCAAAGTCAGAACTGGAAGAAATAGAAAAAGAAAAAACAAAAAAATTAGCAGTGTGCCATGTCAGTTAATTACGTGCATCACACTTTACAGCAGGTTGGAAAGGGAGATGTTCAAAAAGGGAAGTGATTGCGCAATACTGACACCTAGAGGTCAATATGGTAATTGCACTTAATTGTTTTAGCCTTTTTTGGACAGCAATTCTTTATCTTACTTTTCCCCCTTTATCTTTGAGGCAGCCATATGAAGGCCTGTCTTTTTCTGGGACAAAGTCTTCAAATTACACCATTCATTTTACCATATAATGCACATAAAAAAATTAAAAAAATTATATAATATATATATATATATATATATATATATATATATATATATATATATATATATATATATATATATATATATATATATATATATATATATATATATATATATATATATAGTGTGTTAAATGGTCAGGAAAGAATTAGGTTGTAAAAAAAAAAATATAAAATATAAGATTAAATGTAGAAAAAATAAAATGTAACAATATAAAATAAAAAGTATTACATTTTATATTTGTAAATTACATCGTAAATTACATTTTCTAATATATTTATATATTACATTTAATATAAATAAAAATGTAATATACATTACATTTTATATTTATAAATTACATTTTATAAAATTTTTATTTTTATTTATTCGTAAACTACATTTTCTATTATAAATTACATTTTATATTATATATTTATAAATTACATTTTCTTCTATATTTCTTTTTTATATATTACATTTTCTTGTAATATATAAATAAAATGTAATACATTTTATTTTATATTAAATTAGATTTTATATTTGTAAATTACATTTTTTATTACATTTAACATATATATTCTTATATTAAATGTAATATAATATAGATATAAATATACATTACATTTATAAATTACATTATATATTTTTATTTTATTGTATATTCGTAAACTACATTTTCTATTATAAATTAAATTTTATATTATATATTTCTAAATTATATTTTCTCAAAATAAAAATCTATAATATAATTTAGAAATATACAATATAAAATTTAATTTATAATAGAAAATGTAGTTTACGAATATACAAAATAAAAATATATAATGTAATTTATAAATGAAATTTATATTACATTTTATTATATCTATATTAAATTTAATATAAAAATATATATGTTAAAAAATGTAATAAACATATATATTTTTATATTAAATTTAATATAGATATAATAAAATGTAATATACATTACATTTCTAAATTACATTATTTTTATTTTATTGTAAATTCGTAAACTACATTTTCTATTATATATATTTCTAAATTATTTTTAATATATAAATAAAATACATATATACACATATATATATTATATATACATATATATACACATATACATACACATACACACATATATATATATATATATATATATATATATATATATATATATATATATATATATATATATATATATACACACACACACATACATATACACACACATACATATACACACACATACATATACACACACATACATATACACACACATACATATACACACACATACATAATAAAAATGTGAATAAAATAAAAAATGTAACACACAGGTTTGTGTCCAGTAGCCACATTGGTGGTCCGTGGCTGTCGGCCCTGTGAACCACCTCCAACCTGCACCCCACCAGTGCCTTCTCCGGTGAGACATCACATATGACGCGCTGCAGCCGTTTTGAGCCCACCGGCTACCTCCACGTGGCCATTGTTTTCCCAGTTAGCTGCGGCACAGTCCGCTGCATGGCATGTCGTGGAGTTATTCTCTCCCGGGCTACAATAAGCGTTCCCTTACAGTGGCACCATATGGCGGCACACTGGAGCCAACCTTCTACATGAACAGACATGAACTCCTCCACGTATGTGGATAACAGCACAAACCTTTTGGATAAATATGTATGTGTGGGCGCACGTCTCCAGAAGCCAATCCCTCGCTGGTGGCAATAATTAGCACATCCAGAATTAGAAGACAGCGCAGCACAGCCGGCAGTCACAGTGTATGGAGCGGGTGCAGACTGCGCAGCACAGCTGGTAGTCACAGTGTATGGAGCGGGTGCAGACTGTGCAGCACAGCCGGCAGTCACAGTGTATGGAGCGGGTGCAGACTGTGCAGCACAGCCGGCAGTCACAGTGTATGGAGCGGGTGCAGACTGTGCAGCACACCCGGCAGTCACAGTGTATGGAGCAAGTGCAGACTGTGCAGCACAGCCGGCAGTCACAGTGTATGGAGCAAGTGCAGACTGTGCAGCACAGCCAGCAGTCACAGTGTATGGAGCGGGTGCAGACTGTGCAGCACAGCCGGCAGTCACAGTGTATGGAGCGGGTGCAGACTGTGCAGCACAGCCGGCAGTCACAGTGTATGGAGCGGGTGCAGACTGTGCAGCACAGCCGGCAGTCACAGTGTATGGAGCAGGTGCAGCTCCTGAGCCTGCTCCATACACGTGCACCAGACGTGACACACGGGTAGGGTTTCTTCTTCTGGAGAGCACCGGTTGGGTTTGGGACACATAGGTTGGGCAATGCTCCCTGGAATTCGCTCTGCTCCAGGAGGACGAGAGTGGCTCTGGTGGAACGTTGCACGGGACCACGGATGGTCTTGCCTTTTAAGCTTGGCCTGGACGGCCCACCTCTCCCACAGACGGGGTATTTTTGACCCTTATATCTCCGTCCTCACAGCACATACACCCAATCATCGAGCCCTGACCCCATTTTTCGGAGGCTGAGGTTTGCAGCCGGTTGAGCCTCCGGTGAGAGGTTGAGGACTGTGGTCACGGCGGTGCACCCGGCTTCCTATCCGGACCTCTATATATAGCAGAGTATGGATCACATGGACGCCCCGGGGTGAGACACACAAAGCACATGTCTATCAGATGACATACGAGTGGAGGTGGGGAAGACGCAGAATAGGAGGACGATCCCACCCAAGGTGACATCATTCTGGAAGAGACTGGTCCCACTATTTTTAGCAGGCCTGATACAATGACCGGCCAGTAAACCCGTGAGTCAGGGCCCGATGCGTCACTGCGCTCTGATCTCGATCTTGTAGTGACCTACATGGGCTGTCATGGCTCGGAGGGATATTCGGCAGTGAAGTGTTTGCTCCTTGTGCTCCGCTGTGGGGGAGGGGAGGGACGAGGACACGTCATGGTTGTTGTGATAAAGGTCAAACTGGTCAGTTTTGGGAAAAAAAAAAGACTCAACACCCATCAATATGTGGCCTCCCAACCTTTGCCTTACAGCAGATGTCAGATGAGAGAGGGATGGGGCTGATTGATTCCAACATGCCCGATCCCAGTGTTCTGGGTGAGGGGGGGGGGGGTGAGCGGTGTGGCGGTAACTCCCCATTTGGGTGAATCCAGTGTGAATGTGTATGGAGGGTCATGAGATGTATTCCCCAAACACGAGTGCGCAGCCGCGATCATGCACCTCTGATATTTCAGTGTTCGGTCCTTTCGTTACCAACTGCCCGATTATTCGCTTTCCGATATCTGCCGGGGAGATCTGGGACCCCCATATACATCAGATTCTTCCTAATTTTAGAAACTGTATTTTACCCATCCACAGTCTGGTGCTCACAGATTAAAAGGGCTGAGCTGCAGTACCGCACACAGCCTGTAGGCAATGGTGGCGCTATTGTCAGTCTCCTTTATGTGTTACTATGAAATACAGTATGAGATCAGATGAGGAATTAATAAGCCCACCGCCCCTCCTGAGGATACATAGCCCGAGTGTCACGTGGCCTCCGCTTTATAGAAGCTGCTGGATTAATTACTGCCGATGACCATGACAGAAGTACGATCTGATGTGGGAACGACAAAAGGGGTATTCCCATCTCCAAGATCCTATCCCAATATGTAGTAGGCAAAATAATATTAAATACCTCCAATTAGAAATGTAGTATAGCTCTCCTGATTAGTTATGTCTCACCTCATGTGCAGGGCATTGCAGCTTAGCTATCAAATGGTTAGGACCATGAGTAACTAACTGACTCACTATATGAGTGGTCGTACCCATGGATACCTAAGCTGCAATGCCCTGCACATGAGGTAAGAGACATAACTAATCAGGAGAACTATACTACATTTGTAATTGGAGGCATTTAATATTATTAAACCTACTACATATTGGGGATAGGATCTTGGAGATAGGAATAACTACTGTATTAAATCTAGAAAGGGAACGTGAGCGGGAACGGCCCCCAATCCTGCTGCAGGCGGTGAGAGTAGAAGCCACCCCAAGGTGATGCTACCTAAATGGCCGCTGACAGAAGAGAGGGCCCTAGAGCGATACCGCCTCCATACCTGCTGACAGGAGAGGGTACCCGGGCAATGCCACCTCCATACCTTCCGACAGGAGAGGGTCCCCGGGCAATGCCGCCTCCATACCTTCCGACAGGAGAGGGTCCCCGGGCGATGCCGCCTCCATACCTGCCGACAGGAGAGGGTCCCCGGGCGATGCCGCCTCCATACCTGCCGACAGGAGAGGGTCCCCGGGCAATGCCGCCTCCATACCTGCCGACAGGAGAGGGTCCCCGGGCAATGCCGCCTCCATACCTGCCGACAGGAGAGGGTCCCCGGGCAATGCCGCCTCCATACCTGCCGACAGGAGAGGGTCCCCGGGCAATGCCGCCTCCATACCTGCCGACAGGAGAGGGTCCCCGGGCAATGCCGCCTCCATACCTGCCGACAGGAGAGGGTCCCCGGGCAATGCCGCCTCCATACCTGCCGACAGGAGAGGGTCCCCGGGCAATGCCGCCTCCATACCTGCCGACAGGAGAGGGTCCCCGGGCAATGCCGCCTCCATACCTGCCGACAGGAGAGGGTCCCCGGGCAATGCCGCCTCCATACCTGCCGACAGGAGAGGGTCCCCGGGCAATGCCGCCTCCATACCTGCCGACAGGAGAGGGTCCCCGGGCAATGCCACCTCCATACCTGCCGACAGGAGAGGGTCCCCGGGCAATGCCACCTCCATACCTGCCGACAGGAGAGGGTCCCCGGGCGATGCCACCTCCATACCTGCCGACAGGAGAGGGTCCCCGGGCGATGCCACCTCCATACCTGCCGACAGGAGAGGGTCCCCGGGCGATGCCGCCTCCATACCTGCCGACAGGAGAGGGTCCCCGGGCAATGCCGCCTCCATACCTGCCGACAGGAGAGGGTCCCCGGGCAATGCCGCCTCCATACCTGCCGACAGGAGAGGGTCCCCGGGCAATGCCGCCTCCATACCTGCCGACAGGAGAGGGTCCCCGGGCAATGCCACCTCCATACCTGCCGACAGGAGAGGGTCCCCGGGCGATGCCACCTCCATACCTGCCGACAGGAGAGGGTCCCCGGGCGATGCCACCTCCATACCTGCCGACAGGAGAGGGTCCCCGGGCAATGCCACCTCCATACCTGCCGACAGGAGAGGGTCCCCGGGCGATGCCACCTCCATACCTGCCGACAGGAGAGGGTCCCCCGGGCGATGCCACCTCCATACCTGCCGACAGGAGAGGGTCCCCGGGCAATACCACCTCCATACCTGCCGACAGGAGAGGGTCCCCGGGCGATGCCACCTCCATACCTGCCGACAGGAGAGGGTCCCCGGGCAATGCCACCTCCATACCTGCCGACAGGAGAGGGTCCCCGGGCAATGCCACCTCCATACCTGCTGACAGGAGAGGGTACCCGGGCGATGCCACCTCCATACCTGCTGACAGGAGAGGGTCCCCGGGCAATGCCACCTCCATACCTGCCGACAGGAGAGGGTCCCCGGGCAATGCCACCTCCATACCTGCCGACAGGAGAGTGTCCCCGGGCAATGCCACCTCCATACCTGCTGACAGGAGAGGGTCCCCGGGCAATGCCACCTCCATACCTGCTGACAGGAGAGGGTCCCCGGGCAATGCCACCTCCATACCTGCTGACAGGAGAGGGTACCCGGGCGATGCCACCTCCATACCTGCTGACAGGAGAGGGTCCCCGGGCAATGCCACCTCCATACCTGCCGACAGGAGAGGGTCCCCGGGCAATGCCACCTCCATACCTGCTGACATGTGTGTACAAGCTGCTGGGGGGATTCATAGATTAATCTGTGAGCCGGACCCCCACTCCTCTTGGCTTTGTAATGTCCCGTCTGAAGTGTACAGTGCTGCGGTATATGATGGCACTATATGGATAAAAATCATTATTACATGCCGCGGTCATGTGACCATCTCCCCCCAACTGTTTACACTGAAGGGGCCAAAGTTCAGTCCAAACTGAGCCGCATTGTTTAGGGCTGGCAGAGGCAGACCCTACGGGGGGGGGGCGGTTCAGTTCTCAGGGGGCCTCATTTTTCCCCCCTTAAATAGGTGGTTGCTGCGGTTTTTATAAACTGTTTTGCGTTAAAAAAAAAAAAAAAAAAAAAGGAAAGGAAAAAAGTTTTTCTTGTGCTCATTAGAAAGACCCAGCGCTCTCGGGAGGGGGCAGTTTTGGGGGCGGCCACTAATGTTCTGACGCCGCAGATCTGCGCGTATCGTCAATCAGTGACGTCACCCCCCATTTATGGTGGGATTTGAGAATGATTCCCTCTGAACCCGCCACAAAATCCGCAGATCCTGGAGGGGAGCAAGAAGGGTTTATTCAAAGGATAAGTAAAAAAGAAAAAACAAACAAAAAAAAAAAACACAACCCAAAACAAAACCCCCCTCCCTCCTGTGTCACGTCTGTGGTCTCCTGTCATAGCATCTTGTGCCCCCTGGAGTCCATTACAGGAGGTCGGGGGGCACAGAGATCGCCAGGGGGAGGGGAAAAAAAAAAAAAAAAAAAAAAAAAAAAAAAAAGTGTATCCCCCAGAAAAATTGGCTAATTCTGCACAGTCTGGTGCTGCGCCTGCGGAGTTTGCTCAGATGTAGGAGGGGGCGCGGACGCTGCCTCCTGCAGGCACAAGAATCAGTATCTGGAGCCGGATACAAAATGTCACGCTGGATTCATCACCCGGTAACGTCAGCCCCGGGGGTACCAGCAGAAGAATCAGCCCCTCCGCACAGCAGCCCCCCAACAATCCGCTGACCACGAGACGCAGCCGAGACCAGGAGCGACCGACAGCCACGGAAGGATGCTCACTTGCCCTCCATTCATCCCATGACTAACACTACAGTCACCCTCTACCCAGCCCAAACTGGCTGATACCAGTGAGCAGTAGCCTGCCTTCACCAGCTCTGCAATCATAGGGAGCGGTAAGGTCATACTGTGTCATTATGTGACAGCATGGAAGCCTGGAGAAGGCACAGGGGGGGCTGCACGTACAAACCTCCGATACTGATTATAGGGGACCCCTGCCTCGGTGTACATAGAGGCTGCATGTACAGACCCGATACTGATTATAGGGGTCCCCCGCCCCGGTATATATAGAGGCTGTATGTACAGACCCGATACTGATTATAGGGGTCCCCTGCCCCGGTATATATAGAGGCTGTATGTACAGACCTGATACCAGTAGTAGTTGCAGGGGATCCTGGCAGTGCCTGCTCTCCTCTACACTGTGGCTGGCCGTGTAGAGCGCTCCTCTATGGCACACTGGCACGCTGTGCAGAGCTCTCCTCCTCGGCACCCCGTGGCACGCTGTGCAGGGCTCTCACCCTTCGGCACCCTGTTCCGGCTCTCTTCGGTAGGCTGTGCAGGCCTCTGCTCAGCACCCTGCGCTGGCTCTCCTCCTCAGCACTCTGTGGCACGCTGCGCCGGCTCTCCTCCTTGGCACCCTGTGGCTGGCTATGCAGAGCTCTCCTCCTCGGCAGGCTGTGGAGAGCTCTCCTTTGCACCCTGTGGCACGCTGCGCCGGCTCTCCTCCTTGGCACCCTGTGGCTGGCTATGCAGAGCTCTCCTCCTCGGCAGGCTGTGAAGAGCTCTCCTTTGCACCCTGTGGCACGCTGCGCCGGCTCTCCTCCTTGGCACCCTGTGGCTGGCTATGCAGAGCTCTCCTCCTCGGCAGGCTGTGGAGAGCTCTCCCTGGCACCCTGTGGCACGCTGTGCCGGCTCTCTTCGGCACCCTGTGGCAGGCTATGCAGAGCTCTCCTCCTCGGCAGGCTGTGCAGGGCTCCGCACAGAACCAGTCGCAGCTGCCCGCAGCACACGATGCTGACACCGTCACACACTACTTGCACTTGTAAGGCTCTTACAGTAACTAATCCCTACACAAATGCGCTTTTCTTCCTCCTCCTCCTCCTCGCTCAGGGCTGTTGTGTGGATCCAGGTTGTCAGCAGGGCGCAGTCTCCGCTATGGCAGCTGACTATTCACACACAGGAATGTATCTCCATTACACGGTGCAGGGGACTCCCATCTGTAATATCACCGGAGGAAACGGGGCACACTGCACCCCAGATACACTCCAGGGGAGGGCACGCTACTGCTCCCCGTTATCAGCCACTGGAGAACAGGGATATGCAATTGTAGGAAAGGTGACTACAATCTATTACTCCCTGTTATCAGCCATTACTGGGGGAGGAGACTGTAGGACAGGTGAGTACAATTACTCCCTGTTATCAGCCACTACTGGGGGAGGAGACTGCAGGACAGGCGAGTACAGTCTATTACTCTCTATCAGCCATCACTGGGGGGGAGGAGACTGTAGGACAGGTGAGTGCATTCTATTGCTCCCAGTTATCAGCCATTACTGGGGGGGGGGCTGTGGGATGAGTGCGGCCATGTCCCCCCCCCCACCATGTGTGTGTGTGTGTGTGTATATATGGTCACCTATACCGTGCCTACTCTACCCGTGGCCCAATAGAGACGCTGCCGGACTATTAGGTGGGGATGTTGGGGTCCGGTCTGTGATGTGGGGTGAGGTTGGCTGTGGAGGGGCTGCATGTTTTCGGGGTCCGGTCTGTGATGTGGGGTGAGGCTGGCTGTGGAGGGGCTGCATGCTTTCGGGGTCCGGTCTGATGTGGGGTGAGGCTGGCTGTGGAGGGGCTGCATGTTTTCGGGGTCCGGTCTGTGGTGTGGGGTGAGGCTGGCTGTGGAGGGGCTGCATGTTTTCGGGGTCCGGTCTGTGATGTGGGGTGAGGTTGGCTGTGGAGGGGCTGCATGTTTTCGGGGTCCGGTCTGTCATGTTGGGTGAGGTTGGCTGTGGAGGGGCTGCATGTTTTCGGGGTCCGGTCTGATGTGGGGTGAGGCTGGCTGTGGAGGGGCTGCATGTTTTCGGGGTCCGGTCTGTGGTGTGGGGTGAGGCTGGCTGTGGAGGGGCTGCATGTTTTCGGGGTCCGGTCTGTGATGTGGGGTGAGGTTGGCTGTGGAGGGGCTGCATGTTTTCGGGGTCCGGTCTGTCATGTGGGGTGAGGTTGGCTGTGGAGGGGCTGCATGTTTTCGGGGTCCGGTCTGATGTGGGGTGAGGCTGGCTGTGGAGGGGCTGCATGTTTTCGGGGTCCGGTCTGTGATGTGGGGTGAGGTTGGCTGTGGAGGGGCTGCATGTTTTCGGGGTCCGGTCTGATGTGGGTTGAGGCTGGCTGTGGAGGGGCTGCATGTTTTCGGGGTCCGGTCTGATGTGGGGTGAGGCTGGCTGTGGAGGGGCTGCATGTTTTCGGGGTCCGGTCTGTCATGTGGGGTGAGGTTGGCTGTGGAGGGGCTGCATGTTTTCGGGGTCCGGTCTGTGATGTGGGGTGAGGTTGGCTGTGGAGGGGCTGCATGTTTTCGGGGTCCGGTCTGTCATGTGGGGTGAGGTTGGCTGTGGAGGGGCTGCATGTTTTCGGGGTCCGGTCTGTGATGTGGGGTGAGGTTGGCTGTGGAGGGGCTGCATGTTTTCGGGGTCCGGTCTGTGATGTGGGGTGATGCTGGCTGTGGAGGGGCTGCATGTTTTCGGGGTCCGGTCTGTGATGTGGGGTGAGGCTGGCTGTGGAGGGGCTGCATGTTTTCGGGGTCCGGTCTGTGATGTGGGGTGATGCTGGCTGTGGAGGGGCTGCATGTTTTCAGGGTCTGGTCTGTGATGTGGGGTGAGGTTGGCTGTGGAGGGGCTGCATGTTTTCGGGGTCCGGTCTGTGATGTGGGGTGAGGCTGGCTGTGGAGGGGCTGCATGTTTTCGGGGTCCGGTCTGTGGTGTGGGGTGAGGTTGGCTGTGGAGGGGCTGCATGTTTTCGGGGTCCGGTCTGTGATGTGGGGTGAGGTTGGCTGTGGAGGGGCTGCATGTTTTCGGGGTCCGGTCTGTGATGTGGGGTGAGGCTGGCTGTGGAGGGGCTGCATGTTTTCGGGGTCCGGTCTGTGGTGTGGGGTGAGGTTGACTGTGGAGGGGCTGCATGTTTTCGGGGTCCGGTCTGTGATGTGGGGTGAGGCTGGTAACGGAGACACATCGCTCTCTGTACTCAGCCATTCAGAAGGCCTGTGCTGCCATGGTAACAGCCGGGCCTGATGATGGCGGCTGTAATAGGAAAACCCTGCAGACACCATCAAGGTGTAAAATATTGCAATTGAAATGGGCGACGTGTCAGCGACATCACACGGTGCCTGGAAAATGCCGAGCGCACAGAAGCCTCCCCTCCCCCGCACCGGGGCCCTGGGAAGGAGACCGCCTCCATAACATGGTCTTAAAGGGCCAAGGAATACAGGAGATGGGCGCAGGGGGCAGCAAGCGGTCACATGGGGGGGCACAGCAGACCCATATCCTAGAAAGTGTGCGGTCCTGGCAATAACCCATTAAACCTCATGTTCAACATTCCCACTTCTGCTTGCTGTCAGTGAATCAAAACAATCACTGATCTAGGGGACACCAGCCAGAGAAAACACTGCCGGCAGCCAGCAAAGGCGCTCAACACAGTGAAATCCTAGGTGCATTGCTCACAGACCTTTTTGATTTGCATACTTCCCAGGGGGCAATGCACCTAGGATTTCACTGTGTTGAGCGCCCTCGCTGGCTGCCGGCAGTGTTTTCTCTGGCTGGTCTCCCCGAGATCAGTGATTGTTTTGTCTTGTTGGTCTACTAGGCATTGCTCCCACCCAGCCAGAATCCTACTCCACACTGATGAGGGGCAATACCCCGAAACAGCTGTCTGTGGATGGATACCTGGCCTTGGTATTTACCTTGTCATATCTTTAAACTTGTCAAAGAGCTGGATATTGACTTATAGGGCCACTTAATATGGTGATTATGGTGGTCTCCTAAAAAGAGCCACTCCTCGGCTAGGTCCTTCCCGGAGGGATATCTGGCTATTTCCCGTGTCGAGACTCCTAACGGACCTTTTCTGATTTGCTGCCAGTGAATGTGAGGGCCGACCATTTCCAGCTGAACCCCACACAAGGTCAGAGGCAAAGATGGTGCCCATTCACCAGCGCAAGCAGGGATCTTGAAAATAGCAAGGGGAAAAAAAAAAAAAAAAAGAGCCCCTCACCCTTATTCACCGCTCAAAAGTAAAAGTGGTAGACCAATTCTACCTAAATCGCCGGTCGGGTTAACACCAAGACAGAGGAAGTGTTAACGTTCCCTGTGCAGGGATTACAGTGTCCAGGAGGCGGAGCTTTCATGTTAAAGAGTCCTGGACTCTTACTGCTCCTAAGCACCTCCCCTCTGCGAGTCCCCTGAATGGACCGAACAGGGAGGGGAAAGACCGAACAGGGAGGGGAAAGACCGAACAGGGAGGGGAAAGACCGAACAGGGAGGGGAAAGACCGAACAGGGAGGGGAAAGACCGAACAGGGAGGGGAAAGACCGAACAGGGAGGGGAAAGACCGAACAGGGAGGGGAAAGACCGAACAGGGAGGGGAAAGACCGAACAGGGAGGGGAAAGACCGAACAGGGAGGGGAAAGACCGAACAGGGAGGGGAAAGACCGAACAGGGAGGGGAAAGACCGAACAGGGAGGGGAAAGACCGAACAGGGAGGGGAAAGACCGAACAGGGAGGGGAAAGACCGAACAGGGAGGGGAAAGACCGAACAGGGAGGGGAAAGACCGAACAGGGAGGGGAAAGACCGAACAGGGAGGGGAAAGACCGAACAGGGAGGGGAAAGACCGAACAGGGAGGGGAAAGACCGAACAGGGAGGGGAAAGACCGAACAGGGAGGGGAAAGACCGAACAGGGAGGGGAAAGACCGAACAGGGAGGGGAAAGACCGAACAGGGAGGGGAAAGACCGAACAGGGAGGGGAAAGACCGAACAGGGAGGGGAAAGACCGAACAGGGAGGGGAAAGACCGAACAGGGAGGGGAAAGACCGAACAGGGAGGGGAAAGACCGAACAGGGAGGGGAAAGACCGAACAGGGAGGGGAAAGACCGAACAGGGAGGGGAAAGACCGAACAGGGAGGGGAAAGACCGAACAGGGAGGGGAAAGACCGAACAGGGAGGGGAAAGACCGAACAGGGAGGGGAAAGACCGAACAGGGAGGGGAAAGACCGAACAGGGAGGGGAAAGACCGAACAGGGAGGGGAAAGACCGAACAGGGAGGGGAAAGACCGAACAGGGAGGGGAAAGACCGAACAGGGAGGGGAAAGACCGAACAGGGAGGGGAAAGACCGAACAGGGAGGGGAAAGACCGAACAGGGAGGGGAAAGACCGAACAGGGAGGGGAAAGACCGAACAGGGAGGGGAAAGACCGAACAGGGAGGGGAAAGACCGAACAGGGAGGGGAAAGACCGAACAGGGAGGGGAAAGACCGAACAGGGAGGGGAAAGACCGAACAGGGAGGGGAAAGACCGAACAGGGAGGGGAAAGACCGAACAGGGAGGGGAAAGACCGAACAGGGAGGGGAAAGACCGAACAGGGAGGGGAAAGACCGAACAGGGAGGGGAAAGACCGAACAGGGAGGGGAAAGACCGAACAGGGAGGGGAAAGACCGAACAGGGAGGGGAAAGACCGAACAGGGAGGGGAAAGACCGAACAGGGAGGGGAAAGACCGAACAGGGAGGGGAAAGACCGAACAGGGAGGGGAAAGACCGAACAGGGAGGGGAAAGACCGAACAGGGAGGGGAAAGACCGAACAGGGAGGGGAAAGACCGAACAGGGAGGGGAAAGACCGAACAGGGAGGGGAAAGACCGAACAGGGAGGGGAAAGAACGAACAGGGAGGGGAAAGAACGAACAGGGAGGGGAAAGAACGAACAGGGAGGGGAAAGACCGAACAGGGAGGGGAAAGACCGAACAGGGAGGGGAAAGACCGAACAGGGAGGGGAAAGACCGAACAGGGAGGGGAAAGACCGAACAGGGAGGGGAAAGACCGAACAGGGAGGGGATAGACCGAACAGGGAGGGGAAAGACCGAACAGGGAGGGGAAAGACCGAACAGGGAGGGGAAAGAACAGGAGGGAAGGAAGGACAGGGAAGGGAGAGGTGGGAAAGAAGAAAAAGGTAAAGAAGTAAAGGAAGGGGGAGGAAAGCCACTTCGTATTCGAGGACAAGTTACATAACGGAGAATTCTCTAGATGTACGAGGAGCACAGGACCAAGTAACGACTCCACCAGAGACATCATCCCACAGTCCTCCGTGACAACAGCTTCCCGGTCGCCATGACAGCAGTAACCTTGTTTTGATTCATGTAAAGTGACAAGTGCTCGGCATCAAGTTACAGAAGTTATATCAGAGTGAAAAAACCCCTAGAACTTAGTTACTGGCTCGGGGGGGGGTCAGAACTGGCTCGGGCGGGGGAAATCAATAAGCAAGTGCTCCATCTCCCTGCAGCGCCCCCCCCAGGTGACACCAAGTATTACAGCTCTGCCCCTGAAATCCCTGATCTGGAGCGGGTAATAGCTGGACATGTTTGGGGTCGGGTGTAACCTGTCCCTTCACAACTGTTGCCATGGGATGGAAGGATCAGACATACTGTGTTGCGCCATTTCCAAATCTTTGCTCCCACCTTAGTGGGCTGCCTGCGGCTTATTCCCCCCCTTCAGGATTTGACCCCCCCCAATCTTTACATGTGCATATAGCTCTTTGGAAGACCAGTCCAGCACTACCTTTACATGGCCGGTCCACTCCATTACTGAGAAATCCACTTTTGATTTGATATACAAATTAGGCCAAAAGGACTATATGGTAGATCTGAAGCCTCCGTCACTCCAGCTCTATTCCCCACCCAGCGCCGCCTCCAGTTTGACCGCCAGCCTCGGTGCTGGGCGACTTCAGTCCAAGGAGCTGTCAAATTCCTTTTCAGACAACTTGATCTCATTTGATGGAGAAAATGACAAATACAATCTGCAAATCACCTAAAATAAAAATGGTCTTACCCCCGAAAAAAAAAATCACACCAAAGTGCCGGACAACAGAAGTCTCCCTTCTAACTTGATGGCCGCCGCCTGTCTGTTAAGGGTAATCTGTCTATAGCAGCAGAGGGCTGAGCCAGTGGTGCATATTCCAGCACCTATAGTTCTGGCAGAATGCTGATGCAGAAATGATGTCCCTCTAAATGTACATAAGACTGCCTTATAGAGGGGTTTCATCCTCTGTAAAAGGTGGAAAATGTTCCTGGGTTATTATGGTCTGCAGAGCGCGTCTTGGCTCTGTGTAGAAGACAGATTGACTTGTGAGGGTGCTCCGGGCCAAATATAGGCTCCGCCGCCCACCCTGCGCTCCGCACCCCGGGGCTGGCATGTCCCCTGCAACCCGAGCTCACATCACACGTACACCAGGTTACATGGGACTGACCTGCGGCTTCTCCAGGAGGAGATTTCAGTTTTTACCTTATATGATCTGATGGCAGGACCCAGCGCACAATATACAGCCCATCCCCCACCCCTCCGCAGCACAACTGGACCTGGAAGGCACGAAGATCTGTGTGCAGAGAGCGCACCCCCCCTGGCGGCGACCCCGTGTGCAGAGCGAGAGTGCGGCGACCCCGTGTGCATAAAGTGCGCCCCCCCCCCCCACCCCGGCGGCGACCCCGTGTGCAGAGAGCGCGCCCCCCCCTGGCGGCGACCCCGTGAGCATAAAGCGCACACCCCCCCCGGCGACCCCGTGTGCATAAAGCACCCCCCCCCCCCAGGCGGTGACCCCGTGTGCAGAGAGCGCTCCCCCCCCGGCGGCGACCCCGTGTGCAGAGAGCGCGCACCCCCCCCCCTTCCTGGTGGCGACCCCGTGTGCAGAGAGCGCTCCCCCCCGGCGGCGACCCCGTGTGCAGAGAGCGCGCACCCCCCCCCCTTCCTGGCGGCGATCCCGTGTGCAGAGAGCGCCGCCCCCCCTCCTGGCGGCGACCCCGTGTGCAGAGGGCGCGCCCCCCCCCCCTGGCGGCGACCCCGTGTGCAGAGAGCGGGCCCCCTCCCCCCTGGCGGCGACCCCGTGTGCAGAGAGCGCGACCCACTCCCCTGGCGGCGACCCCGTGTGCAGAGAGCGCACACCCCCCCCCCCCCCCCCCGGCGGTGGCCCATGTTATTTTTGGCCTCATCTCAGAAAACTAGAGCTCCAACCCCTATAAAGTAACCTTAAACGCTCCACCGCGGCCAGTTCTTTAATCAGTCTGGTCCTATAAGGCAGGATCATAGGGTCAGGAGTCCGGAGATCCAGACCCGACTGAGGGCTAGGGCGCCCCCTATGGGCTAGTGACCTGTATGCCGGGTCTGGGAGGCGGCACAGCACGGTTCTGGGTCCGGACAGCGCCGGCGCCTGTGCTATATCGGGCAGTTAATCCGGCGTTTTCACAGTCCGTGCAGGACAGCATGTAATTTAGGCTCAATGGAGGCCGAGCGATGTGCAGTGACTGCACCAATGAGCCGGATCTGTGCGCTGGCACCGCGGACGGGCTTATAATGACAGGGCGCTGGGTGCCAGCCGCGTGGGCAATAACGCGGAGATCTAATCTGGTACAGTCTGCTGCCTCCAATGCCCGACGCCAGCGCTCCTGCCACATCACTGCCAACAAGCCGTGCCAGCGAGACAAAGGGTTAAAAGCTCAGCCCCCCGGGACAATCAATGCCCGGTGCCAGCTTCCACCAAGGACTGGCAAACTGCAAAGAACTGCGGAAAACTCGGGAACTTACGTCTGGAAACTTCGAGAAGATTATGCAATTCAATTCCTCACATCTTAAGATCTCTGCTTGCTGTCAGTGATTTCTTAATTTGAAATTCTGTCCTCACCGGAGATGATTCACAGCTGAGGGTTTGTCACAATTGTCTCCAATGTAGACACTTTGTAACAATGTATCAGTGCAGGTGAGGCCATCAGTCCATTAGGAATAACTGGATACATTGCAGCCATCGCACACATCCCGGAGAATGGTGACCGCATTCTTCATAAGACAGCGCCACCCCAGTGCACAGGCAGTGTGCGGTACTGCAGCTCCACCCCATTCACTCCAGCTACAATATACGAAGGTGCCGCGGAGGCCCGGGGCGCAAAAGGAGGCCCGGGGCGCAAAAGGAGGCCCGGGGCGCAAAAGGAGGCCCGGGGCGCAAAAGGAGGCCCGGGGCGCAAAAGGAGGCCCGGGGCGCAAAAGGAGGCCCGGGGCGCAAAAGGAGGCCCGGGGCGCAAAAGGAGGCCCGGGGCGCAAAAGGAGGCCCGGGGCGCAAAAGGAGGCCCGGGGCGCAAAAGGAGGCCCGGGGCGCAAAAGGAGGCCCGGGGCGCAAAAGGAGGCCCGGGGCGCAAAAGGAGGCCCGGGGCGCAAAAGGAGGCCCGGGGCGCAAAAGGAGGCCCGGGGCGCAAAAGGAGGCCCGGGGCGCAAAAGGAGGCCCGGGGCGCAAAAGGAGGCCCGGGGCGCAAAAGGAGGCCCGGGGCGCAAAAGGAGGCCCGGGGCGCAAAAGGAGGCCCGGGGCGCAAAAGGAGGCCCGGGGCGCAAAAGGAGGCCCGGGGCGCAAAAGGAGGCCCGGGGCGCAAAAGGAGGCCCGGGGCGCAAAAGGAGGCCCGGGGCGCAAAAGGAGGCCCGGGGCGCAAAAGGAGGCCCGGGGCGCAAAAGGAGGCCCGGGGCGCAAAAGGAGGCCCGGGGCGCAAAAGGAGGCCCGGGGCGCAAAAGGAGGCCCGGGGCGCAAAAGGAGGCCCGGGGCGCAAAAGGAGGCCCGGGGCGCAAAAGGAGGCCCGGGGCGCAAAAGGAGGCCCGGGGCGCAAAAGGAGGCCCGGGGCGCAAAAGGAGGCCCGGGGCGCAAAAGGAGGCCCGGGGCGCAAAAGGAGGCCCGGGGCGCAAAAGGAGGCCCGGGGAGCAAAAGGAGGCCCGGGGCGCAAAAGGAGGCCCGGGGCGCAAAAGGAGGCCCGGGGCGCAAAAGGAGGCCCGGGGCGCAAAAGGAGGCCCGGGGCGCAAAAGGAGGCCCGGGGCGCAAAAGGAGGCCCGGGGCGCAAAAGGAGGCCCGGGGCGCAAAAGGAGGCCCGGGGCGCAAAAGGAGGCCCGGGGCGCAAAAGGAGGCCCGGGGCGCAAAAGGAGGCCCGGGGCGCAAAAGGAGGCCCGGGGCGCAAAAGGAGGCCCGGGGCGCAAAAGGAGGCCCGGGGCGCAAAAGGAGGCCGCGGAAGCGTTATTCATCTCTCTTTACCTTATGGGTGTAAACGTTACCATTTACAGACAGCAAGCAGAGATGTATGATAATGGAGAGGAGCCGAAAAACCAAAGTCGCGGTTGTGCACGTCCCGGCAGTCATTATCCAGCACACAGGAGTGTAAGCGCCAATTAGTGCAGATTCCTCCAGATGCAGCGAGCCCCCTGGGGCCACTAGTCACATCAGCGGGGGCCACCACACGTGAGAGCGAAAACAGGCAAAGCTGTCAACAGGATATTTAGGGTATGTGCGCACGTTGCTTTTTACCTGCTTTTTACCTGCTTTTTCTTCTGCGCTGTTTAATGCCAAAATGGATGTGTTCTTCTATTCAAGCAAAGTCTATGGGAATTTGGGTTTCTTGTTCACACTATGTTGTTCAAAATGCTGCCTTTTTGTGGCAGAACTTTGGTCAAAAACTCAGCTTTTCAAAGAAGCAACATGTCAATTGTTTTTGCCATTTGGGTTTTGCACTGCAAAGCTGAGTTTTTGCCCAAAGTTCTGCCACAAAAAGGCAGCATTTTTAACAACATAGTGTGAACAAGAAACCCAAATTCCCATAGACTTTGCTTGAATAGAAGAACACATCCATTTTGGCATTAAACAGCGCAGAAGAAAAAGCAGCAAAAAAGCAGGTAAAAAGCAGGTAAAAAGCAACGTGCGCACATACCCTTACACCGGCTCAGCATTAAAGGGCCGGGCCCTCGCAGTGCAGCGCCCCCACAGGAGAAACGAGGCATTGCACTGTTCTCACACATCATGGGGCCCTTTATAAACTTCATCCAGTCTGGTTTAAAAAGAGACGGTTCCTTCTGGTGTATTTAGGGCACATCTGCACAGTATGGGCAACTGAACAATAGAACCAAGGTTTAAAGGGGCTTTACTCCACATCAATATTGACGCACCGCTCCCGGGCTCCTGCAGGATTGACAGTTGACCAGCATCATGCTTACACCTAAATGGTGCGCTCTTCCATTCCTCTGCAGCATCAGAGGAGCGCAGGGAAATCCAGTGCTTACAAACTATAGGAAGGAGCTTGTAAGTGCTGTGCTCCTCACTCAGGAACACACTCAGACGGGGAGGTTAATTGCACACTTTCTTTTTAACCATTTCTGATGAGGAGTTGCCCCTTTAAATACATCAGCAGCACAAACCTCTGTTACAATGTATCAGTCTGGAGGAGGGATCTCCTAACTGGAGACAATGATCGTTCCCGGCAGTCAGAAGATTTGAGTTTTTCCAGCCAAGGACATTTCTACTCACTGAAAGCAAGCGGAGGTCCTGAAAACCGCACAAAGATACAGCAACTTCTCTCAGGAAGTCACAGACGTCCATAGATCACAGGAGGATCATCATTTATCCTTTCATGTAAAGCAGCAGGTCCAGCTCTGACCAATGGGAAAAGACTGATCCAAAATTTGCGGTCTCCATTTGCATATATTTGATTACATTTGCATATTTCTATTTTGGATGTTTCCGAAGAACAAACAATGAAAAATATAAAATAAAAATGTCTGACACCTGCGCAGAAGCAGAGTGTGCCGCCATATAAAGCCCCCGGTATGATGTCAGAGCCGTGTTAGGCTATGTGTCCACGGTAGAATGTACCTGTGGATTTTTCTGCCTGAAAATCCGCGACTTTCGCGGCAAATCCGCACCCGCGGATTTTTTTTTTTTTTTTCCCCATTCAAAGCCAAAAATCCGCACCAAATCTGCACCAAACAATTGACATGCTGCAGATTTTTCCGGATCAAAATCCGCGGCAAATCCGCAGCGGAAAAATCCGCAGCATGGGCACAGCATTTCCAAAATGCCATTGAAATGGCTTGGAAGCGCTGCTGCTGCAGATTTTCGGCAAATCCGCGGTAAATCCGCGGCAAAATCCGCGGTAAATCCGCAGCGTGGGCACATAGCCTTATAGTGAGGACAGGGGCCTCGGGTCCGGACGATGGAGGTGGGAGAGGTGGACGGCTATGTCGCTGATCACAGCTGTGCCCTCATGGAGCAGGACTGCAGTGTAAAGCATGGGGGAAGGCGCAGCAGGGGGTGGCTTTAGGGCTTCGTTGCGGCGGTATTAGTGACCCTAAGAATATATGGACAAAAGCCGTCCTCATGAGCGAACGCCCCCCAGACATCCCTCATGCAGCGGACGCCGGGGGCAGAGTCGCCTCCGATATCGGCTGTAAGCCCCATAATTGGATTGGGAAGAAAAAAAAAAAAAAAAAAAAAAAAAGTAGTGGAAACTTGAACCTGCCTTGTTGTGAAGGGGTTAACTTGCTTGTTGTGCCACCGTCCCAGGACAAGGCAGACGTGGGCACTAATGGGTACGGCTGCGGCTCCAGAAGAGGGGCCACGTGGGGAGATAAGGCTGGGGACTGGCATTTCACGTGGTAAATCAGGGCATGTGAAGAGCGGCAGCGCGGTATCAGATGGAGCCACTCTGCTGCCGCCATGTAGGTCAGATTCAAGGCACCGACCCGCGGTGGGAACAAGACGATACCAAAAACACGCGACAATAAGGCGTCTGCCGTCCAAAAAAAGCCAAGTCCAGGCTCCCCGGCTCCAGTCTGGACACAAATGTGACTAATACCTCCATCTCTTTATTAGCCATTTAAGTGAATGAATTCTATTGTGTTCTGTTATCAGCCATTGCAGGTTAAGGGACATCTGCTGTTAAGGGGAGGGAACGGAGTAGGATCTGGCACAGACGAGAGGAAGTAGAGGAGTTTGCCCAAAGATCGCCACCCCACCGACGAGAGGAAGCAGAGAAGTCCACCCGGAGATTATCACTTCACCGACGAGAGGAAGCAGAGGAGTCCGCCCAGAGATTGCCACCCCACCAACGAGAAGAAGCAGAGGAGTCCGCCCAGAGATTGCCACCCCACCGACGAGAGGAAGCAGAGAAGTCCACCCGGAGATTATCACTTCACCGACGAGAGGAAGCAGAGGAGTCCGCCCAGAGATCGCCACCCCATCAACGAGAGGAAGCCGAGGAGTCCGCCCAGAGATCGCCACCCCATCAACGAGAGGAAGCTGAGGAGTCTACCTAGAGATCGCCACCCCATCAACGAGAGGAAGCCGAGGAGTCTACCTAGAGATCGCCACCCCATCAACGAGAGGAAGCCGAGGAGTCTACCTAGAGATCGCCACCCCATCAACGAGAGGAAGCCGAGGAGTCCGCCTAGAGATCGCCACCCCATCAACGAGAGGAAGCCGAGGAGTCCGCCTAGAGATCGCCACCCCATCAACGAGAGGAAGCCGAGGAGTCCGCCTAGAGATCGCCACCCCATCAACGAGAGGAAGCCGAGGAGTCTACCTAGAGATCGCCACCCCATCAACGAGAGGAAGCCGAGGAGTCTACTTAGAGATCGCCACCCCATCAATGAGAGGAAGCCGAGGAGTCTACCTAGAGATCGCCACCCCATCAACGAGAGGAAGCCGAGGAGTCTACCTAGAGATCGCCACCCCATCAACGAGAGGAAGCAAAAGGAGTCCGCCTGGAGATCATCACCCCACCAATGATAGGAAGAAGAGGAGTCCACTCAGAGATCACCACCCCATCAAAGAGAGGAAGCCGAGGGATCCGCCTAGAGATCGCCAACCCACAAATAGGGAGAGGAGTCCGCCCGGAGATCTGCTTTCTCTAGTCTTCGGGGTGGCGATCTCTGTGCGGACTCCTCAACTTCCTCTAGGCTTTGGGGGTGACTAAATCAGGTGGACTCCTGTTTCCTCTCGTCCTTGGGGTGGCGATCTCTGGGCAGACTCCTTCACTTTTTCTGTAGGGCTGCGAAGTCTGTAATCCCACAGACTAGAGGAACCAAAGAGTCCGCCTGGAGATCGTCACCCCAGCTGGTGCAGCGACTAATCCTGATGTCTTTATGTGCTGCATAGTTAGCTTACAATCTATTGTTCACTGTTATCTGCCATTTTAAACTGGGAGCAATAGGTGGCAGCAGCCTACAGAGGTCGACTGAAGTATTTTCTACGGAATTGGCCCTGGTGAAGTGCAGAAACTACAACTCCCAGCATGCCCTGACAACGATCCATCCTTATACTTATTCTGAAGTGCAGTTACCCCAGAAATCAGCAAATCACAATATCAACCAACTCAAATATAAACAATCCCCACCCCCTCCAAAATTGGCCCTAGCCCATCTTTTGGCGCAAAAAACAATATAAGACCCTGTCTTATTGTAAAGGGTAACCGGGTTTTGCTCTCAGAAAACAAAAAAAGATGCTAAGATCCCCCCAAACAGATGACAATCCTCTCACCGCACCCCTCTGCACACTGGATCCCACCCCCTGAAGTAACTCACCTGTTGTGCAGAGATGTGGTGCTGGCTGGGGAGCAGTGTCTGGCCGGGGAGTAGTACGGCTGGCCGGGGAGCACTGTGTCCAGTCAAAGAACAGTACGGCTGGCCGGGGAGCACTGTGTCCAGTCAAAGAACAGTACGGCCGGCCGGGGAGTAGTACGGCCGGCCGGGGAGCAGCAGTGCAGGCTGCAGAGCTCCGGGTCCGGCCGGGGAGCTCTGTGTCCGGACGGAGGGCAGTACGGCTGGCCGGGGAGCTCTGTGTCCGGACGGAGGGCAGTACGGCTGGCCGGGGAGCTCTGTGTCCGGACGGAGGGCAGTACGGCTGGCCGGGGAGCTCTGTGTCCGGACGGAGGGCAGTACGGCTGGCCGGGGAGCTCTGTGTCCGGACGGAGGGCAGTACGGCTGGCCGGGGAGCTCTGTGTCCGGACGGAGGGCAGTACGGCTGGCCGGGGAGCTCTGTGTCCGGACGGAGGGCAGTACGGCTGGCCGGGGAGCTCTGTGTCCGGACGGAGGGCAGTACGGCTGGCCGGGGAGCTCTGTGTCCCTGCCGCTGGACGAGCCTTTATCCTCTGGGATTTCCCTCCTATCAGCAGCTGGGAGCTTTCTTACGTTGTGCGGACGTCAGAGGTTTTTCCTGCCCGGGATGGAGCGTGATCAGTAAATAAATAAGTGCGGCTGTAAGAAATCTGCAGCGCCACACACAGCGCCGCACGCTCTCGTGTACTGTGCGCAGGGGGAATGGAGCGCTCCCCACCAGACGAGGGATCAGGGAGGGAAGAAACGGATTATAAAGCAGGAGGGCGACATCCCAACATTCACTTCCCAAAATACACCCCGATGTAGCAGAGCTCAACCTGTCAGTTAACCCTCCGAGCAGTCCCATGTAAAAATCACAGATCTCCATCCTATGTGCTCAGGCAGAGCAAAGCGCAAACTCCGCACTGCTGCATCTGACATCCAGGAGCGCATTGCTCATGCCCAGAAGCAGCAGGAGGGTTTGGCTCTCGGAGCGCTCTATTGCACATTGCCAGTTGCAGTGTCAGTCTATACTGCAGCTCTAGAATTCCGTTCTAGAACCATAAAGATCAGAATGATCAGCGTCTCTGCCTGGAGAGTAATGCAGGGCAGGAATGAAGTCCTATAATGGGGTCCCCCCCGGCCCGCGGCCCCCGTGATGAGCTCCGGTAATCTATAGAGGCCGCGGGAATCTCAGATTAAAGGAGCCTCCACCAGTTTTCTAGAAAGCAGCTAAGTGTTCTGGAGCAGAGCGAGGGACTCCGGCATTTCCTGCTGTTCTGCATCTCGGGTCTGTCTTCAATTAGTGATGTCAATGCCACCCCCCCCAAAAAAAAAAAAAAAAAAAAAAAAAAAAAAAGATACCATGGAGGGTGTCCACAGGGGAGTGCAGCTCTGCACAGCTGCTCTGCGTTACCGACCCTGCGGCCGCTGTGACTGAGAGCAAACATGGCAGGATTACACAGCGCCCATATAATGACCGGCCCTCCTGAGCCCCCAGCAGGATTACACAGCACCCATATAATGACCAGCCCTCCTGAGCCCCCCCGCGGGATTACACAGCGCCCATATAATGACCAGCCCTCCTGAGCCCCCCCCGCGGGATTACACAGCGCCCATATAATGACCAGCCCTCCTGAGCCCCCCCCCGCGGGATTACACAGCACCCATATAATGACCAGCCCTCCTGATACCCCCGCAGAATTACACAGCACCCATATAATGACCAGCCCTCCTGAGCCCCCCCCGCGGGATTACACAGCACCCATATAATGACCAGCCCTCCTGATACCCCCGCAGAATTACACAGCACCCATATAATGACCAGCCCTCCTGAGCCCCCCGCGGGATTACACAGCACCCATATAATGACCAGCCCTCCTGAGCCCCCCGCGGGATTACACAGCACCCATATAATGACCAGCCCTCCTGAGCCCCCCGCGGGATTACACAGCACCCATATAATGACCAGCCCTCCTGAGCCCCGCCCCCCCCACAGGATTACATGACACCCATATAATGACCGGCCCTCCTGAGCCCCACGCGGGATTACATAGCGCCCATATAATGTCCATCCCTCCTGAGCCCCACGCGGGATTACATAGCGCCCATATAATGTCCATCCCTCCTGAGCCCCACGCGGGATTACATAGCACCCATATAATGTCCATCCCTCCTGAGCCCCACGCAGGATTACATAGCGCCCATATAATGTCCATCCCTCCTGAGCCCCACGCGGGATTACATAGCGCCCATATAATGTCCAGCCCTCCTGAGCCCCCCGCGGCTTAACATATTGCAAATCTTTGCAGAAAAAGCTGTGAATTTGGAGCTTGTGGGTCCATTCGGCTTTTTGCAATTGCAGATCGCTCTAGTTATCGGGTTTTCCATATATAAGTAATATCCATATCCTCCGGGCTCCGTACACGCAGCTAGTGCTGCGTTCTTGGCTCCCCGCAGCCGCCGCCATGTCAGCGCATTAATTCACAACTTCCAGAGACTCATTGTTATACTTGTCAAGAATGTGAAGAGAAGAAGGTTTTAATCAGAGACCACCCTGCGCTGCTCGCCGGCCGGGGACCAGGAAGGGGACACATGGACGCTCATCCGGCAGGAGGATGACAGGCCGCCTAACGTGCCCTCGTGTGTGACCCGGGGAGGAAGGGCGCGGGGGACGGCACTGACCACACCAAGAAACCAAGGCAATTATTCAACACCATCTGAACCAAACCGGACACAAACAAGCAGAATGTCGCTCCAAACCGGCCTCCAGACGGAGCACCGAGGGAAGGAAACTGCTCACCAGCACCCTAATGAGTATGTGACCAAGAGCTGACAACTATTAAATACTGCCCCCTACAGTCAAACATCTGACGAAGGAGACCTCCGCGCCAGAAGGAGACCTCCGCGCCAGAAGGAGACCTCCGCGCCAGAAGGAGACCTCCGCGCCAGAAGGAGACCTCCGCGCCAGAAGGAGACCTCCGCGCCAGAAGGAGACCTCCGCGCCAGAAGGAGACCTCCGCGCCAGAAGGAGACCTCCGCGCCAGAAGGAGACCTCCGCGCCAGAAGGAGACCTCCGCGCCAGAAGGAGACCTCCGCGCCAGAAGGAGACCTCCGCGCCAGAAGGAGACCTCCGCGCCAGAAGGAGACCTCCGCGCCAGAAGGAGACCTCCGCGCCAGAAGGAGACCTCCGCGCCAGAAGGAGACCTCCGCGCCAGAAGGAGACCTCCGCGCCAGAAGGAGACCTCCGCGCCAGAAGGAGACCTCCGCGCCAGAAGGAGACCTCCGCGCCAGAAGGAGACCTCCGCGCCAGAAGGAGACCTCCGCGCCAGAAGGAGACCTCCGCGCCAGAAGGAGACCTCCGCGCCAGAAGGAGACCTCCGCGCCAGAAGGAGACCTCCGCGCCAGAAGGAGACCTCCGCGCCAGAAGGAGACCTCCGCGCCAGAAGGAGACCTCCGCGCCAGAAGGAGACCTCCGCGCCAGAAGGAGACCTCCGCGCCAGAAGGAGACCTCCGCGCCAGAAGGAGACCTCCGCGCCAGAAGGAGACCTCCGCGCCAGAAGGAGACCTCCGCGCCAGAAGGAGACCTCCGCGCCAGAAGGAGACCTCCGCGCCAGAAGGAGACAACATGATGGCTCGGGGGTCTCAGGAGACCTCAACATCACAGCTGAGCCCAGGGATTGGGACCCTTCTGTACAATTGCTGCCACCACCACTCCATTTTGCTGGAACGAAGATCTATTGGGTCACTGACATTTTGGGACACCCCCAACCCAGACTAATCAAGAGGACGGGGGTCCTAATAGGACATGTGGAGTGGTATGAGCGAGCTACGAGTCTATGGGAATGATTATCACACACGGGCACTATTCTCTCCAAGGATATGGTGACCCCCATAGTGGGTTATGTCATCACTATTATTGGGGGTCTGACTTCCGGGGTCCCTACAGATGATGCAGAGCTGGGGGCTCTTTTTTTAGCATTTCCAGGAATTAGCACAGATCAGACCCCGGCGATCTCGGCGACATTGTACACATTATATATTTGAAACTTCCCAGGAATAATAAATGTCCACTTAGTTTAGTGTTTGCGGATTGCAGGGGAGGCCCCCGCCCGCGCCCCTGGGGCTCCTGTGACCTCGCTGACGGCTGGGGCCGCCGGGGTCCTGGGATACGGCTGCGCCCCGCCACCGGGCAGAGCAGAATCATTCCACTGCCAAATTATATATATACGAAAGGAGAATATCCGAGAATATTCCGGCCTCGACAGAAAAAAAAAACAAAACAGCGATTTGCATAAACGCGATGCAGCGGTTTATTCTTAGAGGAGGAAATTCTCGCTCGGCGGCTTCTCGGAAACACAATGTTCCAGCGTTACTGAAAACTGACGCATTCACGCCACCATGTGAAAAAAAAGTGCAAGAACGAGGACTGCCCGTCCGAGAGCACGCGGGGACTTCACCAAGGTTACAGGCAAAGAGCACGGGTGCAGCGCAGGAGAAGGACACCAAAGCGTTACTGACAACCAAAGCACCGGAGCTTCCTGAAATACTCTGTGCTGCTGGGAACAGCTCCAGAAACTATAAACACTCAGTATGCAGCTCAGCACAGTCGTCTCCTGAAATACTCTGTGCTCCTGGGGACATAGCACCTTTTGGCATCCACAAGTCTGACTTTCCACATGAGCAGAAAACCTGGTCTCCTGAAATACTCTGTGCTGCAGGGGATACTCTCTCCCACAAAAAACAATGCATCCCTCTTGAAATACTCTGTGCTGCTTGAGGGCTGCGCTCTTATTATTCTGTAACTCAGTTGGTTTCCGCCTTTAAAAGTTCAGCCCCACCCCTCCTGAAATACTCTGGGCTGCTGGAAGGATCCTGCATCGACTACTATTTAATGGCCAAAAAGACAGGTGTAATCCTGCACGCGACCGTTACATAGTGGACAA
Source organism: Anomaloglossus baeobatrachus (assembly GCF_048569485.1). Taxonomy (NCBI): domain Eukaryota; kingdom Metazoa; phylum Chordata; class Amphibia; order Anura; family Aromobatidae; genus Anomaloglossus; species Anomaloglossus baeobatrachus. The sequence goes on along the minus strand of NC_134358.1, from coordinate 23,161,834 downwards.
TGATGGGTCGTTTCAGCAGGGCAGAGTATTTCAGGAAAAAAGTTTCTACTAATGTGGGAAGTCTGACTTGGAGATGCTGGGGACCTAGCACCTTTCATCAGCACAGAGTATTTCAGGAGTGGTATGGCTGATCTTTTAGGGCGGTAACCAACTGAATTTACATAATAGGAGGAGCTTGGTCCTCAAGCAGCACAGAGTATTTCAGGAGGGATACAATGTTTTTTTTGTGGGCTCGAGTATAACCTGCAGCACAGCATTTCAGGAGGAATGCAATTTTTGTGGGAGCGAGTATCCCCTGCAGCACAGAGTATTTCAGGGGGATGCAATGTTTTTTTGTGGGAGTATCCCCTGCAGCACAGTATTACAGAAGGGATGCAATGTTTTTTTGTGGGAGCGAGTATCCCCTGCAGCACAGAGTATTTCAGGAAACAGGTTTCTGCTCATGTGGGAAGTCAGACTTGTGGATGCCAAAAGGTACTGATTTCCCACATGAGCAGAAACCTGTCTCCTGAAATACTCTGTGCTGCAGGGGATACTCGCTCCCACAAAAAACATTGCATCCCTCCTGAAATACTCTGTGCTGCTTGAGGACCAAGCTCCTCCTATTATGTAAATTCTGTTGGTTACCGCCCTAAAAGATCAGCCATACCACTCCTGAAATACTCTGTGCTGATGAAAGGTGCTAGGTCCCCAGCATCTCCAAGTCAGACTTCCCACATGAGTAGCAAACTTTTTTTCCTGAAATACTCTGCGCTGCTGAAACGACCCATCATTGTCCACTATGTAACGGTCGCGTGCGGGATTACACCTGTCTTTTTGGCCATTAAATTGTAGTCGATGCAGGATCCTTCCAGCAGCACAGAGTATTTCAGGAAGGGTGGGGCTGAACTTTTAAAGGCGGAAACCAACTGAGTTACAGAATAATAAGAGCTCAGTCCTCAAGCAGTACAGAGTATTTCAGGAGGGGTGCAATGTTTTTGTAGGAGAGAGTATAACCTGCAGTACAGAGTATTTTAGCTCGACTTCTCGCAAGACCAGCACACTCCTCTCCTGGAATACTCTGCACCTCCCACAAACATCACACACTTGCTGGAATTTCCAGTTCCTTAGACTATAATTCTCAGTATTACAGAGGGAGTGTGATCTTTCCATGAAAGGCCGAGGAGGTCTATTCCCAACAGGACAGAGTATTTCAGGGCTGGAGTGAGTAGATCTTGTCTTGTGGGAGAGCAAGGACCAAAACACTCTGTGGTGCTGGGAACTCTGCCCTACACATTGACCTAGACCCTCCTCCTGAAATACTCTGTGCTGCTGGGGGACTGCCCTACACAGAGCCACACCTCCTCTGAAATACTCTGGGCTGCTGGGGGACTGCCTTACAAGCTGAGCCACACCTCCTCCTGAAATACTCTGTGCTGCTGGGGGACGGCTGTACACATTGAGCCACACTTCCTCCTGAAATACTCTGGGCTGCTGGGGGGACTGCCCTACATGTGGAGCCACACCTCCTGAAATACTCTGGGCTGCTGTACACATTGAGCCACACCTCCTCCTGAAATACTCTGGAAAAACTCATTCTATGAACTTCTGCAGCCCTGTCCTCGCTGAAATCACAAGCGGAGCTCTATGTTAAACAAGTGAAAGGCACCATGGGAGGAAGAGGGCAATCCAAAGTCTACGGGGGTCTTATTCAGCCAGACAAGATACAAAGACGTCCTGTCGCCCTCTCCCGGGAACAGCCAGACAATCACTCATAGGCCGTGTCTGCTGCTCAGCTAAATGGGCTAAGGAGCAATACCAAACACAACCCAAGCGCAAGAGGGGGCGCTCTTCTGGGTGAACGAGAATTTTTGCCATCTGCACATCATAAAGATATAATGGGAAACACTAAAAACGCAACATAAGTATTCATAACAATAAGTAACAAAAACAGGAGATACATAAACACCGTATATCACTCACCTACCTCCGGCCGTCCAGAAGCTGCAACTCTACCTGTAACAGATAATCACGGTATTAGCGCCTGGTCACCTCCATCAGCAAAATGTACAAAGCATCACCCGCCAAATATTAGTGCGGACCCCCAACGGGCTCCGACAGCCCATTTCCTGCACAGGAAGACTCAGGGGGCCAGATGGTAAAATACACCCCCCATGCAGTGACCTCCCCCATACACATCAGGTTATAGCTGGTGCGCCTACTGTCTGACCTGTATGGGGGGTGGTGGAGGGGTGGGGGTCTTTCGACTGCCCCCTTACAGATCAGAATGAGAACCTGGCAGCATTGAATTACAAAGTCTCCTCTGAGCTCATTACTGATCACACATGCATGCCCACCAAAACGAGTGTGCATATGTATGGAGAAGACAGCTCGGCTGCGCTTTCCTTCTCCAAAAGACATACTGATAGGGAATTTACGGTAGATTGTGAGCCCCAATGGGGACAGTATTGTCAATGTATGTAAAGCGCTGTGGAATTAATAGCGCTATATAAATGAATAAATAATATAGAATAGTTTGAAGTTTTACTTAATCCCTGTGAAATTGAAAAGTTCTCCAAGAGCAGTGTTTGCTGTCAGTGAATGGCACTAATGGTCCAGCTGAGGAGCGGATACATCTGCGCTGGATGCAGAAAGTGCTCCGTTCACTTCAGACTGATACATTGTAGCAAACTCTGGTTTGTGCAGCTGCTGAATTTTTGGCTATGTTCACACAGTGCGTTCTTGCTGCAGGCAAAATCTGCACCCAAAAAACAGGTTTTGCTGCATTTTTTGTTTTATTTTGGTTTGTCATTGGTCTACAGTGCAAGATTAATAAAAAGTTATTCACCACAAAAGCAGCACTTTCAATTTTAAAAAAAGAAATATTATTCATTATTACTATTATATATATATATTATATATATATATATATATATATATATATATATATATATATATATATATATATATATATATATATATATATATATATATATATATATATATATATATATATATATATATATATATATATATATATATATATTATACACCCACATATGTGTGTGTGTAAAATTATATTATAATATATAAATATCATATCTATATCTATATATTATACACATATATTATACACATATTATACACATATATTATACACATATATATTATACACATACATACACACATTTTACACACATATATATAATATACACACACACACACGTGTATGTATGTGTAAAATATAATATAATATATAATATATTATACACAGAAAAAATTCTGAAAGAATTGAGTGTGTATCTGCTACTTTGAAATTGAAAACTGCTGCATTTTTTGGTCCGAAAAAAAAAGAAAAAAGGGAATCAGGTGTATAAGATTTGTTTGTTGATGTTGGAAAAAAAAAATAATCAGCTTTTAATTTGCGTAAAACTTGTGAAAAAAAGCAACAAAAAAAATAAAAACAAACAAGAAATGCAGCAAACAAAATTGCAACAAAAACGCAACATGTGAATGCAGCCTTCAGATTCCAGCAGCAGATGATTGGCTACAATGTATCACTCCGGAATCTTGGCTGTTCCACTCACAAAACAATGTATCCACTTACAATATTCCCAATATCACAATAGATATAACCTGCTGACAACTTGGGGTCAAATAGAGACCTGTGGGACCCTCAGTAATCCTAGACTGGGGTTCGGAGCCCCCCTCCTGAATGCAGCGGAGGTGCAAATGTTCAACCTCTGCTCCAAATGATGATTACGGTATGTACACATTGGCCCCCGTCCGATCGGCCGCAGGGCTCCAGTCTCGGGGTATTGCTTTATTTCAGTAACAAAAGGTCGTCCTAAAGAGACACCCCCCCCCCCCCAGTGATCAGAAAGTCCCCCTTTAATCTATGGAGAGGGAATAACGTACTGTAAAGCGGAGGATTCACACACAAACAGGAGGAAAATTGCTGAAAAATAGTAAAGGAGTTAAAAATCATATTTAAGAGAAATGGAGAAGAAATCAGAAGCTCTTTAATAACGGGATCAACTTGAGATTATTAAAACCTCGGGGATCTAGAGCCGTGACCAATCATGGACTGGAAACTGTGGAAAATAGTAAAAGCTGTGTAATAAGGAGGCATAACAGAAGAAGAGTCCGGTCATCTGCCGCCAGCGGAGCGATATATATAACCCGGACACGTGGGGCTGCAGGTGACAGCGGCTGCCAGATCAGGGGCGAGTCAGGGGGAACAACCACATCCCACCAACTACCACCCACCAACACCTGCATGCAAAAGTTCAGGCACCCCTGGTCAAAATGACTTATTGTGAACAGTTAAGCAAGTTCAAATGATCTCTAAAAGGCATAAAAAAAAAAAAAAAAAAAGTTAAAAATGACACCTTTCCTTTGTATTTTAGGCAAAAGAAATGTCATCTTTTACATTTTTAAATTAACAAGAGAGGAAAATGGACTGGTGTAAAAGTTTGGGCACCCTGCATGTTTAGTACCTAGTAGCACCCCCTATGCCAAGTAACCCAGCTTTTAAAGTTTTTGTAACATCCAGGAGGCTTTCACTTCAAGGGATTTTCATCCATTCCTCCTTGGAGACGTCTTCCAGTTCTGTGAGATTCCTGGCTCGTCTTGCGTGCACTGCTCTTCCTTGGAGACGTCTTCCAGTTCTGTGAGATTCCTGGCTCGTCTTGCATGCACTGCTCTTCCTTGGAGACATCGTCCAGTTCTGTGAGATTCCTGGCTCGTCTTGCATGCACTGCTCTTCCTTGGAAACGTCGTCCAGTTCTGTGAGATTCCTGGCTCGTCTTGCATGCACTGCTCTTCCTTGGAGACGTCTTCCAGTTCTGTGATATTCCTGGCTCGTCTTGCATGCACTGCTCTTTGAGGTCTTGCCACAGATTTCCAATGATGTTCAGATCAGGGGATTGTGAGGCCATTGTAAAAACTTCAGCTTGCACCTTTTTAGGTGTCCATTGTGGATTTTGGTGTGTGTTTAGGATCATTATCCATTTGTAGAAACCATCCTCTTATCTCCTCTCCACGTTCAGCTTTTTGTACACAAGGTGTTCTGTTTGCATGAAGAAATTTGTTGAAATTTCATTGAATCCATTCTTCCCTCGACCCATGAAACGCTCCTCGCGCCATTGGCTGCAACACAACCCCAAAGCATGATTGTTCCACACCCATGCTTAATGGTTGGCAAGATGTTCTTTTCCTGAAATTCTGTGTCCTTTTTTCTCCACACATGACCACAATGATGAAAGGTATACAGTTCTATTTTAACCTCATCGGTCCACTGGACTTGTTTCCAAAAAGCATCAGGCTTGTTTAGATGTTCTTTTGCAGACTTCTGATGCTGAATTTTATGGTGAGGATGCAGGAGAGGATTTCTTCTGATGACTCTTCCATGAAGGCCATATTTGTGCAGGTGTCTCTGAACAGTAGAACAATGTACCACAACTCCAGAGTCTGCTAAATCTTCCTGAGGGTCTTTTGCAGTCAGGCAGGGGCTTTGATTTGCCTCTAGCAATCCTACCAGCAGCTCTCAGAAATTTTGCTTGGTCTTCCAGACCTTATGACCTCCACTGTTCCTGGTAATGGCCATTTCTTAATTACATTTCAAACTGAGGAAAAGGCACCTAGAAAACTTCTTGCTATCTTCTTAATCGCCTTCTGCTTTGTGGACCTCCACCATTTTCAGAGCGCTAGGCAGCAGCTTAGGAGATCCCATGGCTGCCGTTTTTGGCACAAGGTTAGAGGAGGCCGGGTTTTTATAAAGCTGTGAAATTTACATCATCTGATGAGAGTGAAGCCATAACCCTAACAGGATAATTAAGGCCTAAAAACTTAGTCAAAGTTATTTGAGCACACAAATCTCCAAGGATGTCCAAACTTTTGCATTGGCTCATTTTCCTATTTATAATTTTTAAAGGGTTTTTTTCTTTTTTTGCCTAAAATACAAAGGAATCGTGTCATCTGTAACGTTATGCCTTTTAGAGATCATTTAATCTTGCTTAACTGTTCACAATAACAGGGGTGCACAAACCTTTGCATGCTCATCTACCGCCTGTAAATCTGTACACCTTGCAATGTGCTTGGCAGAATGTGCCGACAGCCATTCGGACGGTGGGACAAACGGATTCTCTTGTTTCGGGCTGGTGGCCAGGGCATTCCTGGCGGCCATTCTCGGCAGAGCTTGCCAGGCCGGTGAGCCGCAGATTTCCACTTGTGGAGAGGTGAGGAAAGCTAAAGATTTGACTTGAGGAAACCCCAGGGCCCGGAGCGCAACGTCCGATCACACCTTACCCATCATTTTAATTTATGAACCTGGAGAAGCCCCTGATGGGTGCGGTATATGGAAGGAAGCGTGCCAGAGCGGCCATGATCATCTCTGGGACCTGTAGTGCACTCACTCCTGTAATTACCCATTTGCCCCCCTTAGTACCCGCTGAACACTCCACCACGAGCAGCAAACAGTGCAGCATACTCCTAGTGATATCTGACCGGCAATGTGCTCAGGAAATAATAGAAAGTCAATCAGGGAGGAATTACAGTAAAAAAATACCACGATCCTGGACATTTGTATTAAAGCCGAACGTCATCTAGGTTCAGTCATTGCTCCCCAAGGTTATAAACAAAGTAAGAATGTGCAGCAAGAGAAGCAGTCCCCAGCGATGCCCCGCAGCACGGATCAGATTCCCACAGAAAGATCAGCAAGAAAGCGCTGCGCGGCTCACCCACTCACACTCAGGATTACATGTATACAGGAAACGTAACAATGTGTCCTCCATATAATCCGCAAAGCACATGTACATAGGGGCAGTATTATAGTAGTTATATTCTTGTACATAGGGGCAGTATTATAGTAGTTATATTCTTGTACATAGAGGGCAGTATTATAGTAGTTATATTCTTGTACATAGGGGCAGTATTATAGTAGTTATATTCTTGTACATAGGGGCAGTATTATAGTAGTGATATTCTTGTACATAGGGGCAGTATTATAGTAGTTATATTCTTGTACATAGGGGCAGTATTATAGTAGTTATATTCTTGTACATAGGGGGCAGTATTATAGTAGTTATATTCTTGTACATAGGAGCAGTATTATAGTAGTTATATTTTCACACTTTCTAATGTTCTCACTTAAAGCACAGAGTTGTGATGTTACGGTGCACATGTTCGGTCTTTTTGAGATTCCCTTTACATTCAAAGCCTGAGGCAGTAAAGAATTGTCAGGAAAGCACTAACAATTCGGCGGGTATGGCGGCATGTAAAACATCAGATAGAATGATACATCCGGAAATGCCTACACAGAATCCGTAAACATTTTGCATTTTTAAGGGCGATTTGTTGTTTTAGTTTTTTTTACAACGTAATAATTTATATTTCCCAAATTAATATCTGATTATTATTATTATTATTATTATTATTTTTATATATATAAAACTACTAACGACAAAGTATTTATACATATTTTATTATTTTTTTAGTGAAGAACAGTTCACATAAATCCATCAGGTACAAGGTGCCTGAGACCGGTCATTATTCTGACAGATGAGCGACACCAGCAAAAATAACCTACAAAACAACAGCTGGAAAACAGTCACCTGCCCCTGCACAGCGTGACTCCTAATAATAGGCTGTATCCATCAGGAAATCACACAACATGCAACAACGTATCTACAAAACTGATCAGAAAAGGTCAAAGAAACAGTGTTTGGAGATTATGTTTATGCCTTCGACTGCCACCATAAAGTATAGTATTATAGCAGTTATATTCTTGTACATGGGGCAGTATTATAGTAGTTATATAGTCATATGAAAAAGTTTTGGCACCCCTATTAATGTTAACCTTTTTTCTTTATAATAATTTGGGTTTTTGCTATTTCAGTGTCATATATCTAATAACTGATGGACTGAGTAATATTTCTGGGTTGAAATGAGGTTTATTGTACTAACAGAAAATGTGTAATCCGTATTTAAACAAATTTGACCGGTGCAAAAGTATGGGCACCTCAACATAAAAGTGACATTAATATTTTGTAGATCCTCCTTTTGCAGAAATCACAGCCTCTAGTCGCTTCCTGTAGCTGTTAATGAGTTCCTGGATCCTGGATGAAGGTAGATTTGACCATTTCCTGTTTACAAAACAATTCCAGTTCAGTTAAGTTTGATGGTCGCCGAGCATGGACAGCCGCTTCACATCATCCCACAGATGTTCAATGATATTCAGGTCTGGGGACTGGGATGGCCATTCCAGAACATTGTAATTGTTCCTCTGCATGAATGCCTGAGTAGATTTGGAGCGGTGTTTTGGATCATTGTCTTGCTGAAATATCCATCCCCTGCGTAACTTCAACTTCGTCACTGATTCTTGCACATTATTGTCAAGAATCTGCTGATACTGAGTTGAATCCATGCGACCCTCAACTTTATCAAGATTCCCGGTGCCGGCATTGGCCACACAGCCCCAAAGCATGATGGAACCTCCACCAAATTTTACTGTGGGCAGCAAGTGCTTTTCTTGGAATGCCGTGTTTTTTTGCCTCCATGCATAACGCCTTTTTGTATGACCAAACAACCCAATCTTTGTTTCATCAGTCCACAGGACCTTCTTCCAAAATGTAACTGGCTTGTCCAAATGTGCTTTTGCATACCTCAGACGACTCTGTTTGTGGCGTGTTTGCAGAAACGGCTTCTTTCGCATCACTCTCCCATACAGCTTCTCCTTGTGCAATGTGCGCTGTATTGTTGACCGATGCACATTGACACCATCTGCAGCAAGATGATGCTGCAGGTCTTTGGAGGTGGTCTGTGGATTGTGCTTGACTGTTCTCACCATTCCTCTTCTCTGCCTTTCTGATATTTTTCTTGGCCTGCCACTTCTGGGCGTAACAAGAACTGTACCTGTGTTCTTCCATTTCCTTACTATGTTCCTCACAGTGGAAACTGATAGTGTAAATCTCTGAGACAGCTTTTTGTACCTTCCCCTGAACAACTATGTTGAATAATCTTTGTTTTCAGATCATTTGAGAGTTGTTTTGAGGAGCCCATGATGCCACTCTTCATAGGAGATTCAAATAGGAGAACAACTTGCAAGTGGCCACCTTAAATACCTTTTCTCATGATTGGATACACCTGCCTATGAAGTTCAAAGCTCAGTGAGGTTACAAAACCAATTTAGTGCTTTAGTAAGTCAGTAAAAAGTAGTTAGGAGGGTTCAAATCAAGAAATTCATAAGGGTGCCCATACTTTTGCACCGGTCAAATTTTGTTTAAATGCGGATTGCACATTTTCTGTTAGTACAATAAACCTCATTTCAATCCAGAAATATTACTCAGTCCATCAGTTATTAGATATATGAAACTGAAATAGCAAAAACCCAAATTGTTATAAAGAAAAAAAGTTAACAATAATAGGGGTGCCCAAACATTTTCATATGACTGTATAGTAGTTATATTCTTGTACATAGGAGGCAGTATTATAGTAGTTATATTCTTGTACATAGGAGGCAGTATTATAGCAGTACTAATTCTGTACATAAGGGCAGTATTTGTTAGATTCTTGGGAATATACATGAAAGATAGTAAAAACTGAGTAATCAGTGAAGTCTTGGGAGAAGGTTAAAATCATATATTAGGAGTTCATTATAGACACTCAAAAGGCCGACATGCTGCCCCCGCGCTAATGGGAATCCAGATGGCGAGTGCCTCAGCGAGGGAAATGGCGTCAGCACGGCTATAGATACCCTCACAGTCCTCCGCTTGCTGGGCACATGTATTTTTATGTCAAAATAAATAGTAGAGAAGGTCTTGGCTCGCTCTTTGCTTTGGAGACCCCAAGCGTTTTCTGGCAACCTCGAGAGCAGCAAGAACAGACTCTTTCAGTACCCGAGCCAATTCACCAGCCACTGATTATGATAGAACCTGACCCCGGGTGTAAAGCTCAGGACGACCCACCAATCTTATAGAGTTCCTGTGTGAACCAAGAAAAAAAAATACTGCCAAACGAGGAGGCGCAATATTCCCAGGAACCAAAACATTGATTCATTTTAACGGTCATTAAAAACATAACTACCACAATGCTGTTTTTCGTTATATTCTTGTACATAGGGGGCAGTATTATAGTAGTTATATTCTTGTACATAGGGGCAGTATTATAGTAGTTATATTCCTGTACATAGGGGCAGTATTATAGTAGTTATATTCTTGTACATAGGGGCAGTATTATAGTAGTTATATTCTTGTACATAGGGGCAGTATTATAGTAGTTATATTCTTGTACATAGGGGGCAGTATTATAGTAGTTATATTCTTGTACATAGGGGGCAGTATTATAGTAGTTATATTCTTGTACATAGGGGGCAGTATTATAGTAGTTATATTCTTGTACATAGGGGGCAGTATTATAGTAGTTATATTCTTGTACATAGGGGGCAGTATTATAGTAGTTATATTCTTGTACATAGGGGGCAGTATTATAGTAGTTATATTCTTGTACATAGGGGGCAGTATTATAGTAGTTATATTCTTGTACATAGGGGGCAGTATTATAGTAGTTATATTCCTGTACATAGGGGCAGTATTATAGTAGTTATATTCTTGTACATAGGGGCAGTATTATAGTAGTTATATTCTTGTACATAGGGGGCAGTATTATAGTAGTTATATTCTTGTACATAGGGGGCAGTATTATAGTAGTTATATTCTTGTACATAGGGGGCAGTATTATAGTAGTTATATTCTTGTACATAGGGGGCAGTATTATAGTAGTTATATTCTTGTACATAGGGGGCAGTATTATAGTAGTTATATTCTTGTACATAGGGGGCAGTATTATAGTAGTTATATTCTTGTACATAGGGGGCAGTATTATAGTAGTTATATTCTTGTACATAGGGGGCAGTATTATAGTAGTTATATTCCTGTACATAGGGGCAGTATTATAGTAGTTATATTCCTGTACATAGGGGCAGTATTATAGTAGTTATATTCTTGTACATAGGGGCAGTATTATAGTAGTTATATTCCTGTACATAGGGGCAGTATTATAGTAGTTATATTCTTGTATATAAGGGCAGTATTATAGTAGCTATATTCTTGTACATAGGGGCAGTATTATAGTAGTTATATTCTTGTACATAGGGGCAGTATTATAGTAGTTATATTCTTGTATAGAAGGGCAGTATTATAGTAGTTCTATTCTTGTACATAGGGAGCAGTATTATAGTAGTTATATTCTTGTACATAGGAGCAGTATTATAGTAGTTATATTCTTGTACATAGGAGCAGTATTATAGTAGTTATATTCTTGTACATAGGGAGCAGTATTATAGTAGTTATATTCTTGTATAGAAGGGCAGTATTATAGTAGTTATATTCTTGTACATAGGAGCAGTATTATAGTAGTTATATTCTTGTACATAGGAGCAGTATTATAGTAGTTATATTCTTGTACATAGGGAGCAGTATTATAGTAGTTATATTCTTGTACATAGGGAGCAGTATTATAGTAGTTATATTCTTGTACATAGGGAGCAGTATTATAGTAGTTATATTCTTGTACATAGGGGGCAGTATTATAGTAGTTATATTCTTGTACATAGGGGCAGTATTATAGTAGTTATATTCTTGTATATAGGGGCAGTATTATAGTAGTTATATTCTTGTATATAGGTGGCAGTATTATAGTACAAGTAAAATATATCTTTGTACCGTGTTAGCCAGTAGAGATAAAAAAAATTGTTTAAAAGAACAGAGAGTCCTCAGTGGTTGATACCTTTTAATGGCTAACTGAAAAGATGGTAATAATTGCAAGCTTTCGAGACTACTCAGGTCTCTTCATCAGGCATGGTATATCCATGGTATACCATGCCTGATGAAGAGACCTGAGTAGTCTCGAAAGCTTGCAATTATTACCATCTTTTCAGTTAGCCATTAAAAGGTATCAACCACTGAGGACTCTCTGTTCTTTTAAACAGTATTATAGTAGTTATATTCTTGTATATAGGGGGCAGTATTATAGTAGTTATATTCTTGTATATAGGGGGCAGTATTATAGTAGTTATATTCTTGTACATAGGGGCAGTATTATAGTAGTTATATTCTTGTACATAGGGGCAGTATTATAGTAGTTATATTCTTGTATATAGGGGGCAGTATTATAGTAGTTATATTCTTGTACATAGGGGACAGTATTATAGTGGTTATATTCTTGTATATAGGGGCAGTATTATAGTAGTTATATTCTTGTATATAGGGGGCAGTATTATAGTAGTTATATTCTTGTACATAGGGGACAGTATTATAGTGGTTATATTCTTGTACATAGGGGCAATATTATAGTAGTTATATTCTTGTACATAGGGGCAGTATTATAGTAGTTATATTCTTGTACATAGGGGGCAGTATTATAGTAGTTATATTCTTGTACATAGGGGCAGTATTATAGTAGTTATATTCTTGTACATAGGGGCAGTATTATAGTACCTATGCATAATAATATAATATAATAATTTTGGATGATAAAAAAAAAAAAATGGTTTGGTTTGAAAATGTCTTTTCAGGTTTTCATTATTTTACTTAAAGTTTTGTAAATGTCAGATACAAGACCCTGCGACATTTTGCCTTGTTGTTGCGTCGGGGGTTTGCACAGATCAGCTTCTCATTGCAGAAGGCGGACTGTGAATGGAGGGGGCTGGGGACGACTTCAAAGGCATTCCAAGTATCTGGTGAGGATGAAGAGGGAATTACTGGCACAATACCGGCCCCTGAAAGTCCAGCTGCCAGCTAAGAGCCGGGTACCGGCCCCGGCCGGAGAACACTGGCCCACATTCCAAGCGCCGGCTTTTCTCCGCTTCAAAGACGTTCTTCCTTTCTCTATTCACCGATGAGGCGACAAGTAAATAGATAAAGTGACACTGGCACTGGGACAACAAAGGCATAAAAGGGCCCCGCCAAAAGTGCCACAATAAGGGCCACCTCACACACCGCGGCCACATTCCTAGAGGTCAATTTATTCTCTACTAAACAATGAATTTGAGCTGTGCCGCCACCAAAAGACAAACCACACGAGCTACCAAACATGGTGGTCGAGGACCTTGGGGGCACACGAGCTACCAAACATGGTGGTCGAGGACCTTGGGGGCACACGAGCTACCAAACATGGTGGTCGAGGACCTTGGGGGCACACGAGCTACCAAACATGGTGGTCGAGGACCTTGGGGGCACACGAGCTACCAAACATGGTGGTCGAGGACCTTGGGGGCACACGAGCTACCAAACATGGTGGTCGAGGACCTTGGGGGCACACGAGCTACCAAACATGGTGGTCGAGGACCTTGGGGGCACACGAGCTACCAAACATGGTGGTCGAGGACCTTGGGGGCACACGAGCTACCAAACATGGTGGTCGAGGACCTTGGGGGCACACGAGCTACCAAACATGGTGGTCGAGGACCTTGGGCACACGAGCTACCAAACATGGTGGTCGAGGACCTTGGGCACACGAGCTACCAAACATGGTGGTCGAGGACCTTGGGCACACGAGCTACCAAACATGGTGGTCGAGGACCTTGGGCACACGAGCTACCAAACATGGTGGTCGAGGACCTTGGGCACACGAGCTACCAAACATGGTGGTCGAGGACCTTGGGCGTGCACGCTAAACTTTCTTCCAAAAGTAAATCCTTCTGCGTGATTGACCCTGGTGTTGCGTCTCCGGAGGTCACCGCGCCCCCAAAAATCCAACATTTTTAGCCATTTCTATAGTTATCGAGAAGGAAGCCCAAATATTAGAAATTCTGATGGGTCAAGACGACATCTGGGGGTCAACTCTAAATGGTGGCCACAGAAGTAAGGAGCTCTCCGCCAACCAACGTGGTCACAATCTGGTCCCGAAAGCCTCTTGTGGAGGCACAAATTAAACATGCAAGCGCTATCCCGACCATGCATCCAATAAACCCATACTACACCCATAAAACTGCCATAAGAGCCTCACCTTACATAAAACCGCTCATGTAACGAGTGACTGCATGCAATGGACAAATTCCCCAAGACCCACGTTTAGGAAATACCAAACGAATGGCTCAAAAATTGGATTTCCCCATAAATGTCCACGTTGGATAATTAGTATATAAATGTTTGATTATTAGAACTTTTGCAATTCAATTGAATGCCCCGGGGACCTTCCTGCTGAACAGTCCACAACCGCAGAGGTGGCGAGGAGGGATGGAGCAGTATTCGAGTACATGCCCTGAAACCCAAGGGATGGTCGATTTCAAAAGAAAAATTGGGGTATAAATATGACTTGCCATTTTAGTGCTTAATTTCCATTGCTTTTTGATTCCAGGGATGCAGCTGGTTGGTCCCATCTGCAGGACCGCTGCAGCCATTCACTGGGCTCAGCGGTCTCATGTTGTCTACCTTGACAAGGTAATGAAAGCCAGTGACTGGTGTGGTGTAAACCACGACCACCAGTGGCAGGGGCTTTGACCAGTAATATTTTACATACTTTGACATTTTACACTTTATTCTTAAAATGCAATTAAACCCCCTCCTTGTCACAAGGGTTTTGTCTTGTGAGACTCTAGTTGCTTTCTTTTGGTTAATGACCTTTTCCTTATTGGTAGTCCATGGTTAGTCTCTCAGGTACAGCCGGTTTGTGACCATTCAGAATGAATCTATAACCGGCGTCAGGTGATGGAACTTGTGACTTTAAAGAGGAAGCTCTTTAAATAGTTCCATGTTCCATCACATGATGCCGGTTATAGATTCACTCTAAACGGACAACCTTAGATGGAGGACAACTGTGGAATCCTTTATTTTCTTCTTTCCCGTATCTTATTACCATAGTGATTAAGTCTCACGCACTCACCAGCATTCTCACTAGCCAGGGTGACAGCAGGGACAGCTAGGTACTAGGCATGTGATTGCGGCAGGGGAAGACCCAATCAGTGATGTTTTGGAGCTCAGGGTCCGGACACAGGTTAGTGTCAGATGGTTACCAGTCTTCCCTCTCCCTACCGTAAGGGCCTTCCTACCCTTTTCCAGGCCCCGTTGTATCCTCTTCGTTGTGCCATGCGATGCCTTGCCCAAGTGGAGCACTTGGCAATTGCATTTCCATCATACAGACTGGTAGTAACCCACCCATTTAATGGAAACGTAGGTGAGACGCCCAATTTCTCTTTTTAAGGTCCGGATTGTAAACCTGCTGATCGTCAGTGGAAACCCAAACAGCAGAAGACTTCATGTACCCAAATAGGCCCCCGAAAATATCTCAGACCGGTCATACGCGGTTCCTGATCCATTTCTTCCCATTTGCCCTTTGCAGGATTAGAAAGTTCTCTGTGTAACTTGCAAGGTAGGGAATGTTCCACGGGAGACGTCAACCTGTCATTCACATGGACTATATTTACCGGCTGACCTGGCCGTTCCCGCGCTCGCCCCCGGCTGGGTCGTGTCGGATCCATGTGCTGCCCGATACTTGGGACGCCTCCAGGAGCGAGCGGAGCGACGGCAGCAGCTGGATATGTGCAAGCCCGGGTATTCCTGCGCTGACCGGACTCACATATTCTCAGGCATCCAAGGTCAAAGGCAGGGTTAAAGGATCAGTAAAATCACAAAACTATATAGGAAGCTAAATAATCGCCATGTGAAGAAAAATGGCGAATCCTGGACCCCAAATAAAATAAAACACTCCAACTTTTGATTTCCTGGAAGTACAAGAAACTTCTAAAGGTGAAAATCCACAGATAAAACGAATCCATGTTCCCAATATGACCGAAATCGCCTAAATCTAGAGCACCAACATCCATCCAACTACCCAGGACCGCCAGAGCTCACCGGACCATATGCAAACATCCATCCAACTACCCAGGACCGCCAGAGCTCACCGGACCATATGCAAACATCCATCCAACTACCCAGGACCGCCAGAGCTCACCGGACCATATGCAAACATCCATCCAACTACCCAGGACCGCCAGAGCTCACCGGACCATATGCAAACATCCATCCAACTACCAAGGACCGCCAGAGCTCACCGGACCAAGTGCAAACATCCATCCAACTGCCCAAGAGCGCCAGAGCTCACCGAAACATGCGCAAGCAAACATCCAACTGCCCAGGAGCGCCAGAGCTCACCGGAACATGCGCAAACATCCATCCAACTGCCCAGGAGCGCCAGAGCTCACCGGAACATGCGCAAACATCCATCCAACTGCCCAGGAGCGCCAGAGCTCACCGGAACATGCGCAAACATCCATCCAACTGCCCAGGAGCGCCAGAGCTCACCGGAACATGCGCAAACATCCATCCAACTGCCCAGGAGCGCCAGAGCTCATCGGAACATGCGCAAAAACCAATACAATCCCAAAGATCTAAAAATGTATCCCCCTTCTTACAGAAGCAGTTTGCCATAGTCTTGTAACAAAATCTGGATATTTCATGGTCTGAACCCAACGTAAACAGTCCCGTGGCAAGACCCTTGTACCCCCCCACCGCAGTGACTGGTGAGCCAACGTCAATAAGCAAGAATACAGGATGGACCTGGGCTTCAGGGCGACCCACATTAACACGGCATTCCAGCTGTGGCACGGCATCTCACAATGTTACACAAACAGCTTTATAATGGACATGGGAATAGTAAACCTCCGAGGACTGTGAGAACCTCTGTGCCGCGCACCACAGCACAACGCACAGAGGACGAGCAAAAATAGAGAAGGAAAGCTGGGACCAAACATGAAGGCTTCCTGCACTACAGGGGGTACGTGCCAAGAAGCTCCCCTTCCTCCGCCCCGAGGAACCCACGGCTCTCCCCTTCCTCCTCCCCGAGGGACCCACGGCTCTCCCCTTCCTCCGCCCCGAGGGACCCCGCCGCTCTCCCCTTCCTCCGCCCCGAGGGACCCACGGCTCTCCCCTTCCTCCGCCCCAAGGGACCCCGCCGCTCTCCCCTTCCGCCGCCCCAAGGGACCCCGCCGCTCTCCCCTTCCTCCGCCCCTCGCCGAGGGACCCACTGTTCTCCCCTTCCTCCGCCCCGAGGGACCCACGGCTCTCCCCTTCCTCCGCCACGCGCCGAGGGACCCACTGTTCTCCCCTTCCGCCCCCCCGAGGGACCCCGCCGCTCTCCCCTTCCGCCGCCCCGTGGCGAGGATCTACTGTTCTACCCTTCATCTGCCTGACGTACGGCCACATTTGACGTGGGCATGTTTATGAGGCTCATCTCATGGCCCCATTTTCCAGGCTTGTACTTGGAACCGCAGCTCGAGTTTCCGTTTTTCCTGGTACCGCGATCTAACACATTATTATTGGAGTAATACATTTCTGTACAAACACATTTATGTTTAATTAACAGATCCTCGCGGAGAGGAACAAGACAACTCATGTCCACAACCTATAATCGCCTAATCCCCACGTCTTAATTACGCTAATCAGAGGCTGACGGGAGATGGCGGCTGAGGGAGGCCGGCGCCGGAGAGGCAGGAACGGCACGGGGCCCGGCTAATCATCAGAGCCCACCCGGGGGTCCAGAGCATCGCCACTAACCATCATGTATTTACGCAAAGATTATAGAACGATTGACAGGGGCAATGCTTTGTTGCAAATCCTTTGGAAAACATGGATCTCCTAGGGTCTGTGCACACATCGCAGTTTTGATGCTTATTTTTCTGCACTGATATGTCACAAAACCTCAAGGTTTTCTTCATGCCGGCAAACCACAGAATCCTGAAATCTCATGCAAACGCTGCTTATTTTTGCAGTGGAATTCGATCATGGCAATAAAGGGGGGATTTTAATAATGTGCTGAAAGAGGGTGTTTTTTTTGTCTTTTATTTCAAATAAATGATTTTTCGGGTGTGTGTGTTTATTTACTTTCAAATGCAGGTTAATCATGGAAGGTATCTCTGGGAGACGCCTGCCATGATTAACCTAGGACTTATGGGCTGCCATTAACTTTTAATTACCTCGATTGCCACCACACCAGGGCAATTCGGGATGAGCCCGGTTGAGTCCCGGGACTGTCGCATCTAATTGATGCGGCAATTCCGGGCGGCTGCTGGTTGATATTTTTAGGCTGGGGGGCTCCCCATCCTGAGAATTCCAGCCTTCAGCCGTGTGGCTTTACCTTGGCTGGTATCAAAATTAGGGGGGACCGCACGTCATTTTTTAATTATTTATTGTACTGCACGATATACACCCGCTCACTGGCGGCTGTGATTGGTTGCAGTGAGACAGCTGTCACTCAGCGTGGGGGCAGGTCTGACTGCAACCAATCATAGGTGTCGGTGGGCGGGGAAAGCAGTGAATACGAGAAGGAATAATGAGCGGCTGGCATTTTCAAAAGCTGGAGAAGCCGCCAGAGCTTTGTGACAGCCGTGCAGCGCCGCGGATCGGTGAGTATGAGAGGGGGAGAGAGGAGAGAAGGCGGGGGGGGGGGGGGGGGGAGGGAGGAAGAGACCAGGAGTGATTTTAAACGATTTAGATAGTTCTGCTGGACATGCTGAGCATGCTCAATAGAAGGTGATGGAGTCAGTCATCAGATTCCGCCGCTTAGTGCATTGCGGCGGAATCCGCCCCCCCCCCCCATAGACAATCATTCGACACCTTGGCGGATTCTACCGGAATCCATCAAAGTGCGTTATTTTAACAACCCCAAAAAATGCTACATGCAGGACGCTGCGTCAAAACAACAACTCAGCGTCGTCCAGCGGATGCAACGCAGACACTTGCGTTACGGTGCATCGTCAATACAAGTCTATGGCGACTAGCGCAGTGCGTTAACGGACTGCGCTATTCTCCATAGCGGCGGATTGTGCTGAACGCAAGTGTCAAAGCGGCCTAAGGCCATGTGCACACACTGCAGTTTTGTTTCTCCAGCATAAAATGCACTTCTGGCTGAAATAAAAGCATTAAAAAAAACGCATGCTTTTTTGGTGCGTTCTTTCACTATATCCAATAGAAAAATACAGGTAAAAAAAAACCCCACAAAAACAAAGTGACACAGTTTACGGCAACTGCACCAAATCTGCATGAAAACCTGGACTGTGTGGACAATGCTTAATGCTGTGTGCCCAGACTACGTTTTTTCCACGAGTTTTTCCTACAGCTTTTAATCAATACTGCAAGGGAAAAATACATCCCAGCAAAGTCTGAGAATCCTGACTTGCTGTGCACTCTGCGCAGCCCTTTCTCTGCGCAGCCCTTTCTCTGCGCAGCTTTTGGTGCAGTAAAAAAAAATCCTCACAAAAGATTTGACACGGAAATTGTTTCAGCGTTTTTCCCATCTGAATGCATAAAAAAAAAAAGCATTGAAAAAAGTTTTTTTCCGCAGCGTTTTTCCTGCCAACAGATGCAGTTTTGTGTGCAGAAAATCTGCAACGTGGCTATATACTTTAAAAAAAAAAAAAAAAAATGTGTGAACATAGCCTGACAAGCAGATATTGCCAAAAAGGGGTGAAATCCGTGCCGAACACCTGCTGCATAAATGGATGTATCATTCATGTAACAGCGCACAGGTTTTCTCCCTGGATTGATACAATGTTTATGTTATGTAGACATTTAAGAACATGAGTTGCCCTCGTTCCTGACAGTTGTGGAGCGCTCCGCTTGCTGACACAATTTGCACCCGGATGTCGGTGCCGCTCCGGTGCGTGCGCGGCTCGTTACAATGTAGTGAAGAAGTATCCGGCGTCAGGAGACACAAGTGCACCCATCGATTGCCGCCGCGGTGGAAGGAAACGCAACGTTCCCATAAAGTCGATACGAGCGTCGGCGGTGACCACGATTCACTGATTCCTTCACTTCAAAGACAACTCGACAGCTTTGTAAAAATTAATGAGTAATAGAAGGGAACGCCAAGACAAACGGAGGAGGAGGGGGCTCGGCCGATCCACCGGAGAGGGAATCCCTGACTGGTGAAACCTCCCCTGACCCCATCGCACCCGGACAACAAAAAGGTGGAAAAAAAAAAAAATCTATACACGAAAAACTGGCGACATAAGCGACGTACTGCACATCAGCACCCAATCCACACTGAGCCAAGTAAGCAACCCCTTATCACACGCCGGTTAGGCTATGTGCGCACGGAGCGTTTTTTCCGTGTTTTTCGGGTGCGTTTTTGGACTCAAAACTGCAGGACTGCTTCCCCAGCAAAGTCTATGGCTATGTGCGCACGCTGCGTTTTTTGCAGAAAAAAAAAACAAAAAAGCCCAAACAAAACAAAAACACACCCGCAGCAAAAACGCAGCGATAAAAACGCAGCTTTTTTTTATTGCGTTTCTGCGTTTTTCCAAAGCATTGCATGGGTGGAAAAACACAGGAAAAGAATTGACATGTCCATTTTTTTTTTTTTTTTTTAACAGCTCAAAAACACAGCCAAAAAAAAACAAAAAACAAAAACTGTGCGGACACCAAAAATGAAAAGTCAGACTTTGCTGGGGAAGCACAACGCTTAAAATGTTGAGCCCAAAAGCGCACCGCAAAAGCGCGGTAAAAAAACGCAGCGTGCGCACAGCCTATGACTTCATTTTTGCTGTCTGCACAACTTTTTTTTAGCTAAGTTTTTGAGGGAAAAAAAAAAAAAAAAAATATGGACATGTCAATTATTTCCTGCGTTTTTCACCCATGAAATGCATTGGAAAAATGCAGCCAAAAACGCACCGAAACGCATTTTTGCCGCTGGTGCGTTTGCGAGCATTTTTTGCAGCCAAAAATGCAGTGTTCTTGAGAAGTGCAAAAACATCACAGTGTGCACATGGCCTTAGGCTGTGCGCGCACTGAGCAATTTCTTGATGCTGCGTTTGTGGCAGCTAAAAACGCACAAAAAAAGCATGCGTTTTTACCATGTTTCGGTGCGTTTTTGGCTGTGTTTCAGATCACTGCGTTTTTCCAATGCATTGCATGGGGGGGGGGAACGTAGAAAAACACAGAAAAGAATTGACACGTCCATTTTTTTTAAGCTCAAAAACGCAGCTTAAAAAAAAAAAAAAGTGTGCGGACAGCAAAAATGAAAAGTCAGACTTTTCTGGGGAAGCAGCGCAGCGTCTCTGCAGAGTCTCTGTCCTGCTGCACACGTGCAAAACCGGGAATCAGCTGCAAAATCCAAACATGCGCAAATGTCACAGCAGATTATACCCTTGAATATTGGAAAGTTTAAAAGCCCCTCTGCCCCCCCCAAAAAAAAACAGCAGCAGAAACCGTATCAAAAACGTCGGCACACGTCAAACTGCCTCCTTCACAGCGGCCGGATCAGAGCCTGGATATGTATCAGCGGAGTAATCGTCTCGGTGATCCAAGCGTTGCCATGGCAACAGCAGAATGCCACCCAGGACTAGATTCCGAGAGCGAGCGCACCACGTGTGGTCATCCAGGAGGATATAGGCAACACAAATCCATGCCATTGCCAGTATGGGACCTGATCTATGGACCCCGGTGGAGGGAACATGATGGGGGTTGTAGTTACACCACAGATTGGAGATGTAGCTCCCTAGGAGGCGTTCTTGTTTGGGATATTACGAGCCGCCCCGGCCGCCGGGTGTTACAATCAAAGCCGTCACACAATGAGTAATGCACAAAGGTTTGGCCAAATGGCACAAAACCCAGCGTGAGTCACCGGCAAAACTAGGTTACTGTGCATCTGTGCCATCCGGCCAGGACAGGGTTGATGCCGGCTGCCCCTGGAGAAACGCAAGCTGCACCACTACAGATCCAAAAGGGTCACCCCATCCTATATAGTGATGGGCGCGAGGTCACACCGCATCCGATTCAGGGAGACTGGGGCGGCAGAAGGGGTCCACTTTCTTCTTGGGATTGATCGGGGTCCCGAAAGGTCAGGGCAATGGTTGTAGAACATGTGAGAATACCCGCCCCCATCCAATTTTTTGGGACACTTGCCCCATGATGCCCAGTGTTATGGACGAGAAGTTGACAAGGTGAACATTCGAGATTGCAAAAGGGCTCTTTCCCTCAGCACCCAGCTTTCCCATGCTCTGCTGTACACCTCAGCACCCAGCTTTCCCATGCTCTGCTGTACACCTCAGCACCCAGCTTTCCCATGCTCTGCTGTACACCTCAGCACCCAGCTTTCCCATGCTCTGCTGTACACCTCAGCACCCAGCTTTCCCATGCTCTGCTGTACACCTCAGCACCCAGCTTTCCCATGCTCTGCTGTACACCTCAGCACCCAGCTTTCCCATGCTCTGCTGTACACCTCAGCACCCAGCTTTCCCATGCTCTGCTGTACACCTCAGCACCCAGCTTTCCCATGCTCTGCTGTACACCTCAGCACCCAGCTTTCCCATGCTCTGCTGTACACCTCAGCACCCAGCTTTCCCATGCTCTGCTGTACACCTCAGCACCCAGCTTTCCCATGCTCTGCTGTACACCTCAGCACCCAGCTTTCCCATGCTCTGCTGTACACCTCAGCACCCAGCTTTCCCATGCTCTGCTGTACACCTCAGCACCCAGCTTTCCCATGCTCTGCTGTACACCTCAGCACCCAGCTTTCCCATGCTCTGCTGTACACCTCAGCACCCAGCTTTCCCATGCTCTGATATGGGAAAGCTGGGTGCTGAGGGAAAGATGTATAGCAGAGCATGGAGAAGCTGGGTGCCGAGGACAAGATGGATATCAGAACATAGGAAAGCTGGTTGCTGAGGGAAAGAGCCAAGTGTCAGTGTCATTATCCTGTACCCCAAGTGTCAGTGTACGTAGAAAGGGGGCCCAGGTCCGAACTTTGCACCGGGGCCCATCAAACTCTAGTTACGCCACTGCGTGGGAAACCATGCTTTGGCCGATCGGCTATCTGTGCCACACTTGGCCGAGCGTTCCCGCGTCCTCCGAGCCAGCTCGTGGCTCATCTCCAAAAGAACAACGCGACTGTCCGAAATCAGACGTGCGACAGACATCTCCCCATACCATCAGTTGTCAGGCGCCCCCTACACACATTAGACCATCGTCCGAACCCGTCAATATCGGCAGACATTACCATAATGTGCACAGAGGCCTCAACAGTCTGAAATCTGTATCGAGAAGCCACGTTTTGCTATTGGTAAAGCCCTAAAACGTGGCTACAATCTGCAAGGAAACTGAGCAGAAATAGTAGATTCCCTGCAGCGCCACCACAGGAGAAATTAAGCATTACACATTGAAGCATTGCATAAGAAACCCATTGACTTCACTGTGCAGAGTCCTTTGAGGCAATGCCCAAATAGCCATAATCTCAAGTATCCGCCCCCGAGGAGCGAGACTCATTATCAAAGAGGAGACTCCTGAAGAAGTGGGAGGTATATTGGTCACAGTCCTGTTATTAAACTAGCCCAAATGCCGCCTCTGGCAGGCCACCGTGACCAAGTACGGCTCAATGGGACCCGAGACCCAAAGAAACAGTGGAATCTTACGGACCGATTTAGTCGGTGGCTACAGACCCCGAAGGGTACCGGATGCAGAGCCCAGGACATACCTGTGTGTCACAAGGATTGACCTAAAGGGCAAATGTGCATTTGTAGCCTATTTATCGGACCCCCCTCCGGTCCGATGACAAACATTTGGTTGCAAAAAAACATTATCTATGGACGCCCCCCACGTACCCGCCCGTTCACCGCTCATCCACGCTGGCGGGCCGTACTAATTACTGCAGGGCCCAAACTTCCTAATTATTAGGGATGATCAAATACCTCAAATATTTGGCTTCGCGACTAGGTCACCACTATTTGATGCGCAAAGTAAGTCTAACAACTATTCTGAACTATTCGGGCTCCCATAGACTTACATTGCGCATCGAATATTCGCATAGCGGCGACCAAATCGTCGGATATTCGCGAAGCCGAATATTTGAGGTATTTGATCGTCCCTACTAATATTATAAAGCTGAACTCGTGTTCTGTGCCGATATTTATACATCAGGATGGAAAACCCGACAGAAACCACAAAAGTAACTTTCCATCACAAAAGCTAAAAAACGCGAAGTGCAAGAGTAACTGAAAGCTGCAGACACGAGGGAAACCCGCGCTCGCCCTTCCCCGCGCCGCCAAGACTCAAACACTTTCATCTTTTCCTTCCTTTCTTCCAAGAGCCATAACTTAGTTTTCCGTTGACTTATCAGGGCTTTTTTTTTTTTTTGCAGGACGAATTGCAGTTTTTTTTTTTCAATGACGCACTTTCCTGTATATTGTTTGTGGTTGCTGCGCGGTAAGATCACACGTTTTAGGCCCTGTGCACACTAGAAAAAGGATATTTCGAGTCTGAAAGATAAGCGCACTTGCGATTAAAAAAACGCACAAAAAACGCATTCATTTTACGCTTTTTTTAAGCGTTTTTGACGCTTTATGCGTTTTTGGTGCTTTTTTCCGCAAGTTGGTCCCTGCGGTCTTTTTTTTTTACCATTATCTATGGCAAATAACGCATGTACCTGCAGAAACTTGACATGCTCATTCTTTTTCTCAAGAAATTCTGCAGAAAAAAAAAAAAAACGCAGCGTGTGCACAGCTATTTTTTTCTATAGGTTTTGCTGGGGAATGTCTCCAGAAAGGTTACAACCATTTTCTCAAGAAATTTCTGCCGTAAAGACGGAAAAAACACAAGTAAAAATTGCAGTGTGCGCACAGGGCCTTACCGGCTTTTCGTTTTTGCTGCAGAAATTTCTTGAGAAATTCTTGTAACCTTTCTGCAGGCATTCCCCTGCAAAACCTATGGAGAAAAAAAAAAAAAAGCTGTGCACACTGCGTTTTTTTTCTCAAGAACATTCTTTCTGCAGAACTTCTTGAGAAAAAGAATGTTCACGTCACGTCTTTTCTGCAGGTACCTGCGTTATTTTGCCATAGATAATGTTAAAAATCCGCAGGGATCAACCTATGGGAAAAAAGCACCAAAACCGCATAAAAAAAGCGTCAAAAACACGGTAAAAACTCATGCATTTTTTGGTGCGTTATTTGTGCATTTTTAACACAAGTGCGCTAATCTTTCAGACTCAAGAAATTTCTTGAGAAAAATCCTTTTTCTCGTGCGCACAGGGCCTAAGGACAGTCATGTTGAGCAACTACACCCCAAAAACCACGCATGTGCGACAGCCACGTACAGGCGCCCACTCCAGCACTATTGATGTGGCTTTTAAATCAAAGCCATCGATCAGTGGGGTCCCACTCAAATGACTATATAACGAAAGCCGATAAGAGGGGCTGGGGCAGGCTACAGAGGGGGCACATACCGCAGTGTCAGCTTGGGGGGCGCACACTCCGACCCCTCCAGGGTAACCCCATCACCACCGAGTCAGAATAAAATCAGATTTGGGCAGAAAGTTCAGAATGTGCCAATTATGAGACTGGCTGTGCCCACGGTGAGAATGAATACGGGCAGTCACTGGAGGGGGCCGACTGCAGCCCCCCCAACCCATTATATTCCCTCCACCCTGAGCCCCAGTCTGCCCCTGTACCTGCTCCAGTCACAGCTTGTGGCACGGAGGACGGCGGGATCCTAGTGACATCAATGTGATGAACCGGGCAGAGATATGAGGGGGGTGTCTGCAGAGGGGGGGGGGTCAGGGGACGAGTCACCCAATAAGAGGACGAGCCCGGTGAGTCTCCGGCTGATCTCACCCTCCACGGTGACTCAATCCAGCAGCGAGCGGCGCAGGACGGAGCGGCTATTGTTGTGGAGAGGAATCGCCATCTGTTACTCTGATAATCCCGCTGTACAGAGCCAGTAACAATGGAGCGGAGCGGATCCACCACATTACAGCGGAGCGTACAGAGCATATCCACCCCATAATGCAGAGCATATCCACCACATATTACAGCGGAGCGTACAGAGCATATCCAGCCCATAATGCAGAGCATATCCACCACATATCAGAGCGGAGCGTATCCACCACATTAGAGCGGAGCGTACAGAGCATATCCACCACATAATGCAGAGCATATCCACCACATATTACAGCGGAGCGTACAGAGCATATCCACCCCATAATGCAGAGCATATCCACCCCATAATGCAGAGCATATCCACCACATATTACAGCGGAGCGTACAGAGCATATCCACCCCATAATGCAGAGCATATCCACCCCTTAATGCAGAGCATATCCACCACATATTACAGCGGAGCATACAGAGCATATCCACCCCATAATGCAGAGCATATCCACCACATATCAAAGCGGAGCGTACAGAGCATATCCACCCCATAATGCAGAGCATATCCACCACATATCAGAGCGGAGCGTACAGAGCATATCCACCCCATAATGCAGAGCATATCCACCACATATCAGAGCAAAGCATACAGAGCATATCCACCCCATAATGCAGAGCATATCCACCACATATCAGAGCGGAGCATAGCATACAGAGCATATCCACCCCATAATGCAGAGCATATCCACCACATAGAGCGGAGCGTATCCACCACATTAGAGCGGAGCATACAGAGCATATCCACCCCATAATGCAGAGCATATCTACCACATATCAGAGCGGAGCGTATCCACCCCATTAGAGCGGAGCATACAGAGCATATCTACCACATATCAGAGCGGAGCGTATCCACCACATTAGAGCGGAGCGTACAGAGCATATCCACCCCATAATGCAGAGCATATCCACCACATATCAAAGCGGAGCGTATCCACCACATATTACAGCGGAGCATACAGAGCATATCCACCACATATTAGAGCGGAGCGTATCCACCACATTAGAGCGGAGCGTACAGAGCATATCCAACACATAAGGAAGGAACATACAGGATTGAACATATCCACCATATCTCAGAGCGGAGCGCACAGAGCATATCCACCACATAAGGACTGAAGATATCCACCACAGAGCGGAGCGGATCCACCACATAAGGACGGAACATACAGGACAAAACATATCCACCACATTTCAGAGCAGAGCGTATCCACCACGTATCAGAGTGGAGCGTACAAAACAGAACATATCCACCTCATCAGAGCGGAGCGCACAGAGCATATCCACCCCATAGAGCAGAGCGTACAGACCGCAGAATATGAAGCACACTCTTTAATGCAAAACATATCGACAACTTATCAACGAGGTGATCAGAAGATATCCACCCCATAGAGCAGAGCGTACAGACCGCAAGATATCCACCCCATAGAGCAGAGCGTACAGACCACAAGATATCCACCCCATAGAGCAGAGCGTACAGACCACAAGATATCCACCCCATAGAGCAGAGCGTACAGACCACAAGATATCCACCCCATAGAGCAGAGCGTACAGACCACAAGATATCCACCCCATAGAGCAGAGCGTACAGACCACAAGATATCCACCCCATAGAGCAGAGCGTACAGACCACAAGATATCCACCCCATAGAGCAGAGCGTACAGACCACAAGATATCCACCACGTATCAACCACTGCACATCAGAATAGAACATAAAGAACAGCCACCCCATAGAGCGGAGCGGGGATATACCCCATGCGCCGCACGGGGGACACACCCCACATATACAGCACGGGGGCGGTATACACGGGGAATAAACCCCACATATACAGCACGGGGACTGTATACACGGGGGACACACCTCACATATACAGCACGGGGACTGTATACACGGGGGAAACACCTCACATATACAGCACGGGGACTGTATACACGGGGGAAACACCTCACATATACAGCACGGGGACTGTATACACGGGGGACACACCTCACATATACAGCACGGGGACTGTATACACGGGGGACACACCTCACATATACAGCACGGGGACTGTATACACGGGGGACACACCTCACATATACAGCACGGGGACTGTATACACGGGGGACACACCTCACATATACAGCACGGGGACTGTATACACGGGGGACACACCTCACATATACAGCACGGGGACTGTATACACGGGGGACACACCTCACATATACAGCACGGGGACTGTATACACGGGGGACACACCTCACATATACAGCACGGGGACTGTATACACGGGGGACACACCTCACATATACAGCACGGGGACTGTATACACGGGGGACACACCTCACATATACAGCACGGGGACTGTATACACGGGGGACACACCTCACATATACAGCACGGGGACTGTATACACGGGGGAAACACCTCACATATACAGCACGGGGACTGTACACGGGGGACACACCTCACATATACAGCACGGGGACTGTATACACGGGGGAAACACCTCACATATACAGCACGGGGACGGTATACACGGGGGACACACCTCACATATACAGCACGGGGACGGTATACACGGGGGACACACCTCACATATACAGCACGGGGACGGTATACACGGGGGACACACCTCACATATACAGCACGGGGACGGTATACACGGGGGACACACCTCACATATACAGCACGGGGGCGGTATATACGGGGGTATACACCCCACATATACAGCACGGGGGCAGTATATACGGGGGTATACACCCCATACACAGCATGGGGGCAGTATACACGGGGGATACACCCCATACACAGCACGGGGGCAGTATACACGGGGGATACACCCCATACACAGCACGGGGGCGGTATACACGGGGGACACACCTCACATATACAGCACGGGGACTGTATACACGGGGGACACACCTCACATATACAGCACGGGGGCGGTATACACGGGGGACACACCTCACATATACAGCACGGGGGCGGTATACACGGGGGACACAGCTCACATATACAGCACGGGGGCAGTATACACGGGGGATACACCCCATACACAGCACGGGGACTGTATACACGGGGGACACAGCTCACATATACAGCACGGGGACTGTATACACGGGGGACACAGCTCACATATACAGCACGGGGACTGTATACACGGGGGACACACCTCACATATACAGCACGGGGACTGTATACACGGGGGACACACCTCACATATACAGCACGGGGGCGGTATACACGGGGGACACACCTCACATATACAGCACGGGGGCGGTATACACACCTCACATATACAGCACGGCGACTGTATACACGGGGGACACACCTCACATATACAGCACGGGGACTGTATACACGGGGGACACACCTCACATATACAGCACGGGGACTGTATACACGGGGGACACACCTCACATATACAGCACGGGGACTGTATACACGGGGGACACACCTCACATATACAGCACGGGGACTGTATACACGGGGGACACACCTCACATATACAGCACGGGGACTGTATACACGGGGGACACACCTCACATATACAGCACGGGGACTGTATACACGGGGGACACACCTCACATATACAGCACGGGGACTGTATACACGGGGGACACACCTCACATATACAGCACGGGGACGGTATACACGGGGGACACACCTCACATATACAGCACGGGGGACACACCTCACATATACAGCACGGGGACTGTATACACGGGGGACACACCTCACATATACAGCACGGGGACTGTATACACGGGGGACACAGCTCACATATACAGCACGGGGACTGTATACACGGGGGACACAGCTCACATATACAGCACGGGGACTGTATACACGGGGGACACAGCTCACATATACAGCACGGGGACTGTATACACGGGGGACACAGCTCACATATACAGCACGGGGACTGTATACACGGGGGACACACCTCACATATACAGCACGGGGACTATATACACGGGGGACACACCTCACATATACAGCACGGGGGCGGTATACACGGGGGACACACCTCACATATACAGCACGGGGGCGGTATACACGGGGGACACACCTCACATATACAGCATGGGGGCGGTATACACACCTCACATATACAGCACGGCGACTGTATACACGGGGGACACACCTCACATATACAGCACGGGGACTGTATACACGGGGGACACACCTCACATATACAGCACGGGGACTGTATACACGGGGGACACACCTCACATATACAGCACGGGGACTGTATACACGGGGGACACACCTCACATATACAGCACGGGGACTGTATACACGGGGGACACACCTCACATATACAGCACGGGGACTGTATACACGGGGGACACACCTCACATATACAGCACGGGGACTGTATACACGGGGGACACACCTCACATATACAGCACGGGGACTGTATACACGGGGGACACACCTCACATATACAGCACGGGGACTGTATACACGGGGGACACACCTCACATATACAGCACGGGGACTATATACACGGGGGACACACCTCACATATACAGCACGGGGGCGGTATACACGGGGGAATACACCCCATACACAGCACGGGGGAGGTATACACGGGGAATACACCCCATACACAGCACGGGGGGCAGTATATACGGGGGTATACACCCCATACACAGCATGGGGGCAGTATACACGGGGGATACACCCCATACACAGCACGGGGGCAGTATACACGGGGGATACACCCCATACACAGCACGGGGGCAGTATACACGGGGGATACACCCCATATACAGCACGGGGGGCACTATACACGGGGGATACACCCCATATACAGCACGGGGGGCACTATACACGGGGGATACACCCCATACACAGCACGGGGGCAGTATACACGGGGGATACACCCCACACACACAGCACGGGGGCAGTATACACGGGGGATACACCCCATACACAGCACGGGGGGCACTATACACGGGGGATACACCCCACACACAGCACGGGGGGCACTATACACAGGGGATACACCCCACACACAGCACGGGGGCAGTATACACGGGGGATACACCCCATACACAGCACGGGGGCAGTATACACGGGGGATACACCCCAGATATACAGCACGGGGGCACTATACACGGGGAATACACCCCATACACAGCACGGGGGCAGTATACACGGGGGATACACCCCAGATATACAGCACGGGGGCAGTATACACGGGGAATACACCCCATACACAGCACGGGGGCGGTATACACGGGGAATACACCCCATACACAGCACGGGGGCGGTATACACGGGGAATACACCCCATACACAGCACGGGGGCGGTATACACGGGGGATACACCCCATACACAGCACGGGGGCAGTATACACAGCACGGGGGCAGTATACACGGGGGATACACCCCATACACAGCACGGGGGCAGTATACACGGGGGATACACCCCATACACAGCACGGGGGCAGTATACACGGGGGATACACCCCATACACAGCACGGGGGCAGTATACACGGGGGGATACACCCCATACACAGCACGGGGGCAGTATACACGGGGTTTCCCCCCATATACAGCACGGGGGCGGTATACAGAGGGGTGATTATACACCGCACACGGTCCTGTACGTCGCTCCGCCCGGCACAGCGCTGCTGACTACGTGATATAACGGGAATCTCAGCTCTTTGTGCCTCCGGCCGTTGCCCGGGCCCCGGCAGACATCTTTCACTGCTCCCTCCCTCTCCGCCTCGGCCGCAGCTTACCGTGCTCTCCGCCCGATCTCCAGCCGCGATGCTTCACCGTGGTGCTGCGTGCCGATACTGCCTCCCCCGCCACCGAGCGGCCCCGCCTCTAGTGCACGCCCCGCCCATCTAGTGAACACGCCCCCTTTGCTATACAAGCGATAGAGCCACGCCCTACTACGAACAACGTCAGGCTCACCACGCCTCCTTTTGAGTGTCACACGTCTCATACGCTCTAAACTCCGCCCACCGCTCGGTAACCCTGGACACGCTGATTGGGCGAGGCTCCAGTGAAACTATGTGGCCGTCACGTGACCTGGAGCAAAGGAGACCCGAGTGTCCTGAGGTGACCTGCACCCCGGGCAGAGAGGGAGGGAAACCCCGCACAGCCTGGACCACCGGCCTAGGAAACCCGGGAGCCGCCCCCCACACCGTCAGCCATTGTACCCGGAGAACTTACGGCATCATACATGGTGATAGTGGGTACAGTGCTCAGCACATGGTATCACACAGGAGAGGATTAGATACACTGCTCAGCACATGGTATCACACAGGAGAGGATTAGATACAGCTCAGCAGACAGTATCACACAGGATAGGATTAGATACACAGCTCAGCAGACAGTATCACACAGGATAGGATTAGATACACAGCTCAGCAGACAGTATCACACAGGATAGGATTAGATACATGGCTCAGCAGACAGTATCACACAGGAGAGGATTAGATACACGGCTCAGCAGACAGTATCACACAGGAGAGGATTAGATACAGCTCAGCAGACAGTATCACACAGGATAGGATTAGATACACGGCTCAGCAGACAGTATCACACAGGATAGGATTAGATACACGGCTCAGCAGACAGTATCACACAGGATAGGATTAGATATACAGCTCAGCAGACAGTATCACACAGGAGAGGATTAGATATACAGCTCAGCAGACAGTATCACACAGGATAGGATTAGATACACGGCTCAGCAGATAGTATCACACAGGAGAGGATTAGATATACAGCTCAGCAGACAGTATCACACAGGATAGGATTAGATACACGGCTCAGCAGATAGTATCACACAGGAGAGGATTAGATACACAGCTCAGCAGACAGTATCACACAGGAGAGGATTAGATATACAGCTCAGCAGACAGTATCACACAGGATAGGATTAGATACACAGCTCAGAAGACAGTATCACACAGGAGAGGATTAGATACACGGCTCAGCAGATAGTATCACACAGGAGAGGATTAGATACACAGCTCAGAAGACAGTATCACACAGGAGAGGATTAGATACACAGCTCAGAAGACAGTATCACACAGGAGAGGATTAGATACACAGCTCAGCAGACAGTATCACACAGGAGAGGATTAGATACAGCTCAGCAGACAGTATCACACAGGAGAGGATTAGATACAGCTCAGCAGACAGTATCACACAGGAGAGGATTAGATACACAGCTCAGCAGACAGTATCACACAGGAGAGGATTAGATACAGCTCAGCAGACAGTATCACACAGGAGAGGATTAGATACACAGCTCAGCAGACAGTATCACACAGGATAGGATTAGATACACGGCTCAGCAGATAGTATCACACAGGAGAGGATTAGATACACAGCTCAGCAGACAGTATCACACAGGAGAGGATTAGATACAGCTCAGCAGACAGTATCACACAGGATAGGATTAGATACACGGCTCAGCAGATAGTATCACACAGGAGAGGATTAGATACACAGCTCAGCAGATAGTATCACACAGTAGAGGATTAGATACAGCTCAGCAGACAGTATCACACAGGAGAGGATTAGATACAGCTCAGCAGACAGTATCACACAGGAGAGGATTAGATACAGCTCAGCAGACAGTATCACACAGGAGAGGATTAGATACACGGCTCAGCAGATAGTATCACACAGGAGAGGATTAGATACAGCTCAGCAGATGGTATCACACAGGAGAGGATTAGATACACGGCTCAGCAGATAGTATCACACAGGAGAGGATTAGATACAGCTCAGCAGATGGTATCACACAGGAGAGGATTAGATACACGGCTCAGCAGATAGTATCACACAGTAGAGAATTAGATACAGCTCAGCAGACAGTATCACACAGGAGAGGATTAGATACAGCTCAGCAGACAGTATCACACAGGAGAGGATTAGATACAGCTCAGCAGACGGTATCACACAGGAGAGGATTAGGCCCACCTCACCGGACGCACAGGGCACGCAAGCGGTCTTCACACACACTGATTTCCTTACCTGCCTCACCGCTGTATCCCCAAGCCCCATTGGCCACTAAACAAACCGGATTTCTGAGGCATAAAGCTCCTGTTCCCAGGCACCTGTGGACTCCAATCATTCACTCTTTCTGCCTTGTGCATATGAACTAAGTCTTAGGCCCCCTTCACACGTCCGTGAAAAACACGCACGTGTGTTACGGGCCGTTTTTCGGGTCCGTGTCCCGTTTTTGTGTCCGTTTTTATGGTCCGTGTGGCACCTGTGTGAATTGCGTATGCTAGCCGTGTTTGTGTGCAGAACGTCCGTGTGTGCGTGTGGAATTAACGTGTATGTGTACGTGGAATGTCCGTGTGGAATGTCCGTGTGTGTGATGCACAATGTCATTTATAAATGTCGGCTGACAGCAGACAGAGTTGCGCGATGAGAATGAACTCGGGTGAACTTCACCCGACTTCATCCTCATACCGCGGCTCTGTCTGTGTCGAGTACTGATTAGCGGTCACCTGTGAAGGATTCACAGGTGACCGCTAATCCCCCGAGTGACTGAAGTTTCCCCCCCTCTCTCATACTCACCGTTCCTCGATCCCCGGCGCGGCGCTGCACGGCATTCACACTGCTGCGGCGGCTTTTACTATTTTGAAAAAGCCGGCCGCTCATTAAACAATCTCCTATTCCCTGCTTTCCCCGCCCACTGGCGCCTATGATTGGTTGCAGTGAGACACGCCCCCACGCTGAGTGACAGGTGTCACACTGCACCCAATCACAGCAGCCGGTGGGCGTGTCTATACTGTGCAGTAAAATAAATAAATAAATATTTAAAAAAAAACGGCGTGCGGTCCCCCCCCAATTTTAATGCCAGCCAGATAAAGCCATACGGCTGAAGGCTGGTATTCTCAGGATGGGGATCTCCACGTTATGGGGAGCCCCCCAGCCTAACAATATCAGTCAGCAGCCGCCCAGAATTGCCGCATACATTATATGCGACAGTTCTGGGGCTGTACCCGGCTCTTCCCGATTTGCCCTGGTGCTTTGGCAAATCGGGGTAATAAGGAGTTATTGGCAGCTCATAGCTGCCACTAAATCCTAGATTAATCATGTCAGGCGTCTATGAGACACCCTCCATGATTAATCTGTAAATAACAGTAAATAAACACACACACCCGAAAAATCCTTTATTAGAAATAAAAACACACACATATACCCTGGTTATCCACTTTAATCAGCCCCAAAAAAGCCCTCCATGTCCGGCGTACTCCAGGATGGTCCAGCGTCGCTTCCAGCGCTGCTGCATGGAGGTGACAGGAGCTGCAGAAGACACCGCCGCTCCGGTCACCTCCACGCAGGTAATGAATACAGCCGTGCGATCAGCTGAGCTGTCACTGAGGTTACCCGCTGTCACTGGATCCAGCGGTGGCCGCGGGTAACCTCAGTGACAGATCAGCTGATCGCGCAGCTGTCTTCATTAGCTGCGTGGAGGTGACCGGAGCGGCTGTGTCTTCTGCAGCTCCTGTCACCTCCATGCAGCAGCGCTGGATGCGACGCTGGACCATCTTGGAGTACGCCGGACATGGAGGGCTTTTTCGGGGCTGATTAAAGTGGTGAACCAGGGTATATGTGTGTGTTTTTATTTCTAATAAAGGATTTTTTCATGTGTGTGTTTATTTACTGTTATTTACAGATTAATCATGGAGGGTGTCTCATAGACGCCTGACATGATTAATCTAGGATTTAGTGGCAGCTATGGGCTGCCAATAACTCCTTATTACCCCGATTTGCCAAAGCACCAGGGCAAATCGGGAAGAGCCGGGTACAGCCCCAGAACTGTCGCATATAATGTATGCGGCAATTCTGGGCGGCTGCTGACTGATATTGTTAGGGTGGGGGGCTCCCCATAACGTGGAGCTCCCCATCCTGAGAATACCAGCCTGCAGCCGTATGGCTTTATCTGGCTGGCATTAAAATTGGGGGGACCGCACGCCGTTTTTTTTTAATTATTTATTTATTTATTTTACTGCACAGTATAGACACGCCCACCGGCTGCTGTGATTGGGTGCAGTGAGACACCTGTCACTCAGCGTGGGGGTGTGGCTCACTGCAACCAATCATAGGCGCCGGTGGGCGGGGAAAGCAGGGAATACGAGATTGTTTAATGGGCGGCCGGCTTTTTCAAAATAGTAAAAGCCGCCGCAGCAGTGTGAACGCCGTGCAGCGCTGCGCCGGAGATTGGGGAACGGTAAGTATGAGAGAGGGGGGGAAACTGACCGACAGACTGTGAGAGAGGGACAGACAGACAGAGAGACCGACAGAGAGACTGACCGATGGACTCAGGGAGATTGACCGACATACACAGAAATAGAAAGAATGGCCGACATCACTAGAAATAAAAACACCAAACGGACACGGGCTATAGGTAGATGCATACGTGTTTACTAACGTGTGTGCACGTACCCATAGACTTTCATTGTGTCCACGTGTGCGTGCTCCGTGCAGATAACGGACATGCATCCGTGCCAAACGCAAACACATACGGATCACGGACACGCACACACGGACATAATGAAATAACGGACGTGTGACCACAATCATAGATTAACATTGGTGCACGTTTGGCCGTGTCTCCGGTATATACGGAAACGGAACAAACACGCACGTGTATCACGGACGTGTGAAGGGGGCCTAAGACATAGTACCCCAGATCTCATGCAATATGTAACTTGTGGCACCACTACTCTTCGTCTCTACTATGTAGAAATGAACTAAGAACTAAAACCAAGTTCTTTGATACTTATATTTCCTTGGATAGCCATCTGCCACACAGCAGCCCTGTCTAAAGATTGTGTATACATCCAGCCACACATATTGGTCAGACGCTCGCATAGAGCGAAGTATTACTTCTGTATCACAGAATAGGTCTATAAGTATAATCTGAAATATTG
Organism: Anomaloglossus baeobatrachus; assembly: GCF_048569485.1. NCBI lineage: Eukaryota > Metazoa > Chordata > Amphibia > Anura > Aromobatidae > Anomaloglossus > Anomaloglossus baeobatrachus. Next base: position 23,125,255 of record NC_134358.1, on the reverse strand, counting down.
ACGGGACTCCGCGATTATCCTAGGATTTTACAAATCTATCCACAAATAGTCAGTCTGTCCGACCAGATGAAGGCCGAAATGAAGGCCGAAACGTTGTCACAGGCGGACTTTCTGCATCTGTATCATCTTCTTCAATAAAAATACAAAAGAGATTTTCATTTTCTTCGTTATTACAATTGGGAAATAAACGGTGTGCCAGGGCTACTTTTACTCTAGATACACAGCTCAGCAGACACTATCACACAGGAGAGGATTAGATACACAGCTCAGCAGACAGTATCACACAGGAGAGGATTAGATACACAGCTCAGCAGACAGTATCACACAGGAGAGGATTAGATACACGGCTCAGCAGACAGTATCACACAGGAGAGGATTAGATACACAGCTGTGCAGACAGTATCACACAGGAGAGGATTAGATACACGGCTCAGCAGACAGTATCACACAGGATAGGATTAGATACACGGCTCAGCAGACAGTATCACACAGGAGAGGATTAGATACACGGCTCAGCAGACAGTATCACACAGGAGAGGATTAGATACACAACTCAGCAGCCGGTATCACACAGGAGATGATTAGATACACAGCTCAGCAGACAGTATCACACAGGAGAGGATTAGATACACAGCTCAGCAGACAGTATCACACAGGAGAGGATTAGATACAAGGCTCAGTAGACAGTTTCACACAGGAGAGGTTTAGATACACAGCTCAGCAGACAGTATCACACAGGAGAGGATTAGATACACGGCTCAGCAGATAGTATCACACAGGAGAGGATTAGATACACGGCTCAGCAGATAGTATCACACAGTAGAGGATTAGATACAGCTCAGCAGACAGTATCACACAGGAGAGGATTAGATACAGCTCAGCAGATGGTATCACACAGGAGAGGATTACATACACAGCTCAGCAGATAGTATCACACAGGAGAGGATTAGATACAGCTCAGCAGACAGTATCACACAGGAGAGGATTAGATACACAGCTCAGCAGATAGTATCACACAGGAGAGGATTAGATACACGGCTCAGCAGATAGTATCACACAGTAGAGGATTAGATACAGCTCAGCAGACAGTATCACACAGGAGAGGATTAGATACAGCTCAGCAGATGGTATCACACAGGAGAGGATTAGATACAGCTCAGCAGACAGTATCACACAGGATAGGATTAGATACACAGCTCAGCAGACAGTATCACACAGGAGAGGATTACATACACAGCTCAGCAGATTGTATCACACAGGAGAGGATTACATACACAGCTCAGCAGATAGTATCACACAGGAGAGGATTAGATACACAGCTCAGCAGACAGTACAATGCTTCTATGTTTGGATACATATTTCTGGGTTCGGGTGCAGTATCATTGTTGCACGGTGTTGCTTCCTGAGTCTGAGTAAAAGCGGATGAGTGCAGCGTGAGAAGAAACCGCACTCCGGCCAGTGTGAGTGAATGAGGCCGAGACCATCTACGAGGTTTTTCTCAGCACTCATCTATCGGGCACGACTCGTCAGTGCAAGTCAATGGGTGCAGGAAAAAAATCGGATGCCAAACGCATGTCCGCGCGGTGTCTGCGTGACGTCCGATTTTCCGTTCCCATTCTGTAGCACTGAACACCGTACATGGTTGTGAATGATTGAACAATAATATCTGATGTCATACGGATCACATCGCACTCGCAGACATAGAAAACCAAACGGATGGTTCTACTTTTTTGGATGAGAAATGGACGGATTTTTTTTATACTCCAGTGTGAGAGCCCTCATGTCCCCGCACATTGCTGCCTGTAGACGCTGTCACCGAGCTCCTTCTGATGGAGAGATAATCACTTTTCTGTTTTCCCTCTCAGCTGATTTACGACTCCAAAGTTCAGCTCCGCTGCAATGTGGTCTATAGTGTAAAATCTGGATAGAGGACTTCAGAAAAAAAGACTGGTAGTGTCACATCTACAATGCGCTCACTGACCGTCTCACTAAACTCATTCTGGAGACCAGCAATGCGCAGAGAAAGGAAAGACTTTAATGCGGGCGTCACACGGTACTCGTAACTAGTGATGAGCGGGCACTACCATGCTCGGGTGCTCAGTACTCGTAACTAGTGATGAGCGGGCACTACCATGCTCGGGTGCTCAGTACTCGTTACTAGTGATGAGCGGGCACTACCATGCTTGGGTGCTCAGTACTAGTAACTAGTGATGAGCGGGCACTACCATGCTCGGGTGCTCAGTACTCGTAACTAGTGATGAGCGGGCACTACCATACTCAGGTGCTCGGTACTCGTAACTAGTGATGAGCGTGCACTACCATGCTCAGGTGCCCAGTACTCGTAACTAGTGATGAGCGGGCACTACCATGCTCGGGTGCTCAGTACTCGTAACTAGTGATGAGCGGGCACTACCATGCTCGGGTGCTTGGTACTTGTAACTAGTGATGAGCGGGCACTACCATGCTCAGGTGCTCAGTACTGGTAACTAGTGATGAGCGGGCACTACCATGCTTGGGTGCTCAGTACTGGTAACTAGTGATGAGCGGGCACTACCATGCTCGGGTGCTCAGTACTGGTAACTAGTGATGAGCGGGCACTACCATGCTTGGGTGCTCTGTACTCGTAACTAGTGATGAGCGGGCACTACTATGCTCGGGTGCTCAGTACTGGTAACTAGTGATGAGCGGGCACTACCATGCTTGGGTGCTCTGTACTCATAACTAGTGATGAGCGGGCACTACCATGCTCGGGTGCTCAGTACTGGTAACTAGTGATGATCGGGCACTACCATGCTCGGGTGCTCAGTACTCGTAACTAGTGATGAGCGGGCACTACCATGCTCGGGTGCTCTGTACTCGTAACTAGTGATGAGCGGGCACTACCATGCTCGGGTGCTCGGTACTCGTAACTAATAGTGCTGAGGACTCGCAGATATGCAGGTTCGGTGGGACTAACCGGATTTAAAAAAAAAAAAAAAATCGGTTCCAGCCTGAAATGTATCCCAGATATCTGACCGGACGTTGGTCCCCATATAAGTCTATGGGGACAAGAATCCAATGCTTAGAAATGGTGGTAGAAGGGATAGGAGGATTAGAGCAAGCGAGCTATACTTACCGAGTCTCCGGCACAGCTATAACTGCTTCCAGGGCCACTCATTAGCTTCATCCATAAGCACTGATTCCCCCGCCCACCGGTAGTCCTGGCCCCTGTGATTGGTTGCAGACAGACACGCCCCCAGCCTGTGTGACATTGTCTGACTATTTGAGATCACAGACCCTTTCTGCGGGTCTAAATCGTTGTATAAAAATACATTTAAAAAAAAATTGCTGTAGTGTCCTCCCATATTATGATACCCAACGGAGATAAAGCATATGGCTATAGGCTGCAGCCCCCATCCATGCGCTTATCTTGGCTGTGTATCAAAATATGAGGCAACGCATGTGTTTTGGTTTTTTTTTATTATTTTAATGAAAATATTTTAAAAAAATGGCATGCTGTCACCCCAATTTTGATACCCAGTCATGATAAAGCCCGACAGCTAGGGGTTGGTATTCTCAGGCTGGGGAGACCCATGCTTATTGGCCCCGCCAAACTAAAAATAGCAGCCTGCAGTCGCCCAGAATTATTACATTCATTAGATGTGACAATCCCTACCCCTTACCCTTCAATTGGGGTAAAAAGGGGTTAATAACAGCTGACAGCTGACACTAAGCCCTAGATATGTAATGGGGGGGCGTCTGAGACACCCCCCCCCCCATTACTAATCTGCAAGTGAAAAGAAATAAACGCACAATCGTAAAATTGTACCTATTGCAATTTCACAACACTTGGATTTTTTTTTCTCACTTTCCAGTACAATATGGGGCAGAATGAATGGTGTCAATCAAAAGTACGACTCGTCCTGCAAAATACAAGCCCTCATATGGTTGTATTGATGGAAAAATAAAAAAGATTTGTCTCTCGGGGGGGAAAAAGGAGGAAACAATGAAAAGTTGCTGGGGGCTGAAGGGGTTCAGTAAAAAAATCCTTAAAGTTTGGTCTTTTTTTGCCTTGTAATGCCTTTTCCACATACAATATGTCACTTCTTGATCATTGGGGTCAGTGCTCTGACAATAGCGGTCTCTGTGGCTGATTTTTCGCCCTGTGCCCTTCATTGTTTTTTTTGCCTCCTCAGCAGTGGTTTGGATCAGATAACATAGTATACCTTGGTGATATGCGTCACTTGAGAAAACACTTTAATCAGCGCCTAATAAAACGTCTCTGTTTGCTTTCATTGAATGGAAACAATCCTATTGACGGAAGCCATTTTTTGACCTAGACCCATCGGTGCAGCTTGCAGCAGATTCTGCAGATCCCGATATGTTTTTGCCTTTCTGAACAGATACATAAGTGACCTTTCAGGCTCCCTCGGTCAGGCTGTTTACAAATCCACCAGGCAGGTTATGTCCTTAGGGAAATCTAATCGTGGCTGTAGCTGCAGAGCTATTCACACCACGCCGGTGCTGACGCCAGCCAGGCAGAGGTGGTCATGCTTCTGGAAGGTCACATCAAGATGAATCAAATTATTACTGGTATTAGCAAGGGGATAAACATCTACGTTTCCCACTCATCGCCAATGCATTACTCAGAGCAAATCACCTGTCTAATCTGCCCATGTATACAAGGCGTTATTTCTAGATCTGAAGACATTCTCGGGATAGCACAGTGTTTATCGCAACCTTCCATGTCAAACCATAAATATAGACCCTCCAGATGGTTTACTGATTTTTACACACCTAGAAACAGGGACAGTCACGTTCCGTATAAGATTGGAATATGCACCTTTGTCATTGTTAGCCGAATTTCTCTCTTTTTTTCCCTGTGTATCTGCTTGTGAAGCTGCAGGTTTAGAGCTCAGTGGGTTTTCCTTCCATGTGGAGGTTCAGAGTTCAGTAGTTATTCCTTGCTTGTGAAGCTGCAGGTTTAGAGCTCAGTGTGTTTTGCCTCCATGTGGAGGTTCAGAGCTCAGTGGTTATTCCTTGCTTGTGAGCTGCAGGTTTAGAGCTCAGTGTGTTTTCCCTCCATGTGGAGGTTCAGAGCTCAGTAGTTATTCCTTGCTTGTGAAGCTGCAGGTTTAGAGCTCAGTGTGTTTTCCCTCCATGTGGAGGTTCAGAGCTCCGTAGTTATTCCTTGCTTGTGAAGCTGCAGGTTTAGAGTTCAGTGGGTTTTCCTTCTATGTGGAGGTTCAGAGCTCAGTAGTTATTCCTTGCTTGTGAGCTGCAGGTTTAGAGCTCAGTGGGTTTTCCTTGTATGTGGAGGTTCAGAGTTCAGTAATTATTCCTTGTTTGTGAAGCTGCAGGTTTAGAGCTCAGTGTGTTTTCCCTGTATGTGGAGGTTTAGAGCTCAGCAATTATTCCTTGCTTGTAAAGCTGCAGGTTTAGAGTTCAGTGGGTTTTCCTTCTATGTGGAGGTTCAGAGCTCCGTAGGTATTCCTTGCTTGTGAAGCTGCAGGTTTAGAGCTCAGTGGGTTTTCCTTCTATGTGGAGGTTCAGAGCTCAGTGGTTATTCCTTGCTTGTGAAGCTGCAGGTTTAGAGCTCAGTGGGTTTTCCTTCTATGTGGAGGTTCAGAGTTCAGTAATTATTCCTTGTTTGTGAAGCTGCAGGTTTAGAGCTCAGTGTGTTTTCCCTGTATGTGGAGGTTCAGAGTTCAGTAATTATTCCTTGCTTGTGAGCTGCAGGTATAGAGCTCAGTGTGTTTTCCCTCCATGTGGAGTTTCAGAGCTCAGTAGTTATTCCTTGCTTGTGAGCTGCAGGTATAGAGCTCAGTGTGTTTTCCCTCCATGTGGAGGTTCAGAGTTCAGTAATTATTCCTTGCTTGTGAAGCTGCAGGTTTAGAGCTCAGTGGGTTTTCCTTCTATGTGGAGGTTCAGAGCTCAGTGGTTATTCCTTGCTTGTGAAGCTGCAGGTTTAGAGCTCAGTTGGTTTTCCCTCTATGCGGAGGTTCAGAGCTCAGTAGTTATTCCTTGCTTGTGAAGCTGCAGGTTTAGAGCTCAGTGGGTTTTCCCTCCATGTGGAGGTTCAGAGCTCAGTAGTTATTCCTTGCTTGTGAAGCTGCAGGTTTAGAGCTCAGTGGGTTTTCCCTCTATGCGGAGGTTCAGAGCTCAGTAGTTATTCCTTGCTTGTGAAGCTGCAGGTTTAGAGCTCAGTGTGTTTTGCCTCCATGTGGAGGTTCAGAGCTCAGTGGTTATTCCTTGCTTGTGAGCTGCAGGTTTAGAGCTCAGTGTGTTTTCCCTCCATGTGGAGGTTCAGAGCTCCGTAGTTATTCCTTGCTTGTGAAGCTGCAGGTTTAGAGTTCAGTGGGTTTTCCTTCTATGTGGAGGTTCAGAGCTCAGTAGTTATTCCTTGCTTGTGAGCTGCAGGTTTAGAGCTCAGTGGGTTTTCCTTGTATGTGGAGGTTCAGAGTTCAGTAATTATTCCTTGTTTGTGAAGCTGCAGGTTTAGAGCTCAGTGTGTTTTCCCTGTATGTGGAGGTTTAGAGCTCAGCAATTATTCCTTGCTTGTAAAGCTGCAGGTTTAGAGTTCAGTGGGTTTTCCTTCTATGTGGAGGTTCAGAGCTCCGTAGGTATTCCTTGCTTGTGAAGCTGCAGGTTTAGAGCTCAGTGGGTTTTCCTTCTATGTGGAGGTTCAGAGCTCAGTGGTTATTCCTTGCTTGTGAAGCTGCAGGTTTAGAGCTCAGTGGGTTTTCCTTCTATGTGGAGGTTCAGAGTTCAGTAATTATTCCTTGTTTGTGAAGCTGCAGGTTTAGAGCTCAGTGTGTTTTCCCTGTATGTGGAGGTTCAGAGTTCAGTAATTATTCCTTGCTTGTGAGCTGCAGGTATAGAGCTCAGTGTGTTTTCCCTCCATGTGGAGTTTCAGAGCTCAGTAGTTATTCCTTGCTTGTGAGCTGCAGGTATAGAGCTCAGTGTGTTTTCCCTCCATGTGGAGGTTCAGAGTTCAGTAATTATTCCTTGCTTGTGAAGCTGCAGGTTTAGAGCTCAGTGGGTTTTCCTTCTATGTGGAGGTTCAGAGCTCAGTGGTTATTCCTTGCTTGTGAAGCTGCAGGTTTAGAGCTCAGTTGGTTTTCCCTCTATGCGGAGGTTCAGAGCTCAGTAGTTATTCCTTGCTTGTGAAGCTGCAGGTTTAGAGCTCAGTGGGTTTTCCCTCCATGTGGAGGTTCAGAGCTCAGTAGTTATTCCTTGCTTGTGAAGCTGCAGGTTTAGAGCTCAGTGGGTTTTCCCTCTATGCGGAGGTTCAGAGCTCAGTAGTTATTCCTTGCTTGTGAAGCTGCAGGTTTAGAGCTCAGTGGGTTTTCTCTCTATGTGGAGGTTCAGAGCTCAGTAGTTATTTCTACTTTCTACTTGTTTGGTGAGATGCAGTTTGGACCTCAGGGAGTGTTTTCTGCTTGTGGAGCTGCAGGTATAAACTTCAGTGAGTGTTCTTTTCTTGTGGAGCTGTAGGCTCAGACCTCAGTGAGTGTTCCCTTCTTGTGGAGCTGCAGGTTCAGACCTCAGTGAGTGTTCCCTTCTTGTGGAGCTGCAGGTTCAGACCTCAGTGAGTGTTCCCTTCTTGTGGAGCTGCAGGTTCAGACCTCAGTGAGTGCTCCCTTAGTGTGGAGCTGTAGGCTCAGACCTCAGTGAGTGTTCCCTTCTTGTGGAGCTGCAGGTATAAACTTCAGTGAGTGCTCCCTTAGTGTGGAGCTACAGGTTCAGACCTCAAGGAATATTCCCTGCTTATGGAGCTGCAGGTTTAGACTTCAGTGAGTGTCCCCTTCTTATGGATCTGATGGTTCAGACTTCAGTGAATGTTACTTACTTGTAGAGCTGAAGGCTCAAACCTCAGTGACTGTCCCATGCTGTAGGAGTGCAAGCTTAAACCTCAGTGAGAGTTCCCTTCTTTTTAAGTTGCAGGTTCAGACCTCAGTGAGTGTCACCTGTTTGTGGAGCTGCTGTCTCAGCATTCAGTGGGAATGCTCTGCTTGTAAAGCTACAACATCAGAGCTGCTCAGTTGTCCTCTGCTTCTAGAGTTGCAGGTACAGAGCGTAGTGGGAGATGTTCTACTCACAGTGTGTTTTCTGGGTCGAGCCCACCCAGTGGTGGTGGATCCTGTATTCCTCCTAGTCCAGGTGGACATGCGGGCGCCGGTGAAGCAGCTAAGTGGAGCACGCAGAACACGAACATGTGGCTATGCGGGCGCCAATGTAGCAGCGAGGTGCAGCACAAGGAACATAGACTCATGGAATACAAAATAATTGTTTAATGAAGTCCAGGAATAAATAGACAGATAACGGACATGGGCACAGTTACGTAACATATATGGCGACAAAAACAAGCGCCAATGGCTGCTTAACAGAAGAGCTGTGACAGATGGTGAAGTAAGAGAAGACCTCGGAAGAACAGCAGGTGTACAGATGACAGTAGTAGGAGACAGGGTTGCTGAAGCACAGATTGATGTGGAGTTGAGCCCAAACCAGGGGCATGAGCGTAAAGCAGAACTACACGTTGAGCGCTCTGAGCATGCACAATATTTTAGTTACTGTTGATCTGTGGGTTTCTCCGGCTGGGTGAGCTGTAGGTTCAGAGATCAGTATGTGTTCACTGCTTGGGAGACTGTAGGTTCATGGCTCAATGAGTGTTCCCTGCTTATACAGCTGCAGGTTCAGGGCTCAGTGGGTCTTCCCCCGTACAGCTGCAGGTTCAGAGCTCATTGTGTGTTTTCTGTACAGCTACAGGTTCAGGGCTCAGTGGGTCTTCCCCCGTACAGCTGCAGGTTCAGAGCTCATTGTGTGTTTTCTGTACAGCTACAGGTTCAGGGCTCAGTGGGTCTTCCCTGTGTAGCTGCAGGTTCAGGGCTCTGTGGGTCTTCCCTGTACAACTGCAGGTTCAGGGCTCAGTGGGTATTCCCTGTGTGGCTGGAGGTTCAGGGCTCTGTGGGTCTTCCCTGTACAACTGCAGGTTCAGGGCTCAGTGGGTCTTCCCTGTGTAGCTGCAGGTTCAGGGCTCAGTGAGTCTTCCCTGTGGAGCTGCAGGTTCAGGGCTCTGTGGGTCTTTCCTGTGGAGCTGCAGGTTCAGAGCTCAGTGGGTCTTCTCTGTACAGCTGCAGGTTCAGGGCTCTGTGGGTCTTTCCTGTGGAGCTGCAGGTTCAGAGCTCGGTGGGTCTTCTCTGTACAGCTGCAGGTTCAGAGCTCGGTGGGTCTTCTCTGTACAGCTGCAGGTTCAGGGCTCAGTGGGTATTCCCTGTGGAGCTGCAGGTTCAGAGCTTAGGGGGCCTTCCCTGTGGAGCTGCAGGTTCAGGGCTCTGTGGGTCTTTCCTGTGGAGCTGCAGGTTCAGAGCTCGGTGGGTCTTCTCTGTACAGCTGCAGGTTCAGGGCTCAGTGGGTCTTTCCTGTGGAGCTGCAGGTTCAGGGCTCTGTGGGTCTTTCCTGTGGAGCTGCAGGTTCAGGGCTCTGTGGGTCTTTCCTGTGGAGCTGCAGGTTCAGAGCTCGGTGGGTCTTTTCTGTACAGCTGCAGGTTCAGGGCTCTGTGGGTCTTCCCCATAATTCTGATCTTTTTATGCCCTCCTTTATTATGCTGTGCCTGGGTGTCCTCGATTTACTACTGTCACATTGAAATAAACGTGCAAGCTGTAATTTCCTGGATACATAACTATGTAAATAACACTACACTATTTACTGTGATAGAACACGTCACGGCATAGCTGAGAAGGAGGTAAATAAGAAGCCGGTAACTGTACACAATCGGTAACCAAGATACAGAAACTGCATGGACCTAGTTCACATGGGAGCTGAATGCAGAAAAATATGTCTCTCCTGTGCCCGGAGGAGGCGAGCAATGAGCGAGAGTCAGACATAACTGCAGACTGCGAGTATACACAGGCTTCATAGAGTGAGAAAAAAATCCACATAACTGCCCCCCCCCCCCCCACCCCGACACGTGAACCATCTAATGTGCATCAGAGACCTCATGATTCCTCTCAGACAATTGACGGGAAGAGAATTGACCGGGAGTATTGCATTGCAACCCCCAATCCCGAGGTGTCTAGCAGAGTCGTCCTCTGTCATCCCCATGTGAAGCACATACATGTGTCAACGTGAAGTATTATAATAGTTATATTCTTGTACATATGAGCAGTATTATAGTAGTTATATTCTTGTACATAGGGGCAGTATTATAACAGTTATATTCTTGTACATATGAGCAGTATTATAGTAGTTATATTCTTGTACATAGGGGCAGTATTATAGTAGTTATATTCTTGCACATAGGGGGCAGTATTATAGTAGTTATATTCTTGTACATAGAGGCAGTATTATAGTAGTTATATTCTTGTACATAGGGGCAGTATTATAGTAGTTATATTCTTGCACATAGGGGGCAGTATTATAGTAGTTATATTCTTGTACATAGCGGGCAGTATTATAGTAGTTATATTCTTGTACATAGGGGCAGTATTATACTAGTTATATTCTTGTACATAGGAGCAGTATTATAGTAGTTATATTCTTGTACATAGGGGCAGTATTATAGTAGTTATATTCTTGTACATAGGGGCAGTATTATAGTAGTTATATTCTTGTACATAGGGGGCAGTATTATAGTAGTTATATTCTTGTACATAGGGGCAGTATTATAGTAGTTATATTCCTGTATATAGGGGGTAATATTATAGTAGTTATATTCTTGTACATAGGGGGCAGTATTATAGTAGTTATATTCTTGTACATAGGGGGCAGTATTATAGTAGTTATATTCTTGTATATAGGAGCAGTATTATAGTAGTTATATTCCTGTATATAGGGGGTAGTATTATAGTAGTTATATTCTTGTACATAGGGAGCAGTATTATAGTAGTTATATTCCTGTATATAGGGGGTAGTATTATAGTAGTTATATTCTTGTACATAGGGAGCAGTATTATAGTAGTTATATTCTTGTACATAGGGGCAGTAATATAGTAGTTATATTCTTGTACATAGGGGCAGTATTATAGTAGTTATATTCTTGTACATAGGGGGCAGTATTATAGTAGTTATATTTTTGTACATAGGGGCAGTATTGTAGCAGTTATATTCTTGTACATATGAGCAGTATTATAGTAGTGATATTCTTGTACATAGGGGCAGTAATATAGTAGTTATATTCTTGTACATAGGGGCAGTATTATAGTAGTTATATTCTTGTACATAGAGGGCAGTGTTATAGTAGTTATATTCTTATACATAGGTGCAGTATTATAGTATTTATATTCTTGTACATAGGGGCAGTATTATAGCAGTTATATTCTTGTACATAGGAGCAGTATTATAGTAGTTATATTCTTGTACATAGGGGCAGTATTATAGAAGTTATATTCTTGTACATAGGGGCAGTATTATAGCAGTTATATTCTTGTACATAGGGGGCAGTATTATAGTAGTTATATTCTTGTACATGGGGCAGTATTATAGTAGTTATATTCTTGTACATAGGGGCAGTATTATAGTAGTTATATTCTTGTACATAGGGGCAGTATTATAGTAGTTATATTCTTGTACATAGGGGCAGTATTATAGAAGTTATATTCTTGTACATAGGAGCAGTATTATAGTAGTTATATTCTTGTACATAGGGGCAGTATTATAGAAGTTATATTCTTGTACATAGGGGCAGTATTATAGTAGTTATATTCTTGTACATAGGGGCAGTATTATAGAAGTTATATTCTTGTACATAGGAGCAGTATTATAGTAGTTATATTCTTGTACATAGGGGCAGTATTATAGAAGTTATATTCTTGTACATAGGAGCAGTATTATAGTAGTTATATTCTTGTACATAGGGGGCAGTATTATAGTAGTTATATTCTTGTATATAGGGACAGTATTATAGTAGTTATATTCTTGTACATAGGGGCAGTATTATAGCAGTTATATTCTTGACATTGCTGCAGCACTTATGTTCTTATCAGCCAGCAGAATGGTTCTTGACAATTGATTTTTATTACATTTTTATTATCTGTTACCGCAGTACACAGCTTTCAGTGTCATTTCCTTGCTGGACTTAAACGGATGTTTTTGTGATACAATTTCCCTTGTGGCCAATGTCTTATGGCGGTGTCAGTGCCAACGCGAAGGAAGTATCACAACCGCAGTATCTCGGGGACGTCCAAACACACTTTGCGCAGAGTTGAAAGAGTCTTCCCGGGTCTGGAGCCAACTGTACAATTGTCTGGGAATATAACCGTTTCCTGCGTTATCACTGTCACTGTCTCTTCTGTTTTTAGCCGCCCGAACCTGTTCTTATACGGGCACTGTCTGATTATACAGCACAAAATAAACTGCAATTTCACAGTTGTTTCTCTAGAGCCGGATAATATCACGTTCTCTTGTTTAGCTCCATATCATTCCAGGAGCCTCCGCTTCCAAATATATTCAAATGTTCTTTCTGTCCTGATACTGTTTCATATGAAGGAACCATTATACAGTATTATGCAAAAGTTTTTTGGCAGGGATAGAAAAAAATGCTGCAAAGTAGGAATACTTTCAAAAGTAGAAGTATTAAAGTTTATTAAATGCAAAGTGAATGAATAAAAAGGAAATCTAAATCCCATAAATACTTGGCGATCGCAAGGTCGAACCTGCAGGGGTTTTTTGGGGGGTTAATAAAGTGGTGAGAGAGGGTGTTTTTTTTTTAAAATTCTATTCCAAATAAAGGATTTTTTCCATGTTTGTGTTTATTTCTTTTCACTTACAGATTAGTAATGGGGGGGTCTGATAGATCCCTCCCCATTACTAATCTAGGGCTTAGTGGCAGCTGTAAGCTGCAATTAACTCCTTATTATTGAGAAGAGCCGGGTAAAGTGCTGGAATTGTCGCATCTAATGCAACAATTCTGAGCGGCTGCAGGCTGCTATTTTTAGGCTGGGGGGCTCCCAATAAACTTAAGTCTCACCAACCTGAGAATACCAGTCCCCAGCTGTCTGGCTTTATCATGACTGGGTATCAAAAATGAGGTGGGAGAATGCTTTTTTTTTTATCATTTTTTTTAAATAATTAAAAGAAAAACAAAAAAAAATGAATGCGGTTCCTTTTAGTTTGATACCCAGCCAAGATAAGTGCATGGCTGGGGGCCGCAGCCTGTAGCCATAGGCTTTATCTGTGCTTGGTATCATAATATGATGGGGACCCTACGTCAATTTTTTAATTTATTTTTACTGTACGCTATAGTCCCACAGACTTGGTCTGCGATTGGAAGCGTCAGATGGGCTGTCATGCAGGCTGGCGGGCGCTGTCTGACTGCAACCAATCACAGACGCCGGTGGGTGGGGAAAGCAGTGAATATGCATGAGCCTAATGAGCGCCCCCGGAAGAACAATGAGTGGCCGCAGGAGCAGTTATAGCTGTGCCGGAGTGGTAAGTATAGCGCGCTTTCTTTATTATTTTTTTCACATTATTTTTTTATTTTTACTTCCTGAGTGCCCGATCCGGGAGCCTTTGACCTTGCATGGGTCGGACTTTACAGACTGGTCCGCCCATTACTATTTTTCACAAAAAATGTATCAAAGTTAGAATTGACAAAAATGCACCAAAAACGTACCATCATTACAAGCGTTATTTTAGGTTTTGTTTTTTTTTTACATTTCCAGGCTCTCTGGGACAAGCTGCAATTTTTGGTACAGTTTTGATGTCTCAAAGGTGCATTTTTTTGTGACAACAAAACTGCAGCGTGCGCATCTAGCCTTAATGACATTGGCTGGATATTTAGGGTGATTGTCCGGATGCAGAATATATTTGAGCCAGGCGCTTCCCTGATAACATGACGGATAAATATCTTTCTTAGGTGAAAATCCATTAGTGGGAGATCAGGCCATCAGTTGTTGTGTTGTCTAAAATAGAGTTCATGGAAGACGACCAAGGAGCAAATTTTCAAAAGATGAGGCTATAATTTGCCAAAATGCATATCGACAAGTCATCAAGCTTCTGGGACAACGTCCGTTGGACAGATGAGACAAAACTGGAGCTTTTTGGGTTATCTATGCTCACAGACGCAACAATGAACAATAAAAGAATAAAAAACATTGGACCTACTGTGAGACATGGTGGAGGCTGTTATGTTTTGGGGATGCTTTTCTGCCTCTGGCAGGGGGGGGTCTTGTATCGGTGCAAGGTGCAATGAAAGCGCCTGACTTTGAAGGAATTCTGGAGCAAAATGTGCTGCCGGGTGTCAGAAAACGTAGTCACAGGTCCAACACGATGATGACCTGAAACTCAACAAGAACGGCTGAGAGCAAAGTATCGGACTCTTCAGCAGCCAGTGGCTTCTATGAGCCCCGATCTACACCCTTTTAAACATCTGTGGAAGAAGCTGAAACCTCCAGTCTGGAGAAGACGCCTGGTACAGCTTGTTCTGTGCACATCATTTACTGCGGTCTGTAAACAGGCTATTTAACTACACCGATCCGTAAATGTTTACCAATCAACTGCCACCGTTTGGTTCATGTAAATAGACCCATAGTTACACAAAACATCAATTATCATTAAGTTAATAAGCTACTTGCAAACCACCTGAAAGTGGTTGGTGAAACAAGCCATCGCCTATTCATGGGAAGGGTGATCACTTGTCATAATAGGGATACAAATTCCCCGATCAGTGCGGGTCCCAACGGTGCGATGCCCACCAATTAGCAAGTTATCATCTGTCTTTTGGATAGCGTGTTTTCTTTGTAGCCTTCCAGAATAAAATGTAGCTGACAGAAGGAATTCAACAGCACACCAAGCAACAATCACCAGTTGGAACACAACAGCACACGGACCGGATTAGCAAATGCTATAGTCTGCATGGGAAAACAGATTCCTCCATCTTAAAAAGGAGTACTTGTGATAGGTCTCCCAAAACATGTGATCCAAGAGGTAACCAGCCGGACACCTACTGCCTGTGGTTTGGGCCATTGACAGGTTCTTTTTAAAGGTTTGTCTGAAATACCCACAGCGTGTAATCAAAGAGGGATTGATTTTGAAAAATCGATTTCAGCCCAGAAATAAATCCAAAAATTCCTGTGATGTCAGCACAGAATGAAGGTGTGAGATCATGACCATCATCAATATAGAACGCAGCCTAAAGCAAAAAAAGCCATATACAATTATGACATCACGGACGAACACAGTCTTTGTGTCTCAGTGTTTGGCGCTAAACTCGCCAAATGTCATGGCGGCATCAGACACTGTTCACACTACAGACTCGGACACTCTACACTATCCTTTCTCTGGGGCTTCTGAGTTGCACAGGCAGGTTTGGATATCGATCAGCTGAGGGCTCATCAGTGACCGGACTAGCAGGAATTAATTTCTATTAGCCTGCTGGTTACCTCTTGGATCACATCTTGTGATAGACCTATCACAGGCACTCCCCACCTTTTTAAGATGGAGGAATCTGTCTTGCCATGCTGACTATAGCATTTGCTTATCTTTTCCATGTACTGTTATGTTCCAGCAACTGGTGATTTATGATTTATTGTGTGCTGCTTTGTATGTTGTGGAATTCATTTTGTTGTTTGGTTGTTTCCTCCCTGCTCTTTATTTTCCCCCTTAACATTTGTTGTCTGATTAATCAGTGTGAGCCTGCTGTGTGATGAATTTGGTTTCCCCTGTTTGTCCAGATCTGTGGGTTCAACCACTCCTGACCCGGTCTTCTACTGGGATGGAGGAGAGGGGGTATAAGATTAGGTCTGGCTAGGAGTAAGGCTAGGAAGGCGGCCCAGACATCATCACCATCAGAGGTATTTCTGGCAGTACGGAAAGCTAAGGTCCCCCTAGCTTTAGGGCCTGTTATCCCCTGACATCCTGTGACACTTTGGCCCTCTTCACACATGCACATAAAAAAACCACATATGTGGCACGGTCTGTTTTGGCATTCTGTTTGTACATGTGTGTCATCCGTGTACCATATGTGTGTAACGTTTTTGTGACACCCATGTATATATGTATGTGTCATCCATATACTATCCGTGTGACACTTGCCAGAAAAAAATGACACATGACACTGAAATAAATGGGCTTATGTGTTAAGGATGTGCAGAGATCAATAGATATTCATATATATATACAGTACTTTTGTGCTCAAAAGTTTACACACCCTGGCAGATTTTTTTTGCTTTTTTTGGCCTTTTTTCAGAGAATATGAATGATAACACAAAATCTTTTTCCCACTCATGGTCAGTGGTCGGGTGAAGCCGTTTATTGTCACTGCTGTGTTTTTCTCTTTTTAAATCATAAACCTTGTTGGTCCCTTCACATTTTTGATAAGCAGTAAAGCCAAGCAAACGCTTCGTAGTTCAGCGAACCCGTCATAGTCCACAAGTGGAAAGCTGCAAAAAAATATACAGTATGCAGTGTGTCCACCCATCTCCTGTCCACCGCCATTAACTTGAGAACAGCAGCAGCTATAGGCATAGAAGTGGTGTCTAGGTATAGTAAAGTATCCATGCGCTACGCAATGGAACCTCCTATAGCGCCACCTGGTGGAAAATAACGGAGTTAGCATTTTTATCTCAAAAACGGAACGAGATAGAAAAAAAAAGTGAATTAAAAAATCGTAGGGCATCATCAATTCAATACGAATCGACACCTTGCATACAGAAATGCTATGATATGAAACCCATGACCCCCTCAAAACATTGAATGCTGGTCACACATATTGCGCTCATTTAATGTTGATGCTCAAAGTGGCCCCCGTCAGCTGAAATGCACATCTGGACTCTGGACAGCATACTGTATCTTGCTGCACGCTGTGCAATATGGTAGGTGACACGTTTGCATCTGTAATACGTCGTTGTAGGTCCTGAAATGTTGGTGGAGGGGTCGCATACACCTGCTGTTTGATGTGACCTCACAGAAAGAAGTCCAATGGGGTCAGGTCCGGTGAGCGGAGGCCACTCCACACAGCCACCGTACCCAATGACTTGTAGGAAGGTCTCCATGAGGTATCGCTTCACTCCGCAGCCTTGTGAGTTTTACACGTTTTAATCATAGCATTTCTGTATGCAAGGTGTCGATTCGTATTGAATTGATGATGCCCTACAACTTTGTAATTCGCTTTTTTTCTCTATCTCGTTCCGTTTTTTAGATAAAAATGCTAACTCTGTTGTTTTCCACCAGGTGGCGCTATAGGTGGTTTCATTGCGTAGCGCATGGCTACTTTACTATACCTAGACACCACTTCTATGCCTATAGCTGCCGCCGTTCTCAAATTAATGGCGGTGGACAGAACATGGGTGGACAACACTGTATATACAGAGAAATAAGACAAGACACTTTTCCTCGTTCACCCATTTATTAAAAAATAAAAAATCCTCAGCAGGCTCAACGTGGTCCAGAGAGAATCTAATCAATAAAGTCTATGGAACCTCGGTCTGAGGCTCCATAGACTATGCCAACAGCCACTTCTTGGTGATGCTGCTCCGCACGAGACCCCACGCCTCTGAAGTGCAGTGACATCAGTAACGTTACCACTCTTCAAATGGTCCAGGTGACGCTTACATGTCACAAGTCAATTACAACCTACCACTGTGACTGAATTACAGACTACGACTGTGACTGAATTACAACCTACAACTGTGACTGAATTACAGACTACGACTGTGACTGAATTACAACCTACAACTGTGACTGAATTACAGCCTATGACTGTGACTGAATTACAGACTATGACTGTGACTGAATTACAGACTATGACTGTGACTGAATTATAGCCTACAACTGTAACTGAATAACAGCCTATGACTGTGACTGAATTACAGCCTATGACTGTGACTGAATTACAGACTACGACTGTGACTGTGAAGCTTGTGCTCACCAGAGAAAATGAATCTAATGGTAGCTGCAAGATTTTGGGGTTTATTTAAACTGAAGGGAGTTATTTTGGGGAGTTTTTGGAGGAGTTTTTCTTTTCCTAAAACGGTTATAAGTTTTCCGTCAGTATATGCTGAAAAGAGGTGACCTGCACTTTCTTTTCTCCCACCAGATGCTGAAAAGCCTGAACATTTTAAAAGCAGATCTTTTTTCAGGAAAATCATTTTGAGCATTTTCTAAGGGCTTTTTCCAGCATTTTTAAGAGCAGAACTTCTGTAAAGCATCGGAAAAAGACGCTAAGGCTCAGTTCTTATGGCCAGTAATTCTCCATTAGAATGGATCCGTTAGCAGAAACGTTCTGCAAAAACAACTTTCTGGTCCGTTTTGATAAAACTGATTTTTGAAAGTTCCGTTTTTTTAACATATGAGTCTATGGAAAATGGATCTGTTACCTGATTGTTATTTAGCCTTCTTTTTTTCTTTCTTTTGTAAAGGATCCGTTTTTTGGATCAGTTTCAAATGGAAGATAATTAGCAAGAGATCCGTTTTCCATGGACTCAACTGTTTAAAAAACGCATCCTGCAAAAATCATATATTTCAAAATGGATAAGAAAGTTGTGTTTGCACAACTTTTTTGCCAATGGATCGCTGCTGGATCTGTTCTACTGAATGATTACAGGACATGTCAACTTAAGTTGCTTTACAGAGGTTGACAACTTTATATTGACGACCTTAGGATAGGTCATCAATGTCTGATCGGCCGGGGTCCGACACCCCGCACCTCCACCGATCAGCTGTTTTCGGGCCTGGTGGCAGCAGCAGACAGCCAGAGATGCTGAGTTCTGGAGATGCTGCATTGTCTGACAATGGTCGCGGCCGGATACTGCACATCCGCCTCCCGTTCAGATCAATAGGAGGCGGATGTGCAGTACCCAGCCATGGCCACTATCAGAAGATGGAGCAGCTCCAGAACTGAGCATTTCTGGCCCCCTGCTGCCACCGCCGGGACTGAGAACAGCTGATCATCGGGGGTGCGGGGTGTCTGACTCCAGCGATTAGATGATGCACGGACAGACACTCTACAGTGCAAGGCCCAACAGAAAGGGGCCTGGCTGTATCCTGTCCAAAAAAAAAAACCATGGGGTTTGTTGTTGGTATTTTTGGCCATAAAAACGTACGCCTACAACCCGTGTCACGGGACCTCAGGCTTACGTTTTTATGGCCATAAATACCAACAAAAACCTCATTTTTTATTTTTTTTTTGTACAGGATACAGCCAGGCCCCTTTCTGTTGGGCCTTGCACTGTAGAGTGTCTGTCCGTGCATGATACACAGGTGGGGTACGGCTTGGCAGCCCACCTGATCTAATAGTATGGGCGTCACCTAATAGGCTGCGGGTTTGTGACTGTGTTATCTGCATGTGTGAACAGCGCTCTATGTGTCGCGGGCGGGGAGGACGCCGCCGCTGCTGCGCTCTCGCTAACACTCGGGTCCGGCGCTGCTGCGGCTGCTGCTCGGTGGCTCGAGCAGTGGGCCGGATCCGGGGGCTCGAGCGGCGCTCCTCGCCCGTGAGTGAAATGGGTGTTTGGTTTGGGGGATTTAGTCCGGGACGCCACCCACGGGTCGTGGTGAAGATGGGCACCACCGCTGCTGGTAACGGGGATCCCGGGAGCGATGGTAGGGAGCAGCTGGGATGTTGTTTTCCCCCTCCGTGGGTAGGGGTCGGTGGTCCCGGGGCCCGATGAGGTGACGGGGAGGCAGGGTCGGTGAGGTGCAGGGTTGCAGGGACAGCGCGGGGGGGTGCCAGATGGCACTGGTGTACTCACTCAGCAAGAAAGGTACAAAGTCCTCGGTAAACCAAAGGCCTGGATGGACGGGTTCCGCAGCCGGCTGCAGTGTCTCTCCCCAGACAGGTGATGGCGGCTGTCTTTCCCTGCACCTTGATGTTCTCGTTTGACTACTATGGATCCCCAACGGTAGTCCGCTCCCCGGTGTATGGGTACCGGAGGAGCCCCCTTTGCCCGCAGGCGCTGGCCCTTGGGTCTCTAGCCTTAGGCGGTAGCTGTATACCCTCACGGTGTGGGCGGTTGCCTTCAATCGGGTCTTTTGCTGTTAGGAAACCCCTGGGGTTCCCGTCACACTCGGATTTGACTATTGTCGGCGGCTCCAAGCCTGGTCGGGGTCCGATGGCCCTGCCTGTGTGTGCTGGCTTCACTTCGCTCCCCGGTCGGTACCGGCGGGCCGTCGCCAGACCCCGGTCCTACGGTTTCGCGTTGCTTCACCACTCCTGCAGACGGCCACCACCGTCTGCCAACCTTGCTGTCAGTGCCTGGGCCACAAACCCAGACACCCAAGTGATTACTCCTCTCACTTCCAACTCTAAACTCTATCTGCCACTTTTCCCACCTCCAGGCCTGTGAACTCTTTGGTGGGTGGAGCCAACCGCTTGGCTCCGCCCCACCTGGTGTGGACATCAGACCCTGGAGGGAGGCAACAAGGATTTTGTGTTTGGCTGGTGTCCCTGTCTACTGGGGGTGGGGTGTTTGTGTGTTATCTGTGATGACCTGGCTAGGCCAGGGCGCCACATCTGCAAGCCACTAGTGTGCAGTTTTATCATCTAGCAGTCGCCCCCCTCCTTTCCATGGAGGTGTGTGTGTGATTCGCTCCGCCTGCACCTGTGATGCTTCCATTTTAGTGGGGGTTTAGCTGTATCCTGCTAGAGTACTAGTTTTTGGCCAGGGCGATGTACACACTACAGCCCATCTTGCTGTAAGTAATACAGTGCAAATAAACCTTGAATTACAGCAGAACTGCCACGAATCTGCCAAAAATGATTTTCTAGAACGTGGCGTCCATCATGATCATTTTTGGGGAAAATCACTGCAGTTGTGACTATGGATTTCACCAATTTCATATACCGGGTGTAGCACGATAATGTATCACAAAGCATTGTGTGCTTCTCATTTTCCAGATTTCTGGGGCAGGGGAGCATTTCTGGGAGGCAGATGAGGCATCTATGTAGGAGGCACTCTGATGGACCTCCTTATGAACTGTTGGGAACTTCCCGCAAAGCAATGAGGAGAGGTTGTATGTTGGGGCAGGCACCTTGATGGGTCATCCTATGATATTAGGTGGGGATATCTCTGAAGGTGCCTCTTATGGACAGGCAAGTTTATAGTCCATCTCTGTTGATGGAAAAGGGAAACAGTGGTACTGTATGGGGAACCTTTTATGGGATGTACCTGAGGGGTTCCTCTGGGGCAACAACTGGAAAGTGGAGATAATATGGAAACTGGGTAATGGAGTACATTAGCTACTAGAGGAATCAGTTTGGAGACATGCCAGCATCTTCTTTGGAATCAAAAGTATATGGCCATCCTTAGAGAAAGGAAAGTCACGTCTCCGGAGTTCAGACGTGATTTTTAGGTTGTGTATAATCTGTAGCTGAACACGTCATGCCTACGTTAGTTTTCCTTCTTAAATGGGTCAGAGAAAGTTGACGGGATTCCTGGGATTCAAGTGTTTGCAGACTATGAGGCCAAAGATCAGATTTGGTCCAGCACTCACAGAGAAGCTCAAATGGAAATCATCCCGCAAACCTTGGACAAGATTTCCCTTGCGTTCAGGAGGAGTTGATGGATGACTATCTACTTGCCCTCAAGCTTGTGAGACACAGAGCTCTGTAATCCAGTTGTGGATAAAAGTTTTCTTCAGCCCTGAGAACTTCAGACATCTGTCATCACATCGGGAAGAATGTAATTCTCCACGTCTGTGAAAATGGTTGACGAGGCTGGAACATGAACATCATCCATATTCCAAGCTGATTCCACCGCATTACTGGGAAATGGTGTAGGACCCACAGATTTCTCCCTCCCTGGTGGGATCCTTCTAACTGGATTTTCAAGAAGCACTCCAGTAAGACTTCATTGGGTTCAAAAGAAACAACAGTATATACATTCCAAGCAAGTACACGAGATGGTGCAAGTGACAGTCTCATTCTTCCACGGGGTCACCAGAGATTATAATCTTTCTGACCTCGGGGCATCCAGGGCCACTACCCCAGTCAGCAGCACCCTGCTTTTGGCGAGCATCCACTGTTAGGAGATAGCAGCAAGCTTGGAAAGTCGACCAGGCACAGTGAGGTATGTGGCCAAGTGACCAGATAGTCCTAACCTGGGTTCTCCAAATTAATTTGCCTACCCAGTGTTGGCTAATAGAGCAGTTCTCTAATCTACCAGTTGGAACCATGGTCCCTGGGCTGAAGTCCTGTAGAATCACCAGTGATAGGAGAAAGTCACTTTTTATATTCCTCAGGTCCCATTTCAGGGCATTGTGCCCCACAGGATTGGGGGAAGATCATCATGGCTGTTTCCTCATTGTTTGCTTGTTCAATTGTCTTCCAGATGACGCAGTACACCGTAAGGTGCTGGTGCAATCTGAAACCGGCAGGAATTCCACATGCTAATGTCGCGGGCGGAGGAGGGGACGCCGCGCTCTCCCACTGCTCGGGTCCGGCCGCTGCTGCTGCTGCGGCTGCCGCTGCTCGGTGGTGGGTCGGTCGGTGGGCCAGATCCCGGGGACTCGAGCGGCGCTCCTCGCCCGTGAGTGAAAAGGGGATTGATTGTAGGGATTTATTGTTATTGTCCGTGACGCCACCCACGGTTGTGGTGATTTTGATGACACCACCGCTGCTCTGGACGGGGAATCCCGGGAGCGGTGACAGGGAGCAGCTTTGTTGTTAGTTCTCCCCTCCGTGGGTAGGGGGTTGGTTGTCCCGGGGCCCGGTGATGGGGTAGGGGTGGATGGCAGGCGGGTTACAGGGCCTGGTGAGGTGCAGGGTCGCGGGGGCAGCGCTGTGCCGCACGGCACGGTGGTACTCACTCAGCCCAATGATGAAGACACAGTTCTCGGTAAAACACTCGGCTGGATGGACGGGTCCCACAGACGGCTGCGGTGTTGTTGCTCCCGGCAGGTTGATGGTGACTGCCTTTCCCTGCACCTGTGTACGGTTGTTGGTTCCGATGGGTTCCCACCGGTAACCCGCTCCCCAGCTTGGATGTGGGCTGGAAGAGCCCCTTCTTGCCCGCAGGCTCTGGCCCTGAGAAACGGTTGCCTTGGCGGTGGCGGTGTCTCCCTCTTCTGGTTGGACTGTTGCTTTCTGTCGGGACTTAGCTGTTTGGAGACCCAGGAGGTCCCCTTCACTAACGGATTCGGCAAATTCACGGCGACTCCTAGCCTTGCCGGGGTCCGAAAGCCCCTGCCAGATGGTGCTGACTTCTCTTCGTGTACCGGTCCGGTACCGCCGGGCCACCGCCCGTCCATGGTCCTTACGGTAACTCTGATAGGCCACTCCTGCAGACGGTCACCAGCGTCTGCCAACCTTGCTGTCTCGCCCGGGCCGCACACCCGGACACTGTCAGTCAGTTGCTCCACTACCACACTTTCCTCCTTCCACTTTCACCTCCAAAACTAATCTGAGCTCTTTTCCCGCCTCCAGGACTGTGAACTCCTCGGTGGGCGGGACCAACCTCCTGGCCCACCCCCTGGTGTGATCATCAGCCCCTGGAGGAAGGCAACAAGGGTTTTTGTCTGACTTCGGTGTGCCTGCTGGGAGTGTGGGGTGCTGTGGGTATTGTGCTCTGTGGCCCCTGGCTTGTCCAGGGCGCCACATTCCCCCTTAGTTAAATGCAGACCGTCCGCGGGCTGCCCGTCCATAACCGGTTTTATTTTCACCAACTGAAAAATATTAAAACGGTTAAACGGTAACACATATTTACAAGTATAATAACATCTTCCCACATCGGGAGGTACTCTTACTTAAACGTTGCGTAACGGTTATGGATTCCGCTCTCTCCCACCCAAGCAACCTGGCCCTGATGCTGCCCCTAGCAAACAGGCAGCACCCCTTGACCCCAGTCCTGCACAAATTGCCTGAGCGGGTTCTGTCCTTTTCAGGGGACCCACGTCCATGGGGAACCCCTGAAACCCCCAGAGGATTGCCACCGGTTCCGGTGGTGGCTGGGCCCCAGCCTGCTCCACTGCGGGCCCTTCCTCCAATCTGCCTCTCCGGAGGCGATAACGGTGGAAGCCACAACATAACATTATTTACATGCCACTAAGTTTGTGGTTGCCCTGCAAGTTCTCGGGCTTGTCCATAAAGAGTCCTTTATGCAACTTTTTGAACGGTCCCCACGGGGACAACGGTGCCGGTAACAACCGGTTTCAATCAGCAGTAAATCAGGTGAATTTTCACGGTGTCATTACTTATCATTTTTGCAAAAACTTTCAAACTTTAAACAGTGGTGGTCCCAACGGGGACGGTGACAACGGCATTCCGCTGCCCTTATTCTGATTCTTCTGAAGAGGCGAGGCGGCCCCACCATCCGCCACCAGCATATCAAACATGCAGTGGCAGGCCTGCTGTGAAAGGGGTGCCCGGTATCCGTTTCCACCATTGCACGGGGTGTAATAAACCACCGGTTCTCCCACGTAGCGGGGGCGCTCACTTGCCGCCGCGCTTCCAGGGATGGGTTCAGCACCGGAGCTAGAGTCACTGGAGTCACTATCACCTGTCTCTGCGTCAGGCGGGTTGCCGCCAGCTGCCGCAGCCTCCTGGCCTCCAGTATCCAGCACATCAGATTCTTCTGCGGTAGCTTGGGGTAGTAGGTCAGGTTGGTTAATGCTGGGGCGCCCCAAGAATAATGGTAGGGATGATACGAGGGCCGAGACAGGGCCGGGCCCCCCAGCCTCAGTGACTGGTCCTGGTAGGACATGGGGACGTGGGCTACCCATTGGCTCCATCACATCTACTCCCTTCCCATACATTGGGGCGGTTGCAACCAGCGTTTCCACTTCGTTGGTCCACTGCTCCATCATACGGAATATCTGACTTTGCTGGCGTCGGTGGAACTCTATCACTCGGGCCTTCATCCATGCCACGGTCCCGGGCTCGGGGTCCGGCGCAATCACTGCCGGGGCTTCTGGCATATCTTCATTAAGGGGCCGCAGTCCCAGCAGCTCCCACGGGAGCGACTCAGGGGAGTCCTGAGCGTCTGCAGCCGGTTGGTCCGCCGGGGTGGGTTGGCAGGGTATCGCTACCAGTTGGACAGGTAGCGGGCCTAGTGGCGGGGCGGCAGCAGCTAACACGGGTAGCGGGGAGGGAGGCAGGGTGAGCGGGCGCAGGCCGGGCTCCTCAGCCGCAGTGGCCGATCCCTCGGGAATACAGGGGCGTGGGTCTCTTACCCGCTCCTCCAAATCCTCTTCCACCTCGCGTCTCCGCATAGCAGCCACCACATCCGCCATGTCGGTCTCCCACTCCTCCAGGAGGAGCTGCATGTGGGCCTGCAGACGGTTACTCAGCGGGACGGTCCGGTCCCTCAGCCACGTCGCCGTGCCGGGTGCGGGAGCGTCCTCGTTGGTAGTCGGACTGTGCATTTTGGCAATAAAGTCTTCCAGGAACACAGTATCGCTGTAGAGTCCTGGCGTCTCTGCTTTTATAGCCGCGCTCACATGCGACCAGCCGCCATTTCGTCCCCCTTAGTTTCTTTCCGGCTCCTCCTCTATCAGGGCGGGGTTTTGGCTTACTCGAGGAGATGCTCGAGCTGGAATTCTTCACGCCAAAGATGGCGGCTTCTGCAAATTTTCAGCCGGACACCTCCGGCAATAACAAGGCGCACCTCTACCCAACGGCAGAGCGGTAGGATCCTGTTCGTGGCGCCAAGTTGTCGCGGGCGGAGGAGGGGACGCCGCGCTCTCCCACTGCTCGGGTCCGGCCGCTGCTGCTGCGGCTGCCGCTGCTCGGTGGTGGCTCGGTCGGTGGGCCAGATCCCGGGGACTCGAGCGGCGCTCCTCGCCCGTGAGTGAAAAGGGGATTGATTGTGGGGATTTATTGTTATTGTCCGTGACGCCACCCACGGTTGTGGTGATTTTGATGACACCACTGCTGCTCTGGACGGGGAATCCCGGGAGCGGTGACAGGGAGCAGCTTTGTTGTTAGTTCTCCCCTCCGTGGGTAGGGGGTTGGTTGTCCCGGGGCCCGGTGATGGGGTAGGGGTGGATGGCAGGCGGGTTACGGGGCCTGGTGAGGTGCAGGGTCGCGGGAGCAGCGCTGTGCCGCACGGCACGGTGGTACTCACTCAGCCCAATAATGAAGACACAGTTCTCGGTAAAACACTCGGCTGGATGGACGGGTCCCACAGACGGCTGCGGTGTTGTTGCTGAGCTCTTTTCCCGCCTCCAGGACTGTGAACACCTCGGTGGGTGGAGACCAACCACCTGGCCCACCCCCTGGTGTGATCATCAGCCCCTGGAGGAAGGCAACAAGGGTTTTTGTCTGACTTCGGTGTGCCTGCTGGGAGTGTGGGGTGCTGTGGGTGTTGTGCTCTGTGGCCCCTGGCTTGTCCAGGGCGCCACATTAGCATACAAAAAGGACACTGGATAATCCCTCATAAAACAAAGGCCCATGACTCTTGGAGTCACTGTATCTAATGCATCTATTTGAACAATGAACTGGTGGTAGAAGTCTGGAGTAGTTATGACTGGGCTCTAGCAGTGCTTTCAACTGGAGGAATGCGGACTCGCATGCTGAGGTCTAGATGAGGTGCGGCCGTACCTTTTGGTGGTGAGTTTAGTGAGAACCTGTACTGTAACTGTGGATAAACGTTCGATAATTTGCAGTCCCTAAGAATGTGCCGACCTGTTTTTGGCTGACTTGCCAGGGCCACTGGGTAACAAATTCTACTTTTGCAGGTTCTGAATGAATGCACCCACTTCCCAGCCGATGTCCCAAGCATAACACTTCAGCCATTCCCATTTGGCACTTACCGGGTCAGATGGTGAGCTAGGCTTTGGCTACTCTCTACAGGACCTTGGACATGTGCTGAAGATGCTCTTCCCAGGTGTCGCTGAAGATAGCAGTGTCATCAGGGCTGTATTTTGCCTTCGTGCTGCCCTAGGCACTTTAAGTGGTCGCGCCCCTTAGTGACAACGTAACACTATGAGTTTTCGCACACGACATCTGTTTAAGGCAGATCTACTCTGTAAAACACTTGAAAAAGTTTCAATGAGAAACGAAGGGCACTAACCCCCCCCTAATGGGGATCACCACAGGCACATCAAACCATAGCATGAGTATAAAATACTCCCACCACACCGTCCCCACTTATATACTGTGACTGTCACACTGCCCCTAATAGACTACACACTGCCCTCCCTTATAAATTATACCCACCACACCTTCCTCAATTATGAAATATGATCTGCACATTGTCCTCACATCATGCTGCCCCCTCCTCACAATGTCCCATGCATGCTGCCCCCTCCTCACAATGTCCCATGCATGCTGCCCCCTCCTCACAATGTCCCATGCATGCTGCCCCCTCCTCACAATGTCCCATGCATGCTGCCCCCTCCTCACAATGTCCCATGCATGCTGCCCCCTCCTCACAGTGTCCCATGCATGCTGCCCCCTCCTCACAATGTCCCGTGCATGCTGCCCCCTCCTCACAATGTCCCATGCATGCTGCCCCCTCCTCACAATGTCCCATGCATGCTGCTCCCTCCTCACAGTGTCCCATGCATGCTGCCCCCTCCTCACAATGTCCCATGCATGCTGCCCCCTCCTCACAATGTCCCATGCATGCTGCCCCCTCCTCACAATGTCCCATGCATGCTGCCCCCTCCTCACAATGTCCCATGCATGCTGCCCCTCTCCATGAGCTCCTAATGCTGCCTTCCTCTTTTCCATAATGACACCTCCATGCTGCCCCATTCATCATACTAAGACCACCACACTAACGCTTATGCTGAGACACCCCCCCACACACACACACACTACCCCACTCTTGATATTGACTCCCCTACATTGTTCCACTCCATACTGAGCCCACACATGCTGCACCTTCTCCATAATGAGCTCCCAATGCTGCCCCCCTCTCATTCTGAGTCCTTACACTCCCCCCATCGATTTTGTCATTGCACTATCCCTCGACCCTTGTCCTCTGTCTCTAGCATTGGCCCCTCTCTCCCATTCCCCCAGCAGCAGCCTCTCTCCCCCGCCTTCAGCAGCAGCCTCTCCCCCAGCATCAGCCTCTTTTCCACAGCCCCCCAGCATCAACCTCTCTCCCCCCAGCGTCCCCCAGCATCAGCCTCTCTCCCCCCAGCCTCCCCCAGTTTCAGCCTCTCTCCCCCAGCTTTCCCCAGCATCAGCCTCTCTCCCCCAGCATCCCCCAGCATCAGCTGGAAGGAGGGAGGCTGATGCTGAGGAGGGTGATGCTGGGGGAGGCTGGGAGGAAAGAGGCTGATGCTGGGGGAGGCTGATGCTGGGTGAGGCTGGGAGGAGGGAGGCTGATGCTGAGGGAGGCTGATGCTGGGGGAGGCTGGGAGGAGAGAGACTGATGCTGGGGGAGGCTGGGAGGAGGGAGGCTGATGCTGGGGGAGGCTGGGAGGAGGGAGGCTGATGCTGGAGGAGGCTGGGAGGAGGGAGGCTGATTCTGGGGGAGGCTGATGCTGGGGGAGGCTGGGAGGAGGGAGGCTGATGCTGGGGGAGGCTGGGAGGAGAGAGGCTGATGCTGGGGGAGGCTGATGCTGGGGGAGGCTGGGAGGGGGAAGCTGATGCTGAGGGAGGCTGGGAGGAGAGAGGCTGATGCTGGGGGAGGCTGATGCTAGGGGAGGCTGGGAGGACAGAGGCTGATGCTGGGGGAGGCTGATGCTGGGAGAGGCTGGGAGGGGGGAGGCTGATGCTGGGGGAGGCTGGGAGGGGGGAGGCTGGGAAGAGGGCTTCCCGCAGCATCAGCCTCTCTCCCCCAGCTTCCCCCAGCATCAGCCTCTCTGCCCCCAGCATCAGCCTCTCTGCCCCCAGCATCAGCCTCTCTTCTCCCAGCCTCCCCCAGCATCAGCCTCTCTCCTCCCAGCCTCCCCCCTCCCAGCCTCCCCCAGCATCAGCCTCCCCCCTCCCAGCCTCTCCCAGCATCAGCCTCCCCCAGCATCAGCCTCTGTCCTCCCAGCCTTCCCTAGCATCAGCCTCCCCCAGCATCAGCCTCTCTCCTCCCAGCCTCCCTCAGCATCAGCTTCCCCCTCCCAGCCTTCCCCAGCATTAGCCTCCCCCAGCATCAGCCTCTCTCCTCCCAGCCTCCCCCAGCATCAGCCTCCCTCAGCATCAGCCTCCCTTCTCCCAGCCTCCTCCAGCATCAGCCTCCCTCCTCCCAGCCTCCCCCAGCATCAGCCTCCCTCCTCCCAGCCTCCCCCAGCATCAGCCTCTCTCCTCCCAGCCTCCCCCAGCATCAGCCTCCCTCAGCATCAGCCTCCCTCCTCCCAGCCTCCCCCAGCATCAGCCTCCCCCAGCATCAGCCTCTTTCCTCCCAGCCTCCCCCAGCATCAGCCTCCCTCAGCATCAGCCTCCCTCCTTCCAGCCTCCCCCAGCATCAGCCTCCCTCCTCCCAGCCTCCCCCAACATCAGCCTCCCTCCTCCCAGCCTCCCCCAGCATCAGCCTCCCTCCTCCCAGCCTCCCCCAGCATCAGCCTCTCTCCTCCCAGCCTCCCCCAGCATCAGCCTCCCCCAACATCAGCCTCCCTCCTCCCAGCCTCCCCCAGCATCAGCCTCCCTCCTCCCAGCCTCCCCCAGCATCAGCCTCCCTCAGCATCAGCCTCCCTCAGCATCAGCCTCCCTCCTCCCAGCCTCCCCCAGCATCAGCCTCCCCCAGCATCAGCCTCTTTCCTCCCAGCCTCCCCCAGCATCAGCCTCCCCCAGCATCAGCCTCTTTCCTCCCAGCCTCCCCCAGCATCAGCCTCCCTCAGCATCAGCCTCCCTCCTCCCAGCCTCCCCCAGCATCAGCCTCCCTCAGCATCAGCCTCCCTCCTCCCAGCCTCCCCCAGCATCAGCCTCCCCCAGCATCAGCCTCCCTCCTCCCAGCCTCCCCCAACATCAGCCTCCCTCCTCCCAGCCTCCCCCAGCATCAGCCTCCCTCCTCCCAGCCTCCCCCAGCATCAGCCTCAGCCTCCCTCCTCCCAGCCTCCCCCAGCGTCAGCCTCCCCCAGCATCAGCCTCCCCCCTCCTAGCCTCCCCCAGCATCAGCCTCCCCCCTCTTAGCCTCCCCCAGCATCAGCCTCCCCCAGCATCAGACTCTCTCCTCCCAGCCTCCCCCAGTATCTGCTTCTCTCCCCCCAAGTCTCCCCCAATATCAGCCTCTCTCCCCCCACCACATGCGCAGATCTCCAGTCTGCATTAGAGACACCCCCACGCTCCTTATGAATCTGCAGCTCTGCGAGCACTTACCTGCTCCAGGGCCCGCTGTCATCTTCCTGGCTCATGTGAGTATCCTCTTCTGACACCGGCTTCCATCGCGGCGTCCTCTACGACGTCCTGCTGTGAGCTCTGCATGTGAAATCCACACAGCATTGGACGCAGCACAGAGGAAGGAGCTGATTGGCACGCCTGTGACCCCGGAAGTGCAGGCGCCGGCAGTTCCGGGGTTAATCAGCTCTCTGTGCCCGGCCGCCGCAGTTTGTCTGCATTCGCGCCTTAATTGATGCGGATACAAATAAATGGAGGTGCGCCTCTCCCCCCTCCCCCCTCCGAAAATACAGCGGATTTAATGGATATGTAAAAAAAAAAATTTTTTTTTTTACTGCTAGAAGGTGCCGCCCCCCCGCATCCTGCCGCCCCAGGCACGGGACCACGGGTGCCTAATGGTAAATACGGCCCTGAGTGTCATCAAGAAAGGCCTGAACATACCCCTGACATCTCTCTATTAACTGGTCTACCTTCCTTTGTAAAGTAAGCGGATTGTTCGGCGTGCCGGTGAACTCAAAAAAGGGGTGAAGAACACTGACTTCTCTTGAACCTCTTTTGTGAGTGGGAGCTGTCAGTTTCCCTTGCTCAGATCTATCGTAGATATGAACACAGACCCCCCCCCCCCCCAACCTGTACAGTAGTTCATCCACCTGAGGCATGGGGTAGGTGTTCGTAACACTGAACTCATTGCGTGGCCTATAGTTCACTCAGAAGCAACTAGTCTTATCCTTCTTGGGCACTAACTGCACTGGCAGCTCATGGGTTAAGGGAAGGAACTACAACCCCCATATTCAACACATCATTCACTTCACATGTCATCCACCTTGGCCTTCATCATTGCCAATACCAGGGGTGTCACCTGGTAGGCCGGTTGTCTGAGTGGAGTGGCTGCCCATGCGTTGACATGATGCTGCACCATGGGTGTTCAACCATGCCAACTCGTGAACAGCGGTCCATTTGTTCCGAGCAGGTTTGTTAATTGCTGATTCTGTGATGGACCAAGCTGCTTCCCCAATGGGACATCCATCACCCTCCTTCCCTTTTTGGAGTCAAATAAGACTGGGATCTGGTCCATATCTGGATCCTCTAAAAGGGGACAACAAAGTGCTAAGTTGGTGGTCTTTCTAGCCTCATACGCTTGAACCCATTGACCTGGTAGGTCCGTTCTCAAACATTTGCTCGATCTTGGGCCACCATGAAGTCAGTATTCCCGCATTACCTAGTAATGGTGAACAGATATACCCACTTGGCTTGCGGCTTGATTTTGCGTACCAGTACTAGTACTAGAACCTTCTGTCTAAAGGCAATTTCTCTGATTCGGGCAGTTGGTTGTAACATCTTTGTTCCCTGTCCTGAGCTGCTTCTAAATTCCCGTGCACAAAGGCCATGAGGTACCTCATCTTTTCTCTAAAATTTTGGACATAATCCTGAATAGGAACCTCTTATGTTTGGAAGGTGCCCTCGCAACTCTCTCGTATCGGCTCTAAAAGCTCTGCTACTTTTCGGCTGTACAACAATTTGAAGGGAAAAACCCACTAAAAGCCTGCAGCACCTCCTAGTAGATTAAGAGGAGTTGCTGCAAATTTTTATCCCAGTCCACCCCCTCGGACACCATACACCAGCTAAGGAGCAGCTTGAGTGTTTCATTGCACTCACACAACCCGTTAGTTTCAAGGTGCTGGAGTGTTGGAGTGTGGTGCGCATGAGGCGGACTACATGTTTCTCCCATAGGGTCTGAATCGGGTCGCTTTTTAACTGGGCCCCCTGATTAGTCAATATCACCTGTGGAAACCCTACTCAATTAAAGATGTCCAGTAAGTCTTGCTAGGTACGAGGAAATGCCAAGTAAAAGGGAAGGGAAACCCTGTATCTACAGAAGGGGTAAATTGTGACCCTTGACCAAGCCTGCCGCTGGGCACTGGATTCCCTCACCACCCTAGATTGGTTCCGCACCCTTGCGCCGAGACGGATACCTGACCCTGGCTGATCCTGAAATAGGCCCTAGGTAGGAAGCGGATGGGTTGAGCGCTTAGTCAACCCCACAAAGCTCTGAAAAAGACACAGGGATAACAATCAGGGGAAAAAGAAAATGAGTAATTTATCGCCAGATAACTCAGAGAGAGGACCTGCAAATAACAACGTTTCTTCAGAAGAATACAAGCCGACTGCTTTCACTGAAGACTTATTGAGGGTATTAGACCTATCACCAGCACAGAGTAAGGACAAATGAGGGTGTATAAAGACACAAAGGGAAAGTGCTGATGAAAAACATCTGAAATGGTGAAGAACTCCGCAGGGACCTAAAGAGAAAGGGATGAAAAACAAGCAGAGGAGATACATAGGATACCAAATATACCAACCAGGAATAATAAAAGGTTAGGGAGCAGTTTCTCAGCAAAACACTGTGACTTTACAGACACCACAGTACTGTCTGTACCCGTGACACAAAGTCCCTGTTTGAGGGGTCTCCTCCTAAGCTTGGTGGATATATCGGGTCTCCAATTAGCTGTAAACCTATCGGCCAGTCGGGATTCCGATCGGCTACCCAATCTTGTATTTCTGAGGCCATCTTCTTCATAAGTTGCGGTAGCAAAATTGCGTCCCAAAGGGCAGCAAGGAGTGAGAAGCCCAACGATCAACCCAGCCGTTGCACTGCCATCAGAGTTGACTGCCAAATTCTACATAAGAGGCCCTGGTGAAACAAAGTCCAGAACTTGGTGCAATATCTCTTGGGGATGATGGTAAAAAGGGCCAAGAGGTTGTCCTTAATTGTCCCATAGTCCAGGCAGTTGTGAGGCCTAAGGGATCAACCTGCATCCTGGGCCCGGCCATTCAAACTAGTCCACAGGTATTTGCCATCAGCAATGGACAACTGGTGCATCAGCGTCTCAAAGCTTTACAGGTGTTCATCAACCTTGGTCCTTGCAAAACTGGCATGACCCTGTAGCTGAGAGGATTTCCTTTGTGGTGGATCACCATGGAGGTAGGGGCTGGTGCTGGTAGAAGGGGAACTGGAACTCCCAAAACTGATTCCATAACTTCCATAACACAAGCCTTCCCCCTACGTGAGGCTTCAGGCCCCAATGTGACAAACAACTCCTGGATTCAGGCTGCTTGGGACTGGGTTGTTGATTCCAAACTGCTACTGGATCCTTGATGTGGCAAGCAATTCCTCTGGGCCAACCTCGGCAAGGTGTTCATTGTTCATTGTCCTCCATGACATGCTGGGCATCCCAACGAACCAATTCCTGAATCAAATCTGACAGTGTATTGTATGTGTGGCCTGGTGCTTGATCTGTCGAAGCTGGTCCCCCACCCGGCTGGTGGTCTCTGCCTTTCTCCTGCACCGTGTTGTGTCTTTGTGGCTGCCTGCGCTTCAGCGTTGGTAGCCCGCTCCCCAGCTTTGTGGATGTCGGGACTAGAGCCCGTTGCCCGCAGACGCTGGCCCGTGGGATCTCTCTGCCTGTGCGGTGGCTTTCTATCCCCCTCGGTGTGCTGTTGTCTTCAGTCGGGACTTTGGGTTGGAAAGGACCTAAAGTCCTAGCCTCAATCAGTTAATTAGCTAGTCCCCAGTAGCTTCTGGACCTAGCTTCAGGGTCGGAGTACCCCCCTTTGTGCTCCAGTTTCCGGGTCGGTTCCCCGGGTCGGTATCGGCGGGCCACTACCCTGTCCCGGTCCACCACGGTTCCACCTAGCTGTCTTCCCGTCTCCTGCAGGCTGAGGCCACCGTATGCCTCCTAGCCAAAGGTGCCCGGGCTCCAACCCGGACACCTGTCACAGTGTTGCAGACCTTGGCACGGGCCTGCCTTCAGACTTGAACTTCAAAACTAATCTGTTTGTGTTTTCCTGGTCAGGACCTGTGAACTCCTCGGTGGGCGTGGCCAACCGCCTGGCTCCGCCCCCTGGTGTGT
Source organism: Anomaloglossus baeobatrachus (assembly GCF_048569485.1). Lineage (NCBI taxonomy): Eukaryota > Metazoa > Chordata > Amphibia > Anura > Aromobatidae > Anomaloglossus > Anomaloglossus baeobatrachus. Next base: position 23,091,214 of record NC_134358.1, on the reverse strand, counting down.
CCATCAAACCCTGAGGGAGGTGACTAGGGTTTAATGTGGTTGGCTGGTGTTACCTTGTGAGGGACAGGTGTTATGCGGGGCGCTATTTGTGACTAGCTGGCTAGTCCAGGGCATCACACTCTCCCATGGTTAGCCACAGACCGTCCGCGGGCTGTCCGACCACCACCGTTTATTTTTGTTGAAACTGGAAAAGATAAAACGGAGAAGCATATACAAGTATATTAATATTTTTACATTTTAAGCAGGTTAAAAGTTCATCGCAGGCCCTTCCTCCAACCAGCCTCTCCGGAGACTGTAGGTCTGAAAGGGTGGTCCAAGGGGCTATTTACAAAGCCCAAAAGTTTTTGGGTGGCCTGCAAGTTCTCGGCCTTGTCTCTTTTTAAACGGAGATAAAACACGGGAACATTAACATGGTCCCAACGGGGACTTGCAGTATGGTAGCCGGGTGCCGCTACCTACTCAAACTTTTCTTAATCAGGTGAGAATCTCAGGTGATTGGCGCTGGTCGGGTAACCGGCCGTCCGCGGGCTGCTCCCACAGGCGGGTCCTCACAGGCGGGTAGGATGGGCTCCGCTGCCGGTGTCGGTGGCAGCGGACCAATCAGGGGAACAGCGGCAACCATTACGAGCGGCGAGGGAGGCAGTATGGAAGGCGGGGGCAGACCGAGTCCCTCAGCCGCAGCGGCCGGTCCCTCAGGGACATAGGGGTGTGGGTCGCTCACCTGCTCCTCCAAGGCTGCCTCCACTTCACGTACTCGCACTGCCGCAGCTACTTCCTCCATCTCGGCTACCCACCGCTCCATCAGGAAGCGCACCTGGGCCTGCAGACGGTGACAAATCTGCGTCGTCCGGGCTACCACCAACGCCACTGTTCTGGGCGCGGGCTCCGGGGTTTCGGGCTTGCCGGACGGGTCAGCCATAGCACTCGCTCGGGGTCCAGGAACCAGAAGGGTGGCAGAGTCCTGGAGTCCCTGCCCTATATCTGCTCGGTCACATGGCGCGGGATCCTCGCCCGCCCCGCCTTGGTCTTTTCGCGGCACTCCCTTCTCAGGCCGGTCAGTTTCCTTTTGCGACTTCCGGCTTTTCGGCACGGCCGTGTTCCCAGGGGGCGGGGCTTCAACTCTCGCGCTTTTTTCGCGGGGAAGACGGCTTTTGGCGGGAATCTCTGCGCCAAAAAATGGTGGCAAAATGGCGGATTCTGAAAATTTTCAACGGGTCACCGCTGACTTCAACTTCAAGGCGCACTTCAAGGTAAGTGAATGGGTAAGTATCCTGTTCGTGACGCCAGAAGAGTCGATGTGTACCGCCCCACGCTTGGCTGCAACCGAGCCGCTCGGGTCCAGACCTGCCGGGTGGTGGCTCGAGCGTCTCCGGACCCGGGGGCCCCATCTTCCACTTCGATCTGAAGGGGGACTGGCGCTTTATGGGGACGTAGGTGTACGGCCGGAGCCGTGTTTGAGTTCGTGATGCCACCCACGGGTTGTGGTGAAGGTGGGCACAACCGCTGTGGTTACTGGGCACCCGGGGGAGATGTTGCGCGGCAAGATGTTAACCCCTCCGTGGGTAGGGATGGTGGCCCCGGGACCTGTTGGGTGCTGTGTGATGGGCGCTGCAGGGAGGTGCGTGGCCGGAGGGCACTGTTGAACTCACTATTAATAACACACACAAGTCTCTGGTAAACCAAGATGATGGTGGTCGGTGCCCGCAGCCGGCTGCGTCTGGTCCCCCACCCGGCTGGTGGTCTCTGCCTTTCTCCTGCACCGTGTTGTGTCTTTGTGGCTGCCTGCGCTTCAGCGTCGGTAGCCCGCTCCCTGGCTTTGTGGATGTCGGGAGAGCCCGTTGGCCCCAGACGCTGGCCCGTGGGATCTCTCTGCCTTCCCGGCTCTGTCTTCCCGGCTCCTGCAGGCTGAGGCCACCGTATGCCTCCTAGCCAAAGGTGCCCGGGCTCCAATCCGGACACCTGTCACAGTGTTGCAGACCTTGGCACGGGCCTGCCTTCAGACTTGAACTTCAAAACTAATCTGTGTTTTCCTGCCTCAGGACCTGTGAACTCCTCGGTGGGCATGGCCAACCACCTGGCTCCGCCCCCTGGTGTGTCCATCAAACCCTGAGGGAGGTGACTAGGGTTTAATGTGGTTGGCTGGTATTACCTTGTGAGGGACAGGTGTTATTCGGGGCGCTATTTGTGACTACCTGGCTAGTCCAGGGCGTCACAAGGGAACCACACTCCGGTAAGACATTATTGGTTTCCCAACAGACAACAGTACATTCCCAGGAAGGATACAAGATGGTGCAAGTGACAGAGTCTCACCTTGCTCTGTGCACATTTAGCTGCAGCACACATCGGGTTAATTAACCCGATGTGTGCTGTAACTAGGAGAGCAGGGAGCCAGCGCTAAGCGGTGTGCGCGGCTCCCTGCTCTGTGCACATTTAGCTGCAGCACACATCAGGTAATTAACCCGATGTGTGCTGTAGCTAGGAGAGCAAGGAGCCAGCGCTAAGCGGTGTGCGCGGCTCCCTGCTCTCTGCACGTGTAGCTCCGTGCGGTGGTAACCAAGGTAAATATCGGGTTGGTTACCCGATATTTACCTTAGTTACCAAGCGCAGCATCTTCCACGCGGCGCTGGGGGCTGGTCACTGGTTGCTGGTGAGCTCACCAGCAACTTGTGTAGCGACGCTCCAGCGATCCCTGCCAGGTCAGGTTGCTGGTGGGATCGCTGGAGCGTCGCAGTGTGACATCTCACCAGCAACCTCCTAGCAACTTACCAGCGATCCCTATCGTTGTTGGGATCGCTGGTAAGTTGCTTAGTGTGACTGGACCATTAGTCTCAACCTGGATTCTCCAAACAAATTTGTGTACTCATTGTTGGGTAGTGGAGCAGTTCTGTAATCCACACACTGGAACCATGGACCCTAAGCTGAAGTCCTGTAGAATCACTGGTGATAAGAGCAGGCTCCTTTTTATATCCCTCAGCTCCCATTTCAGGGTATTGTGTCCCACAGGATTGGGGAAACCTAATCAAGGCTGTTTGCTCATTGTTCGCTAGTTCAGTTGTCCTCTAGGTGACACAGACTAGTGCACCGCAGGGGGCCGATGTGATCCAGGACCAGAAGGCATTCCACAAATTAACATACAAAAAGGGCACATATAAAGGAAGCTATAAAGTGACATTCATCAAAGGCTTTTCATTAGGGAAAATAATTACAAACAAAATATTTCACTGCTCGATTGTCAATTAGACTTATTAGCAATTTTACAAACTTTCTGCACTTATAAACAAATTAAACAAGAACAAGTTAAATAGTTCAGTACAACTAATATAATAATTGGTTTCACTAAATTCAACACAAAGTGACAGAAGCTCTGCAATTATGTTCTTTGGAAGAATGAAAAAAAAGTAAAATTTTTGGGGCCTATGGTTCAGTGGTATGTCTGGAGGAAGAAAAACAAAGCATAAGTTGACAAGTGCCTCCTGCCTACAGTGAAGCATGGCGGGGGCTCGGTGATGCCTATTTTGAAGACTAGCAAGGCTTGGTGATGCCTACAGTGAAACACTGTGGGTGTTTGGTGATGTCTACTTTGAAGAATACCAGGGCTCAGTGATGCCTACAGTAAAGTATGGTGGTGGCCTGGTGATGACTACAGTGAAGCATAAGGGTGACTGGATGATGGCTACATTGAAGCATAATTGTTACTGGATGATATTTATAGTGAAGCATGGCCGGTGCTTGGTGATGTCTACAGTGAAGCATGGCGAGGGCTTGGTGATGCCTAAAGTGAAGCATGGTGGTGGCTGGATGATGTCTACAGTGAAGCTTGTCAGGGGTTTGATGATGCCAGCAGTAAAGCATAGTTGTGGCATGGAAATTCCTACAGTAAAGAATGGTGGGGGTTCAATGATGCCTACTGTGAAACATGACAGGGACTCGGTGATGCTTACAGTGAAGCATCGTGGTAGCTCGGTGATGTCATCAATAAAGAATGGCGTTGGCGCTATGATTTTTACAGTAAAGTATGAGTTATGACTCAGAGATCCCTACAATTAAGCATAGCAGGGGCTCTATGATGAATATTGTGAAGAATGGCTGTGGCTCAGTGATGCCTACAGTGACCATTGCCTGGCCCATTGCTTGGTAATGCCTACAGTGATGGTGACGCCTACATTAGCATGGTGGTGGTGGCTACAGTAAAGCAAGACGGTGGCTCGGTGATTCCTATATATTAGCATAGTGGTGGCTCTGTGTTTCTTACAGTGAAATATGGCATTGGCTTGGTGATGCCTACATTGAAGCGTGACAGTGGCTCGGTGATGCCTACAGTGAAGCATGGCAGTGGCTTCATAATGTCTTCAGTGACTCATGGTGGAGGCCCGGTTATGTCTACAGTGAAGCATGGAAATGGCTCTGTGAATCTTTGCGGCTGCTTTGCTTCCTCTTGTACTGGAAACCTCAGCTTGTGGAGGGCAAGATGGACATCATTGAATCTTCCCAAAGGATACCAAGGCTTGGCGTTAGAAGAAGCTCTGGAAGATTTTAGAATTCTGGAGTGGACGTCTTTTATTTAGGATGTGAAAATCTGAGGGTGCAGGAAACCCAAGAAAATTAGCGACCTGGAGGCAATGGCTCATTAGCATTTGGCTAAGATTCCTCAGAAACCCTGCCAGCAGCTGGTGTCTGGTTTTGGCATCATGTGTCCAGCAGGGCATAACAACCAGAGGGGCTTTAATAAGGACGAAGGGTCAGGGGTGGACATATCATTGGTGCAGCCGCACAGGGGCCCAAGTGGTAAGGGGGCCCATTTCCAAGTCCATTTTGTGCTGAATTTGGAAAAACCATTTGTTATGTTCGACTATTTACATTGTTCTTTGTTTCAAACAGCAGAACGTTTGTAGATATTTAAAAAAAAAAAAAAAAACGAAAAAAAAAAAATTTGCAATGGAATGTAAAAAATAATTCTGACTTTTACCTCCAATGTCGCCCCGACTGAGTAGCGAACGGAGCTTTATATTGACCTTGTACCAAAACTTCTACAGTCTCCATCAGGAAATCACAGCCACCATCATGTCCTAATACTTGACTTTCCCGATGGTTGGGGTATAGTTGGAAGGGACCTCAAGGGCCATCGGGTTCAACCCCCTGCGAGTGCAGGCTTTCCTAAATCAGCCCAGCTATATGTTTATATATATATATATATATATATTTATTTATATTTCCGCTTGAAGATTTCCATTGATGGAGAGCTCCCCACCTCCCGTGGTAGCCTGTTCCACTCCCTGACTGCCCTCACTGCCTCCTGTGGTCACCTGTTCCACTCCCTGACTGCCCTCACTGCCTTCCGTGGTCACCTGTTCCACTCCCTGACTGCCCTCACTGCCTCCTGTGGTAGCCTGTTCCACTCCCTGACTGCCCTCACTGCCTTCCGTGGTCACCTGTTCCACTCCCTGACTGCCCTCACTGCCTCCTGTGGTAGCCTGTTCCACTCCCTGACTGCCCTCACTGCCTTCCGTGGTCACCTGTTCCACTCCCTGACTGCCCTCACTGCCTCCCGTGGGTGCCTGTTCCATTCCCTGACTGCCCTCACTGCCTCCTGTGGTAGCCTGTTCCACTCTCTGACTGCCCTCACCACCTCCCGTGGGTGCCTGTTCCACTCCCTGACTGCCCTCACTGCCTCCTGTGGTCGCCTGTTCCACTCCCTGACTGCCCTCACTGTCAGAAAGTTTTTCCTAATGTCTAATCTGAATCTCCTTCCTTTTAAGTTTCATCCCATTGCTTCTTATACTTTCTTGTGCTAATGAGAATAGGGTAGATCCCTCTGCCCTGTGACCACCTTTCAGATATTTGTAGACCGCTATTAAGTCTCCTCTCAGCCTTCTCTTTTTCAAACTAAACATCTCTGGTTCTTTACCCGTTCTTCATAGGACATGGTTTGCAGACCTTCTACCTTCTTGGTTGCTCTTCTCTGGACTTGCTCCAATATATCGATGACTTTCTTGGATGTGTAATAAAGTTTTCGGATGTGAATGTGGAAGTTTTGAGAGTTGAGGCAGGGACAGAGACCTTGCAGGAAATGTGCTGGTGTTTGCGCCTCTCACATTTTGTAGGACACTTTGTTAACAACTTCTCACTCTGTATTTATTTTCTTACAAGTGGCTTCCCGGAACATCACAACTGACATCAACAGAAACGCAACGGCACCTCCGCAGCTGTCACCGGGTGTTGGAGGCTGTATATATTAGCACCAAGGGCTCACAGGCTGTTTATTTGCTATAGGGATTTTCCCCTTTAACTTCTTCCTACATAATCTTATACATGATACTGTGTGCAGTGATATGAGCAGGATGAATGTTATTTATTGCTGCCCTCCAACACTAACGGCCAGCATTGGAGACATTTCTGATCCTGGTGGTTTAATCCTGACATGGGGAAGACACTTCTTTTTTTTTTATATTTCTTTTTCAAGACCGCTCTTTTTCTTGTATCAAAACATACAATTACATATTGCAAGTCTTCAGTGTCTCAATTCCATCTGATTTTGCAGCGCTTCATTGGATACACTCCTAGGAGACCCCCAGAGTTTTGCGCACATATTTTGTAGATCAATTGGAGTATTAGGCTATGTGCGCATGCTGCATTTTTGTGGTGACCACAAAGATGCACGTTTTTGGCCCTAAAATATAGCACCCACGGCAAAAATGCTACTTCTGAAGCTCACAGCAAGCACCATAGAACATGACTGCGCGCTGTGAACTCCACTCAGCAACTGAAGTGGGCTGCGGGATCAGCAGTGACGTCGCTCAGGTGATTTGCGGTCACAGGTGGAGGACTCCTGTGGCCGCAGCTATCCTGAGTGATGTCACCACTGACTGCGCGGCTCACTTCAGTCACTCGAGTGATTTGCTGTCGCAGGTGGATGACTCCAGCTGGGGCAGTGGCTAAACTGAGTGACGACACCACTGATCACGCAGCTCTCTTTAGTCGCAGCATGGAGCTCACAGCGGACTCTCATGTTCTATGGTGCTTGCTGTGAGCTTCAGATGTAGTAGTGGTGGAAGCCTCTTGGGACCTCGTGTGGATTATGTCGAACCTGCAGTGGTATTTTGGGGGTTAGTAAAGGGGTGAAATAGGGTGGCTTTTTTGTCGTTTATTTCAAATAAAAGATTTTTTGGGTGTTTGTGTTTATTTACTTTCACTTACCGATACGTGATGGGGGCGTCTCATAGACACCTTTCATTACTAATCTAAGACTTAGTCGCTGCTATGGGCTGCCATTAACTCCCTCCTTACCCCAACTGCCACTGCAATAGGTCAATCGGCAAGAGCCCGGTAAAGTGACAGGGCTGACGCATATAATGGATGCGGCAATTCCGAGAGGCTGCTGGCTGATATTTTTAGGCTGGGGGCGCCCAATAACAATGGGTATCCCCAGCTTGAGAATACCAGCCTCCAGCTGTTAGGATTTATCTGTGTAAAGTTTATTTGAATAAAGACTCCCCCACACACTCCCTTGTTCACCAATTTATTAATGAAAAATAAATCCTAGAAGCTCCGACATACTCCAAATTGTAATGTCCCACGGCACCCATTGGATTCCTATGCCGCCTCGTACTGAGAATGTTCTAAGAACGAGGCTGCATAGACGTTACTGCCGGTGAGCAGTAGGTATGGAATTTCTCATAAGCAGTCACCGCTCGTGATAAACTCTGAGCTACTGCTGACTGGCAAGTGACCTCTATGCAGCCTCGTTCTGAGAAGATAGAGGTTACTGCCGGTCGGTGGCAGCCCAGAGTTTATCACGAGTGATGATGTCACTACTCATGAGAAATTCCGTACGTACTGCTCACCAGCAGTAACATTCTCAGAACGAGACTGTATAGGAATCCATGCGCGCTGTGGGACCTTACACTTATTTTGGAACTTCCAGGATTTCTTGTTAATTAATAAATTGGTGAATGAAGGAGTGTGGGGGAGCCTTTATTCAAATAAACTTTTATTTTCCCTGTGTGTTTTTTTTAACTCTACACTTGCCAGATTAGTGATGGGGGTGTCTGATAGACACCTCTCCGTTACTAACCCCTTGGCTTGATTCTAGCTGACGATTCACAGCTGACTTAACCCCAAAAACCAATTACCTTGATTGCTGCCACACCAGAGCAATCGGGTAGAGCCGGGCAAAGCACCAGAATTGGAGCATATATACATTATATTGCAGCATTTCTGGGGCAGCTGCGGGCTGGTGTTCTTAAGCTGGGAAGGGCCAAATAACCATAGACCTTCCCGCTCTGATATCAACAACCATCAGCTGTCTGCTTTACCTTGGCTGTATATAAAAAAAATATGGGGGAGCCCACACTATATTTATTTTAAAAATATTTATTTAAATATAATTAAAAAAATGGCATGGGATCTCTTCTATTTTTGATAATCAGCCAAGGTAAAGCAGACAGCTGGGGGTTGCAGCCCGCAGCTACTACTTTATTTACCCACACCACTGGTTATCAAATTAGGTGGGAGCCCACGCCATTTTTTATTTATTTATTTCCTATTCTCATTTGTTTGGAGAGCAATGGCCTTCTTTTTCCTTTTGTAGACTCCTAGCCCTTACTATACCCAGTTAATAGCCATTTTAAGCAAATAAGTTTGGCTGTCCATTGACTGATATTGGGTTCAGTGTCCGGGGTCAAGTCCAGGTCCCAAACTTTTATTTTAAGTCAGGCTGAGCCCGGCGAACATCCAGAGGTCCGCTCATCTCTACTCTCCATTAGAAGTCACTTTTAGCTATTCTTCAATATTAATGAAAACAATGAAGGTGACATACATCCTTATAAAACGGTGCCAAATTTAGCTGAGGGTCCAAATTAAGGGACAGCTGTATCTCTGAGCCCCCAATGCAGAGGGCTGCGCAGTGCAGAGGCAGAAACCATCCGGAGCATAAACTTACAAGGGTAAATTACTGTGATTTTCCATCACTTCAGATACCAGGGAATCCCTCCTACTGAACTTGTTTTTAGACTTTCCACAGAATTTCCATCTCTACAACTTCAGCTTCTCTAATATTTTTTTGTTCCATTCAATTATAGCCTCCAGTATAAATAAAGCACTAATTATGACATGAGACTTCCGCACGCGGCTAAAAATTGCTAGAAAATTTATAAAACGGGAAATACATTTACTGGAACTGCTGCAGGTGGCAAAACACAAATGTTTCCTGTCACTGATACGGGTGCAGAAAATACATTACAGAAGAACTGAAACGTCCTGTACACAGAGCACTGACGGATCATTAACAGCGGGAAACAGTAACACAGAAGCTGGGGATATAATCTACAACATAGGGGCAGTATTATAGCAGTTATATTCTTGTATATAGGAGCAGTATTATAGTAGTTATATTCTTGTACATAGGGGCAGTATTATAGCAGTTATATTCTTGTATATAGGAGCAGTATTATAGTAGTTATATTCTTGTACATAGGGGCAGTATTATAGCAGTTATATTCTTGTATATAGGAGCAGTATTATAGTAGTTATATTCTTGTACATAGGGGGCAGTATTATAGTAGTTATATTCTTGTACATAGGGAGCAGTATTATAGTAGTTATATTCTTGTACATAGGGGCAGTATTATAGCAGTTATATTCTTGTATATAGGAGCAGTATTATAGTAGTTATATTCTTGTACATAGGGGCAGTATTATAGTAGTTATATTCTTGTATATAGGGGCAGTATTATAGCAGTTATATTCTTATACATAGAGGGCAGTATTATAGTAGTTATATTCTTGTACATAGGAGTAGTATTATAGTAGTTATATTCTTGTACATAGAGGCAGTATTATAGTAGTTATATTCTTGCACATAGGGAGCAGTATTATAGTAGTTATATTCTTGTACATAGGGGGTAGTATTATAGTAGTTATATTCTTGTACATAGAGGCAGTATTATAGTAGTTATATTCTTGTACATAGGGAGCAGTATTATAGTAGTTATATTCTTGTATATAGGAGCAGTATTATAGTAGTTATATTCTTGTATATAGGGGCAGTATTATAGCAGTTATATTCTTGTACATAGAGGGCAGTATTATAGTAGTTATATTCTTGTACATAGGAGCAGTATTATAGTAGTTATATTCTTGTACATAGGGGGCAGTATTATAGTAGTTATATTCTTGTACATAGGGGGCAGTATTATAGTAGTTATATTCTTGTACATAGGAGGCAGTATTATAGTAGTTATATTCTTGAACATAGGGGGCAGTATTATAGTAGTTATATTCTTGTACATAGTGGGCAGTATTATATTAGTTATATTCTTGTACATAGAGGGCAGTATTATAGTAGTTATATTCCTGTACATAGGGAGCAGTATTATAGTAGTTATATTCTTGTACATAGGGGCAGTATTATAGTAGTTATATTCTTGTACATAGGGAGCAGTATTATAGTAGTTATATTCCTGTACATAGGAGCAGTATTATAGTAGTTATATTCTTGTACATAGGGGCAGTATTATAGTAGTTATATTCTTGTACATAGGAGCAGTATTATAGTAGTTATATTCTTATATATAGGGGCAGTATTATAGTAGTTATATTCTTGTACATAGGAGCAGTATTATAGTAGTTCTATTCTTGTACATAGGGAGCAGTATTATAGTAGTAATATTCTTGTACATAGGAGGCAGTATTATAGTAGTTATATTCTTGTACATAGGAGGCAGTATTATAGTAGTTATATTCCTGTACATAGGAGCAGTATTATAGTAGTTATATTCTTGTACATAGGAGGCATTATTATAGTAGTTATATTCCTGTACATAGGAGCAGTATTATAGTAGTTATATTCTTGTACATAGGAGCAGTATTATAGTAGTTGTATTCTTGTACATAGGAGCAGTATTATAGTAGTTATATTCTTGTACATAGAGGGCAGTATTATAGTAGTTATATTCTTGTACATAGGAGCAGTATTATAGTAGTTATATTCTTGTACATAGGAGGCAGTATTATAGTAGTTATATTCTTGTACATAGGAGCAGTATTATAGTAGTTATATTCTTGTACATAGAGGGCAGTATTATAGTAGTTATATTCTTGTACATAGGAGCAGTATTATAGTAGTTATATTCTTGTACATAGGAGGCAGTATTATAGTAGTTATATTCTTGTACATAGAGGCAGTATTATAGTAGTTATATTCTTGTACATAGGTGCAGAATAAGAGATATTTTTCTACATAGGAGCAGTATTATGTTAGTTGTATACTGGACTTGAGAACAAAATGTTCTTCAAAGCCCATTACCCTAAAATCTGTGTTTTACTCATAATTGTTTTTTATGTCTTTCAGCACAATCTCGAGCCATGGTGACTTGATGGATGAACGCTCTGTAGAAAGATCGATCTCGTGTATGGATAAGTCCACCAGAGTCTTTTTCTCTGTTATCTTGATTGTATCAAGCCATTGGTTTGCTGGTCTTCCTCTTTGCCTTGATCCTTCTATTCAGCGGACCATGATGTCCTTCTCTAGTGATTGTTCTCTTCGTATAATGTGTCCAAGGTAGGAAAGTCTTAGCTTTGTGATCCTTGCTTTGACTGACATGTCTGGCTTGATTTGTTCCAAAATTGATTTATTTGTTCTTTTTGCTATCCCTGGTATTGATAACTTCCTTCTCCAGCACAACATTTTGAAGGTGTTAATTCTTCTTCTGTCTTGTTTCTTTATCGTCCAGGTTTCTCCTCCTTATGTTACTACAGAAAAGCCCAGACTACGTACTAGCCGAGACCAGACTACGTACTAGCCGAGACCAGACTACGTACTAGCCGAGACCAGACTACGTACTAGCCGAGACCAGACTACGTACTAGCCGAGACCAGACTACGTACTAGCCGAGACCAGACTACGTACTAGCCGAGACCAGACTACGTACTAGCCGAGACCAGACTACGTACTAGCCGAGACCAGACTACGTACTAGCCGAGACCAGACTACGTACTAGCCGAGACCAGACTACGTACTAGCCGAGACCAGACTACGTACTAGCCGAGACCAGACTACGTACTAGCCGAGACCAGACTACGTACTAGCCGAGACCAGACTACGTACTAGCCGAGACCAGACTACGTACTAGCTGAGACCAGACTACGTACTAGCCGAGACCAGACTACGTACTAGCCGAGACCAGACTACGTACTAGCCGAGACCAGACTACGTACTAGCCGAGACCAGACTACGTACTAGCCGAGACCAGACTATGTACTAGCCGAGACCAGACTACGTACTAGCCAAGACCAGACTACGTACGAGCCGAGACCAGACTATGTACGAGCTATGTATTCGTTACTAGTGAAATGTTCCTCGATTCGAAGACCTTGTCCATTGACTTCATTGTTGATTTGCCTAAAGCTCTTCTCCTATGGACTTCCGGTTTCATCGCTGGACCTTGAATGATCATTGATTTATGTAGGTTGAATTCCTTTACAACTTCCAGTTTGTCGTCGTCCATCTCAAATGTGTCCTGGTTGTACCTGGCTGTACTGTATTGAGTAGGAGTCCCATGTTGGAGCTTTCCATCTTGACACTCCATAATATGTCCTTCATTCCATTTATGCTTGTTATTATTTATTTATTTATTAGCTCTACGAGAATATTGTCTTATCCAGTTATGTTTTGACAGAAGCCTTATCACAGAACTTATTTTGTCTTTTCAAGATGTTCGGTTCTCTATCATTTCCAGTCTTAGTTTCTTCCCCTATCACTGATTGGTTCTTGTAGAAATGCTCCGTGTATTCTTTCCATCTATCTTTGATCTGTTCTGGCTCAGTTTCCGTTGGCATCTGTCATTATTCCCACTGTTGGGTGAAACTTCCATTATATCTCTTTGATCCCTTCCTGGTTTTGCCCTTCAGATCTTTATTTTCTATCTCTGTACATATCTATTGATAGTAAAGTTCTTTGCTTGTGTAACGGGGTGCCGGGGGTGCCTCGGGGGGTGTAGTCGTGGCCCCTTCATGTATCAGGCTAACCCCCGGCTCAGCCGTCACTATTGGGACAGGGGAATGTTTGGTGGGGCAGAGTGTGGATGGCAGGAGCGCGCTGGCAGACTCAGGAAAACTCCGCAGACAGGCATCAGCTGAATCAAACGGCATTTTATTACACATGTCTTCAAAACAGTCTCGATACACCAATCTTGCAGTGTCAAATCACAATTCCTGCCGGGGAAACTGTTCCTGTTCTCTCTGTTCAGGGGCCTTGTCCGGCTACTCTCGTTTGTCTAAGCTCACACTCCGGTTACTGCAGAATTGACCCTCACACTTCTGCTTCGCCGGCTAAGCCTCTTCGGGTCCCACCTATACACTGCTGGTTCCCGATCCGGACACTCTCCTTTTTCTCTCTCTCTGGCTAACTGCCACAATCGACCCCACACTCTGCCCCCGTTGCTTCTTCTCCCCCATCCCAGCAGACACTGACTGAAACTAAAACTTTTTTTCCTACAGCACCCTCTCCCCCTCCCCCTAGACTGTCCGGCTCCTCCTCTCTCCTGTACTGTTCCTATGGGGACAGCCGCCCCCCTCTGACATCTAGGGGGAACCCATTAATAATGTAAAACATAAAACATTAACATCTTTAGCTACCCCAGCGGGGCATCTTCAGGGGGGAACTGCGCCTCTGTGTAAGGGGTCCGTCCACCCCTTACATTCCTCCCCTCTTTTTGCCTTAGCCTCCCAGCAAGGCTCGTATCTGTAATACAAAACTTAACCAGCAATCTCTTTATAAAACTTTAAAACCTTCATATAAAACACAAGTTCGGCGCCCGGAGTCCCTCCAGGGAGCTCCCGGTCTTTTTAGTTTATTTGCCCGGAGGCCCTCAACAGGCGCTCCCGGTCTTAGCCGGTCTTCTGCCCGGAGGCTCTCCCAGCACTCCCGGTCTTTGTAGGCAGGAAGCAACAGGCAATAAAGTCTCCATAACAGTCACGGAGGGAGTCTTTTGCGCAGTCCGGCATCAGGCTCCTTCCGGGCTCAGTAGCTTGAACGTTGCGGTAACTATAAATCTTCACCGTTTTTTTTTTCAACTCCGGCTCTCGGCACATGCATGTTCATCACCTCCAATCGCTAAGATTCACGCTGGGTGGTAAGCGCGCTGCCATTCAGCCCGCTGGGCCCTCACATAATCAGAGAGGGATTGGCCTGGCAAGCGACGCAGTCTCCGGAACGGTTCATAGTTGACCTGCGCCTCTGATTCCTCTATCTCCGGTTTTGGCTTCTCGACCCCCGGCGGGGGTGACAGGGTAGCCGGACGGGACGGCTGGGGGCTACCAACAACGACCACCGGGTGCGTCACCATACTCTGGCGAATCGCTAACAACGCCGGTGTCCCCTTTTCCATTTCGGCTACCGGTCCTGTAACTACTTCTGGCGACACCGCCAGTGTGTTTCTCGGCCGACAAGTTTCAGCCAGCACCGGTCTTTGCTGCGTATGTCTCCGGTACTGACATTCCTCCCATTCAATCTCCTGTTGCCACTGCGCGGCCTCCTGGGCAGTGGGCATCCGGGTTACCCCTACGGCAAATAGGCCCCGGCATCCCACTTCTCTCCGGAACTTCACTTTCTCCCCCAGGTACAGAGTATGGAGATGTTGGGGCAAGCCCTCAATGTCCAGATTGACCCGGTTATAAAAGAAGTGGTCCCCGGTCTCTTCGTCTTCTATGAACCCATAGCCCTCGGCCTGATTAAATTTGACCACGGTGCCAATGCTACACTGCCGGTCGAATGTCTCACTAAGGGGTCCGGCCATCATCTCCCGGGCCACGGTCTCGGCCAGAAGCCTTTCTTGCACCGGGTCTATCTCAGGCGGCGGGGACTGTCGTCGGGTTAGGGGCGCCGGCTTTTCTGGCTCCCAGAAAAATCCCCATTCATCTTCTTCAAGCTCCGGGACATGTTGCCCGTCCGGGGCCGGAACTTCTATGGGGGTTGGAGGTCCTACCTTGGCTGGCGTATTCACCTCCGGACTCTGGAGGGATGTTCCCAGTGCCTCGCTTCCCGGCTGCAGTTGCGTCTTGTAAATGGCCCGGACTTCCGTGGATGTTTCACCGGTCACGGCATCCCACGAAGTGACCCACGTGACTTTTGCGGGTCGCCCCGGACCTCCTGGTACAGCCGGTAGCTTTATGGTAAGTGCCTCCTCGGCTACACTCTGCCTCAGGCGTCCTCTTCCCAGGCTGGCTGTCACCAGCGCGCCCGCTGCAGCTCGCTGCCTTGTCTGCGTCTCCATCTCGCTTAGAGTTAGCTGCTGAGTTGGCGTCTCCTGCGGCTCTTCCTGTAATGGCGCCGGGGAAGGTGGAGATGCTGGGGAAGGTGGAGGCGGGCCTTCTTTTCCCGCTCTTGTATACGCTCCACCCCCAACCTCGCTCACCAGGTCGACCCAGCATAAGCGACACTTCTTTTTTCCTGTAACGCCGCCCACTTCACATGTCTTCAGCAGCATCTTGGGGCCAGTACCTCCCCTCTTTGGGCGGCGCACTCTGCACTTCTTTTTCTTCGCCGGCCAGCTCAGGGTTTTTTGTTTGGCGCCAATTTTCCGCGCGCTTACTGTATTCGTGAAGACGGCGGCCATCTTAGCGCCATCTTGTGCCTGGTCCAACGCCTTAGGCACCACTTGATCTTCACATTCAGGGATCGGGACCCCCCGCAGATAGTCCGCATCCTGCCGACTACGCCACATGTAACAAGGTGCCGGGGGTGCCTCGGGGGTTGTAGTCGTGGCCCCTTCATGTATCAGGCTAACCCCCGGCTCAGCCGTCACTATTGGGACAGGGGAATGTTTGGTGGGGCAGAGTGTGGATGGCAGGAGCGCGCTGGCAGACTCAGGAAAACTCCGCAGACAGGCATCAGCTGAATCAAACGGCATTTTATTACACGTCTTCAAAACAGTCTCGATACACCAATCTTGCAGTGTCAAATCACAATTCCTGCCGGGGAAACTGTTCCTGTTCTCTCTGTTCAGGGGCCTTGTCCGGCTACTCTCGTTTGTCTAAGCTCACACTTCGGTTACTGCAGAATTGACCCACACACTTCTGCTTCGCCGGCTAAGCCTCTTCGGGTCCCACCTGTACACTGCTGGTTCCCGATCCGGACACTCTCCTTTTTCTCTCTCTCTGGCTAACTGCCACAATCGACCCCACACTCTGCCCCCGTTGCTTCTTCTCCCCCGTCCCAGCAGACACTGACTCAAACTAAAACTTTCTTTCCTACAGCACCCTCTCCCCCTCCCCCTAGACTGTCCGGCTCCTCCTCTTTCCTGTACTGTTCCTATGGGGACAGCCGCCCCCCTCTGACATCTAGGGGGAACCCATTAATAATGTGAAGCGACCGGTGGTAGGGCCGCGGGTGTGTGTGTATGCTCTATTCCAACAAAATCCCCATACTCAGATTTTACCGGTAGTAACATTTCTTTACTAGGAAGCATATTTATAATACAATCAACCAAACTATCTGCGCACATGAGTATAGTGGAGTCCCCGGATCTTCACTCCTTCCGGGTACGCAGCAAGAAGAAAGGGAAAAAAACAACAAAGAAATGGCGGCAACTTTCCCTAACTTTCCCTACAATCACGTACCAGTCTTTCCCGGAAGAAGATGCCGCTCCCCCGTCGCAGGCCTGGAGTCTCACGATGATGGGTCCCGGTGCAGCGCTGAAGGGATGCAGCTCCTCGGTCTTTTCCTTTGATATTCTCCCGCTGGTAACGGATTCTAGTCAGTCTTTTAGTCCCGGGGCACGCCGAACAGAAGAAGGGAGATCACAGCCCCTGCACTTGCACTCAGGGTGCGATGCTCTGCAGTCCGGTTACATCCTTGGTGAAAACAAAGTCCTGCAGACCGGGAATGGCAGAAACCACTTCCACAGGGTGATTCCTCCAAGACTCCGGTGGCAAAGAGCCCTCAGGAAGACCACACGCAGCTCTCCTCTGCCTGAGCTCCGGAGC
This sequence comes from Anomaloglossus baeobatrachus, assembly GCF_048569485.1. NCBI lineage: Eukaryota > Metazoa > Chordata > Amphibia > Anura > Aromobatidae > Anomaloglossus > Anomaloglossus baeobatrachus. The sequence goes on along the minus strand of NC_134358.1, from coordinate 23,074,234 downwards.
TGAACAACCTTCCCGCACTTTTTCTTCCTGGTTCAAAAACACAAGCTGCAGTAGGGGATTTCCCACCTCAGTGTTTGTGGTTGCACAGTCTGACACTGCCCCCTTGTGGGCAAGTGCTGAAGCAATATTCAAATCCATTTCTACATTAATGATGCAGTCTGAATTGTTGATCCCATTACATACCCCCCCACTTAAAGGTTGGCAGTCCCTGTCAACTACCGTCGGTTCCCAGGCAGCGATGACTGCAGATGTCACAGGGGTTGGTTGAGAAGTGGGCCATACATACTGGTCCCTGTAAGACCGCCCGGGCGGGATCCCAGCAGTGGTGCGGTCAGTGCGTCTCAAGGGTCGGTTGTTCCCTTCACTGTCACTGTCTTTACGCCCCACTTCAGTCAGCACTCCGGGGGAAGAACTGGGTTGTGTAGGTGGGTCACCGGTCTCAGAGTCGACGTGATCACTATGCTGGGAAACGTCCGTGACGTCCTGTTGTAGGGGAGTCAGGCTGGGATCGGCAGGGACGCAACATCTTTCGGTGCACAGTGCGAATGTTGCGACTGTCTTCACCCTGCACTCGGTATACATGCCCGTTGGGGTAGGGGCGTTCGATTATCCGGTAGACTTCAGTCTCCCACTTGGCTCGAAGTTTCCCTTGTGGCTTCTTGATACGGAGCAAGACTAGCTGTCCTAACTTCAAGGGTTGCTCTTGCACGGGGAGTGGGTCAGCATGTATCTGGCCCCGGATTTGTTGGCTCACCAGCCGGTGTACAGTCTCCATCTTCTGTCGGTGAGCATTTAGCCAGGAGGGGTAGTTATGGCAGACATCATCTCCAGGGCGGAATAGGTTCAGGTCATGGACCCCTTTTCCGGGGCGGCCAAAGAGAAGGGTGTGTGGGGTGTAACCAGTCACGGAGTGGACCTGGTTGTTGTAGGCCCATACTAGATCGGGAAGGAATTGGGGCCATTGGTCTTTCTTATCATCGGCCAAGGTGCGGATCAGCTGGAGTAGAGTCCGGTTGAAGCGTTCACATGCACCGTTCCCTTGTGGGTGGTAAGGAGTGGTCCTTGACTTCTGGATCCCATACATCCGATGCAGCTCTTCGATGACTCAGCCTTCGAAACAAGCCCCCTGGTCGGAGAGCAACCTCTCCGGGCACTCGTAGACGTGGATGAACTGTCGACAGATGGCCCGAGCAGCCGATTCAGCCGTCTGGTCTTTGGTAACGACCGCGACAGCGAATTTTGTGAAGTGATCCACCATGACTAGGCAGTACTGATAGCCACTGCTCGCCGTCCCAATCAGCAGATAGTCCACCATCAACAGCTCAAGGGGCCTGGATGTTTCAATTGTCTGAACAGGTGCACGCTGCTCAGGGGACTTGTGTAGTTCACAGGTGCGACAGGTCTGGCAGACGTCTTAAACCAGCTTGCGGAGCCCCGGACAATAGATGGACTGTTGAATCCACTGAAAGGTCTTGTCTATTCCGAAGTGTCCATTCCTTTTGTGGGCTTGGGCCACCATCTCACGGGCCAATTGATCAGGCACCACAACTTGTGTGCATTCCTCCAGCATGTGCGACAAGAGAACCTTCCGGTATAGCACTCCTTCTCTCAGAATCAGCCGGTCCCACTGACTGAGCAGGGTCAAGGTCCCGGTAGACAGTCGTGCCGGTATATCGGCGGGAGGCTTCTGCTGCCGCTTCACCCATTGTTTGAGTAGAGCCCATTCAGGGTTCTGATCCTGGAGCCTGCACCACTCCTGGGGTGGCAAGACGACCCCCACTGGAGTTCCAGCTTCGCCCACAACGAACTGGCGTTAATCCACCATCTGTTGGGCGAGCTTTGCAAAGTCAGGCGTCTCGTCCCCTTCTAATTCTTCATCCCGGTCTCGGTTGAGTAAGGGGTATGACACTCTGGACAGGCTGTCCGCATTTTGATTCTCAGCTCCAGCCCTATATTTGATCTTGTAATTGAACTTGGAGAGCCGAGCCATCCAACGCTGCTCCATGACTCCGAGCTTCGCATTTTCTAAGTGGGCCAACGGGTTATTATCGGTCAGGACTAGTACTTTAGCCCCCGTGAGGTATCCTGCAAATTTCTCCGCCATAGCCCACGTTAGGGCCAACAGCTCCAGCCGGAACGAGCTATAATTGGTGGGGTTCTTCTCGCCCTCATGTAGGGACCGACTGGCATAGGCTATGACCCGTTCCTTGCCTTCTTGGACCTGTGAAAGTACTGCCCCTAGACCGTGTAGACTGGCATCGGTGTGTAGTTGGAAGGGCAGGTTGTAGTCCGCATATGCCAGGATGGGGGGAGACGTTAAGACACCCTTTAGGGCTTGGAAGGACTCTTCCTGGCTGGGTCCCCAGCTGATGGGTCGTCCTCTGGGGCTGTTGGTGGTCCCTCGAAGCAGGTCATGCAAGGGTGCAGCAAGCCGGGCGAAGTTTTTGACGAACCGGCGGTAGTAGCCGGCCAACCCCAGGAAAGCCCTGACATCCTTGACGTTTGTGGGCTGCGGCCAATCCCGTACGGCGGCTATCTTCTCTGAAGATGGCTGGACACCTTCGGCTGAGATCCGGTGGCCCAGGTAATTGATCTCGGGCTGCAGAAGACGGCACTTGCTGGGTTTCAACTTCAGGCCATGTTCTCTCAACCTACTGAACACACGGCCCAGCTGCTGCAGGTGTTCTTCAAATGTGGCCGAATAGACTACAATGTCGTCCAGGTAGATGAGGGTGAAGTCGAAGTTGAAGTCTCCCAAGCAGCGCTCCATCAGCCGCTGGAAAGTCCCCGGCGCGTTGTTCAGACCAAAGGGCATCCGGTCGAACTCGTACAGGCCCATGGGTAAGATGAAAGCAGTCTTCTCTCTATCTTTCTCATGCATAGGTACCTGCCAATATCCGCTGGCCAGATCCAACGAAGAGACGTATTTGGCTTTCTTCAGGGCTGTCAGGGATTCTTCGATCCTTGGCAAAGGGTATGAGTCCCGGATGGTGCAAGCATTCAAACGGCGGTAGTCCACACAGAATCTCAGGGATCCGTCCTTCTTCTTGACTAACACCACCGGTGCAGCCCAGGGGCTCTGGCTTTCTCGTACCACTCCAGCGTGTAACATGGAATTCAGGAGATTTTTCACTTCTTGGTATTGCTGGGGAGGAATTTGGCGGTACCTTTCACGGATAGGAGCAGTGTCACCGGTGGGGATTTCGTGCTTGATACTGGTGGTGCACCCAAAGTCGGTGTCATGCCGGGCAAAGGACGCCTGATGCTCTTGAAGTAGCTCTGCCACCTGGGATACCTCCCGTTTGGAGTATTGGGATACGTCCAACTGACACTTCTCTCGTAGTTCTCGCCCCGCGTTGGTGTCACCCGCGACAGCGGCCATGACAGAGACCGTCACTGTCCAATCTCCCTCTGTAGACGGTACAAACTGGAGGGGGCTCATAGGGTTCACCTCTTCGGTTAGAGCGTAGACTCGGGCGAGCTGTGTCCCGGCTTCTAGGTCAACGCTCACGTTAGCCGTGTTGCCCAGCCTGACAGGAATTCTTCCCTTTCTCACTACTGCTAGAGTTCGAGCGACTAGTGGATTCAGCTTCCCTTCCTTCGGGGTGCGCGGCTCAATCAGCACCTCCACGCCTTCAAGCTGTCTCGTGGTGCTAAGGGGTAGTGAGATAACTGTCTCTTTCCCAGCCGGTAAGGTGATCCTAGTATGGCGGGGTACGGTGATCGTAGCCAGCGGCAGTTGTTCTTCTGTCATTCGCTGGAGGTTACAGGTCCGGATCACTTGCTGAAAGGCACGGCGGGTGGCCCTATGTGCAGTCACTTCTTGTTAGTACTTGGGCCCCCTCTTGGTAAACAACACCAGATTCAGGTCTTTCAAGATGTTCATCCCAATAATCATGGGCGTTTCTGATCCAAAGCCTTCCCTGACCACGATTATCCCTCTTTTCCCGAGATCTTGGCCACAGATTTCGGTGTTCATCCAGGCAACTCCCGTCACCGGAATGGGTAGATTATTGGCTGCTTTGATCTTGATGGCGGTATCAGGGTCATAGGCAACCCGCGGCTTTAGACATTCTTCTTAGAACTGCTCGGAGATGGTGGATACCTGAGACCCAGTATCCATTAACCCTTGTACGGCGATCCCTTCCAGTAATACCTCCAGGGTGGGGCTATTTGATGCAAGTTTGTTCCGTGGCTGGCTCTGTTTTCCTACACCCCTCTCTTTGGCATCCCCTGCCGAGTGAGCCTCTTTGGCAGGGGCGTCTAGTTTAAAGGCGGCCACTGTTGTGGGACATGACTTGCTGGTTCTGGTAGATCGGACTGTGGATGAACTTGAAAGTTCTGGGGGCAACGGTTGGCTCTATGGCGGGGGTCGCCGCATGTCCAGCATCTTCCCATCGGCCGGCTGGGTTGTTGTCTCGCTTGCCGGCCCGCCTGTTGGTCTAGGGTGAGCTGTAACACCTGTTTCTGCAACTCTGCCACCATCTGCTTCAGTTCTTCCGTGTCACTGTTCGGAGTCCCGATACCAGATATGGACCTGCAAGCCGCGGTATATGTCTGTGTCTCCACGACAGGTCCCCTTGAACGTTCTATAGCTTCTTGTTTGACCTCAGCGAACGTAAAGGCCGGATTTATCCGGAGTAGATCTTGCAATGAGCGGTTAAGGTACGGGTCTCTCAATCCGGTCACGAACTGATCTCTCAACACCAGGTCACGGGCACCCGTACTAGCTATCTGTTCTTCTTTTCTACAGGCTTGTTCTAGCAGCACTTGAAGGGCATTGGCATATTGAGGAATGTCCTCCGACTCGAGCTGAGTACGCCGGAAGAACATATAGTGCAATGTTCCCGCATATGTGGTCATCCACTGTCGTCCACGCTTCCCCCTCTAATGTTAGCATGGCCGTTTCTGCTAAGGTCTTAGGATCAGTGTTATACATTTCCCCCACTATCTTAAGTTGTTCAGTCCATTCAGTTACAGGATAGTTCCGTCCGTCAAACTTTCTCACCTGATTGACAATAGACGGCGGGGGAGCCGTCCGGTTATAAGTTACTACCGGGGGATGATTTTGTTGGTCACACATCCTGCCGACTACGCCACATGAAGCGACCGGTGGTAGGGCCGCGGGTGTGTGTGTATGCTCTATTCCAACAAAATCCCCATACTCAGATTTTACCGGTAGTAACATTTCTTTACTAGGAAGCATATTTATAATACAATCAACCGAACTATCTGCGCACATGTGTATGGTGGAGTCCCCGGATCTTCACTCCTTCCGGGTACGTAGCAAGAAGAAAGGGAAAAAAACAACAAAGAAATGGCGGCAACGTTCCCTAACTCTCCCTACAATCACGTACCAGTCTATCCCGGAAGAAGATGCCGCTCCCACGTCGCAGGCCTGGAGTCTCACGATGATGGATCCCGGTGCAGCGCTGAAGGGATGCAGCTCCTCGGTCTTTTCCTTTGATCTTCTCCCGCTGGTAACGGATTCTAGTCAGTCTTTTAGTCCCGGGGCATGCCGAACAGAAGAAGGGAGATCACAGCCCCTGCACTTGCACTCAGGGTGCGATGCTCTGCAGTCCGGTTAGATCCTTGGTGAAAACAAAGTCCTGCAGACCGGGAATGGCAGAAACCACTTCCACAGGGTGATTCCTCCAAGACTCCGGTGGCAAAAGAGCCCTCAGGAAGACCACACGCAGCTCTCCTCTGCCTGAGCTCCGGAGCTGAACAACCTTCCCGCACTTTTTCTTCCTGGTTCAAAAACACAAGCTGCAGTAGGGGATTTCCCACCTCTGTGTTTGTGGTTGCACAGTCTGACACTGCCCCCTTGTGGGCAAGTGCTGAAGCAATATTCAAATCCATTTCTACATTAATGATGCAGTCTGAATTGTTGATCCCATTACAAATGTAAAACATAAAACATTAACATCTTTAGCTACCCCAGCGGGGCATCTTCAGGGGGGAACTGCGTCTCTGTGTAAGGGGTCCGTCCACCCCTTACACTTGAATGACTCATTAGTCTTTTACTGATGTTGTCTGCGTCCTGCTTGTTACCTTTTCTCATTCATCTTTCTTCGGTGATCTTTAGGGTCTCTCCTGATAACCATGGCTGCGGGAGTCTCTTCTGCCTCTTGTTTATTGTCTTTCTGGCTTCTTCAGTAATAATAGTCCTTATAGGTGTCCATAATTTCTCTGGCTTTCTTTCATCCATGTCCAATGATATAATTTGGTTGTGCAGACCCTTCCAAAAATCTTCAGGTATGTTGGTCAAATCGAAGTTGGAACCCACCTGTTGTCTTTAGCCCTTTTTTGCAGCTGGACTTTAATCTTTGCTGACGAACCTTCATGATCCGCTCCACAGTCGGCTCCTGGCTGAGTTTTCATGGGTACTGTGAATTGTATGATTTAGAGAAGCCTGACATCTAGTGGTCATGTTATACCATACATCCATTGCTTCTATGACTTGTGTGTGCACTTCTTTGCTGGATGTTACATCACATATTTAGGCTGTGGATACAATTTTTGAAAATCTGCTACAAAACTGCAGACATTCTGCAAAAAATCTGATAAAAAAGTAACAAAAAAAATAGCTATGTAAATAATGTGTGATAACATAAAAAGCTTTAAATACAAAGTACTTTTTTCCCATCAATATCAGTAAGTGATTTTATATAATGTCAGTAAATTGACTGCCCCGTGGTAAAGGCAACGCCAATTTAAAGTGAACCTGAAAGGGCCCCTTTGCCCCCAGAATAACCAGTTGTCTCTACTGATCTATATTCCCTGCCTAACAGTCCCTTTGACTAGTCCATGGGGCATTAGTTTTCCCAGACTAGTTGGCCCACAAGGGCATGATAGCATCATTTACAAGAGCCGGCGTCGCCTCCAGTGCTGTACAGATCTTGTGCATGCACGCGGCTTTGTCCACTTACATCATTGAGCCTCTAAAGCCAAGTGTAAGCGTCGCGACGTCAGAGAGGCGCACTGTGCATGATCAGTAGTGAAGTGCTGCGAGCCAATGTTATTCAATGACACAGAGTACATCTGTGATTGTCAGCATATCTCAGCTCACGCACACCCATACAAGTCTAGGGGTGCTGATGTCATCCACGTGTAGTGCAATATACGCAGAGGCAAACCGTGGACAAGATGGAGAAATTAATCTCTCTTTCTCCGCACCTGTGATCCCATTCACAAGAGAATCTGATCACAGTAGATGAGCAAAGTTTGCATAATTTAGCCAAGTTTTATAACGTTTAACCCCTTCACGACTGAGGACGTACCGGTACGTCCTAAATTATGATGGGATAATCACCGCCAGCTTCTGCGGTGAGCCAGCAGCAATCCCTGCACATGTGTGCTGATTTGAACAGCAAATATGTGTGCCTCGCAGGCACAGGTGGATCCGCGATCCACCCGTACCTGTTAACCCCTTAGATCGTGCTGTTAAAATGTTGAAGCAGGGAAGTCGCCTTTCTCCGCCATCATCAAAAGACCTGTGGCACAATCATGGGGAGCCGATGGTTGTCATGGTAGTGACAGGTCATGTGATGACTCCTGTTGCTATCATGATGTACCGCCCCCGCGACAGCGGCCGAGCCGCTCGGATCTAGAGCCGCGGTGGCTCGAGGGGTCTCCGGACCCTGGGGGTCCGCGCGGACACTCCAATGTCAAAAGAGAAAGGGGAGTATGTACAGGGGGATTGAAAGTTCGTGACGCCACCCATGGTGTGCGGTAATGTGAGAGACCACTGCTGCTGTTGGGGAGCCCGGTGATGATGTTGAAGCAGCTGGATGTTTAACCCCTATGTGGGTAGGGAGTTTGGGTGTCCCGTGGCCCGTTGGGTAGTTGGTGTGTAGGGTGCTGTTGGGGAAAGGAGAAGGGTTTCCAGTGTACTCACTCAGTCCGGAAATAATCACACTGACAGCTTGTAAACCGGAGTTCTGAGCACCACTGCAGCCTGGAGGGAGCACGCTTGGGTCCGTGCCCTGGGTGTTGCGGTTAGCCTGTGGCCCTTTCCTTGGCACCTGTGTTTCTCTTTGGACCCTCGAGTCTGAAACTGTTCGGGTCCCGCTCAACCGTATGGCTAACGGAGTGAGCTTGCTCTCAGGGTTCACGCGTAGGATTTCTGTGGACTGTATTGGGAAAGTCCTATCCCACCGGTGCGCTAGTACCCCAATTTTGGAGCGGGTTGGGGATGACACTTGAAGTCTTCACCCCCGTCAGGTAAATTACCAGGACGCGTGAAGCTACTTCCCGGCCTAGGGTCCATGTACCCCATCGTGCCCTGACCCCTGCCGGGTGATAGCTCAAAGCCGCCGGCCGCCCTCCTCGGCCAGTCCGTGCCCCTTGACACGATCCCCTGTGACCGGTGTTCCAGCTCCTACCAGGCCCAGACCAACGTCTGCCACCTAGTAACTCCAAGAGCCCTGCTCCGTGACCTCTCCTCACAAGGGTCACCACTCCACCTCCTCTTCTTTCTCTCTCCACAGCTCAATCGTCACTTTCCCATCACCAACCCCCTATCTGGGCGGACCTATTCCCTTCTGGCCCCCCAATGGTGTGTCTGGTGGGTAAAGTCTAAAGTGTTCCTAGGATTTTGATTGGCTAAGCTGTTAGCAACACCAAAGGACCAGGACCCATAACCAAGGAGGGTAGATATGAGTTGCTCACCACAGCGCTGCAGCGGTCACCTCCGGGACACTGCGGGGACTTCTCCCATAACCAAAGAGGGTGGATACCGTGCAGAAAGGCAGATTGCACAATACCCTGTGACGACCTGATAGGTTAGGGCGTCACAATGACATGGTTCCTGTTACAGCCGACAGAGCACCGGCTCACACAAGAACGGAGCATTTCTGCTGATCAGAGCTGTGCAGCTCTGATCAACAGAAATGAATCAGCAATCAGACTGCTGATCCTTATAGTCCCCTAGGGGGTCTAGTAAAATAAAAAAAGTAAAAAAAAGTTTTAATTTTTTTAAAAAAAATAAAAAAACCTAAAAGTTCAAATCACCTCCCATTCGCCCCATTGAAAATTAAATGGTTAAAACATTATACACATATTTGGTATCGCCACATTCAGAAATACCTGATCTATCAAAATATAAAATTAAGTAATCTGATTGGGAAATGGCGTAGCGCAAAAAAAAAAATCAGTGCGTAGCGCACTGTGACTGAGGACTGTAGCCTGTTTGGACGTCCATTACAATGGACCTCTTGTGTCATGGTCTGGCCTATTTAATTCTGCAATTCAATGGCGCCATCCACTACCATCTATGTTATTGGAACCTTCCTTCCTTTCTTTGTCCCCTGGGCCTCCTGATGATCCGACAACAGGTGGGGAAACGCGTCGAGCCATGCGCATGGGCCTATTGTGGCAATAGCGATGGATTAGTGTGTACCTAATATGTATGGGCTATTATCAAATTTGGAGGGCAATTTGATTACTGATGTTTAAGACATTTGTTTTGAATATTGATTTTTCAATGGATTATTACAATCCATGAATAGTCCTTTGATTTATGTGACATTATTAGGTACACTATCAATTTTTGATTGTTAGGGTGTTTATAGGGAGAGTGAGGGATAGCCGACGAGGAACGGGGGCGCCCAGCTACGTTAGGGTGTCATACCCTCCATTGATAGGCAGGGGTCAGATACAGTGACATATCAGGGTCACCGGAGTGTAGGTATTCACTTTTTTATAAACTGTGATCACACTATAATGACCTCTATCTAGTAGTATAATTTGTTCAGCTACCCCTGATCTACATGATCTCCCTATTATTTATTCATTTGATTAATATTTAAGTTTGCGGGTTATTTCACCTGGGCAATTATAATAAGATTATGGGTCCGCCCATCTTAGGACAGGAAACCCACTGAAATAAAAAGGTCGGCCCCTCTCCACCGCATCAGCGACCTTGTTTCAGCACTACCGTTTAGATTGTCGGCCACGGTGGATTTGACCTTTGGTAGAAGGGTGCTACAGGCTGTGGTCCATCTCTAATGTTGTCTTCAGAATCTCTCTGGTGGCGCTGTCATGGTAAAGGGTAAAATCTTAAATTACTTACTGGTAATGATTTTTTCCAGAAGCCACGACAGCGCCACTGCTTCCCACCACTTTCTTACTTATCATCCTTTGGCTTCTTGGTATCCACGGTCCGACAGTTTTCATTTGCTGTAGGGATGGATTGTTTTTATATGATTATTGTGTTTCTGGTATTCCTCTCTGTGCTTTGTTTTTATTTCAGTGGGTTTCCTGTCCTAAGATGGGCGGACTTATCTCTCTGGTGGCGCTGTCGTGGCTTCTGGAAAAAATCATTACCGGTAAGTAATTTTAAGATTTTTTGGTTGTTTTGTTTTTTTTACCATGTTCATTGTACGGTATGGATAATTCAAGAGCTTCAGAAACCAATACATTGATTGCTTTTCCCCCTGCTCAGATTAAACCGCTTAAATGCCGATGTAAGCAATTGACTGCAGCATCTCAGTGGTTAAACAGTAGATGATATAGGGAAGTACTGACTTTAGCAAGTGGTCTCTGCTTCTTAACCACCTCCATATATGCACATGTATCATCTGCTGTACATGTATGGGGGATGCTGTGCTCTGGTTACTTCAGTGCCCATGGAGGCATTATGAAGGACCCTGCCAGCAAAGAACCCAACCATCCTGAAAAATCCTGGATTTGTGGAGCCATTCTGCTGTCCTGTGAGGTTCATGGGATGTCTTGACTGTATTTGTGCTGTTAAGACTTAATATTCTGTAGATACAATGGTTGAGATAGGAACTGTATGGTCTGTGCTTCACCATTCCGGCTGGCTAGAAACTGCAGGAACTTCAAAAATGTTCAGATTAAATTATATTATTTTTTGACAAACTTGTCCAGCTGCTATTGTGGGAGATAATGTGTATGAAAAAAAAAATGCAGGGGGAGCATACTGTATATGGGGGGAATGTACTGTGGGGACATCATATTGTGTGTGGGGGAATGTACTGTGGAGACATTATACTGTGTGTGGGGGGAATGTACTGTGGGGACATAATACTACGAGTGTGGGGGATGTACTGTGAGGACATACTTTGTATGGCGGGGAATGTACTTTGAGCACATCATACTGTGTGGGGGGAATGTACTGTGGGGAATGTACTGTGGAGACAATCATACTGTGTGTGGGGGAATGTACTGTGGGGACATCATACTGTGTGTGTGGGAATGTACTAATGTACTGTGAGGATATCATACTGTGTGTGGGGAGAATATACTGTTAGAACATCATACTGTGTGTGGGGGAATCTACTGTGGGGACATCATACTGTGTGTGGAGGAATGTACTATGGGGACATCATACTGTGTGTGGGGGAATGTACTGTGAAAACATCATACTGTGTGTGGGGGGAATGTACTGTAAGGATGCCATACTGTGTGTGGGGGGAATGTACTGTGAGGACACCATACTGTGTGTGGGGGTATGTACTGTGGGAACATCATACTGTGTGTAGGGGAATGTACTGTGGGGACATGATACTGTGTGTGGGGGACTGTACTGTGGGGACATCACACTGTGTGTGGGGGAATGTACTGTGGGGACATCATACTGTGTGTGGGGGAATGTACTGTGGAGACAATCATACTGTGTGTGGGGGAATGTACTGTGGGGACATCATACTGTGTGTGGAGGAATGTACTATGGGGACATCATACTGTGTGTGGGGGGAATGTACTGTGAGGACATCATACTATGTGTGGGGGGAATGTACTGTAAGGATTCCATACTGTGTGTGGGGGTGAATGTACTGTAAGGATGCCATACTGTGTGTGGGGGGAATGTACTGTAAGGATGCCATACTGTGTGTGGGGGGAATGTACTGTAAGGATGCCATACTGTGTGTGGGGGGGAATGTACTGTGAGGACATCATAATGTGTGTGGGGGAAATGTACTGTAAGGATGCCATACTGTGTGTGGGGGGAAATGTACTGTGAGGACACCATACTGTGTGTGGGGGAATGTACTGTGAGGACACCATACTGTGTGTGGGGGGATGTACTGTGGGAACATCATACGGTGGGTGGGGGAATGTACTGTGAGGACATCATACTATGTGTGGGGGAATGTACTGTGGGAACATCATACTGTGTGTGGGGGGAATGTACTGCTGTAACATCGTACTGTGTGTGTGGGGGAATGTACTGTGGCGACATTATACTGTGTGTGGGGAGGATGTACTTTGGGGACATCATACTGTGTGTGGGGAGAATATAATGTTGGAACATCATACTGTATGTGGGAGGAATGTACTGTTGGAGCATCATACTGTGTGTGGGGGAATGTATTGTGAAGACATCATACTGTGTGTGGAGGAATGTACTGTGGGGACATCATACTGTGTGTGGGGAATGTACTGTCGGAACATCGTACTGTGTGTGTGGGGGATGTACTGTGGGGACCTCATACTGTGTGTGGGGAGAATATACTGTTAGAACATCATACTGTGTGTGGGGGAATGTACTGTGGGGACATCATACTGTGTGTGGGGGGAATGTACTGTGAAAACATCATACTGTGTGTGGGGGGAATGTACTGTGAGGACATCATAATGTGTGTGGGGGGAATGTACTGTAAGGATGCCATACTGTGTGTGGGGGGAATGTACTGTGAGGACACCATACTGTGTGTGGGGGAATGTACTGTGAGGACACCATACTGTGTGTGGGGGAATGTACTGTGTAAACATCATACTGTGTGTGGAGGAATGTACTATGGGGACATCATACTGTGTGTGGGGGAATGTACTGTGAAAACATTATACTGTGTGTGGGGGGAATGTACTGTAAGGATGCCATACTGTGTGTGGGGGGAATGTACTGTGAGGACACCATACTTTGTGTGGGGGAATGTACTGTGGGAACATCATACTGTGTGTGGGGGAATGTACTGTGGGGACATCATACTGTGTGTGGGGGACTGTACTGTGGGGACATCATACTGTGTGTGGGGGAATGTACTGTGGGGACATCATACTGTGTATGGGGGAATGTACTGTGGAGACAATCATACTGTGTGTGGGGGAATGTACTGTGGGGACATCATACTGTGTGTGGAGATATGTACTATGGGAACATCATACTGTGTGTGGGGGGAATGTACTGTGAGGACATCATACTATGTGTGGGGGGAATGTACTGTAAGGATGCCATACTGTGTGTGGGGGGGAATGTACTGTAAGGATGCCATACTGTGTGTGGGGGGAATGTACTGTAAGGATGCCATACTGTGTGTGGGGGGGAATGTACTGTGAGGACACCATACTGTGTGTGGGGGAATGTACTGTGGAGACAATCATACTGTGTGTGGGGGAATGTACTATGGGGACATCATACTGTGTGTGGGGGGAATGTACTGTGAAAACATCATACTGTGTGTGGGGGGAATGTACTGTGAGGACATCATACTGTGTGTGGGGGGAATGTACTGTAAGGATGCCATACTGTGTGTGGGGGGAATGTACTGTGAGGACACCATACTGTGTGTGGGGGAATGTACTGTGGAGACAATCATACTGTGTGTGGGGGGGATGTACTGTGGGAACATCATACTGTGTGTGGGGGGAATGTACTGTCGGAACATCGTACTGTGTGTGTGGGGGAATGTACTGTGGCGACATTATACTGTGTGTGGGGAGGATGTACTTTGGGGACATCATACTGTGTGTGGGGAGAATATACTGTTGGAATATCATACTGTATGTGGGAGGAATGTACTGTTGGAGCATCATACTGTGTGTGGGGGAATGTACTGTGAAGACATCATACTGTGTGTGGAGGAATGTACTGTGGGGACATCATACTGTGTGTGGGGAATGTACTGTCGGAACATCGTACTGTGTGTGTGGGGGATGTACTGTGGGGACCTCATACTGTGTGTGGGGAGAATATACTGTTAGAACATCATACTGTGTGTGGGGGAATGTACTGTGGGGACATCATACTGTGTGTGGGGGGAATGTACTGTGAAAACATCATACTGTGTGTGGGGGGAATGTACTGTGAGGACATCATAATGTGTGTGGGGGGAATGTACTGTAAGGATGCCATACTGTGTGTGGGGGGAATGTACTGTGAGGACACCATACTGTGTGTGGGGGAATGTACTGTGAGGACACCATACTGTGTGTGGGGGAATGTAATGTGGGGACATCATATTGTGTGTGGGGGAATGTACTGTGGGGACATCATACTGTGTGTGGGGGAATGTACTGTGGGGACATTATACTGTGTGTGGGGCGAATGTACTGTGATGACATCATACTGTGTGTGGGGGAAATGTACTGTGGGGACATCATACTGTGTGTGGGGGAATGTACTGTGGGGACATTATACTGTGTGTGGGGTGAATGTACTGTGATGACATCATACTGTGTGTGGGGAGAATGTACTGTGAAAACATCATACTGTGTGTGGGGGGAATGTACTGTGGGGACATCATACTGTGTGTGGGGGAAATGTACTGTTAGAACATCATACTGTGTGTGGGGAAATGTACTGTGGGGACATCATACTGTGTGTGGGGGGAATGTACTGTGAAAACATCATACTGTGTGTGGGGGGAATGTACTGTGAGGACATCATACTGTGTGTGGGGGGAATGTACTGTAAGGATGCCATACTGTGTGTGGGGAATGTACTGTGGGGATATCATACTGTGTGTGGGGGAAGGTTCTGTAGGGTCATCATACTGTCTGTGTAGGAATGTACTGTGGGGACATTATAGTATGTGTGGGGGAATGTACTGTGGGGATATCATACTGTGTGTGGAGGGAATGTACTGTGGGGATATCATACTGTGTGTGGGGGGAATGTACTGTGGGGACATCATACTCTGTGGGGGGAATGTACTGTGAGGACATCATACTGTGTGCAGGAATGTACTGTGAGGACATCATACTGTGTGGGGGAATGTACTGTGGGGATATCATACTGTGTGTGGAGGGAATGTACTGTGGGGATATCATACTGTGTGTGGGGGGAATGTACTGTGGGGACATCATACTCTGTGGGGGGAATGTACTGTGAGGACATCATACTGTGTGCAGGAATGTACTGTGAGGACATCATACTGTGTGGGGGGAATGTACTGTGGGGACATCATACTGTGTGGGGGGAATGTACTGTGGGGACATCATACTGTGTGGGGGCAATGTACTGTGAGGACATCATACTGTGTGGGGGGAATGTACTGTGAGGACATCATACTGTGTGTGGGGAATGTACTGTGGGGACATCATACTGTGTGGGGGGAATGTACTGTGGGGACATCATAGTGTGTGGGGGGAATGTACTGTGAGGACATCATACTGTGTGGGGGGAATGTACTGTGAGGACATCATACTGTGTGTGGGGAATGTACTGTGGGGACATCATACTGTGTGGGGGGAATGTACTGTGAGGACATCATACTGTGTGGGGGGAATGTACTGTGAGGACATCATACTGTGTGTGGGGAATGTACTGTGGGGACATCATACTGTGTGGGGGGAATGTACTGTGGGGACATCATAGTGTGTGGGGGGAATGTACTGTGAGGACATCATACTGTGTGGGGGGAATGTACTGTGAGGACATCATACTGTGTGTGGGGAATGTACTGTGGGGACATCATACTGTGTGGGGGGAATGTACTGTGAGGACATCATACTGTGTGTGGGTGGAATGTACTGTGAGGACATCATACTGTGTGGGGGGAATGTACTGTGAGGACATCATACTGTGTGTGGGGAATGTACTGTGGGGACATCATACTGTGTGGGGGGAATGTACTGTGGGGATATCATAGTGTGTGGGGGGAATGTACTGTGAGGACATCATACTGTGTGGGGGGAATGTACTGTGAGGACATCATACTGTGTGTGGGGGAATGTACTGTGGGGACATCATACTGTGTGTGGGGGGAATGTACTGTGAGGACATCATACTGTGTATGAGGAATGTACTGTGGGGACATCATACTGTGTGGGGGGAATGTACTGTGGGGATATCATAGTGTGTGGGGGGAATGTACTGTGAGGACATCATACTGTGTGGGGGGAATGTACTGTGGGGACATCATACTGTGTGGGGGGAATGTACTGTGAGGACATCATACTGTGTGTGGGGGAATGTACTGTGAGGACATAATACTGTGTGTGGGGAATGTACTGTGGGGACATCATACTGTGTGGGGGCAATGTACTGTGATGACATCATACTGTGTGGGGGGAATGTACTGTGAGGACATTATACTGTGTGTGGGGAATGTACTGTGGGGACATCATACTGTGTGGGGGGAATGTACTGTGGGGACATCATAGTGTGTGGGGGGAATATACTGTGAGGACATCATACTGTGTGGGGGGAATGTACTGTGAGGACATCATACTGTGTGTGGGGAATGTACTGTGGGGACATCATACTGTGTGGGGGGAATGTACTGTGGGGATATCATAGTGTGTGGGGGGAATGTACTGTGAGGACATCATACTGTGTGGGGGGAATGTACTGTGAGGACATCATACTGTGTGTGGGGGAATGTACTGTGGGGACATCATACTGTGTGTGGGGGGAATGTACTGTGAGGACATCATACTGTGTGTGGGGAATGTACTGTGGGGACATCATACTGTGTGGGGGGAATGTACTGTGGGGACATCATACTGTGTGGGGGGAATGTACTGTGGGGACATCATAGTGTGTGGGGGGAATGTACTGTGAGGACATCATACTGTGTGGGGGGAATGTACTGTGGGGATTTCATACTGTGTGGGGGGAATGTACTGTGAGGACATCATACTGTGTGTGGGAATGTACTGTGGGGACATCATACTGTGTGTGGGGGAATGTACTGTGAGGACATCATACTGTGTGGGGGGAATGTACTGTGAGGACATCATACTGTGTGTGGGGGAATGTACTGTGAGGACATAATACTGTGTGTGGGGGAATGTACTGTGAGGACATAATACTGTGTGTGGGGGAATGTACTGTGAGGACATAATACTGTGTGTGGGGGGAATGTACTGTGAGGACATCATACTGTGTGTGGGGGGAATGTACTGTGGGGACATCATACTGTGTGTGGGGGGAATGTACTGTGAGGACATCATACTGTGTGTGGGGGAATGTACTGTGAGGACATAATACTGTGTGTGGGGGAATGTACTGTGAGGACATAATACTGTGTGTGGGGGGAATGTACTGTGAGGACATCATACTGTGTGTGGGGGGAATGTACTGTGGGGACATCATACTGTGTGTGGGGGGAATGTACTGTGGGGACATCATACTGTGTGTGGGGGGAATGTACTGTTAGGACATCATACTGTGTGTGGGGGAATGTACTGTGAGGACATAATACTGTGTGGGGGGAATGTACTGTGAGGACATCATACTGTGTGGGGGGAATGTACTGTGAGGACATCATACTGTGTGGGGGGAATGTACTGTGAGGACATCATACTGTGTGGGGGGAATGTACAGTGAGGACATAATACTGTGTGTGGGGGGAATGTACTGTGGGGACATCATACTGTGTGTGGGGGGAATGTACAGTGAGGACATCATACTGTGTGGGGGAATGTACTGTGGGGACATCGTACTGTGTGGGGGGAATGTACTGTGGGGACATTATAGTGTGTGGGGGCAATGTACTGTGGGGACATCGTACTGTGTGGGGGGAATGTACTGTGGGGACATCATACTGTGTGGGGGCAATGTACTGTGAGGACATCATACTGTGTGGGGGGAATGTACTGTGTGGACATCATACTGTGTGGGGGGAATGTACTGTGGGGACATCATACTGTGTGTGGGGGGAATGTACTGTGAGGACATCATACTGTGTGTGGGGGAATGTACTGTGAGGACATCATACTGTGTGTGGGGGAATGTACTGTGGGGACATCATACTGTGTGTGGGGGGAATGTACTGTGAGGACATCATACTGTGTGTGGGGGGAATGTACTGTGGGGACATCATACTGTGTGTGGGGGGAATGTACTGTGAGGACATCATACTGTGTGTGGGGGAATGTACTGTGAGGACATCATACTGTGTGTGGGGGAATGTACTGTGGGGACATCATACTGTGTGTGGGGGGAATGTACTGTGGGGACATCGTACTGTGTGTGTGGGGGAATGTACTGTGAGGACATCATACTGTGTGTGTGGGGAATGTATTGTGAGGACATCATACTGTGTGTGGGGGAATGTACTGTGAGGACATCATACTGTGTGTGGGGGAATGTACTGTGTGGACATCATACTGTGTGTGGGGGGAATGTACTGTGAGGACATCATACTGTGTGTGGGGGAATGTACTGTGAGGACATCATACTGTGTGTGGGGGAATGTACTGTGAGGACATCATACTGTGTGTGGGGGAATGTACTGTGGGGACATCGTACTGTGTGTGGGGAATGTACTGTGGGGACATTATACTGTGTGTGGGGGGAATGTACTGTGAGGACATCATACTGTGTGTGGGGGAATGTACTGTGGGGACATTATAGTGTGTGTGGGGGAATGTACTGTGAGGACATCATACTGTGTGTGGGGGAATGTACTGTGGGGACATTATAGTGTGTGTGGGGGAATGTACTGTGAGGACATCATACTGTGTGTGGGGGAATGTACTGTGGGGACATTATAGTGTGTGTGGGGGAATGTACTGTGAGGACATCATACTGTGTGTGGGGGAATGTACTGTGGGGACATTATAGTGTGTGGGGGGAATGTACTGCGGGGACATTATACTGTGTGTGGGGCACTGTGAGTACCATGAAAGCAGTATCTTAAGCCCGCTTTACACGCTGCAATGTATCTTACAATGTGTCGGCGGGGTCACGTCGTAAGGTACATTGCAGTGTGTGACAGGTACGTGCGATTGTGATTGAACAGTAAACCGTTCATCACATACACATCGTACCTGTCTCTAGAATTGCACGTCAGGTTGTTCATCGTACCCGGGGCAGCGCACATCGCAGTGTGTGACACCCCGGGAACGATGAACATCGCTTACCTGCGTCCTGCGGCTCCCGGCCCACAATGCGGAAGGAAAGTGGTGGGCGGGATGTTTACGTCCCGCTCATCTCCTCTCTCCGCTTCTATTGGCCGGCTGCCGCGTGACGTCAATGTGACGACGATCGTCCCTCCCACTCCAGTAAATGGATGTTCACCGCCCACATCGAGGTTGTATGGAAGGTAAGTGCGTGTGACGGGGTTAATCGTTTGTGCGGCACGTTCAACAAATTGAACGTGCCGCACATACGATGGGGGTGGGTACGATCGCATATGATATTGTATGCGAAATTAAGCAGGCTTAACTCTATTGGCATACAAAAGACAAGGTGAGGTTAGGAAATTGTTTAGCATGAAATATTCATTGCTGTGTTCTCTCAGATGTTTACAGGGGAGCAATTTGCAGGACTGGGGACCGCAAGGAACGCGAATCCTCCAAGGTTACAAGCAGCTGAGTTGTCCACTTCAGTTTAAAAAAAGGCAATTTTTTCATGACTTCCGATGCGGTCTGTGTCCTGGCGGGCAGATATAGGAAGGGGCAGCAGTCTATATATATATATATATATATATATATATATAATATCTCATACAGTGTGGGTGATGATACACATGGACAGTATACAGGAGGAGGACTGCGCATCAGAAGCTGTGACGCCTCCTCACCTCGCACTTTTGTTGATTTTCTCTCCATTTTCCATCCTGCACTTCAGGAGAATGCTATGTACAGCCAGGCTTGTGTTCCCGGCAGCAGGATAAGACGGCATTCATTATACACTATAGCTCTAGGTGTGAGCACTGTGCTCCTCATATCTCAGGGGTTTGTACTTGTATGAGAATGACATGAGAGTATTGGCATTAAGTCTTCAGTCCACTAACAGCAATCACACACCTTTTCACTTGCACTTTTGGCACAACTTTTGTTTTGGTTTGTAGATTTTTCTGTTTGGGCTTCCAGGCAATGTCTTCCTCAGAAAACAAAACTACAAAAGGAGACCACAGATCTCACATTCCCATTCTTACCAACTGGACAAGGGCTTTTAATGGATCAAAGTCCACTCACTATTCTCCCGGTGCAGTCACTGTGTACATAAATTACATTACTGATCCTGAGTTACATCCTGTATTATACCCCAGAGCTGCACTCACTATTCTGCTGGTGCAGTCACTGTGTACATACATTACATTACTGATCCTGAGTTACCTCCTGTATTATACCCCAGAGCTGCACTCACTATTCTACTGGTGGAGTCAGTGTGTACATACATTACATTACTGATCCTGAGTTACATCCTGTATTATACCCCAGAGCTGCACTCACTATTCTGCTGGTGCAGTCACTGTGTACATACATTACATTACTGATCCTGAGTTACCTCCTGTATTATACTCCACAGCTGCACTCACTATTCTGCTGGTGCAGTCACTGTGTACATACATTACTGATCCTGAGATACCTCCTGTATTATACTGCAGAGCTGCACTCACTATTCTGCTGGTGCAGTCACTGTGTACATACATTACATTACTGATCCTGAGTTACCTCCTGTATTATACTCCAGAGCTGCACTCACTATTCTGCTGCTGCAGTCCCTGTGTACATAATTACATTACTGATCCTGAGTTACCTCCTGTATTATACTGCAGAGCTGCACTCACTACTCTGCTGGTGCAGTCACTGTGTACATACATGACATTACTGATCCTGAGTTACCTCCTGTATTATACTGCAGAGCTGCACTCACTACTCTGCTGGTGCAGTCACTGTGTACATACATTACATTACTGATCCTGAGTTACATCCTGTATTATACTCCAGAGCTGCACTCACTATTCTGCTGGTGCAGTCACTGTGTACATACATAACATTACTGATCCCCCAGTTACCTCCTTTATTATAGTCCAGAGCTGCACTCACTATTCTGCTGGTACAGTCCCTGTGTACATACATTACATTACTGATCCTGAGTTACATCCTGTATTATACTCCAGAGCTGCACTCACTATTCTGCTGGTGCAGTCACT
Organism: Anomaloglossus baeobatrachus; assembly: GCF_048569485.1. Lineage (NCBI taxonomy): Eukaryota > Metazoa > Chordata > Amphibia > Anura > Aromobatidae > Anomaloglossus > Anomaloglossus baeobatrachus. The sequence continues at coordinate 23,053,154 of NC_134358.1, read as the reverse complement.
GTGTACATACATTACATTACTGATCCCCCAGTTACCTCCTGTATTATACTCCAGAGCTGCACTCACTATTCTGCTGGTACAGTCCCCTGTGTACATACATTACATTACTGATCCTGAGTTACATCCTGTATTATACTCCAGAGCTGCACTCACTATTCTGCTGGTGCAGTCACTGTGTACATACATTACATTACTGATCCTGAGTTACCTCCTGTATTATACCCCAGAGCTGCACTCACTATTCTGCTGGTGCAGTCCCAGTGTACATACATTACATTACTGATCCTGAGTTACCTCCTGTATTATACTCCAGAGCTGCACTCACTATTCTGCTGGTGCAGTCACTGTGTACATACATTACATTACTGATCCTGAGTTACCTCCTGTATTATACTCCAGAGCTGCACTCACTATTCTGCTGGTGCAGTCACTGTGTACATACCTTACATTACTGATCCTGAGTTACCTCCTGTATTATACTCCAGAGCTGCACTCACTATTCTGCTGCTGCAGTCACTGTGTACATACATTACTGTTCCTGAGTTACCTCCTGTATTATACCCCAGAGCTGCACTCACTATTCTGCTGGAGCAGTCACTGTGTACATACATTACATTACTGATCCTGAGTTGCAGACTCTTTTACACCATGCCTTTGTTTGCAGCTTCCTCTAGGTGACGCTCACAACATACAGATTTCCACATATTGTCTCTATACCTATCTGTGTAAGTCGCCATGCATTGAGCTCCACCTAGTGGTGGCTGAATTTGGTGGCAATATGTAACTGGAGGAGAGAAGGGAAGCAATATATTTTGGCCTGGAGAAGACAAAGCTCTGACCCTTTTATATATGACATGAATAGTTCATAAACCATAAGAACACAAAGTCTAAATTAGTCAGATTGAATGCAGATATCACTTGCACCCATTTAAGACGATCATTTACTACTTGATGGTGGCCGGATTCTACGCATCGGGTATTCTAGAATTTACGTATTGTGTAGTTAATGTATGATTTTTGTTGTATATATATAGATGTTGTTGTGTGTAGTTGCCAGTGTTTGTGTAGGGCGCTGTACATGTTCTGGGTGTTGTCTGGGTGGGGGGGTGTGAGAACGGTGTTGTTTGTGTGTTGCGTTGTGTGTGTTGCGTTGTTTGTGGAGCGCTGTGTGTCTGCAGTGTTGTCTGTGTGTGGTGCTGTGTGTGTTGCGTGGTTTGTGTGGGTGTGGCTGTGGGGTGCGTGTGTTGGTTTTGGGGGAGGTATGTTTTGTGCAATGTGTGTGTGTTGCGCGGTATGTGCGTATATTTGTGTATGCCGCGGTGTTTGTGTGTTGGGTGTTGTGTGTGTGCGGCGTTGTCTGTGTGTGTGTGTGGGTGTCTGTGTAGGGCGGTGTTTGTGGTTCCCAGTGTGTGTGTGGTGTGTTGTGCGGTGCGCGTGTGGCGGTGTGTGTGTGTTTTGGGGGGAGGTGTGCACCCCCATCGTGCTCCATCCCCCATGCTGCGCACCCCCCATCGTGCTCCTTCCCCCATGCTGTGCACCCCCCATCGTGCTCCTTCCCCCATGCTGCGCATCCCCATTGTGCTCCATCCCCCATGCTGCGCACCCCCCCATCATGTTCCATCCCCCATGCTGCGCACCCCCCATCGTGCTCCATCCCCCATGCTGTGCACCCCCCATCTTGCTCCATCCCCCATGCTGCGCACCCCCCATCATGCTCCATCCGACATGCTGCGCACCCCCCATCTTGCTCCATCCCCCATGCTGTGCACCCCCCATCGTGCTCCATCCCCCATGCTGTGCACCCCCCATCTTGCTCCATCCCCCATGCTGCGCACCCCCCATCGTGTTCCATCCCCCATGCTGCGCACCCCCCATCGTGCTCCATCCCCCATGCTGTGCACCCCCCATCTTGCTCCATCCCCCATGCTGCGCACCCCCCCATCGTGCTCCATCCCCCATGCTGCGCACCCCCCATCGTGCTCCATCCCCCATGCTGCGCACCCCCCATCATGCTCCATCCGACATGCTGTGCACCCCCCATCGTGCTCCATTCTCCATGCTGTGCACCCCCCATCGTGCTCCATCCTCCATGCTGCACACCCCTCATCGTGCTCCATCCCCCATGCTGCGCACCCCCCCATCGTGCTCCATCCCCAATATTGCGCACCCCCCATCGTGCTCCATCCCCCATGCTGCGCACCCCCATCGTGCTCCATCCCCCATGCTGCACACCCCCCATCGTGCTCCATCCCCTATGCTGCACACCCCCATCGTGCTCCATCCCCCATGCTGCGCACCCCCCATCGTGCTCCATCTCCCATGCTGCGCACCCCCCATTGTGCTCCATCTCCCATGCTGCACTTTCCCCATTGTGCTCCATCCACCATGCTGCACACCCCCCATCATGCTCCATCCTCAATGCTGCACACCCCCCATCGTGCTCCATCTCCCATGCTGCGCACCCCCCATTGTGCTCCATCTCCCATGCTGCACTTTCCCCATCGTGCTCCATCCACCATGCTGCACACCCCCCATCATGCTCCATCCTCCATGCTGCACACCCCCCATCGTGCTCCATCCCCCATGCTATAATAGTCCTCCTATTATACTCAGAGAGGAGTATAATAGGAGGACTATAATAGGAGGAGTAGTCCTGGGGAAAGAGGAGTATAATGGGAGGAGTAGTTCTGGGGGGGAGGTGTATAGGTGCCCAACATGTTCCGGGGCGGGGCCGAGCGGGCTAACGTGTGCCGGGGGCGAGGCCGAGCGGGTCGCCGGGTGCGAAGCCCAGCGTGCCCACGTGTGCTGGGGGCGGGGACCGAGCAGGCTAACGTGTGCGGGGCCCAGCGTGCCAACATGTGCTGGGGGCGGGGCCGAGCGGGCGAGGCGTCAGCGTATGCTGGCTCCCTGCACATGTGTACCGGGAGCTGGTGTACGCTGGTAACCATGATACACATCGGGTAACTAAGGGAAGCGCTTCCTATAGTTACCCGATGTGTATCATGGTTACCAGTGTACACCGGCTCCGTCATGATCCCAGCATCGCAAGGTTATGTCTGGGCTGGGTTGCCGGTGTGGACTCCTGGGAGTGGACTGCAGCAGTCACCTGGGAGTTGGGGCTTCGTTTGAATTCGGGGGAAAGGGCGTGGCCGAGCGGGCGATGCGTGCGGAGGGCCTGGGCTAGCGGCCAATCCATGCGGGGGGCGGGGCCAGGCTGAGGCGAGTGGCCAATCCGTGTGGGGGGGCGGGGCCAGGCCGAGCCCAGCGGCCAATCCGACAGTTGTCACTGTAACGACACTGTCACTGTAATGACACAATTTTGGAGCAAGACAGACAGACAGACAGACAGACAGACAGACAGACAGAATGAGGCAATTCTATATATAGATAATGGTGAAAGAGAATAACATTTTAGAAAAACTCTTTAAAGATTAGGTGGAAAAATAAGATATTATATATGTGACATTAATAAGAACATCTATTTATATAATTGCCTTATTCTGTCTGTCTGTCTGTCTGTCATGCTCCAAAATTGTGTCCTTACGGTGACACAAAGCTGATTGGCCGCTGGGCTCGCCATGGCCCCGCCCCCCCCCCCACGGATTGGCCTCTCGCCCCGGCTCTCTGCAGGCCCCGCCTCCTCACGCAATGCACGCTCGCTCTGGCCCAACTGACACGGAGCTCCGACTCCCAGGTGAGTACACACACACACATCACATCCACACACTCACAACATCCTGGGATATCGCTTGCTTCTACACCGGCTCCGTCACGATCCCAGCAGCGCCAGACATAACCTTGCGATGCTGGGATCTTGACGGAGCCCGTGAACGCTGGTAACCATTATACACATCGGGTAACTAAGGTCCCTTGGTTACCCGATGTGTATCATAGTTACCAGTGTACACCGGCTCCCGGTACACATGTGCAGGGAGCCGGCATTATACTCCTCTCCCCCCAGGACTACTCCTCCTATTACAGTCCTCCTATTATACTCCTCTCTGAGTATAATAGGAGAACTATTATAGCATGGGGGATGTAGCACGATGGGGGGTGCGCAGCATGGGGGATGTAGCACGATGGGGAGTGCGCAGCATGGGGGATGTAGCACGATGGGGGGTGCGCAGCATGGGGGATGGAGCACGATGGGGGGTGCGCAGCATGGGGGATGTAGCACGATGGGGAGTGCGCAGCATGGGGGATGTAGCACGATGGGGGGTGCGCAGCATGGGGGATGTAGCACGATGGGGTGCGCAGCATGGGGGATGTAGCACGATGGGGAGTGCGCAGCATGGGGGATGTAGCACGATGGGGAGTGCGCAGCATGGGGGATGTAGCACGATGGGGGGGTGCGCAGCATGGGGGATGGAGCACGATGGGGCGTGCGCAGCATGGGGGATGTAGCACGATGGGGAGTGCGCAGCATGGGGGATGTAGCACGATGGGGAGTGCGCAGCATGGGGGATGTAGCACGATGGGGAGTGCGCAGCATGGGGGATGTAGCACGATGGGGAGTGCGCAGCATGGGGGATGTAGCACGATGGGGAGTGCGCAGCATGGGGGATGTAGCACGATGGGGAGGTGCGCAGCATGGGGGATGTAGCACGATGGGGAAGTGCGCAGCTTGGGGGATGTAGCACGATGGGGAGTGTGCAGCATGGGGGATGTAGCACGATGGGGGATGTAGCACGATGGGGGATGTAGCACGATGGGGGGTGTACAGCATGGGGGATGTAGCACGATGGGGAGTGCGCAGCATGGGGGATGTAGCACGATGGGGAGTGCGCAGCATGGGGGATGTAGCACGATGGGGAGTGCGCAGCATGGGGGATGTAGCACGATGGGGAGTGCGCAGCATGGCGGATGTAGCACGATGGGGAGTGCGCAGCATGGCGGATGGAGCACGATGGCGGGGTGCGCAGCATGGGGGATGTAGCACGATGGGGAGTGCGCAGCATGGGGGATGTAGCACGATGGGGGATGTAGCACGATGGGGGATGTAGCACGATGGGGGGTGCGCAGCATGGGAGATGTAGCACGATGGGGAGTGCGCAGCATGGGGGATGTAGCACGATGGGGAGTGCGCAGCATGGGGGATGTAGCACGATGGGGGGTGCGCAGCATGGGGGATGTAGCACGATGGGGGGGTGCGCAGCATGGGGGATGGAGCATGATGGGGAGTGCGCAGCATGGAGCATGGAGCACGATGGGGAGTGCGCAGCATGGAGGATGGAGCACGATGGGGAGTGCGCAGCATGGGGGATGGAGCACGATGGGGGGTGCGCAGCATGGGGGATGGATCACGATGGGGAATGCGCAGCATAGGGGATGGGGCATGATGGGGGGTGCACACCTCCCCCCAACACACACACACACACACACAGGGAACCACAAACAACGCCATACACAGACACCCACACACACAGACAACGCTGCACACACACAACACCCAACACACAAACACCGCGGCATACATAAATATACGCACATACCGCACAACACACACATTGCACAAAACATACCTCCCCCCAAAACACACCACACCCACACAAACTGCGCAACACACACACACACAACGCGACAGACACACAGCGCTCCACAAACAACGCCACACACATACAACACCGCTCTCACCCCCCGCCACACCCAGACAACACCCAGAACATGTACAGCGCCCTACACAAACACTTGGTAACTACACACAACAACATCTATATATATATATAACAAAAATCATACATGAACTACACAATACGTAACTTCTAGAATATCCAATGCGTAGAATCGGGCCACCTTCTAGTAGTTCTATAATTGTGTGTCTTTGCTCATAGGAAAAATCCAGGAACCCCATAAGACTGTATGTGCATCTCCACGCATTCTTCTCTTTGAACACTAGATGGCACTTGTGAGCTGTGTTATTTCACTGCAAATTGATACAGAAGACAGATACATTGTGTTCATTCTCTTTCACAGTCAATGTCCATTAATGGATATACTGGTGAAACAGAAAATACTTTTGTGCCTGAACTTTTATCATTAAGTTGCTGCCAAGAACAAAATGTACTAAATGCAAAACAAAAGGAGAGTATAGAAAGATAATGCAGTGGAAGAAACAACATAAGCCTGTCTATAGTAAGTCAGAATAAAGAAGAGCGAAGGGTTAAAGTTTCATTGCCCTAATGATCTCCAGTAATGCCCCATTCACAATATGCTGCATCTATATAATATACATGACGTTCCCTCCATATCTCTGACAAAGTAGTAGTCGTAGTTATATTCTAGCACATAGGGGCAGTATTATAGTAGTTATATTCTTGTACATAGGGGCAGTATTATAGTAGTTATATTCTTGTACATAGGAGCAGTATTATAGTAGTTATATTCTTGTACATAGGAGCAGTATTATAGTAGTTATATTCTTGTACATAGGGACAGTATTATAGTAGTTATATTCTTGTACATAGGGGCAGTATTATAGTAGTTATATTCTTGTACATAGGAGCAGTATTATAGTAGTTATATTCTTGTACATAGGGACAGTATTATAGTAGTTATATTCTTGTACATAGGGGGCAGTATTATAGTAGTTATATTCTAGTATATAGGGGCAGTATTATAGTAGTTATATTCTTGTACATAGGGGGCAGTATTATAGTAGTTATATTTTTGTACATAGAGGGCAGTATTATAGTAGTTATATTCTTGTACATAGAGGGCAGTATTCTAGTAGTTATATTCTTGTACATAGGGGCAGTATTATAGTAGTTATATTCTTGTACATAGGAGCAGTGTTATAGTAGTTATATTCTTGTACATAGGAGCAGTATTATAGTAGTTATATTCTTGTACATAGGAGCAGTATTATAGTAGTTATATTCTTGTACATAGGGGGCAGTATTATAGTAGTTATATTCTTGTACATAGGAGCAGTATTATAGTAGTTATATTCTTGCACATAGGGGCAGGATTATAGTAGTTATATTCTTGTACATAGTAGCAGTATTATAGTAGTTATATTCTTGTACATACGGGCAGTATTATAGTAGTTATATTCTTGTACATAGGGAGCAGTATTATAGTAGTTATATTCTTGTACATAGAGGGCAGTATTATAGTAGTTATATTCTTGTACATAGGGGGCAGTATTATAGTAGTTATATTCTTGTACATAGGAGCAGTATTATAGTAGTTATATTCTTGTACATAGGGGGCAGTATTATAGTAGTTATATTCTTGTACATAGGGGGCAGTATTATAGTAGTTATATTCTTGTACATAGGGGCCAGCATTATAGTAGTTATATTCTTGTACATAGGGGCAGTATTATAGTAGTTATATTCTTGTACATAGAGGGCAGTATTATAGTAGTTATATTCTTGTACATAGGTGCAGTATTATAGTAGTTATATTCTTGTACATAGGAGCAGTATTATAGTAGTTATATTCTTGTACATAGGAGCAGTAGTATAGTAGTTATATTCTTGCATATAGGGGGCAGTATTATAGTAGTTATATATTCTTGTACACAGGGGGCAGTATTATAGCAGTTATATAGTAGTTTTATTCTTTTGGTTCCTCTCCCGGTGGACTCAGTACACTGTGATTTGGTGTCTTTCAGGCTGATGGAGGTGACAGTCTGCGTACATTTGATGTGCTTCTGTTCTGTACACTGTCTCTCCCGCCTCGGGGGTGATAACTGCACCATTCAGGTTAATATCCATTGTGCCTGGAGCTGCCCTTTAATATTCTTTTGCCTGTCCCTTATCATTGGATACGTTAGCTCTCTGTAGCGGCGTGCTGCCGGCTGGCGTGCCCTTATTCATGGTCTGTGCCATCCATAATTCTCTCAGAAGCGCAGAAGTGATATTGTTTGGTTAATGCTTCTCTATCACATAAACTTGGAGCGCCATTTGTCAGAGCTGTCCGCCTCTCCGCCGGTGCAAATGGCCGGAGCCGCATCTGCCGAAGAAGCCGAGCATCTTTCCCCTTAGCGGAGGGCAGCGCCTCTAGGTCATCCGGACAGTAAAACTCTGGGGTCCGCTCGGATATCATTCTCCTCCACTTTACCCAAGGATTTCATTTTCTCGCTCCCTTCCCTGGCATAAATATGCACATTATTACATCCATATTAGTGACAATTTACTGTCTGTTGCTGAAAGGACCGGTCCCAGCTGAGAATTCAATTTCCGCATTGCTTCTGCGTTGGGCGTTGAGACCTTAATCACTGTGGCATTTGGGCGGGCGTTCTCCTCGTTAATAAAGATTGAAGCGTTCCCCGGGGAGCGCTGAGATACAATTTCGGTCATCCTTCATTGTTTTCCGCTGGTTTGTTGTTGTGGTTCAGGGCAGGCGGCTGACAGGTGAAGTTTACAAAACCCACATTTATCCCTTTTCCGTGGCGGCGTGGCGCGCAATATTTATTCCTTCATGTTTAATTGGAAACTTTTTCTACTTTATGAGTTTTTATTTGACGCCTCTTAGTATTTTTTTGTATTATTAGAACCGGTCGGCGCACAGCATTTGTTTTTTTTTTCATTTTTCCATTGTGCACCATGATTGATGGCGTCGCAGGCACATCCGTCTTCTGGTTTCAGACATATTTTTACCCACTTAGCAGGAATAGTCATAGGCGCCGGGCACTGTGACTAATACTCAGCGCTACGATAGACTTTCTATGTCGGCTACTCCTCCTTGACGCTACAGGGCAAAAGAAAAATCACACTGTGGTCTTCTACTTCTTCGCCAGTGTTGTGTCACGGTCTTCTATCTGTTGCGAGTTAGTTACAGGTTCTGGGTCAGAGTCTCACTTTACCTTGTGAGACTCTTTCCTTTGGGAAGGAGAGGGTTAATGTCAGTTTACCTTCTAGCAGCTTCCTGGTCAGGTGTTTCCGGTTGGGACCACGCCAGGTCTTATATATACCCTCTGCTTCCACCAGAGGGTGCCAGTTATTTTCAATCATTTGGAAGCTCGGCCAGGAGGAGCAAGGAGCTGGAGAGACCCTCTCTCTGTTTTCTTGGCTGCGGAAGTTCATGGTGTGGTGTGGTGGTGGTATGGTATGGAAGTTACCCTGTAGTCTGTTTACTTCCCACCTTTTATCTTGTTGTCCCCTTGTGCTCTTTTAGTGGCTCCTTTGTGTGTGGCTGCCGTGTATACGAGTTGTTGTTACCCCTGTTAGTTTTTATTTGTTGGTGGCGTTGTTCACTTCTGTTCTTGCCCCTTGCCCCCGGGTGGTGGGTTGTGGTTGGGGGTCTTACCATCAGAGACAAGGACAGGAGATAGGGCCAGGTTGGGGGCCTGGACCTCCCTACCTTCAAGGGTACCTCCGGGTGTGAGGGTGAGCGCAGGGGGGCCAGCCTTAGGGCCAGCATAGGTTAACCTGTGTTCCCTGGGCACCTGTGACAGTACCCTTGAACACAGGTAACCTATGGTGGCCCTAATGCTGGGGCCTCGTGTGCTCATCCTCACACTCAGAGGTACCCTTGAAGGTAGATAGGTCCGGGCCTCCAATGTCCTATATCCTGTCCTTGTCTCTGATGGTAACACCCCCTCCACAACCTACCACCTGGGAGGAAAGGGGCAAGAACAAAAGTCAACAACCCTACCGACACATAAAGACAAACAGGGATAACAATGACAACTCGTACACACGGCAACCACACACAAAGGAGCCATTAAAAGAGCACAAGGGGAAACAACATAAAAGGGGGAAGTAAACAGACTACTGGGTAACTTCCATACTATACATCCAGCACACCACAAACTGCTACAGCCAAAAAGCACAACAGAGAACGTGACTCTCCAACTCCTTACACCTCCTGGCCAAGCTTCCAAATTAATGAAAATAGCCAGCACCCTCTGCTGGAAGCAGAGGGTATATATAGGACCTGGGAGTGGTGCAACCAGGAGTCAGGAGCTGCTGGAAGGTGAACTGACATTAACCCTCTCCTCCCCAAAGTACAGGGAATCCATTTATTCAGCAGAGTCTCACCAGGTAAAGTGAGACTCTTACACAGAACATATCACTAAACTCGCAACAGAGAAACGACCGTGACATCTGGATACTTCCATAAAGGAGAACACGGAGAAGTGCAACAAGAAGCTCCAGGTACTCGGACAGCAATTTATTATTTTCCCAGTTTAGGCTGAGTCCTAAAAATGCAGTACACCAGCCTTGAGCAACAATTTACTGGGCACCAGGGACTAAAACATGAAATCACAGGACATCAGTGACCTTCTAAGTTACTAAACCTCAAAATAAAAGGGATGGAGGTACTAAACCATAGGGACGTGGCATTCTTGTCTAGATAAAGTCTAGAATGGCAACAGGACATTGAACACTGGATATTAAGGACTATGAAAGTGACAGACAACAAGACCTGGTACAGAAACTCAGTGAAAACCTGGGACTAAAGCTTTAAACATCTCCATACTGTAAGGGACATTAAATCACTGGATGTTCTAGATATTCTGGAAACCAGGGAATGTCAGGAACTGGAAACTACTAGTCACCAGGGACTATCAGGGACCTAAAACCAATTGGCATTGGGACTAGGACATTAAACTCCTTAAAATGTATACCTACCAGAGACTGTTGGAACATGAATCCAGAGGACATTGGGACAAGGGCACTAAAGCAGAGGGCACCATCGACTGTCAGGTATATGTACCGCCCCCGTGTCAGCGGCCGAGCCGCTCGGATCCGGAACCATGGTGGCTCGAGGGGTCTCCGGACCCAGGGAGGGGTCGTGCGGACACTCGAATTTAAAAGGGGGGAATAAGTACAGGGGAGTTAGAAGTTCGTGACGCCACCCACTGTGCGTGGTAAGAGGGAGTACCACCGCTGCCGTTGAGGCGCCCCGGTGGCGGTGGTATGGCAGCAAGGTGTTTCCCCCCTCCGTGGGTAGGGGGTTTGCCCCGGGAGCCCGGTGATGGTAGTGAAGAGGTACCGTTGGGGAGAAAAAAGGGTTTTTCTGTATACTCACTCAGTCCAAGAATACTGACAAGGACAACTTGTAAACCAGAATTCTGAGCACCGCTGCAGCAAGGAGGGAGCACGCGTGGATCCGTTCCCCTTGGTGTTGCTTGTTAGCCTGTGACCTTTTCCAGTGTCAGTTTCTTCACTATTTGGACCCTGTAGTGTGGAACTAGTCGGGTCCCGCTCACCCGTATGGCTAATGGAGTGAGCTTGCTCTCAGGGTTCATGCTTGGGATTTTCTGGACTAGATACTGGGAAGGTCCTATCCCATCGTTGCGCTAGTACCCCGATTTTGGAGCAGGTGGAGGACGAATCTTGAAGACTTCACCCTTGTCGGGTAAATTACCGGGCTGCATAAAACTACTTCCTGGCCTTGGGTCCACGTACCCTGTCGTGCCCTGGCCCCTGCCCGGAGATGGCTCAAGACCGCCGGCTGCCTCGGCAGATCCATGCCCCTTGACACGATCCCCTGCGACCAGGGTTCCAGCTCCTACCAGGCCCAGAACAACGTCTGCCACTTAATATTCTACAAGGAGCCCAGCTCCTGACCTCCTCTCTCTTCTCCTCTCCTCACACTTCTCTCTTCCTAACACTTCTGACTTCCCCTACCAACCCCCCCCAAGTGGGTGGCATTATTCCCTTCAGGCCCCCAAATGGTGTGTCTGGTGGGTGTGGTGCAGAGTGTTCCTATGGTTTTGACTGGCTCTGCTCTTAGCAACACCGAAGGACAGGGATCCGTAACCAAGGAGGACATGGATACTGTGCAGAAGGGCAGATTGCACAATACCCTGTGACGACCTGATAGGCCAGGGCGTCACATGTATAAGTCATAAGGCTTTATTACTAAGGCACTAATTCACTGGAAACCTCTGGATACCAGGGATATTGGGAACATAAATCCATTGGAACTATGACACCAAACCACTAGACACTAGGTACTATCAAAGACATAAAGCCAATGGATGTTGTAAGTAAGGTACCAAACCAATGGACTCCAAGGATATAAAACTATTGGACATTGGGACAAGGGCAATAAACTATTGGAAACCTTTGGATAACAGGAATTTTTGGAACATGAATCCACTGTACACCAGGGACTGTAATAGACATAAACCAATGGTTATTGGGATTAAGACACTTGAAATATCTATATACTGTTCGAAATATGAATACAGGACATTTTGGACAAGGACACTAAACGACTGGACAACATGGTGTCATGCCTCGGATTTGACCTGGCAGCCTTGTGTTCTGTGCTCCATTTCTGTCTCCCCTGTGCCACAGTCAGTTTCAGCCACTGTCCTGGTTCTGAACATTTTGTCTGTGTGTTCATTGCCTTTCTGCCAACAAGTGTTTCCAATGCTGTAATTCAGTCTGCCCTATCACCCAGCCGGTGTAACTATTTAAAGCTTCCTCGGGCTTGCATTTCCTACTGGAGATATTTCTGAAGTGGACCCTGCTTGGAACTACAGCCTGTCTGCTAAGTGTTTCTCTTGACAGATTATTACCTTGATTTACCTTATTTTCACTCTGCACCTTCCCTCGGATTCTTAAGGAAGTACATAGAACTCTCTATAGCTGCTTAGGAAGCAAAGGTCGGAGTGGTCATATGAGTCACCCAGTTAGGGTTATTTCAGTCTGCGCAGGGAACTTTAGGGACCCCTAGTCTGTACAAGAACTGGACAGGTCACATGTAATAGTTTTAAGTTATTTTACGTTATGTTCCATGTTCAATATGGATAAAACACAGGGAATGTAGGGGACATAAACTACTGAATGTGAGGACTAGGACTCATTAAGGACCAGAGCTCTAAAAATGGGTGATAGAGACTCATAACAAAAAAAAGGACACTAGAGACATCGAGAGTATCTCCATGCATGACAAAAAGTTTTTGTCCTCCATTGGCATTAGCAGGCTGAGAGATTTGGGGTAAAGAGAGACTAGCCAGATAAGAATATCCACCCCCCAAAAAATTAAAAAGCAAAAATCAGCAAGAAACATGGGTGGTAAGTGAGTTCTGCAGGTCATGTTGGGAAGTAGTAGAAAATAAAGCAGAGACACTTTTTTTACATATAACGTCCTTTTCATTTCCAAGGTAGGAACATATATTTTATCTGGTATCGTAACGTAATAATGGCCCGGGCACTGCATTAAGTCACAAGGTAAGTTTTATGAGTGTCGTCTGTATTGCTTAAGAAAAAGAATAGGAGCGATCGGGATAATGAATATGCACAAAGTGGTTTTATTTTGTTATTTATACCACTGAGAAAGCTGAAAGTAGAAAGTACGAAGCAAGGGCATCAAATTATTACCAAGGAGAGAGATCGTCACGTTTCCTCGGAGAACGCAGACAATGGAGTCTTATTTCCTGGTGGTCAACAGTTGACTTTATGTGTTACAGTTTTCTGTAAAGTTTTTGCACTTAAAAGATTGTTGAGTAGCACATTGCTGCAGTGCTGGCGTCCCTGCGCCCTTGTTCCTCTCCCCACGGGGATGTGTCGCGGGCGGAGGAGGGGACGTTGCGCTCTCCCACTGCTCGGGTCTGGCTGCTGCTGCTGCTCGGTGGTGGCTCGAGCGGTGGGCCGGATCCCGGGGACTCGAGCGGCGCTCCTCGCCCGTGAGTGAAAAGGGGGGTTTGATTGTGGGGATTTGATATTGTCTGTGACGCCACCCACGGTTGTGGTGAGGTTGGTGACACCACCGCTGCTCTGGACGGGGATCCCGGGAGCGATGACAGGGAGCAGCCTGGATGTTAGTTCTCCCCTCCGTGGGTAAGGGGTTGGTTGTCCCAGGGCCCGGTGATGGGGTAGGGATGGATGGCAGGCGGGTTACGGGGCCTGGTGAGGTGCAGGGTCGCGGGGGCAGCGCTGTGCCGCACGGCACGGTGGTACTCACTCAGCCAATGATAAACACAGAGTCTCCAGTAAAACAAACGGCTGGATGGACGGGTCCCACAGACGGCTGCGGTGTTTCTCCTCCCGGCTTGAAGGTTGATGGTGACTGCCTTTCCCTGCACCTTTGTAGTGTAGACGGTTCCAATGGGTTCCCACCGGTAACCCGCTCCCCAGCTTGGATGGGTGCTGAAGGAGCCCCTTTTGCCCGCAGGCTCTGGCCCTGGGAACTTTAGCCTTGGCGGTGACTGTGTTTCCCTCTAACGGTTGGACTGTTGCCTTCTGTCAGGACTTGGCTGCTGGGAAACCCAGGAGGTTCCCTTCGCTAACGGATTTGACAAATTGCACGGCGACTCCTAGCCTTGTCGGGGTCCGTAAGCCCCTGCCGGATGGTGCTGGCTTCTCTTTGCGTACTGGTCCGGTACCGCCGGGCCACCGCCCGTCCACGGTCCTTACGGCTCACTCCAATCTTCCTCTCCTGCAGACTGTCACCACCGTCTGCCAACCTTGCTGTTCTATCCGGGCCACACACCCGGACCACTTTCTGTCTGCTCCTCTACCACTTCACTCCTTCCACTTCAAACTCTAAAACTCAACTCCTTCCTTTTCCCGCCTCCAGGACTGTGCACTCCTCGGTGGGCGGAACCAACCGCCTGGCCCACCCCCTGGTGTGAGCATCAGCCCCTGGAGGGAGGCAACAAGGGTTTTTGTCTGACTTTGGTGTGCCTGACCGGGAGTGGGGGGTGTGTTGGTGTCGTGCTTGTGACGTCCTGGCTTGCCCAGGGCACCACATTCCCCCTTAGTAAAATGCAGACCGTCCGCGGGCTGGCCGTCCATCACCGGTTTTATTTTCACAACTGAAAAAGATAAACGGTAAAACCATATAAAAACATTTTTTTCAATCTTCCCACATCGGGAGGCACATTCTTAAACGTTGCTAACGGTAACGGCTTCCGCTCTCTCCCACCCAAGCAACCTGGCCCTTATGCTGCCCCTAAGCAAATGGGCAGCACCCCTTGACCCCAGTCCAGCACAAGTTACCCGAGCGTGTTTTGTCTTTTTCAGGGGACCCACGTCCATGGGGAACCCCTGAACCCCCCGGAGGATCACCACCGGTTGCGGTAGTGGCGGGCCTGGGCCATCACTTCCCTCCAGGCCCATCCTCCAAATCAGCCTCTCCGGAGGCGGTAACGGTTTAGCCAACATTTTTATTTACATGTCACTTAGTTTGTGGTTGCCCTGCCAGTTCTCGGGCTTGTCCGTAGCAGTTTCTACGCATTGATTGCAAACAGTCCCCACGGGGACAACAGTGCTTCGTAGCCAACGGGCTACCACAAACAAAACTGTAGGGTCCCAACGGAGACTTGCCGTAGGGTCCCAATGGGGACTGTCAGCTGGGTCCCAGGGGCCATCCACAACACCTGGATCTGGTACAGCTTCCTCCTGCAGCTTTCCCACAGTCCACCACCGAACAGCACGAGCCCCCAACGCCACCCACACACAGGGGTGACACTGTCCCACAGGACTCCATTTTCAGCTGCCGATGATGCGGGTACGACTGCTCCTCCAACCGGACTCCTTAGCCTTGAGGGCCGTCTGGAACGTCAGCAGAGTCCCAATGGGGACCGACAGCAAGGTAACCGGGAACCGCTACCATGCTCTAACTTTTCTGTCTTAATCAGCAATCCCGCGGCGCAGCTGCCTTTGCTGCCGCTCCCGGTGCGGAGCACTTTCTGCTTGCTCCGGTTCAGACGGTGTGGGGGACGGGCCCAGCCGGAGTCCCCCTGTGCCGGCTACGACCGGTACCTTCGGTAATGAGGGACGCCGCTGTGACATGGCCTGCTCTGCCTCCTGGCAGCTGCATCCCCGCCGCGCCTCCGGTGCATCTTTGCTGACGGGCTCAGCCTTCGGCTTCTTCCATGGAAGCGGATCAGGGCAGTCACGAGCTTCTGCTGCAGGTCGGTCCGCCGGGGCGGATTGGCAGGGTACCGCCACCGGTGGTGGTGGTAGCGGGTCTAGTGGCGGGGCAGCAGCAGCCAACACGGGTAGCGGGGGAGGTAGCAGGGTGAGCGGGTATGGACAGGGTCCCTCGGCCGCGATGACCGACCCACTAGGGGTACAGTGGCATGGGTCACTTACCCTCCCTTCCAAGACTTCCTCCACCTCGCGTCTCCGTATGACCGCCACCACTTCCGCCATGTCGGCCTCCCACTCCTCCAGGAGGAACTGCATGCGGACCTGCAGACGGCTGCTTAGCTGGACGATCCGGACTTCCACCCACGCTGTGGTGCCAGGCGCGAAGACCACGGTGTTGTCGGTCGGACTCCGCATCCTTAGCAGTGGCCTCTTCCAGGAACCAGTAAATGGCCGCAGGGTCCTGGCGCCCCTGCTTCTATAGCCGCGGGCTACATGCGGCCAGACGCCATCAGTCCCCCTTAGTTTCCTTCCGGTACCTCCTCTACGAGGGCGGGGTTTCAGCCTTCGCGCTTCTACTGCTCGAGGAGACGCTTGAGCGGGAATCTCTCGCGGCCTGTGCACTCGGCATAGGTCCTCCGGGAGTGTTACTAGGGTGTGCTTCTATAGCGTCCATGGGGTCTTAGGGTACTTGTCACTGGGCCAGTGGTTCCATGGGGTAGCTGTGACTGGCCTGACCCGTTTCCGTGACCCTGTCGGCTACATGTTAAATAAGAACAGCAAATGGACAAGAGTCTAATACAGATGGGGATGGAAGGAGAGTCACCTGTTGCAGCGGTGACTGAGGTCTCGGCCTCCTCCGCCGCCGACCCTTCCTGCGACTAGTCCTCTCCCAAGGGCAGTACTGGATGGGGAGTGGGGATGCTTCACCGCGCCACCTGCAGTATGCGGCCAGGAACTAGCCGCCGCTGCACAGTTTCTCTCCGGGGCAGGTGTTACATGCAGCTGGGAGGGTATTGCTCCCCACGTGCGGAGCGGGGTACCCCGGGAGGTTGGTGAAACGGGGGCGGCAGTCCACGGGAGCACCGGAGCGCAGGGCGGCGGCAGTTACTCACAGAGTCAGCCGGTGCGGGTTCCAGTCACTTTATTTACTGGCTCAGGTGGTCTCGCACTCTGAGTGCTGGTCCTCGCCATCAGAGACTCCTGTCGCTTCCCGGGCAGGTCAGAGGCTGGATCCGGTTTGGTAATCTGTGGCCTTTCTCCTCCATGCACAACTCTGTACTCTTCCCCTCTGCACTCTGGTCTCGGTCCGTACGGCCGGCAGCCTGGGACTCTCGTGGGTCAGACCCCTATCCCCCTCTCTCAGGCTCCCTCTCTGCTGCCGCACCTCAGCCACGTGAACTAGGGCTCTGTGCCTCTCTTGTGCCCAGTCCCGTCTCTCTGGCGACTGCTCCCTTTTAGTCCATGATTACAGGTACCGGGTCCCATCTCTGTAGATGTTACTGGCCCCCAGCTTGGTGGAGCTGTCTGCTCGGTGTTACTTCCAGACAGCTCTGCTCTGCCTCCCTGAAGGCTTGATAGCCTCCCCTTCAGGGAGCTGCACATGTCTGCTCTGTCTCATGTCCAAGCTTGTTCTAAGGTAAAGTGAAACTGTTTTCTACCCCTAACTGCTCATGCCACCACTTTTGAAAGTTGCTATGGCAACCTGGGTCTGCTAAGAACTGGCTGAGTCACTTCCTGTGTCTGTAGAAACATTATTAACCCTTTCCTAGTGACTGCTTCTCCCTGCTGTATGGTGGTGTGAGGTGTGTGTAGAACTTACTAGATTAACATCTTGACCTGCCAGGGAAGGATATAATGATATACCCTGTAGCGACCTGTCTCAGGGGCGCTACACTTCTGCCTTTATCTTGAAGTGCCAGTGCGTCATTCCCTATAAGTGCATTTCAGCCTATCGCTAAGAGTCACTTGGTACTTAAGGCACTCTCCCACTAGGGGAGGTGCCTGATCAACATGCTCAGTTAGTTAGTGGTTCAATGCCCTAGTCAGCTAGTTGACAGGTTCTCTTGTCTGCTGTACTTCTCGTGTCAGTGTCCCTTTGCCCGTCTTCTGGTCTTGTCTGTACCCATGTGTCTATGCTTCTCGGCCATGCCATCCACCTCATCTATCTCGGTGGACTCCACTATACTAGTGATTCTGTCCGTCCACCCTGGCTGTGCCATCTGTGTCAGCTGTCCTAGTGACCCTGTAGTATGAGTCACTCTTTCTGTCCACCCTAGCCGTGCCATCAACCTCAGCTGTCTCGGTGGCCGTGTAGTACGAGTGACTCTGTCCATCTTGGTCCATACTGTCAGCCTCAGCTGTCTCAGTAGCCATGTAGTACTAGTTACTCTGTCTGTCCACCCTGGATGTGCCATCTGCCTCAGCTGTCTCGGTGGCCATGTAGTACGAGTGAGTCTGTCCATATTGGTTCGTACTGTCAGCCTGAGCTGTCTCGGTAGCCGTATAGTACAAGTCTCTCTGTCTGTCCACCCTAGCTGTGCCATCTGCCTCAGCTGTCCTTAAGGAAATGAACGACGTGTCAATGAGCAACGATTTTTCACGTTTTTGCGCTCCTTGCACGTCACTCATTGGTGTCACACGGTGCGATGTCGCTAACTGCGCCGGATGTGCGTCACTAACGACGTGACCCCGACGATATATCATTAGCGATGTCGCAGCGTGTAAAGCACCCTTTACACTTTACAGTAAATCAATGGTAAAAAAAAGAAAATTAAAGTATAACAGTCATTACAGGAGAACTTGCAGCAGAATGTCTGTGCCGGCCTCAAGCTCCTCCTTCCTCCATAGATTTTTATAAGCACCAATTGTCATCTCCGATCTCATTATTGGGAAAATCTTTATATTTTTCAGCTTTTGCTCTTGAATTGAGAGTAAAAGATGAATCCAAAAGAATAAAGAACTTTTGAAAACGATGAAGATTATGGGTGTGCTGAACCGTCTGATCAGCCTCATGAAGAACCTTCACATCGACCAAGAAGCAACAGTCCGGACAGAACATGGTGACCCGGCATGGTGCAAAGTAGAGCGAGGCGTCGGACAAGGCGGCATCCGGTCACCATTTCTCTTCAATTTACATGCAGAAGCTATTCTTGGGAAGGTTGGACTTGCCCAAAAAAAACCAAAACAAAATTCCTGGACAAATAATCAACAATCTTAAATATGTAAATTATATAACATTGATAACAAGGTTAGACGGAATGAAGGACTTATTACGAAGTATCAAGACTGAAAGCTCCAACATGGGACTCCTACTCAATACAAAGAAGTCAAAGATATTGACTACTGCTAGGATACATTTGAGATGGACGGCGACAAACTAGAAGTTGTAAAGGACTTCCCCTACTCAGGTCAATGATCAGTCAAGATCCAGTGACGACCTCGGAAGTCAATAGGAGAATAGTTATGGGCAAATTAACAATGAAGTCACTGGACAAGGTCCTACAATTGAGGAACATCTCACTGGTGAAAAAGACAGGGCTTCTACATAGTCTGGTCTCGGCTCATACATAGTCTGGTCTTTTCTGTCATCACATATGTATGCGAAATGTGGATGATAAAAAAAACAAGACAGAATAATCAACACCTTCGAAATGTGGTGCTGGAGAAGGATGATATCAATACCAGGGATGGCAGGAAGAACAAACAAATCAATTTTGGAACAAATCAAGACAAACAAGTCACTCGAAGCAAGGATCACCAATCTACGACTTGGTTACTTTGAACACATATCTTTCCCCCAAGGTCCTAAGTCAGAGGAGACATAGCTGTGCTACAGAACTGAAGTTGGGACATAGCCCTAAGGACAGCAGCGGATCCAGAACGGTTTGGCGTCATGCTTAATTGCAATGGCATAAAAATATCTTCTGTATTTTATTCAGTCGTATTTATTTTTGTTTTTATTTAATTTTCAAGTCATTTTATGGCATAATGCTTAGTTATAAAATACTTTTTACTAATAGTAGCAATCGGACTAAAGCCGTAAGTCATGTCTTGCATACTTGACCTCCCCTCCCCCTCCCATTCTGTCTGTGTACCTCTATGTGTGACCCTCATTAATATCCCCCCCCCCCTTACTGAGCATATTGGGAATTGTTGTAATTATGTGAAGCAATGTAATCATGCACTGGCAGTCAGGTTCACTGCTCACATCCAGGGTAAAGATGAAGACATATTGTATAGATGAAGCATAGTCAAAGTAGAAGTTGGAGATCGGGTCATTGACACTGGAACAACCTCCTGAAACGCTGAACTCAAGGTCATAGGTGACTGAGAAGAACAAGAAATAAAGCCGAGAGTGAGGCCAGCGCCCATTACCGGCACATGACGCGACACCTATGTGCAAAACACTTCTTTGTGACTCAGTATATGGCGGCACAGCGTCAGTGCTTGAAGTAACACGTTGTGATGTAGACAAACATAGGATGTGAGCTGAGCGACCGCAGGGGCTGATTGGAGCTTAACGTTACAACAAAGGCAGATTTCACATTCAATAGACTTTTGTCTTCCTTTACCTTTTTTTAAAAAAGCACACAATCTTAATAGCAGAAAATATCATCAAATATATTTCCAACAGCTGCAAAAAGGAGGAAAATACCGTATTTTTTGCATGATAAGATGCACTTTTCCTCCCAAATTTTTTTTAGGAAAATAAGGGGTGCATCTGTGGCGCCCCTGGACTTCAGGCGCCACAGGGTATTACACCACTTTTAAGGGGTAATATCTATCCCGGGTCAGGAGGGGGTTAACTGTCGGTACCTTCACAAAACACACACATACAACAATAAGGTGCTTACTCACAGGGGGTGGACTAGGGCAGACAGGGTGGTTAGCCATCACAAAGCATGGACTTTCCCAGTCGCTAGGACAACCACCGGGGGCGGGCACCACATGGGGTAGAAGTAGGCACAAACATCACACTTAGAAAAGACCTTCCCGGGCACAGCTTGGGATAACACCTAGCACTGACAAATGGAGTTATGCAGGCGTCACACGGTACGATATATCGTGCGATACGGCATTGGGGTCACGGTTTTCGTGACACACATCCGGCATCGTTTGCGACGTCGTCCCGTGTGACACCTACGAGTGTCTGTAAACGATCGCAAATCGGTTACGAATTGCGAATCGTTTACACGTCGCTCATTTTTAAAAAATCGTTTATTCTACTTTGCGCTGGTTGTTCATCGTACCCGGGGCAGCACAGATCGCTCCGTGTGACACCCCGGGAACGATGAACACAGCTTTCCTGCGTCCTGCCAGCAATGCGGAAGGAAGGAGGTGGGCGGGATGTTTATGTCCCACTCATCTCCGCCCCTCCGCTTCTATTGGCTGGCCTCTGTGTGACGTCGCTGTGACGCCGAACGTCCCTCCCCCTTCAGGAAGTGGACGTTCGCTGCCCACAGCGAGGTCGTCCGGGAGGCAAGTGCGTGTGACGGGGGTTTAACAACTTTGTGTGTCACGGGCAACTAATTGCCCGTGACGCACAAACGACGGGGGCGGGTACGATCGCTCGTGCAATCGCACGATAGATCGTACCGCGTGACGCCCGCATTAGTGTTTCTCTCTCTTCGTGGGCCCGTGGCTTGGAGCTGGTGGCTCGGCCCGGATTCCGGATAGCAACCGAGGGACACTTCACTAAAAGACTTTCATGGGCACCGGTGGTGACCGCCGACTGTCCAGGATTGGCTGGAGCCGATCGTGGCAGAGATCAGTATTCTGGGGCAGCGCCTTAACTATCAGTGAGTAAAAGACCTGGAATTGCAGCCCCTGCCTCTGCCTCGCCTTTACTGGCGTTGTTGCACAGTGCTGTGGCACCAACGGGGACTACCACCAACCTCCGTCTGCCCTCCTTCATCCTCCCCGGGATAATCCCGCTTCGCCTGTGGATAGCAACACCATCCCGGCTGCGACTCTCACCATCAGCCCCGGAGAGCAGAACCCGCAGGGTCGCCCCCCATCCCTGTCCGCATACCACAGGTGCAGTCACGATCATCTAATAGACATTCCTAACCATCACTACCACCCCTGTCCTCTGTCCTGCCTCCCTACCACCCTCCAACCCTCCATTCTGTATGCCTCAGGGCAACGGAACCGGACCAGGCCACCCTGTGAAAACGCAGAGGATCTGCATCCCCAGCCCGGCAACGAGTAGGTTAAAACGCCTGCCCCGTGGGGCGCTACACATCTTATAATCTGAATGTTGCTTACTGGGGATGGTGGAGAGGAGCAATGCTGTGGACCCTGTGCTGGAGCTGCACTGTGCCATGCTGGGGCTGCGGGCCGAAGGCGCTTTGCTGTGCTATACTGGGGCTGCGGGCCGAGGAGCTTTGCTATACTTGGGCTGGGGGCGCTGTGCTGGTGCTGCAGGCCAAAAGCTTTGTGTGGTTCTGGTGCTGCTGGTGCCATCCTGAAAATGTCGGTGGTGTGGATTTCAAAATAACGGTGCCCGGAGTTTGCGCATGAGCAGATGGAGCTTTTGGCTCAAGATCTCATCTGCGCATGTTGCGGGCGGAGGAGGGGACGCCGCACTCTCCCTTCTGCTGCTCGGGTCCGGCTGGCACTTGCGGCCTGCTGCCGCCGCTGCTCGGTGGCTCGAGCGATGGGCCGGATCCCGGGGACTCGAGCGTCGCTCCTCGCCCGTGAGTGAAAAGGGGGTTGTTTGGGTGTGGGGATTGTTTATTGTCCGTGACGCCACCCACGGTTGTGGTGATTTGTTAGCACCACCGCTGCTCTGTCTGGGGATCCAGGGAAGGATGGTATGGAGCAGCCAGTTGTTGTGTTGCCCCTCCGTGGGTAGGGGTTGGTGATCCTGGGGCCCAGTGATGAGTTGTGAGATGCAGGGCTTGGTGGGCGCAGGGACGCGGGGGCAGCGCTGTGCCTTGCGGCACTGTGGTACTCACTCAGCCTGAGACGATGACACAGTTCTCGGTAAAACACACGGCTGGAAAGACGGTTCCCACGGACGGCTGCACTTGCTTTCCCCAGTAGGTGACGGTCACTCTGTCCTGCACCTATGCTTCTGTGTTGGTAGCGATGGGTTCCCACCGGTAACCCGCTCCCCGGCTTGGATATGGGCCGGAGGAGCCCTACTTTGCCCGCAGGCGCTGGCCCTGAGAAACTGGTGCCCTGGCGGTGGCGGTGTCTCTCCTCAATGGTTGGACTGTTGCCTTCAATCGGGACTTGGTTGTTTGGAGACAGACGTCCCCTTCACTGACGGATTTGGCAAATTTACGGCGACTCCTAGCCTTGCCGGGGTCCGAGAGGCCCCTGCCCTGGTGCTGACTGTTCTTTGTATACTGCTCCAGACCGCCGGGCCACTACCCGTCCGCGGTCCTTCCAGCAACCTCCGAGCAGTCCCCCTCCAGACTGTCACCGCCGTCTGCTGACCTTGCTGACACTGTCCTGGCACACAGCCGGACCAACTTCAGGCTTTACTACTCTTTTCTGTTACTTCAGCTTTTCTCTTTAGCTCCACTACCACTTCCTTCTGCTTCACTCCCCTCAACTGCACTCCTCCTCAGACTCTAGTCTGGCTTCAACTTCCACTTCTTTCTCTATCTTGCTTCCTCTCACTTCCACTTTCCTCACTTGACTGACTGGTTCTTCCCGCCTCCAGGGCTGTGAACTCCTCGGTGGGCGGAGCCAACCGCCTGGCCCACCCCCTGGTGTGAACATCAGCCCCTGGAGGAAGGCAACAAGGATTTTGGTAGCCTTGATGTTCTTAACTGGGGTGTAGGGTGTGGTGGTGTGATGACCTGTTACCCCTGGCTTGCCCAGGGCGTCACACGTACACGCCACCGCCGGGCGCCATTTTCCTTAAGTCCGCTGCTGGGATATCAATGGGCTTGCCCGAGGCCCCAGTACAGTACATCACCCTTGGCCCGTAGCTCTAGCACATCGCCTGCAGCTCCAGCACAGCACCTGCAGCCCCAGCACAGCTCCTGCAGCCCCAGCACAGCTCCTGCATAATCACCCTATTCCACCACCACCCCTGCCTCTTGTGACTCCGCTCCACCACTGCTGCCACCCGCTTCCAGTAAGACACCACCGGATTGTAAGACGGACCACTTTTTTTATTTTTGCCTGTTTTATCCTCTAAATTTGAGGTGGGTCTAATAATGCGATGCATCTTATAAACCGAAAAATATGGTATATTCCCAGTGTTAAAACCATCGAATTTAATTCAATGGTTAAAACTAGGGAAAACAAAATAAAAACATGAAGCATTTTGAACTACTGGAGCTTTTAATCTTGACAAAAGCATGTCACAAGTATAAGGTATGGCAACTCAGCATCTGGCCACTTGTATGATGGGTGAACTGTTCTTGATTAGGCCAGATGTATTGTTCCTTTGTTCAGTAAATTAAGAGAAGATAGCCATTGTTTCATGTCAGACTGACTGGGGCCCTATTGTCTGTTAACACTAGAACTACTGGACTCGTGACACCAATATAGAAATACATGGTGCAAAGTAGTCAAAATTACTACCTCAGTAGTTCTAGTGTTAAATGTGGATTGCCTGGTAAATGTGGATTGCCTCAACCCTTTTGACTACATAATTCAGAAGAAAATTATGCAGTTGGAGCTACCAATCAGAGAACAGCCATCCCCCACCAATCCTGTAAGGCATAATACCCTGAAATGAGAACTGAGGGGGTATAAAAAAGGGTCTTGTTCATGTCACCAGGTTCAATCATTCTACAGGACTTCAGCCTAGGATCCATGGTTCCAGCTGTAAGATAACAGAACTGCTTCACTGCTCATCGTTGAGACCACAAATTTGGGACAATTCGGTCACCTGGCTACATATCTTGCTGTGCCCAGTCAGCTTTCTAAACTTGCTGCTATCTCCTCTCAGTGGTGCCCTCCAAAGGCGGGGTGTTGCTACCTGGGATAGTTGGCCCTGGAAGCCAAGAGGTCATGAACATTCTAACCCCTGGCAAGCCTCTGTCGCTTTTACCATCTTGTGTTTTGCTGGGAATGTACAAAATATTTTTGCCTGGTGACTAATAGTCTTCCTAATGTTTGATTCCCTCACCCTGTGTTGTCTGAGCAGTGTTTTGATCGTGGGGAAGGAAAGAGTGCGGACATTCACTGAGATGAGCCCTGGTTGGTGCAGTCTTTCTGAAGACAGCCAGACCAGCGGACGAGAGCACCCAGTGATCCTCGTGTCTCCACAAAGGGTTTATACAAAAGACCTGGTGGAAGTTAAAATTATAGAAAGTAACACCCTAGGCCAACCTCAGAATTAATTGAAGAGGTATACAACTTAATGGTTACACATTCATAGTGATACCCGTTCAGGGCTGTATTTTGCCTTCATGCTGCCCTAGGCACTTTAAGTGGTCGCGCCCCTTAGTGACAACGTAAAACTGAGTTTTCGCACAGGACATCTGTTTAAGGCAGATCTACTCTGTGTAGCACACTTTAAAAAGTATCAATAAGAAACTACCCCCCCCCCCCCCCAATGGGAATCACCACAGGCACATCAAAACATAGCATGAGTATAAAATATTCCCACCACACCGTCCCCACTTATATACTGTGACTGTGACACTGCCCCTAATAAACTAAAACACCACTCTGCCCTCCCTTATAAACTACTGTATATGCACCACACCTTCCTCGATTATGAAGTATGATCTGTACATTGTGAGGAGGGAGCAGCATGATGTGAGGACAATGTCCCATGCATGCTGCCCCCTCCTCACAATGTCCCATGCATGCTGCCCCTCCTCACAATGTCCCATGCATGCTGCTCCCTCGTCACAGTGTCCCATGCATGCTGCCCCCTCCTCACAATGTCCCATGCATGCTGCTCCCTCCTCACAATGTCCCATGCATGCTGCCCCCTCCTCACAATGTCCCATGCATGCTGCTCCCTCCTCACAATGTCCCATGCATGCTGCTCCCTCGTCACAATGTCCCATGCATGCTGCCCCCTCCTCACAATGTCCCATGCATGCTGCTCCCTCGTCACAATGTCCCATGCATGCTGCTCCCTCGTCACAATGTCCCATGCATGCTGCTCCCTCCTCACAATGTCCCATGCATGCTGCTCCCTCGTCACAATGTCCCATGCATGCTGCCCCCTCCTCACAATGTCCCATGCATGCTGCTCTCTCCTCACAATGTCCCATGCATGCTGCCCCCTCTTCACAATGTCCCATGCATGCTGCTCCCTCCTCACAATGTCTCATGCATGCTGCTCCCTCCTCACAATGTCTCATGCATGCTGCTCCCGCCTTACAATGTCCCATGCATGATGCTCCCTCCTCACAATGTCCCATGCATGCTGCTCCCTCCTCACAATGTCCCATGCATGCTGCTCCCTCCTCACAATGTCCCATGCATGCTGCTCCCTCGTCACAATGTCCCATGCATGCTGCCCCCTCCTCACAATGTCCCATGCATGCTGCTCCCTCCTCACAATGTCCCATGCATGCTGCTCCCTCCTCACAATGTCCCATGCATGCTGCTCCCTCGTCACAATGTCCCATGCATGCTGCCCCCTCCTCACAATGTCCCATGCATGCTGCTCCCTCGTCACAATGTCCCATGCATGCTGCTCCCTCGTCACAATGTCCCATGCATGCTGCTCCCTCCTCACAATGTCCCATGCATGCTGCTCCCTCGTCACAATGTCCCATGCATGCTGCCCCCTCCTCACAATGTCCCATGCATGCTGCTCTCTCCTCACAATGTCCCATGCATGCTGCCCCCTCTTCACAATGTCCCATGCATGCTGCTCCCTCCTCACAATGTCTCATGCATGCTGCTCCCTCCTCACAATGTCTCATGCATGCTGCTCCCTCCTCACAATGTCTCATGCATGCTGCTCCCTCCTCACAATGTCTCATGCATGCTGCTCCCGCCTTACAATGTCCCATGCATGATGCTCCCTCCTCACAATGTCCCATGCATGCTGCTCCCTCCTCACAATGTCTCATGCTTGATGCTCCCTCCTCACAATGTCCCATGCATGCTGCTCCCTCCTCACAATGTCCCATGCATGCTGCTCCCTCCTCACAATGTCTCATGCATGCTGCTCCCTCCTCACAATGTCTCATGCATGCTGCTCCCGCCTCACAATGTCCCATGCATGCTGCTCCCTCCTCACAATGTCCCATGCATGCTGCTCCCTCCTCACAATGTCTCATGCTTGATGCCCCCTCCTCACAATGTCCCATGCATGCTGCTCCCTCCTCACAATGTCCCATGCATGCTGCTCCCTCCTCACAGTGTCTCATGCATGCTGCTCCCTCCTCACAATGTCCCATGCATGCTGCTCCCTCCTCACAATGTCCCATGCATGCTGCTCCCTCCTCACAATGTCTCATGCATGCTGCTCCCTCCTCACAATGTCTCATGCATGCTGCTCCCGCCTCACAATGTCCCATGCATGCTGCTCCCTCTTCACAATGTCCCATGCATGCTGCTCCCTCCTCACAATGTCTCATGCTTGATGCTCCCTCCTCACAATGTCCCATGCATGCTGCTCCCTCCTCACAATGTCCCATGCATGCTGCTCCCTCCTCACAATGTCTCATGCATGCTGCTCCCTCCTCACAATGTCTCATGCATGCTGCTCCCTCCTCACAATGTCCCATGCATGCTGCCCCCTCCTCAGTTTCCCATGCATGCTGCCCCCTCCTCACAGTGTCCCATGCATGCTGCCCCCTCCTCAGTGTCCCATGCATGCTGCCCCCTTCTCACAATGTCCCATGCATGCTGTCCCTCTCCATGAGCTCCTAATGCTGCCTTCCTCTTTTCCATAATGAGACCTTCATGTTGCCCCACTCATGCTAAGAACACCACACTAACGCTTATGCTGAGACCCCACCCCCCACACACACACTACCCCACTCTTGATATTGACTCCCCTACATTGCTCCACTCCATACTGATCCCACACATGCTGCCCCTTCTTCACAATGAGCTCCCAATGCTGCTCCCTCTTGTTCTGAGTCCTTACACTCCCCCCACCCATTCTATTTTGTTATTGCACTATCCCTCATCCCTTGTCCTCTGTCTCTAGCATTAGCCCCTCTCTCACACTCCCCCAGCATCAGCCTCTCTCCCCCAGCATCAGCCTCTATCTTCCCTCAGCATCAGCCTCTCTCCCCCAGTCTCAGCCTTTGCCTCCCCCCAGCCTCAGCCTGCCCCAGTCTCCGCCTCAGCCTCCCTCCAGCCTCCCTCCAGTCTCAGCCTCCCTCAAGTCTCAGCCTCCCTCCAGTCTCAGCCTCAGCCTCCCTCCAGCCTCCCCTCAGTCTCCCTCCAGCCTCCCCTAAGTCTCAGCCTCCCTCCAGTCTCAGCTTCTGCCTCCCTCCAGCCTCCCCCCAGTCTCAGCCTCCCTCCAGCCTCCCCCCAGTCTCAGACTCCCTCCAGCCTCCCTCCAGTCTCAGCCTCCCTCCAGCCTCCCTCCAGTCTCAGCCTCCCTCCAGCCTCACCCCAGTCTCAGCCTCCCTCCAGCCTCACCCCAGTCTCAGCCTTCCTCCAGCCTCCCCTCAGTCCCAGCCTCTGCCTCCCTCCAGCCTCCCCCAAGTCTCAGCCTCTGCCTCCCTCCAGACTCCCCCCAGTCTCTGCCTCTGCCTCCCTCCAGCCTCCCCCCAGTCTCTGCCTCTGCCTCCCTCCAGCCTTCCCCCAGTCTCTGCCTCTGCCTCCCTCCAGCCTTCCCCCAGTCTCTGCCTCTGCCTACCTCCAGCCTCCCCCCAGTCTCTGCCTCTGCCTCCCTCCAGCCTCCCCCCAGCCTCTGCCTCCCTCCAGCCTCCCCCCAGTCTCTGCCTCTGCCTCCCTCCAGCCTCCCCCAAGTCTCTGCCTCTGCCTCCCTCCAGCCTCCCCCCAGTCTCAGCCTCTGCCTCCCTCCAGCCTCCCCCCAGTCTCTGCCTCTGCCTCCCTCAGCCTCCCCCCAGTCTCTGCCTCTGCCTCCCTCCAGCCTCCCCCCAGTCTCTGCCTCCCTCCAGCCTCCCCCCAGTCTCTGCCTCTGCTTCCCTCCAGCCTCCCCCAAGTCTCTGCCTCTGCCTCCCTCCAGCCTCCCCCCAGTCTCTGCCTCTGCCTCCCTCCAGCCTCCCCCCAGTCTCTGCCTCTGCCTCCCTCAGCCTCCCCCCAGTCTCTGCCTCTGCCTCCCTCCAGCCTCCCCACAGTCTCTGCCTCTGTCTCCCTCCAGCCTCCCCCCAGTCTCGGCCTCTGCCTCCCTCCAGCCTCCCCCCAGTCTCTGCCTCTGCCTCCCTCCAGCCTCCCCCCAGTCTCTGCCTCCCTCCAGCCTCCCCCCAGTCTCTGCCTCTGCCTCCCTCCAGCCTCCCCCCAGTCTCTGCCTCTGCCTCCCTCCAGCCTCCCCCCAGTCTCTGCCTCCCTCCAGCCTCCCCCCAGTCTCTGCCTCCCTCCAGCCTCCCCCCAGTCTCTGCCTCTGCCTCCCTCCAGCCTTCCTTCAGTCTCTGCCTCTGCCTCCCTCCAGCCTCCCCCAGTCTCTGCCTCTGCCTCCCTCCAGTCTCCCCCCAGTCTCTGCCTCTGCCTCCCTCCAGCCTCCCCCCAGTCTCAGCCTCTGCCTCCCTCCAGCCTCCCCCCAGTCTCAGCCTCTGCCTCCCTCCAGCCTCCCCCCAGTCTCTGCCTCTGCCTCCCTCCAGCCTCCCCCCAGTCTCTGCCTCTGCCTCCCTCCAGCCTCCCCCCAGTCTCTGCCTCTGCCTCCCTCCAGCCTCCCCCCAGTCTCTGCCTCCCTCCAGCCTCCCCCCAGTCTCTGCCTCCCTCCAGCCTCCCCCCAGTCTCTGCCTCCCTCCAGCCTCCCCCCAGTCTCAGCCTCTGCCTCTCTCCAGCCTCCCCCCAGTCTCAGCCTCTGCCTCCCTCCAGCCTCCCCCCAGTCTCTGCCTCCTTCCAGCCTCCCCCCAGTCTCTGCCTCCCTCCAGCCTCCCCCAGTCTCAGCCTCTGCCTCCCTCCAGCCTCCCCACAGTCTCAGCCTCTGCCTCCCTCCAGTCTCAGCCTCTGCCTCCCTCCAGCCTCCCCCCAGTCTCAGCCTCTGCCTCTCTCCAGTCTCAGCCTCTGCCTCTGCCTCCCTCCAGTCTCAGCCTCCCCCCAGTCTCAGCCTCTGCCTCCCTCCAGCCTCCCCCCAGTCTCAGCCTCTGCCTCCCTCCAGCCTCCCCCCAGTCTCAGCCTCTGCCTCCCTCCAGCCTCCCCCCAGTCTCAGCCTCTGCCTCCCTCCAGTATCAGCCTTTGCCGCCTCCCCCCCCCAGATCTCGGGTCTCCATTAGAGACACTCCCACGCTCCTTATGAATCCACTTACCTGCTCCAGTGCCCGCCGCCATCTTACTGGCTCACGTGAGTATCCTTTTCTGACACCGGCTTCCATCACGGCGTCATCCGCGGCGTCCTGCTGTGAGCTCTGCATGTGACGTCCACACAGCAGTGGATGCAGCGCAGAGGAAGGAGCTGATTGGCGCGCGCCTGTGACCCCGGAAGTGCAGGCGCCGGCAGTTCCGGGGTCAATCAGCTCCCTGTGCTCAGCAGCCACAAAAAAAAATGTAAAAAAAAAAAAAATTTTTTTTTTTTTTTTTGCTGCCAGAAGGTGCCGCCCCTCACAATCTGCCGCCCTAGGCACCGGACCACGGGTGCCTAATGGTAAATACGGCCCTGTACCCGTTACCATCAAGAAGACGTCAACATGATGCTAGACTGGGTTCCTCCTCACTAGAGGTCCTGCTCAGCAGTCTCCAGTAACATGGAGGCAGGGCTGTCACTGCTAGACACCATTTGACAATCTACTCGGAGACCCCTGAGACCACTGTAGCACCCACGGGGCAGGGGTAAACTGAATACTCGTCGCCGGGCCGGTGATGTCGGGTCAGGGGGATGTCACGGGTGGCCCTTGCCCAGATTCGTGGCAAAGAGGTCTTCAATAAAAGGGAGGAGGATGGAGGATGGGATGATGGTGGGGAGATGAGGATGTTGGGAGTTGTCTCATGACGCCACGTGCGGTATGCGGCCAGGGATCAGCCGCCGCTGTGGTCGCAGTCCCCTGGTGCGGATGGTGTCGCAGCTAGGATAGTTCAGCTTCCCGCAGGTGAAGCTAGGCCCCAGGAGGATGATGGTGGTAGTAGTGGTCGTTGGCGCCGTAGCGTGGGGCAACGGCACCAGCAATGAAGGACGGACACGGCAGTTGCGGTTCCAGGTCTTTACTCACTGTCTTTTGGTTGCCCGGGGGTACTGGCCTCTGCCGTGATGGGTTCCAGCCGATCCCGGAAAAGTTAGAGGTAGCCACCAGTATTAGAAAGTGTCCTTTCTCAAGGGATGCCCCTCCAGAAGTGAGGAACCTGGGCTGAGCTTCTCGCTCCAAGCCGCAGGCTCCGTGAAGAAAAAGAAGGAAGAAAGTGGTGTCATGCTGTCAGAACTGAAGTACTGACTTGACTGCAGTTTGTGTAAGAGTTGCTCCTACTGCTACCCCAGGTGGTTGTCCTAGTGACCGGGAAAGCCCCATGCTTTGTGATGGCCACCCCCTGTCTACCCTAGTCCAGTTCCCAGTGAGCAGGTACCTAAACTATATGTAAAGTGAATTGTGGAAACACCGGTGGTTAATCCCCTTCCTACCCGAAATGAAGACTGCACCTTAAGTGAGATGCGGTACTCTGTGGCGACTGAAACCTCAGGGGTGCCACATCACCAATTGAAGAAGAAAGCAGATCTTGGTAAAGATATATCAATGGGTCAGACACTAACCAGTTTCCACTCCTAAAGGCATCGGAAACCTCGAGAGGACACTAGTGGTAACCATACACTGATGAGATGATCCTGAGGATCTGGTGCTTGGAAGGTGAAGAGTAAGACCACAAATATTCAGACTAGAAATCCTCCAATTATAGGAGAACACAATTAGTCTCTACTTATTTTTATCTCATTTTAATTTTATAAGTTATTTAAATGTTTTAACAGGAATTACTTCTTTTTCCAAGGTCAGTGATGAACCTTCTGAATGATCTCTAATGTGGAAATCAAGTCGTTCTTCTAACTTGACACTCTACCGGGATGAATGGACGGTGGACTATCAACCTCCCCTAAGGTCGGGAAACAATACAGATCTTCTGCTTCCAGTATGTACTAAGGCATAACAAGACCCCCGGGAACAGAAGACCCCATGACACGAGCTGAGGAGCCATGGTCTCCACAGAGGACCAAACATTCATTAGTGAGCGAGACCACAATGCAGCCGGACCAAACACTTCATTACTGGAATATCGGAGTTTTCACAGGTGACACTTGTGTGCAAAAGTATCGAAAAATATACAGAAGCTTCAGCAACATCAAGTGTCACCCAGAAAACGAAGAACCTACCTAATTATATCTGCAGCAGCACCTTCATATATCAGAGAGGAGGGAGAGATACAGTATATATACAGCCAGGAAGGGCCAAAAGGGAGAAAACATAAGTAGATCCTTGTATATAATGATATATGTACAGCCGGTATAACCTGGGCATCTCCTGTATATAATTATATATGTACAGCCGGTATAACCTGGGAATCTCCTGTATATAATTATATATGTACAGCTGGTATAACCTGGGCATTTCCTGTATATAATTATATATGTACAGCTGATATAACCTGGGTATCTCCTGTATATAATTATATATGTACAGCTGGTATAACCTGGGCATCTCCTGTATATAATTATATATGTACAGCTGGTATAACCTGGGCATTTCCTGTATATAATTATATATGTACAGCCGGTAAACCCTGGGCATCTCCTGTATATAATTATATATGTACAGCCGGTATAACCTGGGCATCTCCTGTATATAATTATATATGTACAGCTGGTATAACCTGGGCATTTCCTGTATATAATTATATATGTACAGCCGGTAAACCCTGGGCATCTCCTGTATATAATTATATATGTACAGCCGGTATAACCTGGGCATCTCCTGTATATAATTATATATGTACAGCTGGTATAACCTGGGCATCTCCTGTATATAATTATATATGTACAGCCGGTATAACCTGGGCATCTCCTGTATATAATTATATATGTACAGCTGGTATAACCTGGGCATCTCCTGTATATAATTATATATGTACAGCCGGTATAACCTGGGCATCTCCTGTATATAATTATATATGTACAGCCGATATAACCTGGGCATCTCCTGTATATAATTATATATGTACAGCTGGTATAACCTGGACATCTCCTGTATATAATTATATATGTACAGCTGGTATAACCTGGGTATCTCCTGTATATAATTATATATGTACAGCCGGTATAACCTGGACATCTCCTGTATATAATTATATATGTACAGCTGGTATAACCTGGGCATCTCCTGTATATAATTATATATGTACAGCCGGTATAACCTGGGTATCTCCTGTATATAATTATATGTGTAAAGCCGGTATAACCTGGACATCTCCTGTATATAATTATATATGCACAGCTGGTATAACCTGGACATCTCCTGTATATAATTATATATGCACAGCTGGTATAACCTGGACATCTCCTGTATATAATTATATATGTACAGCTGGTATAACCTGGGCATCTCCTGTATATAATTATATATGTACAGCTGGTATAACCTGGGCATCTCCTGTATATAATTATATATGTACAGCTGGTATAACCTGGGCATCTCCTGTATATAATTATATATGCACAGCTGGTATAACCTGGGCATCTCCTGTATATAATTATATATGTACAGCTGGTATAACCTGGGCATCTCCTGTATATAATTATATATGTACAGCCGGTATAACCTGGACATCTCCTGTATATAATTATATATGCACAGCTGGTATAACCTGGGCATCTCCTGTATATAATTATATATGTACAGCCGGTATAACCTGGACATCTCCTGTATATAATTATATATGTACAGCTGGTATAACCTGGGCATCTCCTGTATATAATTATATATGTACAGCCGGTATAACCTGGACATCTCCTGTATATAATTATATATGTACAGCTGGTATAACCTGGGCATCTCCTGTATATAATTATATATGCACAGCTGGTATAACCTGGGCATCTCCTGTATATAATTATATATGTACAGCTGGTATAACCTGGGCATCTCCTGTATATAATTATATATGTACAGCCGGTATAACCTGGACATCTCCTGTATATAATTATTAGTGATGAGCGAGTACTAAAAAGCTCGGGTGCTCGAAGCTCGGGCCGAGCCTCCCAAGATACTCGTGTACTCGGCCCGAGCAACGAGCCCAATGTTATCCTATGGGAGACCCGAGTATTTTTGTGAAATGACCCCCCGGCAGCATGGAGAAACCCTAAAAATGTCACAAAAGTCTCAGAAGAGTGCTCAAATGACATGGCAACAGCATGGGGAAGACCCCTTGAAGCATTTATCACTCAAAAGTCACAGCTGTGAACAATTTTGTCCGCGTTTTACGCCATTTTTACGGACTCACCAGAAAACCTTCCAAAATGACCCCAAAATGATTTTTCATGGCAGAAATGTTAAGGGCACATACCCAATAGTGAGATAGAGCTGGTGTATGTTACTTTTTGAGATTAATACATGAAAGATTTTACGTGAAAACATTGTGTGGCACTCCGATGTCCCTGAGAAGAGACGTACATAAAGGCCTCTTGAGTCTAATGTGCCCATTTTGAGGAAGTGAGTCTTTGTAGTATTTTCCTTTGCCAGGGCAGTCCAAAATTGTGAGGTTCACCAATGTCCCTGGATAGAGACGTGCATGATGGCCTGTAAACCTGAAGTGCCCATTGTAAGGAAGTGGGTCTATTTCAGTATAGCCCTTTGCCAGGGCAGCCAAAAATTGGGAGGCTCCACATTGTCCCTGGATAGAGACGTGCATGATGGCCTGTAAACCTGAAGTGCCCATTGTAAGGAAGTGGGTCTATTTCAGTATAGCCCTTTGCCAGGGCAGCCAAAAATTGGGAGGCTCCACATTGTCCCTGGATAGAGACGTGCATGATGGCCTGTAAACCTGAAGTGCCCATTGTAAGGAAGTGGGTCTATTTCAGTATAGCCCTTTGCCAGGGCAGCCAAAAATTGGGAGGCTCCACATTGTCCCTGGATAGAGACGTGCATGATGGCCTGTAAACCTGAAGTGCCCATTGTAAGGAAGTGGGTCTATTTTAGTATAGCCCTTTGCCAGGGCAGCCAAAAATTGGGAGGCTCCACATTGTCCCTGGATAGAGACGTGCATGATGGCCTGTAAACCTGAAGTGCCCATTGTAAGGAAGTGGGTCTATTTCAGTATAGCCCTTTGCCAGGGCAGCCAAAAATTGGGAGGCTCCACATTGTCCCTGGATAGAGACGTGCATGATGGCCTGTAAACCTGAAGTGCCCATTGTAAGGAAGTGGGTCTATTTCAGTATAGCCCTTTGCCAGGGCAGCCAAAAATTGGGAGGCTCCACATTGTCCCTGGATAGAGACGTGCATGATGGCCTGTAAACCTGAAGTGCCCATTGTAAGGAAGTGGGTCTATTTTAGTATAGCCCTTTGCCAGGGCAGCCAAAAATTGGGAGGCTCCACATTGTCCCTGGATAGAGACGTGCATGATGGCCTGTAAACCTGAAGTGCCCATTGTAAGGAAGTGGGTCTATTTCAGTATAGCCCTTTGCCAGGGCAGCCAAAAATTGAGAGGCTCCACATTGTCCCTGGATAGAGACGTGCATGATGGCCTGTAAACCTGAAGTGCCCATTGTAAGGAAGTGGGTCTATTTCAGTATAGCCCTTTGCCAGGGCAGCCAAAAATTGGGAGGCTCCACATTGTCCCTGGATAGAGACGTGCATGATGGCCTGTAAACCTGAAGTGCCCATTGTAAGGAAGTGGGTCTATTTTAGTATAGCCCTTTGCCAGGGCAGCCAAAAATTGGGAGGCTCCACATTGTCCCTGGATAGAGACGTGCATGATGGCCTGTAAACCTGAAGTGCCCATTGTAAGGAAGTGGGTCTATTTTAGTATAGCCCTTTGCCAGGGCAGCCAAAAATTGGGAGGCTCCACATTGTCCCTGGATAGAGACGTGCATGATGGCCTGTAAACCTGAAGTGCCCATTGTAAGGAAGTGGGTCTATTTTAGTATAGCCCTTTGCCAGGGCAGCCAAAAATTGGGAGGCTCCACATTGTCCCTGGATAGAGACGTGCATGAGGGCCTGTAAACCTGAAGTGCCCATTGTAAGGAAGTGGGTCTATTTCAGTATAGCCCTTTGCCAGGGCAGCCAAAAATTGGGAGGCTCCACATTGTCCCTGGATAGAGACGTGCATGATGGCCTGTAAACCTGAAGTGCCCATTGTAAGGAAGTGGGTCTATTTCAGTATAGCCCTTTGCCAGGGCAGCCAAAAATTGGGAGGCTCCACATTGTCCCTGGATAGAGACGTGCATGATGGCCTGTAAACCTGAAGTGCCCATTGTAAGGAAGTGGGTCTATTTTAGTATAGCCCTTTGCCAGGGCAGCCAAAAATTGGGAGGCTCCACATTGTCCCTGGATAGAGACGTGCATGATGGCCTGTAAACCTGAAGTGCCCATTGTAAGGAAGTGGGTCTATTTTAGTATAGCCCTTTGCCAGGGCAGCCAAAAATTGGGAGGCTCCACATTGTCCCTGGATAGAGACGTGCATGATGGCCTGTAAACCTGAAGTGCCCATTGTAAGGAAGTGGGTCTATTTCAGTATAGAAATTTGCCAGGGCAGCCAAAAATTGGGAGGCTCCACATTGTCCCTGGATAGAGACGTGCATGATGGCCTGTAAACCTGAAGTGCCCATTGTAAGGAAGTGGGTCTATTTCAGTATAGCCCTTTGCCAGGGCAGCCAAAAATTGGGAGGCTCCACATTGTCCCTGGATAGAGACGTGCATGATGGCCTGTAAACCTGAAGTGCCCATTGTAAGGAAGTGGGTCTATTTTAGTATAGCCCTTTGCCAGGGCAGCCAAAAATTGGGAGGCTCCACATTGTCCCTGGATAGAGACGTGCATGATGGCCTGTAAACCTGAAGTGCCCATTGTAAGGAAGTGGGTCTATTTCAGTATAGCCCTTTGCCAGGGCAGCCAAAAATTGGGAGGCTCCACATTGTCCCTGGATAGAGACGTGCATGATGGCCTGTAAACCTGAAGTGCCCATTGTAAGGAAGTGGGTCTATTTCAGTATAGCCCTTTGCCAGGGCAGCCAAAAATTGGGAGGCTCCACATTGTCCCTGGATAGAGACGTGCATGATGGCCTGTAAACCTGAAGTGCCCATTGTAAGGAAGTGGGTCTATTTTAGTATAGCCCTTTGCCAGGGCAGCCAAAAATTGGGAGGCTCCACATTGTCCCTGGATAGAGACGTGCATGATGGCCTGTAAACCTGAAGTGCCCATTGTAAGGAAGTGGGTCTATTTCAGTATAGCCCTTTGCCAGGGCAGCCAAAAATTGGGAGGCTCCACATTGTCCCTGGATAGAGACGTGCATGATGGCCTGTAAACCTGAAGTGCCCATTGTAAGGAAGTGGGTCTATTTCAGTATAGCCCTTTGCCAGGGCAGCCAAAAATTGGGAGGCTCCACATTGTCCCTGGATAGAGACGTGCATGATGGCCTGTAAACCTGAAGTGCCCATTGTAAGGAAGTGGGTCTATTTTAGTATAGCCCTTTGCCAGGGCAGCCAAAAATTGGGAGGCTCCACATTGTCCCTGGATAGAGACGTGCATGATGGCCTGTAAACCTGAAGTGCCCATTGTAAGGAAGTGGGTCTATTTCAGTATAGCCCTTTGCCAGGGCAGCCAAAAATTGGGAGGCTCCACATTGTCCCTGGATAGAGACGTGCATGATGGCCTGTAAACCTGAAGTGCCCATTGTAAGGAAGTGGGTCTATTTCAGTATAGCCCTTTGCCAGGGCAGCCAAAAATTGGGAGGCTCCACATTGTCCCTGGATAGAGACGTGCATGATGGCCTGTAAACCTGAAGTGCCCATTGTAAGGAAGTGGGTCTATTTTAGTATAGCCCTTTGCCAGGGCAGCCAAAAATTGGGAGGCTCCACATTGTCCCTGGATAGAGACGTGCATGATGGCCTGTAAACCTGAAGTGCCCATTGTAAGGAAGTGGGTCTATTTCAGTATAGCCCTTTGCCAGGGCAGCCAAAAATTGGGAGGCTCCACATTGTCCCTGGATAGAGACGTGCATGATGGCCTGTAAACCTGAAGTGCCCATTGTAAGGAAGTGGGTCTATTTCAGTATAGCCCTTTGCCAGGGCAGCCAAAAATTGGGAGGCTCCACATTGTCCCTGGATAGAGACGTGCATGATGGCCTGTAAACCTGAAGTGCCCATTGTAAGGAAGTGGGTCTATTTTAGTATAGCCCTTTGCCAGGGCAGCCAAAAATTGGGAGGCTCCACATTGTCCCTGGATAGAGACGTGCATGATGGCCTGTAAACCTGAAGTGCCCATTGTAAGGAAGTGGGTCTATTTCAGTATAGCCCTTTGCCAGGGCAGCCAAAAATTGGGAGGCTCCACATTGTCCCTGGATAGAGACGTGCATGATGGCCTGTAAACCTGAAGTGCCCATTGTAAGGAAGTGGGTCTATTTCAGTATAGCCCTTTGCCAGGGCAGCCAAAAATTGGGAGGCTCCACATTGTCCCTGGATAGAGACGTGCATGATGGCCTGTAAACCTGAAGTGCCCATTGTAAGGAAGTGGGTCTATTTTAGTATAGCCCTTTGCCAGGGCAGCCAAAAATTGGGAGGCTCCACATTGTCCCTGGATAGAGACGTGCATGATGGCCTGTAAACCTGAAGTGCCCATTGTAAGGAAGTGGGTCTATTTCAGTATAGAAATTTGCCAGGGCAGCCAAAAATTGGGAGGCTCCACATTGTCCCTGGATAGAGACGTGCATGATGGCCTGTAAACCTGAAGTGCCCATTGTAAGGAAGTGGGTCTATTTCAGTATAGCCCTTTGCCAGGGCAGCCAAAAATTGGGAGGCTCCACATTGTCCCTGGATAGAGACGTGCATGATGGCCTGTAAACCTGAAGTGCCCATTGTAAGGAAGTGGGTCTATTTTAGTATAGCCCTTTGCCAGGGCAGCCAAAAATTGGGAGGCTCCACATTGTCCCTGGATAGAGACGTGCATGATGGCCTGTAAACCTGAAGTGCCCATTGTAAGGAAGTGGGTCTATTTCAGTATAGCCCTTTGCCAGGGCAGCCAAAAATTGGGAGGCTCCACATTGTCCCTGGATAGAGACGTGCATGATGGCCTGTAAACCTGAAGTGCCCATTGTAAGGAAGTGGGTCTATTTCAGTATAGCCCTTTGCCAGGGCAGCCAAAAATTGGGAGGCTCCACATTGTCTCTGGATAGAGACGTGCATGATGGCCTGTAAACCTGAAGTGCCCATTGTAAGGAAGTGGGTCTATTTTAGTATAGCCCTTTGCCAGGGCAGCCAAAAATTGGGAGGCTCCACATTGTCCCTGGATAGAGACGTGCATGATGGCCTGTAAACCTGAAGTGCCCATTGTAAGGAAGTGGGTCTATTTCAGTATAGCCCTTTGCCAGGGCAGCCAAAAATTGGGAGGCTCCACATTGTCCCTGGATAGAGACGTGCATGATGGCCTGTAAACCTGAAGTGCCCATTGTAAGGAAGTGGGTCTATTTCAGTATAGCCCTTTGCCAGGGCAGCCAAAAATTGGGAGGCTCCACATTGTCCCTGGATAGAGACGTGCATGATGGCCTGTAAACCTGAAGTGCCCATTGTAAGGAAGTGGGTCTATTGTAGTATAGCCCTTAGGCAGGGCAGCCAAAAATTGGGAGGCTCCACATTGTCCCTGGATAGAGACGTGCATGATGGCCTGTAAACCTGAAGTGCCCATTGTAAGGAAGTGGGTGTATTTCAGTATAGCCCTTAGGCAGGGCAGCCAAAAATTGGGAGGCTCCACGTTGTCCCTGGGTAGAGACGTGCATGAGGGCCTCAAAACATTGTTCCCATTGCAAAGGAGCGGGTCTCCTGTCGTTGTAATGTCCATTCTGCAAAGAATGGGCGAAAAAATTTACCACTGGGGGTATACCTGAAACAAAGACCTAACTATTGTAACGGTCATCATGATGGCGCATGAGGAGAAGGAGGAGCAGTCCAGCGATTATCCAAAGTCGAGAAGTGTACCCATGGGTGAGTGGAGGTACATGGCAAACTTTAAACTCCGCTCTCATTTGCTGGTGGTGTGGTGAAGTCTGGCCCAATCCAACCCTTGTTCATCTTTATCAGAGTCAGCCTGTCAGCATTTTCAGTTGACAGGCGGGTGCGTTTATCTGTAATGATTCCACCTGCGGCACTAAAAACACGCTCTGACAAAACGCTAGCAGCAGGGCAGGCCAGGACTTCCAAGGCGTAGAGAGCCAATTCATGCCACGTGTCCAGCTTGGATACCCAATAATTGTAAGGCACAGAGGAATGTCGGAGTACAGTTGTTCGATCTGCAAGGTACTCCTTCAGCATCTGGGCAAACTTAGGATTTCTTGTGGCACTACCCCGCACCTCAGGGGCTGTGGTACGTGAGGGGCTGAGAAAACTGTCCCACATCTTAAAGACTGTTCCCCTACCTCTGGCGGATTGGACTTGTGCCTCTCTCGGCTGTACGCCTCGGTTGTCCACTGATTCCTGACCTATGCCGCTAGCGTTTTGTGAGGGGAATGCTTTGCCTACTTCCGTGAGTATGGCCTTCCGAAACAGCTGCATTTTGGTTGACCTCTCCTCCACGGGAATAAGAGACAAAAAGTTCTCCTTGTAGCGTGGGTCTAACAGTGTTACCAACCAGTAATGATTGTCGGCCAAGATGTTCTTAACGCGAGGGTCACGAGACAGGCAGCTTACCATAAAGTCAGCCATGTGCGCCAGACTCTTAACAGCCAGGACTTCAGTAGCCTGACCAACAAGATGACTGAACATGCTGTCCTCCTCCTCCTCCTCCTCCTCCTCCTCCTCCTCCTCATCTACCCTGTCCTCTGGCCAGCCACGCTGAATCGAGGATATGACTGGTGTGCATGTCATATCCTCAATTTGGCCGGAGAGTTGCTCCATGTCTTCATCCTCCTCCTCGTCATAGTCCTCCACTGCACGTTGTGATGAGACGAGGCTGGGCTGTGTGTTATCACCCACACCCACTACTGTTTCTTGCTGCAACTCATCGCGCTCCGCCTGCAATGCATCATGTTTGTTTTTCAGCAGGGACCGTTTTAGAAGGCAGAGTAGCGGTATGGTGACGCTAATAATGGCGTCATCACCACTCACCATCTTGGTGGAGTCCTCAAAGTTTTGGAGGATGGTACATAGGTCTGACATCCATCTCCACTCCTCAGGTGTTATGTGTGGAGTTTGACCCATTTCCCGACGGCTTAGGTGATGCAGGTACTCAACAACTGCCCTCTTCTGCTCACATATCCTGACCAACATGTGCAGAGTTGAATTCCAACGCGTGGGGACATCACACACCAGTCTGTGAGCCGGAAGATGCAAACTGCGCTGAAAGCCGGCAAGGCCGGCTGAAGCAGTAGGTGACTTTCGAAAATGTGCAGACAGGCGGCGAACTTTTACCAGCAGATCAGACAGCTCTGGGTATGACTTTATAAACCGCTGAACCACGAGGTTGAGCACATGGGCCACGCATGGAACATGTGTCAGCTGGCCTCGCCTCAAAGCCGCCACCAGGTTCCGGCCATTGTCACAAACGACCTTTCCTGGCTTTAGGTTCAGAGGTGTGAGCCAGTGATCTGCCTGCTGTTTCAGAGCTGTCCACAGCTCTTCTGCATTGTGGGGTTTGTCACCTATGCAGATTAGCTTCAGCACAGCCTGTTGCCGCTTCGCCGAGGCAGTGCTGCAGTGCTTCCAGCTTGTGACTGGTGTGGAGGGCACAGTGGATGAGGATGCGCAGGAGGAGGAGGAGGCTGAAGAGCATGACATTCCGGAGCTGTAGAGTGTGGGTGAAACACTGACTGAGGTAGGGCCTGCAAACCTTGGTGTGGGAAGGACGTGTTCCGTCCCTCGCTCAGACTGGGTCCCAGCTTCCACAATATTAACCCAGTGTGCCGTCAACGAGATGTAGCGGCCTTGCCCACAAGCACTTGTCCACGTGTCTGTGGTTAGGTGGACCTTGGGTGAAACAGCGTTGTTCAGGGCACGTGTGATGTTTTGTGACACGTGGTTATGCAACGCGGGGACGGCACACCGGGAGAAATAGTGGCGGCTGGGGACCGAGTAACGTGGGACAGCTGCCGCCATCAGGTCACGGAATGCTTCTGTCTCCACCAGCCTAAAAGGCAACATTTCCAGCGCAAGCAGTCGCGAAATGTTAGCATTTAGAACTGTGGCATGTGGGGTGTTGGCAGTGTATTTGCGCCTGCGTTCAAAGGTTTGCTGAATGGATAACTGAACGCTGCGCTGGGACAAGGACGTGCTTGATGATGGTGTTCTTTCTGCGTAGGCAACTGCAGGTGCAGGAGTGGAGGAGGCTTGTTCGCAGGCAGCATGGACAGAGGATTGGCTCGCATGCACAACCAGCGAAGACGTAGCAGTGACATCAGCAAGCACTGCTCCTCGACTCTGTTGTACTTCCCACAAAGTCGGGTGCTTGGCTGACATGTGCCTGATCATGCTGGTGGTGGTCAGGCTGCTAGTTTTGGTACCCCTGCTGATGCTGGCACGGCAGGTGTTGCAAATGGCCTTTTTTGAATCATCTGGATCCAACTTAAAAAACTGCCAGACTCGTGAAGACCTAACATTTGTACAGGCACCTTGTGTCGTCGTGTTGTTCCGGGGAACGGTTGCCTGACTTCTGCCTGGGGCCACCACCCTGCTTCTTACTGCCTGTTGTGATGCTACGCCTCCCTCCCCCTGTGCACTGCTGTCCTCGCTCTGCATATCCTCCTGCCAGGTTGGGTCAGTTACTGGATCATCCACCACGTCGTCTTCCTCTTCCGCACCCTGCTCCTCCTCCTGACTTGCTGACAATTGTGTCTCATCATCGTCCACCACTTGTTGAGACACGTTGCCAACTTCGTGAGAACGTGGCTGCTCAAATATTTGGCCATCTGTACAGACGATCTCCTCATGACCCACTTCAATATGAGCTGGCGAGAGGCCAGAATGTGTGAATGGAAACGTGAACAGCTCTTCCGAGTGTCCAAGTGTGGGATCATTAATGTCCGAGGAGGACGTGTACTCAGCCTGGTGGTAGGAAGGAGGATCAGGTTCAGAAATGTGCGGTGCAGTATCACGGCTACTGACACTTGACCGTGTGGAAGACAGAGTGTTTGTGGTGGTGCCAATCTGACTGGAAGCATTATCCGCTATCCAACTAACAACCTGTTGACACTGGTCTTGGTTCAA
Organism: Anomaloglossus baeobatrachus; assembly: GCF_048569485.1. Classification (NCBI taxonomy): domain Eukaryota; kingdom Metazoa; phylum Chordata; class Amphibia; order Anura; family Aromobatidae; genus Anomaloglossus; species Anomaloglossus baeobatrachus. Next base: position 23,009,971 of record NC_134358.1, on the reverse strand, counting down.
GAGCGGTGTACTGCTGCGGGCCCCAAGAATTTGGGACAGGACGTGCGAGCGACTAGATGTGGCCCTTTGTTGTGGCGAAATTAGAGCTTGCCCACGACCTCGGCCTCTGCCTGCACCACCATCACGTCCACTTCCTTGTTCCTTGCCAATGCCCTTGCGCATTTTGCAATGCTGTGCACTGCTGACGTGTATATTCACTACTTGTGCGTTATATCAAAGTTTCTGGAAATTGCACACAAGTGCACCTGTACGCTGCCACCGACAGGCACACACGTGCGGTTTTTAAATGCAAGCACGGACGCACTAAGAACCTAACACAGGTTTTAGGAGCAAAAATTAAGAACTCTGACACTATCAGCCACTGCTGACTGATGTGTATTATACACTACACTTGTGCGTTATATAATAGTTTGGTAAACGCACACCAGTGCACCTGTACGCTGCCACCAACAGGCACACACGTGCGGTTTTAAAAACCAAGCACGGACGCAATAATAACCTAACACAGGTTTTAGGAGCAAAAATTAAGAACTCTGACACTATCAGCCACTGCTGACTGACGTGTGTTATACACTACACTTGTGCGTTATATAATAGTTTGGTAAACGCACACCAGTGCACCTGTACGCTGCCACCAACAGGCACACACGTGCGGTTTTAAAAACCAAGCACGGACGCAATAATAACCTAACACAGGTTTTAGGAGCAAAAATTAAGAACTCTGACACTATCAGCCACTGCTGACTGACGTGTATTATACACTACACTTGTGCGTTATATAATAGTTTGGTAAACGCACACCAGTGCACCTGTACGCTGCCACCAACAGGCACACACGTGCGGTTTTAAAAACCAAGCACGGACGCAATAATAACCTAACACAGGTTTTAGGAGCAAAAATTAAGAACTCTGACACTATCAGCCACTGCTGACTGACGTGTATTATACACTACACTTGTGCGTTATATAATAGTTTGGTAAAAACGCACACCAGTGCACCTGTACGCTGCCACCAACAGGCACACACGTGCGGTTTTAAAAACCAAGCACGGACGCAATAATAACCTAACACAGGTTTTAGGAGCAAAAATTAAGAACTCTGACACTATCAGCCACTGCTGACTGACGTGTATTATACACTACACTTGTGCGTTATATAATAGTTTGGTAAACGCACACCAGTGCACCTGTACGCTGCCACCAACAGGCACACACGTGCGGTTTTAAAAACCAAGCACGGACGCAATAATAACCTAACACAGGTTTTAGGAGCAAAAATTAAGAACTCTGACACTATCAGCCACTGCTGACTGACGTGTATTATACACTACACTTGTGCGTTATATAATAGTTTGGTAAACGCACACCAGTGCACCTGTACGCTGCCACCAACAGGCACACACGTGCGGTTTTAAAAACCAAGCACGGACGCAATAATAACCTAACACAGGTTTTAGGAGCAAAAATTAAGAACTCTGACACTATCAGCCACTGCTGACTGACGTGTATTATACACTACACTTGTGCGTTATATAATAGTTTGGTAAAAACGCACACCAGTGCACCTGTACGCTGCCACCAACAGGCACACACGTGCGGTTTTAAAAACCAAGCACGGACGCAATAATAACCTAACACAGGTTTTAGGAGCAAAAATTAAGAACTCTGACACTATCAGCCACTGCTGACTGACGTGTATTATACACTACACTTGTGCGTTATATAATAGTTTGGTAAAAACGCACACCAGTGCACCTGTACGCTGCCACCAACAGGCACACACGTGCGGTTTTAAAAACCAAGCACGGACGCAATAATAACCTAACACAGGTTTTAGGAGCAAAAATTAAGAACTCTGACACTATCAGCCACTGCTGACTGACGTGTATTATACACTACACTTGTGCGTTATATAATAGTTTGGTAAAAACGCACACCAGTGCACCTGTACGCTGCCACCAACAGGCACACACGTGCGGTTTTAAAAACCAAGCACGGACGCAATAATAACCTAACAGGTTTTTTTGGGGAGCGACAATTACAGTACAGACAAGTCAGACACTATCTGGACTGTTTTACACTGTGTACACCAGCCCCAGATATGAAGGCTGGTATACGGTCACCACTACCCTGCCTGCCTGCCTGCCTGTATACTGCTACAATAGTCCTGACAAGGACTCTTCTGGTCACTAGCCTGTATTCAGACCTGGCTATACCCTGCCTGTATACTGCTACAATAGTCCTGACAAGGACTCTTTTGGTCACTAGCCTGTATTCAGACCTGGCTATACCCTGCCTGTATATAGCAACAATAGTCCTGAGAAGGACTCTGCTACTGTACGCCGACCTGGCTATACCCTGCCTGCCTGTATACAACTAGAATAGTCCTGAGAAGGACTTTTGGTCACACTGTTTGCAGCCCTGCAACTGAAAAAGCTATAAAGGGCCGCAAAGCTTTCCCTGAATCAGCGACACTCTCCCTACACTCACTGTCAGAATAGCTGTGAGCAGAGCACAGCGCGCCGGCCGATATAAAGGCTCGGTGACGCTGTGCAGGCCGGCCAATCACTGCAATTCCACAACTAACAGGGCTGTGGCATTGCAGTGGTCTGCCAGCCAATCCCTGCATGAGGGCTGGCTCTCAAAAGAGCGCCAACATGCAGGGATGAAGACCACGAGTAAAGCACGAGTATCGCGAGATTACTCAGTCCCCGCCGAGCAGCCCGAGTACAGCAATACTCGTGCGAGTACCGAGTAGTGACAAGCATGCTCGCTCATCACTAATAATTATATATGCACAGCTGGTATAACCTGGACATCTCCTGTATATAATTATATATGTACAGCTGGTATAACCTGGGCATCTCCTGTATATAATTATATATGTACAGCTGGTATAACCTGGGCATCTCCTGTATATAATTATATATGTACAGCCGGTATAACCTGGACATCTCCTGTATATAATTATATATGCACAGCTGGTATAACCTGGACATCTCCTGTATATAATTATATATGTACAGCTGGTATAACCTGGGCATCTCCTGTATATAATTATATATGTACAGCTGGTATAACCTGGGCATCTCCTGTATATAATTATATATGTACAGCTGGTATAACCTGGGCATCTCCTGTATATAATTATATATGCACAGCTGGTATAACCTGGGCATCTCCTGTATATTATATATGTACAGCTGGTATAACCTGGGCATCTCCTGTATATAATTATATATGTACAGCTGGTATAACCTGGGCATCTCCTGTATATAATTATATATGTACAGCTGGTATAACCTGGGCATCTCCTGTATATAATTATATATGTACAGCTGGTATAACCTGGGCATCTCCTGTATATAATTATATATGTACAGCCGGTATAACCTGGACATCTCCTGTATATAATTATATATGCACAGCTGGTATAACCTGGACATCTCCTGTATATAATTATATATGTACAGCTGGTATAACCTGGGCATCTCCTGTATATAATTATATATGTACAGCTGGTATAACCTGGGCATCTCCTGTATATAATTATATATGTACAGCTGGTATAACCTGGACATCTCCTGTATATAATTATATATGTACAGCTGGTATAACCTGGGCATCTCCTGTATATAATTATATATGTACAGCTGGTATAACCTGGGCATCTCCTGTATATAATTATATATGTACAGCTGGTATAACCTGGGCATCTCCTGTATATAATTATATATGTACAGCCGGTATAACCTGGACATCTCCTGTATATAATTATATATGCACAGCTGGTATAACCTGGACATCTCCTGTATATAATTATATATGTACAGCTGGTATAACCTGGGCATCTCCTGTATATAATTATATATGCACAGCTGGTATAACCTGGACATCTCCTGTATATAATTATATATGTACAGCTGGTATAACCTGGGCATCTCCTGTATATAATTATATATGTACAGCTGGTATAACCTGGGCATCTCCTGTATATAATTATATATGTACAGCCGGTATAACCTGGACATCTCCTGTATATAATTATATATGCACAGCTGGTATAACCTGGACATCTCCTGTATATAATTATATATGTACAGCTGGTATAACCTGGGCATCTCCTGTATATAATTATATATGTACAGCTGGTATAACCTGGGCATCTCCTGTATATAATTATATATGTACAGCTGGTATAACCTGGGCATCTCCTGTATATAATTATATATGCACAGCTGGTATAACCTGGACATCTCCTGTATATAATTATATATGTACAGCTGGTATAACCTGGGCATCTCCTGTATATAATTATATATGTACAGCTGGTATAACCTGGGCATCTCCTGTATATAATTATATATGTACAGCCGGTATAACCTGGACATCTCCTGTATATAATTATATATGCACAGCTGGTATAACCTGGACATCTCCTGTATATAATTATATATGTACAGCTGGTATAACCTGGGCATCTCCTGTATATAATTATATATGTACAGCTGGTATAACCTGGGCATCTCCTGTATATAATTATATATGTACAGCTGGTATAACCTGGGCATCTCCTGTATATAATTATATATGCACAGCTGGTATAACCTGGGCATCTCCTGTATATTATATATGTACAGCTGGTATAACCTGGGCATCTCCTGTATATAATTATATATGTACAGCTGGTATAACCTGGGCATCTCCTGTATATAATTATATATGCACAGCTGGTATAACCTGGGCATCTCCTGTATATAATTATATATGTACAGCCGGTATAACCTGGGTATCTCCTGTATATAATTATATATGTACAGCTGGTATAACCTGGACATCTCCTGTATATAATTATATATGTACAGCCGGTATAACCTGGGTATCTCCTGTATATAATTATATATGTACAGCCGGTATAACCTGGGAATCTCCTGTATATAATTATATATGTACAGCTGGTATAACCTGGGCATCTTCTGTATATAATGATATATGTACAGCCGGTATAACCTGGGTATCTCCTGTATATAATTATATATGTACAGCTGGTATAACCTGGGCATCTCCTGTATATAATTATATATGTACAGCTGGTATAACCTGGGCATCTTCTGTATATAATGATATATGTACAGCCGGTATAACCTGGGTATCTCCTGTATATAATTATATATGTACAGCTGGTATAACCTGGGCATCTCCTGTATATAATTATATATGTACATCTAGTATAACCTGGGTATCTCCTGTATATAATTATATATGTACAGCTGGTATAACCTGGGCATCTCCTGTATATAATTATATATGTACAGCCGGTATAACCTGGGCATCTCCTGTATATAATTATATATGTACAGCTGGTATAACCTGGGCATCTCCTGTATATAATTACATATGTACAGCCGGTATAACCTGGGCATCTCCTGTATATAATTATATATGTGCAGCTGGTATAACCTGGGTGTGAGGCAAATCCCGGGATATGAAGATGAATTATGACTCCAGTCATAATCCCTCATCACTCCCTGGCAGTGCCCCCTCCCTTCTTGTTCTCAGTGTTCCACTTACACCTCCATGGCCATGTCCTGTGATATGGAAATTAGGTGGCTTGGGGACAATGGACACAGGATGGCTCCCTGCCGTGACCCTGTAGTGGGGGCTGCTAGCTAGTTAGCAAGGCTATGGAAATAGCCAGACAGAACGACTCCAGTAAAAAATGGTTCATATCTCGCAAGCCATATTTCCGATAAATATGGCAACCATAAAAATGGTGTCTCCGCATGCGGACGATGCTGGCACACCCTTTTTATGGGAGCAGGACATTGGGAAATGCCCCAGGCGTGATATCAGCCAATGGGGAACTGGCAGACAGGTCATGAGTCCCCTCGTTCTGTAGCTAAATTCATAACTGTCACAATGAGAGCATTGGCGTCCGCCTACGACGCTCCCAGGCAAAGTTATGGCCCATATTCCATGTTGTGGATTGTCCATAACTCAAGCCAGGGGTGGAGCAGTGCTCCCTCTGAGGTCACTAAGGTAGGAGGGGACCTGGATGTGCCCAGGTTGATAACCCTACTTCGGCCATTTTCCAGTGTTCTTTTCGCTGGGGGCACGTGTAGGAAACATCTGTGGGAAGGATCCTAGAAACCTGGGTACAGCGCCCCCCTGTGGCCAGACGCAACAAGGTAACTGCTGGAACTGTGTATGCCTGTTTGTAACCCATGCTTTGATTGTAACTGTACTCTGACATATGTATATTCTGTAGATTCCCTATTGTATATATTGTATTTTCTAGTGTGCTTTAGGCTGATTAAATTATATAATTAATCTTGGGCTGTTCTGTTATCTCGATCTTGAATCCCACGTCTGTGTGTTCGGCTAATAGTTACCGTGAAGCGGTTGGTGGCAGCGAGTTGTGCCAAGGATTATTGTGGGGAGGCCAGTGAGATTCGGGGAGGTTTTATATATTCCGCCCGCGGAGGTCGGGGGAATATATACCCTACTCTCACCGGGGACCCTTCAATAATCGGCATAAGTAGTGTAGCGGCCTCCTTGCTTATCGTCGGGCAATTCCATAATTGGCCTGACTATAAGAGGGGCGCTAGAGAGCGCATCACGTGCTCTGTCTGTCGGTCGGGAGGTATAAAGGAGGGGGACCCCCACTTGTTACCCCCCGATTGTGACGTACTGGTAGCCAGCGCGGGGGATTTCTGAGTGACCCCCCCGGTGGTTTGTGACATATTGGTGGCATAGCGGTGGGATCGAGATAATAGTGTGTGTGAGTGTGAGACCCATACTCCCAGACACTAAAGACTGCCTGCAGCAGCTGTGGCTGCTGGGGTCTTCAGACTAGCTCAACACTAGAGTGTCAGAGTGCAGATACTGTAAGGTGTGTGGAGGCATCAGGTGTCAGTTCTGTGTCAGTGACCAAAAGTCTGCAAGAATGGCTGATGGCACCAGGAGCAGAGCTATGCAACTGGCCAATGCTAAAGCAGGAGCCGAAGAGAGGGAGGACGGTGCTGTGGGCAGTAATGAGGAGGTTGCCCACGAGTCCTCCAGGAGCTCGACGCCAGAAAACCGTTCTGCAGAGGACAGCGCACAAGCTGGCAATTATGGACACGATGAGGAGCAGCTCACCCAAGGGTCCTCAACGAGCCAGATGCCAGCCCTCCGCTCTGCAAGGGACAGTGAATCACCAGGCTCCGCAGCGGGCCGCAGATCACCACGTGCCATTCCACCGAGCCTGGGAGGCTCGGATAGCCTTCTTCAAATGGCTATGGCCCTTCTCCAGGCTGGAGACCAGGAGGGCTACAAGGGACTCCTGGCAGAGCGCAGGGCAGAGCGGCAAGCAGCGCGTGAGGCTGAGGCTGCGGAGCGGCAGGCAGCGCGTGAAGAGCGCCAGGCAGAGCGTGACTACCAGCTGCAGCTAGCTCAGCTCCGGCCCTCATCAGCCACACGTGACCTTCAAGACACCAAACTTCCAAAGGTCCGTGTTGAGGACTTCCCAGTGCTGGAGAAGGATGGAGACTTGGACTCTTTCTTGACTGCTTTTGAACGGACTTGCTTGCAGCACCATCTGGACAAGGACCAGTGGGCCAAATACCTGACCCCCCGTTTAAGGGGTAAGGCCCTGGATATCCTTGGGGACTTGCCTGCTGAGGCAGATCAGGGCTACGACACCATCAAGCGGGCCCTGATCCAACAGTACAACCTCACTCCGGAGTCCTACCGCAAGAAGTTCCGGACCCTGCAGAAGGGACCAAAGGACTCCTGGGCTGACCACAGGCGGGCACTTGCCCGAGCTGCCGACCACTGGACCCAAGGCCTGCAGCTTTCCACCGGACCGGAGATCCTGGACTTGTTCATCACGGAGCAACTCTTGTGGAACTGCCCTGAGGATCTCCGCCAGTTCATCCGAGACCAGAAGCCAAAGGGGTCCACGGCTACAGCTGCCCTGGCCGATGACTACACCAACAACCGGGCTCCTGAGGCCAGGAGAGCAGCCACCAGCAGCACCTGGAGAGGGGGTAAGATGAACTCTGCGACTGCCCCACCTGCCCCTAGACTGCAGGGGGTGTCCCCCTCAACTCCCCTCTCCAGGCCCGTGGCAGAACCAAGACGGTGCCACCAGTGCAACCTACCTGGACACTTCAAGGCCATGTGCCCTCAGCGTCCCAAGGCCCCGGCTCCGTCCCCGTCCCAAGGGCCGCCCAAGGTGTATTGTGTGGGTGGGGGTGGTGGTAGGTCCCTGGACAGCTTCCAACCTGTCACCGTCGGCCGGTCTGTGACCATAGGACTGCGAGACAGCGCCTCGGAGGTGACTCTGGTGCGGCCTGAGATGGTGTCCCCCCAAGACTTGATCCCTGGAAAAACCCTCGCTGTCTCCGGGATTGGAGGCATTGACCCGGCGCTGCCTGTTGCTGACATTTATGTGGACTGGGGCGCAGGGCGAGGGGTGAGGGAGGTGGGGGTAACTGATCGGATCCCTGCAAACGTGCTACTTGGGACAGATTTGGGGCAGATAACCTCCCAGTTTGGGCCCCAACCAAGGGCTGAACCTTCAGCCAGTACTGACATGCCTCCGGACAATGTTAATGTGTTATCTATGAATGATGTAAGGGAGGAGGGAGTGAACTCTGATATTTCTGCTTGCATAGACACCATAGACACACACACAGCTGCAGCTGTGACAGGGGAGGGGGTCAGAGAAAGGTGTGACAATGCCTCTACAAGTAATCAGCCTGTGAGCTGGGATCTGTTGCCCTCTGCAGGGATAAGCAGAGAGCAGGGTGCTGCAGGGGGAGGACCAGTGTGTGGGGTGGGGGCTACCACAGCAAATGTGGGGTCCCCAGAGATTTCACAGCGGGGTTCTGTTGCTGCAGGAGGGGAACAGGCAGGTGAGATTGGGGCCGGTCCAGGAGCGGAAGTGCTCCCAGGTAAGATCTCGGTGCATGGTTCCCCCACAACCGGGGTGTCAGGAAGCCAGGTAGGTCTGCCTGAACCGGCGACTTGGTCAGGAACGGAGGAGGAGCAGGCACGACCCACGGTCGCAGCGGCTGTGGCCGCTGTCACCCGCAGTGGGAGTGCTGGAAGCCAAGGGGCCTCCCGGAGGTCCGATAGCTCTTCCCCTTCTGACCAAGTGGCAGCCGAGTCAGGTGGAGGCCAGGACACAGGTCCCGGGGTACTGACTGAAGATGTGACAGTCTCGTCGATTCTGGCCACATCTAGTCAGGGGTTTCAGGCAGCGTTAGAAGCTGACGACAGCCTGAAAGCTCTTAAGGAGCAGGCGGCACAGCCTCCCTCGGACTCGGACCCGGAGCAAGTGGTCTGGGACCAAGGACGGCTGTACCGGGCCACGGTCCAGCAGGGTTCACCGGAGGCGTGGCCCAGGGACCGACAGTTGGTGGTACCCTATCCGTTCCGGACGGAGTTGTTGCGGATCGCACATGAGATTCCGATGGCCGGACACCTAGGGATCGCTAAGACCAAGGCCAGGTTAAACCAGCATTTCTACTGGCCAAAAATGGGGGCCGATGTGGCTGCCTACTGCCGTTCGTGTGAAACCTGTCAGAGAGTGGGGAAGGCGGGGCCACGCCCCAAAGCCCCACTGGTATCTCTGCCAATCATCGATGAGCCTTTCAGGAGGGTGGCTGTGGATCTGGTCGGCCCGCTGGCCATCCCCAGCAGCTCCGGGAAACGCTTCATACTGACGGTAGTGGACTATGCCACCCGGTACCCAGAAGCAGTGGCCTTGTCGTCCATTCGGGCTGACAAGGTGGCCACCGCATTGCTGGAGATTTTCTCCCGAGTGGGTTTTCCCCAGGAAATGCTCACTGACCGGGGGACCCAATTCATGTCCCAGCTGATGGAGGCCCTCTGTAAGCAAGTCCAGGTGCGACATCTGGTGGCCAGCCCGTACCATCCACAGACTAATGGCCTGTGCGAGCGGTTCAATGGCACCTTAAAGCAGATGCTTAAGATGTTGGTCGACGCCCATGGGCGTGACTGGGAGCGGTATCTCCCACACCTGTTATTTGCTTACCGGGAGGTTCCACAGGCCTCAACAGGATTCTCACCGTTTGAGCTCCTGTACGGGCGACGTGTGCGGGGCCCCCTGGCTCTGGTGAAAGAGGCTTGGGAAGGGGATTTGGCCACCCCTGGAGTGTCGGTTATCGAGTATGTCATGCGCTTCCGGGACAAAATGCAGGCCTTGACGCAACTGGTACACGACAATATGGCTCAAGCCCAGGCCGATCAGAAGCGTTGGTACGACCAGAACGCTTGTGAGAGGACCTACCAAGTGGGTCAAAAGGTGTGGGTACTGGTCCCCGTACCACAGGACAAGCTTCAGGCAGCCTGGGAAGGCCCATACCTCGTGTACCAGCAGCTCAACCCTGTAACGTACCTGGTCACCCTGGACCCTGCCCGTGGAAGGCGGAAGCCCTTCCATGTGAACATGATGAAGGCACATCATGAGCGGGAGGCATGTGCGCTCCCCGTGTGCAACCTGCCCGAGGAGGGAGAAGCGGAAACCCTCTTGGATATGCTAGCCCAGGTTAGGGCCGGCGGATCCATTGAGGATGTGGAGGTTGGCCACCAGCTCTTGGAGGACCAACGGTCCCAGCTGTGGGCCACCCTCCTCCCCTTCCGGGGGTTGTTTACCAACCAGCCCGGAAGGACTGACTTGGCTGTCCATCACGTGGACACTGGGGATCATCCCCCGATCCGGCGTTCAGCATATCGGGTCTCCCTGGAGGTGCAGCAACACATGCGCCAGGAGATTGACGAGATGCTGAAGCTGGGGGTGATCCAGGCATCCAACAGCGCTTGGGCCTCGCCTGTAGTCCTCGTCCCTAAGAAGGACCGAACCACTCGGTTCTGCGTGGACTACAGGGGGCTCAATGCGGTCACGGTCGCCGATGCGTACCCAATGCCACGCATCGATGACCTGCTCGATCAGTTGGCCGGGGCTCAGTACCTGACCATCATGGATCTGAGCCGGGGATATTGGCAGATCCCCCTGACTCGCAAGGCCAGGGAACGCTCTGCCTTTATTACCCCATTTGGACTGTACGAGTCCACGGTGATGCCATTCGGGATGAGGAATGCCCCTGCCACTTTCCAGCGGATGGTCAACACCCTGCTCAAGGGACTTGAAGGGTACGCGGCCGCGTACCTGGATGACATTGCCGTCTTCAGTCCCACCTGGGAGGACCACCTAGAGCATCTAGCACAGGTGCTCAGGCGGATCCACCGGGCAGGTTTGACCATCAAGCCGGGAAAGTGTCAGCTGGCCATGAGCGAGGTCCAGTACCTCGGTCACCGGGTAGGTGGGAGAACACTGAAGCCCGAGCCTGAGAAAGTGGAAGCCATCGCATCCTGGCCCACCCCCAGGACCAAGAAGCAGGTGATGTCCTTCTTGGGGACCGCTGGGTACTATAGGAGGTTTGTTCCATGCTATAGTAGCCTGGCAAAGCCCTTGACGGACCTCACCAAGAAGAAGCTGCCCTCTGCAGTCGATTGGACAATGGACTGCGAGACAGCCTTCCGGGCCCTAAAGGACGCCCTGTCCAGCCCGCCCGTGCTACAGGCAGCCGACTTCACGCGGCCGTTTGTAGTACAGACCGACGCCAGTGACTTCGGCCTCGGTGCGGTGCTCAGCCAGGTGGACTCTGCGAGCCAAGAGCACCCAGTCTTGTACCTGAGCAGGAAGCTGTTACCAAGGGAAGTTGCCTATTCCACGATGGAGAAGGAGTGCCTGGCCATAGTGTGGGCCCTGCAGCGTCTGCAACCCTATCTATACGGGCGCCACTTCATCGTGGAGACGGACCACAATCCCCTCAGCTGGTTGCACACCGTCTCTGGGACGAATGGGCGATTGTTGCGATGGAGCCTTGCGCTCCAGCAATACAACTTCACCATTCGCCACAAAAGGGGCCGTGACCACGGTAACGCAGACGGGCTGTCCCGACAAGGAGAGGTCGCGGACGGGCGCACGGGGGAACACCGGAGTGTGCTGCCCCCTAGCGCCCTCAAAAGGGGGGAGGTGTGAGGCAAATCCCGGGATATGAAGATGAATTATGACTCCAGTCATAATCCCTCATCACTCCCTGGCAGTGCCCCCTCCCTTCTTGTTCTCAGTGTTCCACTTACACCTCCATGGCCATGTCCTGTGATATGGAAATTAGGTGGCTTGGGGACAATGGACACAGGATGGCTCCCTGCCGTGACCCTGTAGTGGGGGCTGCTAGCTAGTTAGCAAGGCTATGGAAATAGCCAGACAGAACGACTCCAGTAAAAAATGGTTCATATCTCGCAAGCCATATTTCCGATAAATATGGCAACCATAAAAATGGTGTCTCCGCATGCGGACGATGCTGGCACACCCTTTTTATGGGAGCAGGACATTGGGAAATGCCCCAGGCGTGATATCAGCCAATGGGGAACTGGCAGACAGGTCATGAGTCCCCTCGTTCTGTAGCTAAATTCATAACTGTCACAATGAGAGCATTGGCGTCCGCCTACGACGCTCCCAGGCAAAGTTATGGCCCATATTCCATGTTGTGGATTGTCCATAACTCAAGCCAGGGGTGGAGCAGTGCTCCCTCTGAGGTCACTAAGGTAGGAGGGGACCTGGATGTGCCCAGGTTGATAACCCTACTTCGGCCATTTTCCAGTGTTCTTTTCGCTGGGGGCACGTGTAGGAAACATCTGTGGGAAGGATCCTAGAAACCTGGGTACAGCGCCCCCCTGTGGCCAGACGCAACAAGGTAACTGCTGGAACTGTGTATGCCTGTTTGTAACCCATGCTTTGATTGTAACTGTACTCTGACATATGTATATTCTGTAGATTCCCTATTGTATATATTGTAGTTTCTAGTGTGCTTTAGGCTGATTAAATTATATAATTAATCTTGGGCTGTTCTGTTATCTCGATCTTGAATCCCACGTCTGTGTGTTCGGCTAATAGTTACCGTGAAGCGGTTGGTGGCAGCGAGTTGTGCCAAGGATTATTGTGGGGAGGCCAGTGAGATTCGGGGAGGTTTTATATATTCCGCCCGCGGAGGTCGGGGGAATATATACCCTACTCTCACCGGGGACCCTTCAATAATCGGCATAAGTAGTGTAGCGGCCTCCTTGCTTATCGTCGGGCAATTCCATAATTGGCCTGACTATAAGAGGGGCGCTAGAGAGCGCATCACGTGCTCTGTCTGTCGGTCGGGAGGTATAAAGGAGGGGTACCCCCACTTGTTACCCCCCGATTGTGACGTACTGGTAGCCAGCGCGGGGGATTTCTGAGTGACCCCCCCGGTGGTTTGTGACACTGGGCATCTCCTGTATATAATTATATATGTACAGCTGGTACAACCTGGGTATCTCCTGTATATAATTATATATGTACATCTAGTATAACCTGGGTATCTCCTGTATATAATTATATATGTACAGCCGGTATAACCTGGGCATCTCCTGTATATAATTATATATGTACAGCCGGTATAACCTGGGCATCTCCTGTATATAATTATATATGCACAGCTGGTATAACCTGGGCATCTCCTGTATATAATTATATATGTACAGCCGGTATAACCTGGGCATCTCCTGTATATAATTACATATGTACAGCTGGTATAACCTGGGTATTATCTGTATATAACTATAAATACTGTATAAATCTGGTATAACCTGAGCATTGTCTATGTATACAGTTATGGCCAAAAGTGTTGACACCCTTGAAATTGTTCATGAAAATGAAATATTTCTCCCAGAAAATTAATTGAAATTACACACGTTTTTTTTCATATGCATTTACGTTTTTTTTTCTCTTTGTGTACATTGAAACATCACAAAAAAAGAGAAAAAAAGGCAAATTGGACTGAATTTCACACAAAAAACAAAAATGGTCCTGATAAAATTGTTGACACCTGAATAAAATTGTGGATAAACAACTTTTTTTCAAGTCTGTAATGCTCATTCAAACTTACCTGTAACAAGTATCAGGTGTGGGCAATATGAAAATCACAACTGAAACCAGATAAAAAAAGGGAAAAGTTGACTCAATCTTTGCATTGTGTGTCTGTGTGTGCCACACTAAGCATGGAGGACAAAAAGAGGAGATGAGAACTGTATGATGACTTGAGAACTGAAATTGTTAAAAAAATATCAATAATGTCAAGGTTACAAGTCCATCTCCAGAGATCTTGATGTTCCTTTGTCCACAGTGAGCAATATAATTAAGACGTTTACAACCCATGGCAATGTAGATAATCTCCCTGGATGTGAATGCCAAAGAAAAACTGATGAAAGATTGTAACGCAGGATAATCCGGACGGTGGTCAAGCCCCAAACAAGTTCCAAAGAAATTCAAGCTGTCCTGCAGGCTCAGGAGCATAAGTGTCAGTGTGGATTATCTGTCCACATTGAAATGAGATGAAACGCTATAGAGGAGACCTAGGAGGACCCCACTGCTGACACAGAGATATAAAAAAAGCCAAAAATGTATGTAAGTAACCAAAATCCTTCTGGGAAATCGTCTTGTAGACAGATGAGATTAACCCCTTAACGACCGCCGATACGCCTTTTAACGGCGACAAATTAGGGTACTTCTTCCAAACCGCCGCTTTTTAACGGCGGTCGGAAAAAAGGGTCTAGCGCCCCCCAGAGTAGGAAAATTTCCGGGGTCTCAGCTGCTGGGGGTAGCTGAGACCCTGGAGATCATGATTCAGGCCGGTTTTTCCGGTCCCCGCTCACCTGATGACCGGTACACACCGTGTACCGATGATCAGGTTACAGTAAATGGCAGCTCCGGTAAAAAATGATTTATCTCCCATCTGGCATAAACAAACATGTCAGAAGGGAGATAAATGTCCTCCCCGGTCCCCTGGTGTCGCCAAAGTGTCTCCCCCGACCCCCCCTCCCGAAAATCCAAGATGGCCGCGCGCACACCGGCGTGCACAGCAGCGCGCCGGCCGCATTTCTCTGGTTTCTGTGGCATGTGCTATGACACATACGACAGAAAACTGCTCCCCAGGCCCTGCCAGGTCACCTCCTATTTTCACACCGGTGTTCCCCGGTGTCCCCCGTACCTATCTCAGCTCTGATCCCCCGCGGCCCCCTCCTCCTTCACAGTGAACGCCGGTCACACGTGCAGAGCGAGGCTGTTAGCTCCGCTTCCTGGTTTGCTTTCAGAGACGCTGGCTCACTGCTCGCACTCTGCAGCTGTGACCCGGGGAGGGTGGGTGCATATTCTTTGCACCCACTCTCCTCAAATGGAGGGTTTGCACTCCTAGAATATAGGGGATACGTTCCCTGAACGTGCCCCCCATATTCTAGAAGGTCCAGAATCGCCGCGGAACTTTCACAATGGATTACAGGGACCCAATTTTTTTTTTCTTTTCAATAAATTGGTGAAAGAGGAAATATTTTGGGGAGTGTTTTTTCAAATAAATTTTTTTTTTGTTGTCAATTTTTTTTGTATTACTGTCAATTAGTTATGTCTGGTATCAAATAGACGCCGTGACATCACTAATTGCTGGGCTTGATGCCAGGTTACATTACACATCTGGTATCAACCCCATTTATTACCCCGTTTGCCACCGCACCAGGGCAACGGGATGAGTTGGGGCGAAGCGCCAGGATTGGCACATCTAATGGATGCGCCACTTCTGGGGCGGCTGCGGCCTGCTATTTGTAGGCTGGGAAGAGTCCAATAACCATGGCTCTTACCACCCTGAGACTACCAGACCCCAGCTGTCAGCTTCACCTTGGCTGGTGATCTAATTTGGGGGGACCCCACATTTTGGTTTTTTTTAATTATTTATTTATAAATAATTAAAAAAAAAAACAGCTTGGGGAGCCCTCCAAATTGATCACCAGACAAGGTGAAGCTGACAGCTGGGGTCTGGTAGTCTCAGGGTGGGAAGAGCCATGGTTATTGGACTCTTCCCAGCCTAAAAATAGCAGGCCGCAGCCACCCCAGAAGTGGCTACAGCTGTCTGCTTTACCCTAGCTGGCTATCAAAAAATAGGGGGGACCCCACATCATTTATTTTAATTATTTTTTTTCTTTTTGGGCTAAATACAAGGCTAGGCATGCTTTAGTGCCACATGAAAGGCACTAATGGGCGCCAGCTTAGAATATGCAGGGGGCTGGGATGTTATATATGTGCCCACAATCAGGGTTTGCAGCGTTTTGGGTGCAGAGTGTTTTCCCTGCATCCATAACGCTGCGTTGTGCAGTAGAAGCACAGTGGAAGGATTTTTAGAAATCTCCTGTCCACTGTGCTTCTTTTCTCCGCAGCATAAACCGACCTGTGGCGCAGCTTCCTGAGCCTCAGCATGTCAATTTATGCTGCGGAGATGAGTGTTCTCTCCAGGTAGAATAGAACTAAAGTCCACAGCAGCCTGAATCCAAATCGTGGGCATGGGCAGCTGCGTTCTCCCGTGGACAACACTCACATCTCTGCAGGAAGGCTGACACTGTGTACTAGATGCCGTGTCGCTGCATCATGGCCACATAGCCTCACAGTGAGAATATTGTTCCTGCAGCAACATTTTTGTGAAGTACCTGTGGATTCAAAATGCTTACTATACTCCTGAATAAAATCCTTGAGGGGTCCAGTTTCCAAAATGGGGTCACTTGTGGGGGGTTTCTGATATATAAGTACCCAAGAGGCCCTGCTAATGTGACATGGTGCGCACAATTTATTTCAACTTTTCCAAAATTCAAATGGTGCTTCTTCCATTCCAAGCCCTCCCATTTATCCAAACAGAGGTTTTTGGCCACATATGGGGTATCCCTGCGCTGACAAGAAATTAGATAACAACCTGTGGGGTCCACGTTTCATTGTTGCCTCTTGAAAAAGTGAGAAAGGTGATGCTAAGGAAACATTTTTGTGAAAAAAATGAAAATTTTCAATATGGCAACCTAAGCTTATCAAATTCTGTGAAGTATTCGTGGATTCAAAATGCTCAATATACACCTAGATAAAAGCCTTGAGGTGTCTTGTTTCCAGAATGGGGTCACTTGTGGGGGGCCTCCACTGTTCAGGCACCTTACAGGCTTTCCAAATGCGACATAGCGTCCACTAATTATTCCAGCCAAATGTTCAGTCAAATGGCACTTTTTCCCTTCCGAGCCCTGCTGTGCACCCAAACAGTTGATTTCCACCACACATAAGGTATCAGCATACTCAGGAGAAATTGCACAATAAATTTTATGCTGCTTTTTTTTCCTTTTACTCTTGTTAAAAAAAAAAGCTATCTGGTTGAAGTAAAAATTTTGTGGTAAAAATGTATTTTTTTTATTTTCACAGCTCAACATTATAAACTTCTGTGAAGCACCTGGGGGTTCAGGGTACTCACTAAACATCTAGATAAATTCCTTGAGGGCTCTATTTTCCAGAATGGGGTTGTGGAGACACGGGGCTCAGTGGGCGCTCTCGTCCACTAAAACCCGCCGCCTTTAGAAAGACAGCGTGGCTCAGGGCTCATCCCAACTGAACGCCGGCCTCCTTAACCATGGGCGTAACACTACTCAGACAACACAGGGTGAGGGAACCACAATAATTAGACTTTATTGGATCCCCAAACAATTAACGGCACATAACACATAACCAGCAAAACACACAAATGTAACCGGCAACAGAGTCTCACCCCTCCGCTGGCTCACCAGGGATTCAGAATGTCCATGCCTCACAGGTTCCAAGCTGCCCGAGGTCTGAAAAGTCTGTAACAGGTTACTGAACTGTCCCAACCTGAGTGTCCTCCTTAGGTAGTCCTGGGTTGATGATAAAATCCTGGCAGCCGGAGTCGAAATCCCTAGGCTGTGGATATGGTCTCCAACCGGGTCCGGAGTCCCTAGATTGAAGCCATAAGATATCCTGATCCTCTAGTCAGCTCCAAAGAGCTTAGACTGGATCCATCAGCATCCATTAACAACCCCTGGTGGCTTAAAGAAGTCCTTTTTATAGCCACAACCTTCCACTTGGATACACTGCGTCCTCATCGATTGGTTGGACAAGATTGCTTCTCCCATTGGAGGAATTTCAAGCTGCATGGACAATGTTCATTTAAATGATGTGCATAGAAAGACTGAGGGTGTACATGTAAACTGGGAGTCACCGACTAGACAATGGCTACTAAGGTAATTACATTATCAATACACAACTACAATACAATGGTTACTGGAAATGTCTGGAGAACAATACGTCTAGCTTTCAGTGGCCAACACAATTACATTGAGTCAACAAGAGTCTTGTAAAAACAATGAGGGATTTCTCCCCCATCTATAGACAATCTATCATGCTGTCTGGCTGGATTTTAAGAAACGTTAACCCATGAGAGTCCATGTCGTCACAGGGGTCACTTGTGGGGGACCTCCACTGTTTAGGCACCTCAGGGGCTCTCCTAATGCAACATGGTGTCCACTATTGATTGCAGCCAATTTTGCAGTCAAATGGCACTCCTTCCCTTCCGAGCCCTGCCTTGTGCCCAAACAGTTGATTTCCACCACATATAAGATATCACCAAACTCAGGAGAAATTGCACAATAAATTTCATGGTGATTTTTTTCCTGTTACCCTTGTGAAAAAAAAGCTACCTGGTTGAAGTAACAATTTTGTGGTAAAATTGTATTTTTTTATTTTCATGGCTCAACGTTATAAAATTCTGTGAAGCACCTGGGGGTTCAGGGTACTCATCAAACATCTAGATAAATTCCTTGAGAGGCCTAGTTTCCAAAATGGGGTCACTTGTGCGGGGTTTATGCTGTTTAGGTACCTTAGGGGTCCTCCAAATGCAACATGGTGCCCGCAATCTTTTTCAGCCAAATTTCCTTTCCAAAATTCAAATATTGCTCCTTTTGTTCCAAGCCCTCCCATTTGTCCAAACGAAGGTTTCAGACCACATGTGTGGTATCACCGCGCTCATAAAAAAGTGGGTAACAAACATGTGGGTAAAATTTTTGGAATTACCTCTTGAAAAAGTGAGAAAATTGATGCTAAAGCAACATTTTTGAGAAAAAAATGACAATTTTCAATATGACAACGTAACGTTATCAAAATCTGTGAAGTACCTGTGGGTCCAAAATGTTCACAATACCCCTCGATAGAAGCCTTAAGGGATCTAGTTTCCAAAATGGGGTCACTTGAGGGGGGTTCCTGCTGTTTAGGTACCTTAGGGGATCTGTAAATGCAACATGGTGCCCGCAATCTGTTTCAGCCAACTTTGCTTTCCAAAATTCAAGTATTGCTCCTTTCATTCCAAGCTCTCCCATTAACCCAAACAAAGGTTTCTGACCACATGTGGGGTATCGGCGCGCTCATAAGAAAGTGGGTAACAAAGTGTGAGGTCCAATTTTTGGTGTTACTTCTTGAAAAAGTAAGAAAATTAGTGCTAAAGCAACATTTTTAGGTAAAATGTTAATTTTTATTTTTTTTCATTCCACATTACTTTAGTTCCTGTGAAGCACCTGAAGGGTTAATAAACTTCTTGGATGTGGTTTTGAGTACCTTGAGGGGTGCAGTTTTTAGAATGGTGTCACTTTTGGGTATTTTCTGTCACCTAGGCCTCTCAAAGTCACTTCAAATGTGATGTGGTCCCTAAAAAAATGGTTTTGTAAATTTTGTTGAAAAAATGGGAAATTGCTGATGAACTTTGAACCCTTCTAACTTCCTAACCCCAAAAAATTTTGTTTCAAAAATTGCGCTGATCTAAAGTAGACAAGTGGGAAATGTTATTTATTAACTATTTTGTGTGACATAACTCTCTGGTTTATGGGCATACAAATTAAAAGTTTGAAAATTGCAAAATTTTAAATTTTTTTCTCAAATTTCAGATTTTTTCACAAATAAAATAAAAAAAATCATCCTAAATTTACCTCTAACATGAAGTCCTATATGTCACGAAAAAACAATCTCAGAATCACTGGGATCCATTGAAGCGTTCCAGAGTTATAACCTTATAAAGTGACTGTTACGAACCGGCGCCGCAATAGCCGCAAGCAGCCTGCTGCGGTTCCTGTTGCGCCCAGGCGCCAGCTGCCGTTCTTGGCCGTGCCTCGGGTCGTCCAGTTGGCTGTTCCTTCCACCACGTCTAAGTGTGGAGAGGCGGCTAGTGCACATGCGTGCGCCGATTTACCCCAGCCAGAGTCTAAGCCCGGTGTTTTGCCTAGTGAGCATGCTCAGCCTGATTGTGTTATTTCTGAGACTAAGTCCTCAGTTCAGGCTACTGAGCATGCTCCCACAATTAACCCTAACAGCCTCTTTGCACAGGTACTTGGACTTCGTGCTGTGTCTAAGTGCTGGGATGTGCCTACTGAGCATGCTCAAACTGATAGTCTGCTTTCTGAGCCTGTTGCTCAGGCTACTGGGCATGCTCAGGCACTTAGTGCATCAGAGGCTAGGTCCGGTAAGGACCTCACTGAGCATGTCCGTGAGGTGGCAGGCCCTGATAGGGCAGAGGGTGTCAGGTGTCCTGATGACGTGGCAACTCCGGACTGGCTCGCAGAGGCCCGCCCCTATGATCTGGCACCTCAGTATTGGTCGTCAGACAATGACTGGTGAAGTGTTTGGGGCGTGGCTGCCATGAGGTCATCAATGACGTGGCGGTTCCGGATAGGTCGTATGTGACGTCACTGATGATATGGCACTCTGCTATTGGACCTTGGTGGTTCCACCCTGGGTTTGGGGCGGACCCAGGTTATAAAAGGGGCTGGAGACAACATGGAGGTGCGCAGTCTTCACTTTTGCTCAGTCAGAGCACACCTCCATGTTAGAGCCTCATTGCGGCATAAGCCTATGTTGGGAAGCGGTAGGTAGGGTTAGGCGTACGGTGCCTGTCACTCCAAGATTCGTGGCTCGGCACATCAGAGTCAGGCGCCGTGCTTCCCTCCTGCCGTTCCAGTCTTGCTATAGCAGCCCAGTGGCGTTAACTGGGCTGCGGCTGCTGTGCTTCCTGTCCGATTGTGCCCCCTACGCACACGGACAACGCACCTGCTGCGCCACCTGTCTGATTGTGCCTCCTATGCACACGGACAACGCACCTGCTGCGCCACCTGTCCGATTGTGCCCCCTACGCACACGGACAACGCACCTGCTGCGCCACCTGTCCGGTTGTGCCCCCTACGCGCACGGACAGCGTACACCAGGACCCCTGTGGAGTTAACAGGGTGTTCCTTATCCTCCTCAGCTTCCCGGTCAACGCTACTGGTGTACCCATCTGGCCTGACGTGTCCTAGACACACGTGGCCAGTCGAGAGGTGGCCAGAAACGCTAATCGGAGGACCGCTCGGCCTGACGAGTCCTACACACGTGGCCGACAGGGCGCTTTCGTGGCGGTCTTCCGGTCAACGCTACCTGGTTACCACCCGGCCTGACGTGCTTCCTGCACACGTGGTTGGTGTAGCGCTAGGTGCACCAAAACGCTAATCGGGTTGTCGTCCGGTCTGACGTGTCCCAACACACGTGACCAGTTCCCAGAGTTCCTGGGTTATCTCAGAGCCATCCAGCTCTATAGTCTCCGCCTAACCCTCAGGTGCCAGCAGCTCCTTTGTCATCTGGAGCACGGTGGGCCCCGACTGGCGATTAGGATATATACCCCCTGGTCCTAATCTGCCGGTCCCCCCGTAACAGTGACACTGGTCAAAATTGCAAAAAATGGCCTGGGCATTAAGTACAAAACTGGCTTCATCCTTAAGGGGTTAAGACAGAGCTTTTTGGTAAAGCACATCATTCTACTGTTTACAGAAAACGGAATGAGGCCTACAAAGAAAAGATCACAGCACCTACAGTCACACATGTTGGAGGTCAGAAATATATTGGGTCTGCTTTGCTGCAGCTGGCACTGGGGCCCCTGGCTGTGTGCAAGACGTCATGAAATCTGAATATTACCAAAAGATTTTAGAGCCCAGTGTCAGAAAGTTGGGTGTGCGTCCGAGGTCAGGGGTCTTCCAGCAGGACAATGACCTCAAACACTTCAAGAAGCCCCAGAAATGGATGGAAACAAAGCGCTGGAGAGTCCTGAAGTGGCAGCAATGAGTCCGGATCTAAACCCCATTGACACCTGTGGAGAGATCTTAAAATTGTTGTTGGGAGAAGGGAAGAGAAATCGCCTTCAGATATTAGAGACCTGGAGAAGTTTATAAAGAAGAGTCCGAGATTCCAGAAGAGAGGAAGAAGAAACGTGTGGACGGTTATAGGAAGAGATTGATTGCAGGTATTTTTTCCAGAAGAGGAGCAGCCAAATATTAAGTTAAGGGCAACAAGAGTTTGCTCGAACCATGTTTGGAGTTTTGTATGAAATTTTGCCCAATTTGCCTTTTTTCTCAGTTTTTTTTTTTTTGTGTTGTTCCAATATACGCAAAGGAAATAAACATGTGTATAACAGAACGTGTGTAACTGCAATAACATTCTAATATTAATTTTCTGGATATTCTGGAACAATTTAAAGGGTACCAACCAACAATGTCGGCCATGACATGTATGCATGTATGTATTTATGTGTATATATATATACATATATAATATATACACTGTATATATATATATATATATATATATATATATATATATATATATATATATATACATATACATATATGAGAAAGAAGAGCCAGCACGATCTGAGAGTGGCATGCATCATATAAAAGTGCAAATTCACGAATTTATTGCAACTGCAATACAAAATTTGATTTTTAGCAAATAATTGATTAATTCTTTGATCCACCCCTGAAATATACACATTATATATATATATATATATATATATATATATATATATATTCCATGAACATTATGTATACTGTAGGGGCAGCACAGGCATGGGACTCTGTGCAAAACAAAATTTGGTTTATTGCATTGTTTTTCACTTCCAGTGAAATTGCCTTCTTC
Organism: Anomaloglossus baeobatrachus; assembly: GCF_048569485.1. NCBI lineage: Eukaryota > Metazoa > Chordata > Amphibia > Anura > Aromobatidae > Anomaloglossus > Anomaloglossus baeobatrachus. Next base: position 22,987,077 of record NC_134358.1, on the reverse strand, counting down.
AGGCCGGGGTAACCAAGGTAAAAGTAATGATCCCACGAGTCTCGGTGTCACATGCAGCTGGAGCTCAGGCAGCTTTAATCACTTCCACCACCGAGCACCATTGTTCCCGTGGTCACTTCCAGCACAGCTTTCTTTCTCGGCTGCATTTTATGAGGCCTGTAAGGTCCGGGCTGCAGTATGGGAGCCACCTTTCCCTCCCAGTCTCTCCGGTCACTCCTAACCCCCAACCTGGAATCTACGCAAACTATTCCGTAACCTGGCCAGCATTACTGGTGTAGACTTTCGGGGATTGACGTGACCGATGCACGTTGTCAATCACATTACCAATGTCTGTGGGAAGGAAATCCTTTTTTATGAACATATTGTAACCGGGGTTCTGTGCTATGTAGAAATAAAGAGATGATGGAGAGAGCACAGTGGTAACGTCACGCTAGGTAAGGGAAAGTACTGAGCGAACGGCGGAAGGGAAGGAAACCCTGCATCTAGGGAAAGGGTAGATGTTGAGTCCTGACAAAGCCTACTCCTGGTCCCTGGGATACCTCGCTACCCTAGATAGGTTTCATACTGATGCGCCGAGCAGGATACCTGATCCCAGATATCCCTGGTGCTGGGACCTAATGTCACGTTCGTCTCCCTGCATGTAGAGGCTAGTAACAGCCTTTGGACTGGAGCCTCTCATCTTGCTCTCTTAGTTTAAATGGGTTTTATTTCCTTTGGCACTGAAGTAGTTAAGTGCCATTTTTGCGATTGCAGCTTTTACAGAGCAGTTCCTTGCTGACTGATCAGCTGCATTCACTAAGTAGTGACGCCCTTCAGCTTTAAGTAGTGGTGTATCCCAGCATTCCCTGCTGAAGATACAAAGTCATTTGTATACTGACCGCCTTTGAGGAAGGTTCTGCAAGTCAAGTTCCTGTGCTCAGGCTATATCCTTTTGGTTGTTAATTTTTCCCCTATTTGTCTTTACTTCCCTGGTCTGTTGTTAGTGCAGTGCTGAGGTCTAGTGAACCCCACCTGCATCTCACTAGTCAGGGATACCATAGGGTCTTCCGAGGGTCCAAGGTTCCTGTTTGACAACAGTTGTGGAGACTGTATAGGAACTGGTGAGTAGAGTAGGGACAGTTACAGGTGAGGTTAGGAGGTGCCCACCTACCCCTCTCACTAGGTCCAGGGCCTCCCTTTGTTTTTGTATCTCCTGTGCCCCCCTTTTTGTGTGTTTTTTTTTTGCTGTGCATCAGACACACGGAGGTCTGAATGCACTTTGCTTCGCTTGCTACACCTGGCGAGTGTGACACCTAAATTGGGAATTGGATGGGTAGGATGAGCTTGTCGTCAACCCCACTAAACACTAAAGAAGACAAGAATGAGGACACAAAGGGGGAAAATGCATAAACTACATATCAACTGATGACACCGGTAGAGGTTCAGCCACGTTTTCAGCAACGATACCACAGAGGAGTACAAGCCACCTGCTTGCAACCAAGGCTTGAATGAACTGAAAAATATCACCAGCACCAGTCAAAAGAAAGAAGGGGTATATAAGTAGCAAGAGAATACTGATGATCAGCAGCTGGGTGGAAGGCGAGCTCCTGCTGGGTCCAAAAGGGGGAGAGATGAATCCAGCAAGAAAGCTACCTATACTAATGAATACTGACATCAGGAACAATGGAAAGTCAGTGAGCATTCTGCACAGCTAGACGCTGTGACCTTCTATGGCCAGAAACCACATGACTGTCTGTCACCTGTGACCGATAACGGCTGAATGCAGAATGGTGACATTTTGTACCTATATGAACACATCTCCTGTCTTATAGTGCAGATCCGTTCACATTGTCAGGGTCCTTCTGTCATTTCCATCAGACATCTTATTACACCCCACGTCATTATAATTCTATTCCAAGGAATATATGTATATAAGTGAAAGGTGTGACATCACAATGACAGATGAGATGGACGGCAGTAATGGACGAGATGTGTTGCTATAGTGCTCAGCTTTGCCGCAAATAGTCTGCCCTGCCTGGACGCCCACACAGATACACCCCGGCACAGTCATGGACTCCCCTGTATACTCCGTGCTGCACCATTCCATGGGGATTGACACAATGTTGCAGCTTTTATGTGCAGAAGTTCATCTGTTGCCAAATATTCATAGTTTATTTTTAGTTCTCTAGTTGTCTGTAGACAGCATGGCCGTCACCACCAGGCATGAGCAGTAGTCACTTTGGTGGAGACAAGCTTTTCAGTTGGATATTTTGCATCTATCCCCTTTATTAAAGGAGGTAACACAGGCGCAAAATACTGATTAAACATCCGCACTCAACGTACCGGTCCATGGAGGGGGTGATTTCTCAGCTTTAGTACTGCAAACGGATGAAGCTTGCCATAGGGCGCAGGTCACACACGTGAAGCCCAGTGCTCAGCTGACAGCCTATTACATGCCCTACTATTCGATTAGGAGGGCTGCCCGGCACTATCAGTGCACTACAGAGGTATGGGCCCCTAGATTACAAGGTGACCATTGATGGGCCCGGCTGTGCCCTGTAAAAAATATATAATGAGCAGAAATATAATATGAGGTAATATGCAAGCTTGCAACCCAACGTCAAGGGTCCTCATGTGTTGCGAGTCCTGACAATACAGTATAGCCAAGTGTCATGCCTGGCTGTCCTGGTTCTGTCACACAGAGTTTTGCACAAATTTCACTGACTCTCATGGCGGAGTTGGACTCTGTTCAGATTGCAGATTCTGACATCCCACTTGATGGTTTCTCTGTTGTCGGGGATCAACACAGGCAGACTCGGGCGTTGACCTGCTGTGTGCTGATTCATAGGCAGGCTAGCAAGAGTTAATCTCTGCCAGTCTGCTTGCTCCTTTTATCACATGTCGTGGGGAGGCCTATGATATCTGCTCCGCTCCTATTTATGCTGGTTGAAACCTTCCACCCATGCCAGCTATAGTTTATCATTGTTGGTTTGTGAGGTGTCGTGTCCCAGACTTACTAGTGAAAGTTGTGCTTATTGCTTGGTGCTGTTGGTGGAGTTTACCCCTGATGTTTTGCTTCCCTCCTCCTCTTGTTTTTTCTCCTGAATCTCTTATTGTGCATGCTGTGAGACAGAGTTTAGTTTTCTTTTCCCTTCTCTGTCTATAGCTGTGACTTTCATTACACTCCTGTCATGTCCCTCCCTGGGGGGAGGGGGAGAGGGAATCAGATCAGGACTGGTCAGGATGAAGACCAGGAAGGCAAATCAGGCCTCTCCACCATCAAGAGTATCCCTGAGATTAGGGATAGCATAGGGCCCCCTAGCTTAAGGGACATCTTAGGAGTCCAGATTTCCCACTATTCCCATAGTCATAATGACAGCTTCTGAACACTTTGTTTGTGTTCATTACCTTGCTACCAACAAGTGTTTCCAATGCTGTAATTCAGTCTGTCCTATCACCTGGTGGGTGTAACTCTATTTAAAGTTTCCTTGGCTTTCATTTCCCACTGGTGATATTACCAAAGTGGACCCTGCTTGGAATTACAGCCTGCCAAGTGCTTTTCCTGGCAGGCTGTTATTTTTGGTTTATCTTATTTTTACTCTGCACCTTCCCCCGCATTCTTAACCTCTTTACGACACGACACATGACATACTGGGTACATCATGGATCGTGTCAGGTTAATCTCTATCTGCTGCAGCCGGCAGTGAGTCACGCACATGTCAGCTGATTTGAAAAGCTGACATGTGCGGCTCTCAAGCACGAGTGGATTCGCTCCCCACTCGTGCCTGTTAACCCCTTACAGCATGCTGTGAAAATGTAACCGCGCGATATAACAGCATGCCACGGTAAGCATTCACTTACCCGACTCCATCGGAAGTCACGTGATGTGATTATGTGGATCCAATGATTGCCATGGTAGCACAGGGTTATGTGATGACTCATGTAGCTATCATGAGTCCGTTCCTCTTACAACTGGCAGAGGACTGTTTGTGAGAGGAGAGCTGCTTTTGTGTAGATCAGAGCAATGCTGCTCTGATCTACAAGAAAGAATGAGCGATCAGACTGCTGATCCTTATAGTCCTCTAGGGGACCTAGTAAAATAAAATAAAAAAAAAAAATAGAAAAAAAATAAAAGTTCAAATCACCCCTCATTTGCCCTATTGAAAATTAACACTAGAAGTCCCAGAGAGGGGTCATTTGACATTTCTACCATTGGAACCCTATGGAGCTCGAACTTCCTGGGACTTCTAGTGTTAAAGGGTTAAATAGACTAATAAAAGGGCTGGGCTCATCAAAGATCAACTTGTGGGAGCTTTTCGGGTTGAGGATGGAGTGAAGCTCAACTCCCAGACCTACTGCCAGTTTCTGGAAGACAACTTCTTCAAGCAGTGGTACAGGAAGAAGTCGGTATCATTCAAGAAAACATGATTTTCATGCAGGACAATGCTCCTTCACATGCATCCAACTACTCCACAGCGTGGCTGGCCAGTAAAGGTCTAAAAGATGAAAAATAATGACATGGCCCCCTTATTCACCTGATCTGAACCCCATAGAGAACCTGTGGTCCCTCATAAAATGTGAGATCTACAGGGAGGGAAAACAGTACACCTCTGGGAGCAGTGTCTGGAGGCTGTGGTGGCTGCTGCACGCAATGTTGATGGTAAACAGATCAAGCAATGATAGAATCTATGGATGGTCGGCTGCTGAGTGTCATCATAAAGAAAGGGGGCTATATGGGGCACTAATTTTTGGGGTTTGTTTTTTTTTGCATGTCAGAAATGTTTATTTCTAAATTTTGTGCAGTTATATTGGTTTACCTGGTGACAATAAACAAGTGAGATGGGAATAGATTTGTTTTTTATGAAGTTGCCTAATAATTCTGCACAGTAATAGTCACCTGCACAAACAGATCCTCCTAAGAAGCCAAATCTAAAAAACCCCTCCAACTGCCAAAAATATTAAGCTTTGATATTTATGAGTCTTTTAAATAGGTTAAATAAATAAAAAATATACACATATTTAGTATCACTGCGTTCAGAAACGCCCAATCTATCAAAATTTAAAATCAGTTAATCTGATCGGTAAACGGCGTAGCGGCAAAAAAATGCCAAATTACAAAATTACATTTTTGGACGCTGCGAATTTTGCGCAAAACACGATAACAGGTGATCACAATGGCACTTCTGCGCAAAAATGGTACCGTTAAAAACATCAGTTCAAGACGCAAAAAATAAGTTGTTACTGAGCCATAGATCCCAAAAAATGAGAACTCTCTGGATCACGGAAAATGGCGCAAAAAGTGCGCCTTTTTTTGGACAAACTTCTGACTTTTTTTTAACCCCTTAGATAAAAGTAGACCTATACATGTTTGGTGTCTACGAACTCGTACCGACCTGAGGTATCACACCGACATGTGAGTTTTACCATATAGTGAACACTGTGAATAAACTATCCGAAAAATAATAATGCAATCGCACTTTATTTGCATTTTTTTTTGCACTTGGAATTTTTTTGCCATTTTTCAGTACACTATAGGATAAATCTTATGGTTTCATTTAAAAGTACAAATTATCCCTCAGAAAATTAGCCATTATATTGCAAGATTCGCAGAAAATTAAAACATTACAGCTCTCGGAAGAAGGGAAGCGGAACCCCCCCCTCCCCAGAAAAACGGAATATCGCCCGGTGGTGAAGGGGTTAAGGAGTTACGTGAGACCCTCAATGGCCGCTTAGGAAACAAAAGATGTAATTTTAGGCATACAGTTAGGGTTGTCAGGGACCATTAGGGATTGTACCGCTGGGACCTCTAGTCTGTACAAGAACCGGACGGGTCAGGTGCAGTATTTTTGAGAAAAACCTTAGTTTACTTTATTTTCCATGTGTGTTCTCTATTGCGCAATACACAATGCAATAAAAATAAATTTTTCAAAAAAATTCCAGATAATTCAATTATAAACCCAATTTAAAAAAAGAAAAAAAAAAACTTCTTTCCTTTTTGTTATTTGACAATTTCACCATGTCCTCTTTTATGTCTCGTACCTGATACTGCACTGAGACAGAATAGAAGCCTGAAGCCACAGATATCGCAAATAATAAAATAAAGTGTTAATCGATAACCTTGTATGTTTGCTGCAGACCCATCAATGTCAGGTCATTATATGGATTTTTGGATGTCAGCTGATAAGCACTAGTTATTACAAAGGAAAGTGAAGAAAAGACGGACTTCTCCCTGCTCATAGTTCTATATAGTGCACACAATTGGGAAAACAACAGTTAATACAATTTATAGATATATAGACATGTAATAAAATTGCACCCTGTGCAGCTTTTTGGACTGCTTTTTATGATTAACTATATAAATAGATGAAAAAAAAGTGGAGTGGATCCCCCTATTTTTGATAACAGCCAAGGTAAAGCAGACAGCTGGGGGCTGGTATTATCAGGCTTGGGAGGTCCATGGTTATTTGGGCCTTCCCAGCCTAAAAATAGCAGCCTGCAGCCACCGCAAAAGTGGCACACCCATTAGATGCACCAATTCTGGTGCTTTACCCGACTCTTCCTTATTGCCCTGGTGTGGTGGCAATCAGGGTAATGATAGTTGGGGTTGATGTCAGCTGTGAATTGACAGGTGGCATCAAGCCCAGGGGTTAGTAATGGTGAGGTGTCTATCAGACATCCCCATTACTAACCCAGTAAGTATAAAGAGAAATAAACACACATATAAAATTTATATAAAAAAAAAATGGCATGGCGTCCCCCCTATTTTTGATAATCAGCTAAAGTAAAGCACACAGCTGGGGGCTGGTATTATCAGGCTGGGAAGGTCCATGGTTATTTGGCCCTTCCCAGCATAAAAATAGCAGCCTGCAGCCACCACAAAAGTGGCACACCCATTAGATGCACCAATTCTGGTGCTTTACTCGACTCTTCCTGATTGCCCTCATGTGGTGGCAATCAGCGTAATGATAGTTGGGGTTGATGTCAGCTGTGAATTGACAGCTGGCATCAAGCCCAGGGAAAAGTAATGGAGAGGGATCTATCAGACACCCCCATTACTAACCCAGTAAGTATAAAGAGAAATAAACACACATAAAATTTATATAAAAAAAAATGGCATGACGTTCCCCCTATTTCTGATAACCAGCTAAAGTAAAGCACACAGCTGGGGGCTGGTATTATCAGGCTGGGAAGGTCCTTGGTTATTGTACCTTCCCGGCCTAAAAACACAAGCCCACAGCTGCCCCGGAAGTGCCACATCCATTAGATGCACCAATTCTGGTGCTTTACTCACCTCTTCCTGATTGCCTTAGTGTGGTGGCAATCGCGGTAATGTTAGTTGGGTTTGATGTCAGCCATGAATTGACAGCTGGCATCAAGCCCAGGGGTTTGTAATGGAGAGGTGTCTATTAGCCATCACCATTACTAACCCAGTTGATGAAAAAAAAAAAAACACACAAAAATAATATATTTGATAAAACACTCCCCCACACCTTCGTTAGTTCACTATTTTATTAATAAAAAAAAAAAATCAATGCAAGTCCAGCATTGTCCAGAGATTGCAACATAGTCCATACTGTATATACAAGATATAAAAACAAAACGCTGTCCCTCATTCACCAATTTATTAAAAAGCAAAGTCCTGCAGTTCCCACGATGTTCCTCGATTACATGGATCAAAGACTAAATGAAAGTAAACAGGGTGTGAGTGAATAATGTTTCCAAGGTCCAAGATGAGAAAGTATAGGAGTCTCACAAAGGGAGAACTAAGCCACTGCAAAGAAATATGCAGACAGAGGCGCAAAATCAAAGAACAACCAGAAATATCCATTATATATGTTTAATAAATCTGTATCCATTGCAGGACAATAGTTACCATATGAATGTGCCCTATTGATGCCCAGGGGGTATTTGACATATGTTTTTATTATCTACCTCTATAGCATTCATTGCTGCCTAAAACACAGGCAAAAATACTACAAAATGCAGCAAATAGGCAACAAATACGCCATCATTGTTATACCTGCATTTTGATAGCGTTTTTGTCTCACTTAATTGAAGCCAATGGATGGCAAAAACTGTAAAAATGCTGAAATAATGTACATACAACAGATTATTTTCTGCACTAAACTTGCAAGTCAGAAGTAAGCAAAGTGAGCACAACACTGCAGGATTCTCACTGACTGTTGTCATCAGGAATCCCTTAAGGTTTTGTGACAAACAGGTGCTCAAAAATACATAAAAAGGCATTAAAAATGCAATGTGTGCACACCGCCTTAAGCCTTTTTAAGGGAAAGGTCAATAGTTACTACTATAATACTGCCCCTATGTACAAGAATGTAATTACTATAATACTGCCTCCTATGTTCAAGAATATAACTACTATAATACTGCTCCTATGTACAAGGATATAACTACTATAATACTGCTCCTATGTACAGGAATATAACTACTATAATACTGCCCCTATGTACAAGAATATAACTACTATAATACTGCTCCTATGTACAAGGATATAACTACTATAATACTGCTCCTATGTACAGGAATATAACTACTATAATACTGCTCCCTATGTACAAGAATATAACTACTATAATACTGATCCTATGTACAAGAATATAACTACTATAATACTGCTCCTATGTACAAGAATATAACTACTATAATACTGCCTCTATATACAAGAATATAACTACCATAATACTGCCTCTATGTACAAGAATATAACTACTATAATACTGCCCCCTATGTAGAAGAATATAACTACTATAATACTGATCCTATGTACAAGAATATAACTACTATAATACTGCTCCTATGTACAAGAATATAACTACTATAATACTGCTCCTATGTACAAGAATATAACTACTATAATACTGCCCCTATGTACAAGAATATAACTACTATAATACTGCCCCCTATGTACAAGAATATAACTACTATAATACTGCCCCCTATGTACAAGGATATAACTACTATAATACTGCTCCTATGTACAGGAATATAACTACTATAATACTGCCTCCTATGTTCAAGAATATAACTACTATAATACTGCTCCTATGTACAAGAATATAACTACTATAATACTGCTCCTATGTACAAGAATATAATTACTATAATACTGCCCCCTATGTACAAGGATATAACTACTATAATACTGCTCCTATGTATAAGAATATAACTACTATAATACTGCCTCCTATGTTCAAGAATATAACTACTATAATACTGCTCCTATGTACAAGAATATAACTACTATAATACTGCCCCCTATGTACAAGGATATAACTACTATAATACTGCTCCTATGTACAGGAATATAACTACTATAATACTGCCCCCTATATACAAGAATATAATTACTATAATACTGCTCCTATGTACAAGAATATAACTACTATAATACTGCCCCCTATGTACAAGGATATAACTACTATAATACTGCTCCTATGTACAGGAATATAACTACTATAATACTGCCCCCTATATACAAGAATATAATTACTATAATACTGCTCCTATGTACAAGAATATAACTACTATAATACTGCCCCTATGTACAAGAATATAACTACTATAATACTGCCCCCTATATACAAGAATATAATTACTATAATACTGCCCCTATGTACAAGAATATAACTACTATAATACTGCCCTCATGTACAAGAATATAACTACTATAATACTGCTCCTATGTACAAGAATATAACTACTATAATACTGCCCCTATGTAGCAGAATATAACTACTATAATACTGCTCCTATGTACAAGAATATAACTACTGTAATACTGCTCCTATGTACAAGAATATAACTACTATAATACTGCTCCTATGTACAAGAATATAACTACTATAATACTGCCCCCTATGTAGAAGAATATAACTACTATAATACTGCCCCTATGTAGCAGAATATAACTACTATAATACTGCTCCTATGTACAAGGATATAACTACTATAATACTGCCCCTATATACAAGAATGTAATTACTATAATACTGCCTCCTATGTTCAAGAATATAACTACTATAATACTGCCCCTATGTACAAGAATATAACTACTATAATACTGCCCCCTATGTACAAGAATATAACTACTATAATACTGCTCCTATGTACAAGGATATAACTACTATAATACTGCCCCTATATACAAGAATGTAATTACGGTACTATAATACTGCCTCCTATGGTCAAGAATATAACTACTATAATACTGCTCCTATGTACAAGAATATAACTACTATAATACTGCCCCCTATGTACAAGGATATAACTACTATAATACTGCTCCTATGTACAGGAATATAACTACTATAATACTGCCTCCTATGTTCAAGAATATAACTACTATAATACTGCTCCTATGTACAAGAATATAACTACTATAATACTGCTCCTATGTACAAGAATATAACTACTATAATACTGCCCCCTATGTACAAGGATATAACTACTATAATACTGCTCCTATGTATAAGAATATAACTACTATAATACTGCCTCCTATGTTCAAGAATATAACTACTATAATACTGCTCCTATGTACAAGAATATAATTACTATAATACTGCCCCCTATGTACAAGGATATAACTACTATAATACTGCTCCTATGTACAGGAATATAATTACTATAATACTGCCCCCTATGTACAAGGATATAACTACTATAATACTGCTCCTATGTACAGGAATATAACTACTATAATACTGCCCCCTATATACAAGAATATAATTACTATAATACTGCTCCTATGTACAAGAATATAACTACTATAATACTGCCCCCTATGTACAAGGATATAACTACTATAATACTGCTCCTATGTACAGGAATATAACTACTATAATACTGCCCCCTATATACAAGAATATAATTACTATAATACTGCTCCTATGTACAAGAATATAACTACTATAATACTGCCCCTATGTACAAGAATATAACTACTATAATACTGCCCCCTATATACAAGAATATAATTACTATAATACTGCCCCTATGTACAAGAATATAACTACTATAATACTGCCCTCATGTACAAGAATATAACTACTATAATACTGCTCCTATGTACAAGAATATAACTACTATAATACTGCCCCTATGTAGCAGAATATAACTACTATAATACTGCTCCTATGTACAAGAATATAACTACTGTAATACTGCTCCTATGTACAAGAATATAACTACTATAATACTGCCCCTGTGTACAAGAATATAACTACTATAATACTGCTCCTATGTACAAGAATATAACTACTATAATACTGCCCCCTATGTAGAAGAATATAACTACTATAATACTGCCCCTATGTAGCAGAATATAACTACTATAATACTGCCCCTATATACAAGAATGTAATTACTATAATACTGCCTCCTATGTTCAAGAATATAACTACTATAATACTGCCCCCTATATACAAGAATATAATTACTATAATACTGCTCCTATGTACAAGGATATAACTACTATAATACTGCTCCTATGTACAGGAATATAACTACTATAATACTGCCCCCTATATACAAGAATATAATTACTATAATACTGCTCCTATGTACAAGAATATAACTACGATAATACTACTCCTATGTACAAGAATATAACTATTGTAATACTGCCCTCATGTACAAGAATATAACTACTATAATACTGCTCCTATGTACAAGAATATAACTACTATAATACTGCCCCTATGTAGCAGAATATAACTACTATAATACTGCTCCTATGTACAAGAATATAACTACTATAATACTGCTCCTATGTAGAAGAATATAACTACTATAATACTGCTCCTATGTACAAGAATATAACTACTATAATACTGCTCCTATGTACAAGAATATAACTACTATAATACTGCCCCCTATGTACAAGAATATAACTACTATAATACTGCTCCTATGTAGAAGAATATAACTACTATAATACTTCCCCTATGTAGCAGAATATAACTACTGTAATACTGCTCCTATGTACAAGAATATAACTACTATAGTACTGTTCCTATGTACAAGAATATAACTACTATAATACTGCCCCCTATGTAGAAGAATATAACTACTATAATACTGCTCCTATGTACAAGAATATAACTACTATAATACTGCCCCTATGTAGCAGAATATAACTACTATAATACTGCTCCTATGTACAAGAATATAACTACTATAATACTGCCCCCTATGTACAAGAATATAACTACTATAATACTGCCCCTCTGTACAAGAATATAACTACTATAATACTGCCCCTATGTAGAAGAATATAACTACTATAATACTGCTCCTATGTACAAGAATATAACTACTATAATACTGCCCCTATGTACAGGAATATAACTACTATAATGCTGCCCCCTATGTACAAGAATATAACTACTATAATACTGCTCCTATGTACAAGAATATAACTACTATAATACTGCTCCTATGTACAAGAATATAACTACTATAATACTGCCCCCTATGTAGAAGAATATAACTACTATAATACTGCTCCTATGTACAAGAATATAACTACTATAATACTGCCCCTATGTAGAAGAATATTACTACTATAATACTGCCCCTATGTAGCAGAATATAACTACTGTAATACTGCTCCTATGTACAAGAATATAACTACTATAATACTGTTCCTATGTACAAGAATATAACTACTATAATACTGCTCCTATGTACAAGAATATAACTACTATAATACTGCTCCTATGTACAAGAATATAAATACTATAATACTGCCCCTATGTACAAGAATATAACTACTATAATACTGCTCCTATGTAGAAGAATATTACTAGTATAATACTGCCCCTATGTAGCAGAATATAACTACTGTAATACTGCTCCTATGTACAAGAATATAACTACTATAATACTGCCCCTATGTACAAGAATATAACTACTATAATACTGCCCCCTATGTAGAAGAATATAACTACTATAATACTGCCCCTATGTAGCAGAATATAACTACTGTAATACTGCCCCTATGTAGCAGAATATAACTACTGTAATACTGCTCCTATGTACTAGAATATAACTACTATAATACTGCCCCCTATGTACAAGAATATAACTACTATAATACTGCCCCCTTTGTAGAAGAATATAACTACTATAATACTGCCTCAATGTACAAGACTATAACTGCTATAATACTGCTCCTATGTACAAGAATATAACTACTATAATACTGCCCCTATGTACAAGAATATAACTACTATAATACTGCCCCTCTGTACAAGAATATAACTACTATAATACTGCCCCTATGTACAAGAATATAACTACTATAATACTGCTCCTATGTACAAGAATATAACTACTATAATACTGCCCCTATGTACAAGAATATAACTACTATAATACTGCCCCTATGTACAAGAATATAACTACTATAATGCTGCCCCCTATGTACAAGAATATAACTACTATAATACTGCTCCTATGTACAAGAATATAACTACTATAATACTGCTCCTATGTACAAGAATATAACTACTATAATACTGCTCCTATGTACAAGAATATAACTACTATAATACTGCCCCTATGTACAAGAATATAACTACTATAATACTGCCCCCTATGTAGAAGAATATAACTACTATAATACTGCCCCTATGTAGCAGAATATAACTACTGTAATACTGCCCCTATGTAGCAGAATATAACTACTATAATACTGCTCCTATGTACTAGAATATAACTACTATAATACTGCCCCCTTTGTAGAAGAATATAACTACTATAATACTGCCTCAATGTACAAGACTATAACTGCTATAATACTGCTCCTATGTACAAGAATATAACTACTATAATACTGCCCCTATGTACAAGAATATAACTACTATAATACTGCCCCTATGTACAAGAATATAACTACTATAATGCTGCCCCCTATGTACAAGAATATAACTATTATAATACTGCTCCTATGTACAAGAATATAACTACTATAATACTGCTCCTATGTACAAGAATATAACTACTATAATACTGCTCCTATGTACAAGAATATAACTACTATAATACTGCCCCTATGTACAAGAATATAACTACTATAATACTGCCCCCTATGTAGAAGAATATAACTACTATAATACTGCCCCTATGTAGCAGAATATGACTACTGTAATACTGCTCCTATGTACAAGAATATAACTACTATAATACTGTTCCTATGTACAAGAATATAACTACTATAATACTGCCCCTATGTTCAAGAATATAACTACTATAATACTGCCCCCTATGTAGAAGAATATAACTATTATAATACTGCCCCTATGTAGCAGAATATAACTACTGTAATACTGCCCCTATGTAGCAGAATATAACTACTGTAATACTGCTCCTATGTACTAGAATATAACTACTATAATACTGCTCCTATGTACAAGAATATAACTACTATAATGCTGCCCCCTATGTACAAGAATATAACTACTATAATACTGCCCCTATGTACAAGAATATAACTACTATAATACTGCCCCCTATGTACAAGAATATAACTACTATAATACTGCCCCCTTTGTAGAAGAATATAACTACTATAATACTGCTCCTATGTACAGCAATATAACTACTATAATACTGCTCCTATGTACAAGAATATAACTACTATAATACTGCCCCCTATATACTAGACTATAACTACTATAATACTGCCCCTATGTACAAGAATATAACTACTATAATACTGCCCCCTTTGTAGAAGAATATAACTACTATAATACTGCCTCAATGTACAAGACTATAACTGCTATAATACTGCTCCTATGTACAAGAATATAACTACTATAATACTGCCCCTATGTACAAGAATATAACTACTATAATACTGCCCCTATGTACAAGAATATAACTACTATAATGCTGCCCCCTATGTACAAGAATATAACTATTATAATACTGCTCCTATGTCCAAGAATATAACTACTATAATACTGCTCCTATGTACAAGAATATAACTACTATAATACTGCTCCTATGTACAAGAATATAACTACTATAATACTGCCCATATGTACAAGAATATAACTACTATAATACTGCCCTCTATGTAGAAGAATATAACTACTATAATACTGCCCCTATGTAGCAGAATATGACTACTGTAATACTGCTCCTATGTACAAGAATATAACTACTATAATACTGTTCCTATGTACAAGAATATAACTACTATAATACTGCCCCTATGTTCAAGAATATAACTACTATAATACTGCCCCCTATGTAGAAGAATATAACTATTATAATACTGCCCCTATGTAGCAGAATATAACTACTGTAATACTGCCCCTATGTAGCAGAATATAACTACTGTAATACTGCTCCTATGTACTAGAATATAACTACTATAATACTGCCCCCTATGTACAAGAATATAACTACTATAATACTGCCCCTATGTACAAGAATATAACTACTATAATACTGCCCCCTATGTACAAGAATATAACTACTATAATACTGCCCCCTTTGTAGAAGAATATAACTACTATAATACTGCTCCTATGTACAGCAATATAACTACTATAATACTGCTCCTATGTACAAGAATATAACTACTATAATACTGCTCCTATGTACAAGAATATAACTACTATAATACTGCCCCTATGTACAAGAATATAACTACTATAATACTGCCCCCTATGTAGAAGAATATAACTACTATAATACTGCCCCTATGTAGCAGAATATGACTACTGTAATACTGCTCCTATGTACAAGAATATAACTACTATAATACTGTTCCTATGTACAAGAATATAACTACTATAATACTGCCCCTATGTTCAAGAATATAACTACTATAATACTGCCCCCTATGTAGAAGAATATAACTATTATAATACTGCCCCTATGTAGCAGAATATAACTACTGTAATACTGCCCCTATGTAGCAGAATATAACTACTGTAATACTGCTCCTATGTACTAGAATATAACTACTATAATACTGCTCCTATGTACAAGAATATAACTACTATAATGCTGCCCCCTATGTACAAGAATATAACTACTATAATACTGCCCCTATGTACAAGAATATAACTACTATAATACTGCCCCCTATGTACAAGAATATAACTACTATAATACTGCCCCCTTTGTAGAAGAATATAACTACTATAATACTGCTCCTATGTACAGCAATATAACTACTATAATACTGCTCCTATGTACAAGAATATAACTACTATAATACTGCCCCCTATATACTAGACTATAACTACTATAATACTGCCCCTATGTACAAGAATATAACTACTATAATACTGCCCCCTTTGTAGAAGAATATAACTACTATAATACTGCCTCAATGTACAAGACTATAACTGCTATAATACTGCTCCTATGTACAAGAATATAACTACTATAATACTGCCCCTATGTACAAGAATATAACTACTATAATACTGCCCCTATGTACAAGAATATAACTACTATAATGCTGCCCCCTATGTACAAGAATATAACTATTATAATACTGCTCCTATGTCCAAGAATATAACTACTATAATACTGCTCCTATGTACAAGAATATAACTACTATAATACTGCTCCTATGTACAAGAATATAACTACTATAATACTGCCCCTATGTACAAGAATATAACTACTATAATACTGCCCCCTATGTAGAAGAATATAACTACTATAATACTGCCCCTATGTAGCAGAATATGACTACTGTAATACTGCTCCTATGTACAAGAATATAACTACTATAATACTGTTCCTATGTACAAGAATATAACTACTATAATACTGCCCCTATGTTCAAGAATATAACTACTATAATACTGCCCCCTATGTAGAAGAATATAACTATTATAATACTGCCCCTATGTAGCAGAATATAACTACTGTAATACTGCCCCTATGTAGCAGAATATAACTACTGTAATACTGCTCCTATGTACTAGAATATAACTACTATAATACTGCTCCTATGTACAAGAATATAACTACTATAATACTGCCCCTATGTACAAGAATATAACTACTATAATACTGCCCCTATGTACTAGAATATAACTACTATAATACTGCCCCTATGTACAAGAATATAACTACTATAATGCTGCCCCCTATGTACAAGAATATAACTACTATAATACTGCCCCTATGTACAAGAATATAACTACTATAATACTGCCCCCTATGTACAAGAATATAACTACTATAATACTGCCCCTTTTGTAGAAGAATATAACTACTATAATACTGCTCCTATGTACAGCAATATAACTACTATAATACTGCTCCTATGTACAAGAATATAACTACTATAATACTGCCTCCTATATACTAGACTATAACTACTATAATACTGCCCCTATGTACAAGAATATAACTACTATAATACTGCCCCCTTTGTAGAAGAATATAACTACTATAATACTGCCTCAATGTACAAGACTATAACTGCTATAATACTGCTCAGGTTTCGTCTGGTTGCCTCTTTGTTTTCTGCTCTTGGATCTCATTAGTCAGACCTTGTAAGAAGTTGGAACTTTCCTTCTCTGGATCCGCTGACCTTTCTATGGGTAGAGAGAATTCCTCTCGTTTCACCCACAACCTTTATTTGTACCCTCATCAGCCTCACTTTCCATCAGTCGCTGATCTGCAGCCGTTATGCAAAAATAATTAGAGATAAAGTTGTTCCCTTCAGAAGTTTTGTGCCATTAATCAGCGCTGCCAGCCCGGAGCGCCGGCGAACGCCGCGGACAGATTAGTGCTTTATCCCGGCGGCTCCGCATTCAGGACTGCGCGATAAGAAGAAGGAAACCGCATTTATCTTAATTACCAGTTTCATATAACGCGCACATTTTCTCTCTACTTCACAGTCTCTCTCTTTTCAGTCACTTTCACCAGAAAAAAAGTTCAAAATCTGATTTTGTTCTGACTCCTCGATTGTGTGAGATTTAGAAGACCCTTTCCCCCTGGTGACGCTATCATGGAAAACTAGGGCCGCCGCTAGGAATTTCAGGGCCCCATACTGGCAAAATTTTCAGGCCTCCATGAGACTCCGCCCAGGCTCCACCCCAGCCCCACCTCCACCCCTCAAACCTTCCAGTCTCACTGCCACCCCCAGAAAATAAAATGTTTCCCTCAGAAAATTAATAATACAACCCCTATACAGCCCCTCTCCATATTACACCCTCTACACACTACACCCTCTACACCACCCCTCCATAATATCTATATCACACTGCCCCTATGTATAGTATACCCCCACACAATGCCCCTCTATAAAATATCTCTCCCACACACTGCCTTTCTGTGTACTATCCCCCCCACACACTGCCCCTCTGTATAATATTCCCACACACTGCCTCGCTATATAATATTCTCCCATACACTGCTCCTCTGTATAATATCCCCCCTACAAACATTGCTCCTTGCAACACTTTGTTAAAAAATAAGTAGTGGGCACCACAGTGTAATAAATATAAATAAAGTGAGGGGTGCTAACAAGAATTCTGCAAAAAAAAAAAAAGAATTGTACCATGAGAGGAAAAAGCTGCCTAGTAAAAATGTGTACACCCAGCTATTTATGTATTAACATGGCTTTTATTAATACAAAACATATAGGTCCGACAAAACCAAAGTATATATCTATCTATCTATTTATATATATATATATATATATATATATATATACATACATACACACACAGTATATATATATATATATATATATATATATATATATATATATATATATAAAAACGTGTGTTTGTTCCCCTCTTGGTATAACCCCTACCCTGGGCAAATTCTGGTATATATGTCCTTCTCCTGGTATTGATGTCCTCTTCATTGTATATATCCCCATCCTGAACCTTCCCTGGTTTGTATGTCCCCCTCCTGGTATTTATGCCCCCCCATCCTTGTTTATTTGTCCTTTTCCTGGTATATATGTCTTCCTGCTGGGCCCCTCCTGATATATAGATCACTATCCTGGTTTATTTGTGCACATTATGGTATATATGTCCTATTCTGGGGGCCTTCTGGTATATATGTCTCCTTCCTGGGCCACTCCTAGTATATATGTCCCCACTCTTGTTTATTTATCCCTTTCTTGATATATATGTCCCCATCCTGGTTTATTTGTCCCCATCCTGGTTTATCGTGTATGTACCATCCTGTGGGCCTCCTGGTGTATATATATATATATATATATATATATATATATATATATACACCCCTCCTAGGCACATTCTGGTATATATGTCCCCATCCAGGTTTCCCAGAATTGAAGTAGCATGGCACTTCTGATAGAGAAGTGGGTGCTATGGTAGGGTCCTTGAAGATAAATATGATTAAACCAGGTCCTCCATTACACCAGCGGGGGATACCGCGTGTTCTTCTCCTGATTTTTTTTAAGCTAGACCTGGCTATTGCCTGACCCCGAATCTTCCAGTGTGTATCACTATTTACCTGATCAACTAGGTCAGTGTCTTGCTTCTCAATAGAGCTACCTTTTCTAATTTGCTTTTCCAGGAGATGAGCACCTGTTCCTGCTCTTTATCTTGGTTCCTCATTCTCAGTCTTCCTGCTTCATTCTTTATCATATGACATTTCGTACATACTTCCGGATACATGTTATTGACACTGATCTTTTTCTTAACCATTTGGTCATTCCTGACTGCCTATACACAGCTAGCTCATCTGATGAAGGTCAGCATATCGACCGAAACGTTTCAATTGAACTGTTTGCTGTGAAAAATATGTCATCTACTTTCCATATAGGAGTGCCAGGTGTAATCATTCCTATCCAGGTTTCTGTCCAATTCCTGGTATATATATCCTTCTTCTGGTATATATGTCCTCATCCTGGGCCCCTCCTAGCATACCTGAGTGCTGCAAAAAGAAAAAAAAACAAAAAACATGTTACTCAGCCTCCCTGGCTCCCACATCGCATGGCATAGTCTCTGAATGGTGATGCATTTCAGCTGGTTGCTGAAGCAAGGCAGTGACTGGGGTCGGGGGGCCCTCAGCACCCCCGGGGATCATCTTCAGCTCACTGTGCGCTTACCTATCCCGGCTGGCTGCAACCTGTATTTTCGCTACCTCCGTGACTTTGCAGCCTGTGATGAGGTCGCAGCACGGGCTGACACTGGAAGCAAAGCGCTCCTGTGCAAGAGTTGACCATGGGCCCCTTCCTCCTAACTCCTGCCACACCTCCCCCTGCCTCTTGGGGTCTTCTATTTTACCAATTTAAGTTTTAGGGTAAGGACACATGGTAAGTAAAATGGAGCAAGTGGAACGCAATAAAAAAACTTGCATTTCACCCGGAGCCGTGTTACTCCATGGGGCTGCTCCCATGTGCGATTTTTTTTTTTGTCAGCCCTAATTGGACCGAAAAAATAATCACAGCATGCTACGGGTGGAATCCAATTTGTTTTCACTCGCACCAATACAAGTCTATGGGTGCGAGAGAAACATCGCACTGCACTCGCATGACACTAGAGTGCAGTGCAAGAAGCGCTTCAGCTGACAATGGAGGAGATAGGGAGATTAGTCCCTCCTTCTTCTTTGCAGCACCCACCTTCTCCTCCACAGCTGTGCTCTGATCGCAGGATCGCATCACAGTGGAGTGACACTCGGCTTACACTCTCAGTAGAGACGGAGCTGAGTGTCATGCGATGCACTCTCAGTAATTCTCGTGTGGCCCCAGCCTCATTGGGCTCATCATCTTGTGCTGGGAAAAAAAAATAAAAATAGTTACCGTATATGCCGGCGTATAAGACGACTGGGCGTATAAGACGACCCCCAACTTCTGCCCTAAAAATATAGAATTTGGGATATACTGACTGTATAAGACTACCCCGCTCCCAAATGAAAAAAAGTCTGCTTTGATTGCAACATGTTAATTTTAATTCCGCGAGAGCTGTACAATATGTTTTTAAAGGGCCATTGACAGATCAATTGCTCCAATGTTCACTTAGTACAGCAAGGAATGCTCCTCCCTGCTGTATAAAGCCACAACTGGACTGAAACAATGGTACTACACTCTGCTACAAACAGACACACACAACTCTGCTACAAACAGACAAACACACACAACTCTGCTACAAACAGACAAACACACACAACTCTGCTACAAACAGACAAACACACACAACTCTGCTACAAACAGACAAACACACACAACTCTGCTACAAACAGACAAACACATACAACTCTGCTACAAACAGACAAACACACACAACTATGCTACAAACAGACAAACACACACAACTCTGCTACAAACAGACAAACACACACAACTCTGCTACAAACTGACAAACACATACAACTCTGCTACATACAGACAAACACATACAACTCTGCTACATGCAGACAAACACACACAACTCTGCTACATGCAGACAAACACACACAACTCTGCTACAAACAGACAAACACACACAACTCTGCTACAAACAGACAAACACACACAACTCTGCTACATACAGACAAACACACACAACTCTGCTACAAACAGACAAACACATACAACTCTGCTACAAACAGACAAACACACACAACTCTGCTACAAACAGACAAACACACACAACTCTGCTACATACAGACAAACACACACAACTCTGCTACATACAGACAAACACACACAACTCTGCTACATACAGACAAACACATATAACTCTGCTACAAACAGACAAACACACACAACTCTGCTACAAACAGACAAACACACACAACTCTGCTACAAACAGACAAACACACACAACTCTGCTACAAACAGACAAACACACACAACTCTGCTACAAACAGACAAACACACACAACTCTGCTACATACAGACAAACACATACAACTCTGCTACAAACAGACAAACACACACAACTCTGCTACAAACAGACAAACACACACAACTCTGCTACATACAGACAAACACACAACTCTGCTACAAACAGACAAACACATACAACTCTGCTACAAACAGACAAACACACACAACTCTGCTACAAACAGACAAACACACACAACTCTGCTACATACAGACAAACACACACAACTCTGCTACATACAGACAAACACATATAACTCTGCTACAAACAGACAAACACACACAACTCTGCTACAAACAGACAAACACACACAACTCTGCTACATACAGACAAACACATACAACTCTGCTACATACAGACAAACACATACAACTCTGCTACATACAGACAAATACACACAACTCTGCTACATACAGACAAACACATACAACACTGCTACATACAGACAAACACATACAACTCTGCTACATACAGACAAACACATACAACTCTGCTACATACAGACAAATACACACAACTCTGCTGCTCTGTGGGGCCTGCACCCGCGGCTCGGCGGGTACAGCACCCACGGCATCGGCGGGGGGGGGGATTGGCAGGGCATACATCTGGGGGGTTAGAAGCAGCTCACCGGGGCCCATAATGGGGAGGCGGGGAGGGCATTTACCCGATTAGGTCACGGTGGAGAGGGGGCCCACACAGCGCCGGACAGAAGCTCGCCTCCTTCATCTGTGGGACTGAGAAGGCGGTAGCTCCGCCCACAGATGAAATTCAAAACAGGATGTCTGCGCGCCTTAAAGTGACGGCGCCGCAGATTGCTGCCGAGGACTGCGGTCCCCGGAACTCGGCCGGGGGCAGCAGAACTATAAAGGCGAGTGGGCCCCGGCCAAGGGACAGGAGAACTGACGAGGCCGAGTGGGCCCCCCCGGCTCTCCAGGGCCCCGGCATTTGCCCATAGACAGGTAGGAGCCCTGTCTGCGAGCCAGATACGGCCATCAAAAGAGCCATATCTGGCTCACGAGCCATAGGTTCCCGACCCCTGCTGTATGATATATACCGTATTTTTCGCTTTATAAGACGCACCCCCAAATTTGGTGAAGGAAAAGAGAATTTTTTTTTTTTAATGTTAAATGGGGTCCATCTTATAATGCCAGTGTCCCTCTAACAAATCATATAGGGTATATGTCCCTCATAGCCCCCCATCCTAAAATTAGCCCCCTTAATCTGGATATGGCCCCCTTATATTGAATATAGCCCCCTTGTGATGGCACACGTTCCCCTGTGCTGCCTATGGTCCCCTATGGATTGCACACGTTCCCGTGTTAGATAACGCCCCCATGCTGCTGCCCATGGCCCCTATAGATCGCACAAGTCCCCCTGTGTTAGATATCGCCCCCATAGTGCTGCCCATGGTCCCTATAGATCGCACAAGTCCCCCTGTGTTAGATATCGCCCCCATAGTGCTGCCCATGGCTCCTATATAGATCGCACAAGTCCCCCTGTGTTATATATCGCCCCCATAGTGCTGCCCATGGTCCCTATAGATCGCACAAGTCCCCCTGTGTTAGATATCGCCCCCATAGTGCTGCCCATGGCCCCTATATAGATCGCACAAGTCCCCCTGTGTTAGATATCTCCCCCATAGTGCTGCCCATGGCCCCTATAGATCGCACAAGTCTCCCTGTGTTAGATATCGCCCCCATAGTGCTGCCCATGGCCCCTATAGATCGCACAACTCCCCCTGTGCTAGATATCGCCCCCCATAGTGCTGCCCATGGCCCCTATATAGATCGCACAAGTCTCCCTGTGTTAGATATCTCCCCCATAGTGCTGCCCATGGCCCCTATAGATCGCACAACTCCCCCTGTGCTAGATATCGCCCCCCATAGTGCTGCCCATGGCCCCTATATAGATCGCACAAGTCCCCCTGTGTTAGATATCTCCCCCATAGTGCTGCCCATGGCCCCTATAGATCGCACAAGTCTCCCTGTGTTAGATAACGCCCCCATGCTGCTGCCCATGGCCCCTATAGATCGCACAAGTCCCCCTGTGTTAGATATCGCCCCCATAGTGCTGCCCATGGCCCCTATATAGATCGCACAAGTCCCCCTGTGTCAGATATCGCCCCCATAGTGCTGCCCATGGCCCCTATAGATCGCACAAGTCCCCCTGTGTCAGATATGGCCCCTAGGCTGCTGCCCATAGTAAAATAAAACCCTCTTTCCTTACCTCCTCCAGTGCTGAGCTCCCTCCTGTCTCCCTCCGTGCTTCTGTTCCTTACTTCCTGGTTGTCAGTGCGGTCATGTGATCGGCACAGCAGCCTGAGATCTCTGCCTGATCACAGTGGAAGCAGGGACACGGGGAGAAACGCTGCAGGGGTAAGTAAAGCTTTTTTATTTTAGAATGAGCAGCAGCCTGGGGGCCAAATCTAACACAGGGGGGTGCATGTGCCATCACAGGGGGGCGCAGGGACACATAATATGCACCGCTGCCCCAGCCCCTCACTGCGTGCGATTTCAGCACCATTGGAGATGGACAGCGGCTGTGCATATTATATGAGCGGGTGCAGGAGATCAAAGGCTGCAGCCCGCAGCGTTCCCCTGTGCTCCAGAGCTGCTGCCCCCACCTCCCCTGGACGCTGCAGTGTACATATATATATATATATATATATATACCCCCCCCCCCGCCGCCGTATATCCGGCGTATAAGACGACCCCCCACTGTAGCCATTATTTTAAGGGGGTAAAAAGTCGTCATACGAGTTGTAAGTCGTGGTCCAATGATGTCTCTGCTGCTGCTTCATCTATGTTTACAGGCTGCATTGATAATGTCACACATGACCACTTTAGCCAATCACAGGGCTCCGCAACTGACGCCATCTACCTTGGCATGACGGCTGGGCTCAGTGATTGACTCCAGCAGTCACATGTTGTAGTCATGACAGCACGGCTGCAAAATAGACCAGGGCAGTAGCAAAGATTAACTGCTGCTCGTGAGGCGGATAAATGACCCTGAATTTATTGTTTTTCCCTAGCACAAGACTAAGAGCTTAAAAAAAATTACAACAGAAAATATGTATATGTGCCGCCCCTGCAGCGGTCGAACCGCTCGGATCCGGGGTCACCGCTGTGGCTCGAGGGTCTCTGGACCCGGAGGCTCGCGGCCACTCAAATGTAAAAAGAGGGCTATTTACAGGGGATAAGAGTTTATGACGCCACCCGTGGTGGGTGGTAAGGGGAGTACCGCCGCTGCTGATGGGAGTACCCGGGGGAGATGGAGTTGGGCAGCCAGATGACATTCCCTCCACAGGTAGGGGAGACCCCAGGACTCTGGATGATGGTGTTCAGGGGTGCGCAGGGCCAGTTGGAAGCAGGGGAGGACCATGTACTCCCTCAGACAGTGTTGCGACCGCAAAGCAGACTCTGACAACAAGCTAAACCAAGTCTCTGGGTGCCGCTACCCTCTTGGGGGAGATCATCCGGGTATCCGTCCCCTGTACTACTGCCGGGTGGTCCGGAGTCTGCCCCCTTGCACAAAGTGAAAGTGTCCTGGTGGCCCGTAGGCATAAAGCTGTCCGGGCCCCGCTCCCTCCTAATTGGTAGCGGAGCTGTGCTCCCAAGGGCTCACACGTGGGATTTCTGTGGGCTGCTTGGGTTGCAAAGCCCTATACCCTCGTTGCACTAGTGCCCCCGATCTCTGAGCTTCTTGGGGACAGTCCATAAAGTCACTATCCTCCACAGGTTAATTGCCGGGTTGCCTGAAGCTACGCCTCGACCTAGGGACCTGTACCCTGCCGTGCTTTTGGTCCCGGACTGGTTATTAGTCTCACATGCCTCCTGTCCTCCAAGACCAGGTCTAGGCACCCAGCCTCAATACCCTGCGACCGGGTCTCCGACTCCTCCGGGCCCAGACCACCATCTGTGACCCATCCTCTAACACCCAGGGAGCCACACACTCCCCCAGCTCCTCAATTCTCGAGGGCTACTCCCGACTGACTACTTCCCTCCCACCAGTCTGCCTGACCCCTAAGTGGGCGGCCCTATTCCAGCTCAGCAGCCCACTAGTGTGCCTGACAGGGTGTGGTGTGAGGTGTGGTTGGGATTTGGATGCTGATGGAGGCAGTACCACAGGTCGGGAACCCAGAACTATGGGGGGTTGAATTCTGCACTAAGAATAAAGAGCGTGCAGTACCCTGTGACACCCTGAATAGTCCAGGGGCGTCACATATACACACAGGCAATATACTATATACACACAGTCACATACACACATCATATAGACATTCACATACAGTACATGACTCGCCCACCCCAGGGCTATGGGACACTCGGTGCCGGGCCGGACTAGTCCGGTGGTAGTCAGTGGTGGCTGGGCCCGGCTCCGTGGCCCTGGTGGGTGTCAGTAGAATATGTGGCTGATGACTTTAAGTTTGTGTTCGTGACGCCACCTGTGGTATGCGGCTATTAAGCCGCCGCTGCTGTGTAAGGCCTCCGGGGTGATGAAGTGGCAGCAATGGTGGTACTGCTCCCCACAGGTGGAGCGGTGCCCCGGGACACAGTTGGTGCTTGTGGAAGTCTATGGTGCTGTGTGACTAGCACGGTGCAGGGCCGACAAGCAATGAAAGAAACAGGCACAAACAGTAGTCTCTTTACCTTCTCCTCTTTTACTCGGCAGAAGTTTAGTCCAGGGAGACCGTCACAGATGGTAAAGATGGTCCAGCCGGCCTGGAAGTGCCTGGGGTGATCTTTGGCCAGTTGAGTATGAGGCCTACTCCTTAATCTTTCTTTGCTGTTTAGGACACTGCACTTTGGGTTAGCAATTCTCTTGCTGCTGGGACTGGTGGTTCGTCCCTTTTTCTGTGGGGTAGACTGCGCAGGCCCTCTCTGGTGCTTCTCTGCTGGAGTCCACACCAGGCCCTTGGGATGCAGCTGTACCCTCAGTTTGCTTCTGGGCCAGGGGGCTTGCAGCTCTCCTGCCCTCCGGATTCAGCTACCAGGGATGGATTTTATGCCCTGGCAACCACAGACTCCGATGTCCGAGTCTCCTCTGTGCCTCTCTGCACCTCTTGCTTCACTGGGCCAAGCTATTCCAGCTCTAGGCCCCAATTCCACAAGGCAGTACTACTCTCCGTCTGTCCTCTTTCACTCCTGTCTCCAGACTAACTACTACTTTCTCCCTTCAGCCAGACTTAAGGAATGCTCCCTGAAGTTCCAGGTTCAGAGCTCCCCCTGCTGGCCGGAGGGAGAACTGCGTTGGTTGTTAAACTTACTGGCCAATAGATCTCCCAATTACCTCCAGGCTCAGCATTAACCCTTTGGAAGGGCAATGCTGTTGTGGCGACCAGGTCCTGGGGCGCCACACTCCCCCTTAGTTAAATTCAGTACTCCCGGACTGTAGAAACAAACATGACATGTTAGAACATTTCATCCCATTATGGGAGGCGCATTACTTGAACGTTACAAACTTAAACATTACTATAAGAGTCCAGTGTGGCTCCCTGCCGGGTGTCCATTACACTGCTCCATGGGGGACCCGCCGCGATCAAACCCCCAACGTAGGCTCTGGGCGTGCGTCAGAGCATTGATGACCCCACTCTATGCACGCCGGACGGGTTTTTCTTCAGGGGTTTTGAGCACACTGGTGCTAACTATGAACAATTTAGGTGTTGGCCACCCATAGTCCAGTGACCCAATTGTCCATTTTCGCAATCAAAGAAAAAGAAAAACATTTTGTACACAACATTACAGACATTTCGCATAACTATTTACATTCCAATAAGTACTCTTTCTTTTTCCCTTATACAGTTGACTCTCTATACCTTGGAGGGGGTTGTCCCCGAGTGCTGCGTTGAGACCTGCGTAGCTCTGGTGTTTGTCCCTGACTACTTGGTGTGTCTTCTACCTCAGCACTACAGGTAGGCCTAACCCCGATAGGTAAGCGTGATGATTGCCTATGTGGTTTAAGAGTCGCCAAGGGTATGACAGGTTCACCACTGACAGGGGGTTGATCCTCCTGTTCCACTGCTGGCGTGTCATCTCGTGTTGGAGCGGACGGTTCTTTAGGTGGATCCGGAACCTCTTCTGTTTCTGGCTCGACCAACTGCGGAAACGTCAAAACTGGTACCACTATGGCATTGTTTATTCGGGTCCAAGTTTTGGGGAATTTTCCAAGGATTGTTTGGATCATCTCCCCCTCTTTCTCTTGACTTTGGGGACTTCCTTGTACTTCTTCCATTTCTCTTTGGATTCTGCACCGTTCAGGGCACGCATTCAGGCGGTCTCGAGAGACTGCTTGATAGGTCTTGCCTTCATCCTTGCTTATGAGGCATACCTTACTGTTGTCAAAGTTGGAGGGGATAATGGTGTAGGGTTCGTTTTCCCACTGATCATCCAATTTATGCATCCTCCGCTTCTTCTTGAGGACTTGTTCTCCAGGTGCTAAGGGAGTTGCTGGGGCTGTTCGATTGTAATGCTGCTCTTGTCTCGTTCTGGCTTGAGACAGGGCCCTCTCTACGCATTCCTGGACCTTACGGTACCGCTGCTGCCGCTCTGTATCCCAATCTTCCATTTCCTGAACCGCCTCAGGTGACACAGTCCCCATCTCAAAGTCTACAGGTAACTTGCCAGGTCTGGCTCGCATCAGGTAAGCAGGGCTGCAGTTGGTCGAATTTACCGGGATATGGTTGTACAAGTCTACCAGATCTGGTAACTTTTCTGGCCATTGGTTTCTTTCTTCCAAAGGTAGAGTCTTGAGCATGTCAATAACCACATGGTTCATCTTCTCGCACAATCCATTGGTTTGGGGGTGGTACGGTGTGGTTCTGATTTTCTTACAACCGTACAGGTTACAGAACTCTTGGAACACTTCTGCCTCGAATGCAGGACCCTGATCAGTCAGTACCCTTTCAGGGTAACCATGAGGTCGACAAAAGTAGGCCTGAAATGCTCTCGCTGCTGTTCTGGCTGTCTGGTCCTTCACGGGCACTACTACCAGGAAACGGGAGTAATGGTCCACAATGGTGAGGGCGTACACATAGCCTGACCGGCTTGGTGTTAACTTCACGTGGTCCAGGGCCACCAACTCCAGGGGCTGCTTCGTGACAATTGGCTGTAGGGGAGACCTTTGGCTGGCATCATCTTTCCGCCTCAGGTTACATGGACCACAGTCTCGGCACCACTTCTCGATCATCTTTCTCATGTGCACCCAGTAGAACCGTTCGCGGAGTAGGGTCTCCAACTTCTTCCACCCGAAGTGTCCTGCGTTATCCTGATAAGCTGCTAGGACCATTGGAGCATCCCTCTGTGGGACCACTATCTGCCAGACGAGTTCATTCGTTCGCCAGTTGACATATCTCTTGCAGAGCTTGCCTTGGTATGTGAACAGTCGTCCCCTCTCCTTCCACAGCTGGGCTTCTTCTGGAGCATCTGGGCCAAGATGGGTCTCAGCTTGTGCTAGCTTTTCTTTGACCAATCGCACGGCCGGGTCACCGTTCTGTGTCTCTTCCCAATTATGGTGGAGTAATGGGTTGACCGAGACCTCGTGCTGGCTCGAGCGCTTCACTCCTACAGCATGCTCACACTGGGAAACACCTTGGTGATGGAAAGCCGGTAACTCTATCTCTTCGAGTTCATCCAGGTCTTCTCCAGACTCGGGTAAGTGAGGCATTCTGGACAGCGCATCAGCATTGTTATTCTTCTTGCCAGCCCGATACTTGATGGTAAAGTCAAAGTTAGACAGCCGGGCCATCCATCGCTGTTCCAACGCACCTAACTTGGCTGTTGCCAGGTGTGTCAACGGATTGTTGTCCGTGAAGATGGTGAACTTGGCCGATGCCAGATAGTGCTTGAAGCGTTCAGTCACTGCCCAAACAATAGCGAGGAACTCCAGCTTGAAGGAACTGTAGTTTTCTGGATTCCTTTCTGTGGGCCGAAGCTTCCTACTGGCGTACGCTATCACCCTCTCTCTGCCTCCCTGCACCTGGGACAGAACTGCTCCCAGGCCCACGTTGCTGGCGTCTGTATACAGTACAAACGGCTGGCTGTAGTCAGGGTAGGCCAGAATTTCTTCTCCCGTGAGAGCCCCTTTCAGCCGGACAAAGGATGCTTCTAGTTGGCTGCTCCATTCAAATGGAGGGCTCTGCTTCTTAGCCTGCTTTGGCTGGCCCACCAGGAGATCTTGAAGGGGCGCTGCTATCTTTGTGAAACCATCAATGAACCTTCGGTAGTAGCCCACCAGCCCAAGGAACTGCCGCACCTCTTTTACCGTCGTGGGTCTTGGCCAGTCCTTGATTACGGTGACTTTCTCCGGATCAGGTGCCACACCTTCTGCGCTGACCACATGACCCAGGTACTGTACCTTTGGCTTCAAGAGGTGGCATTTGGACGGCTTGATCTTCAGGCCATATTTCGACAAAGACTCAAACACTTCTGCTAAGTGCTTCAGGTGGTCTTCATAAGTCTTGGAGTAGACTATGACGTCATCCAGGTACAACAGCACGGTTTCAAAGTTGTGGTGGCCCAAGCAGCACTCCATCAACCTTTGGAATGTCCCTGGGGCGTTGCAGAGCCCGAATGGCATACAGTTGAACTCGCAGAGGCCCATTGGCGTCGTGAATGCAGTCTTCTCCTTGTCCGCCTCTGCCACGGGAACCTGCCAATACCCACTGGTGAGATCCAAGGTGGAGAAATAGTTAGCTGATTTTAAGGCTGTTAGTGACTCCTCTATTCTGGGTAGTGGATAAGCATCTTTATGTGTAATGCGGTTAATTTGCCTGTAATCTACACACATTCTCATTGTACCATCTTTTTTCTTTACGAGCACTAGTGGAGCTGCCCAGGGGCTACAACTATCTCTGATAACCCCAGCCTCCTTCATTTCCCGCAACATTTCTTTGGCACGCTGATACTGTGCGGGGGGTACAGGGCGGTATCTCTCTTTAATGGGATGATGATCACCCGTGGGGATTTGATGTTTAACCCCTTTCACCTGCCCAAAATCTAGGGGGTGTTTGCTGAAGACCCGCTCGTACTCCTGTACCACCCGGTAAACCCCATGCTTTTGGTGTGAGGGGGTGGAGTCGGTGCCCACATGTAATTTTTGGCACCAGTCTTCCAGCTGCCCCTTGGAGCCATTGTCTTCCGCCTGGTCGGACGGGATCAAGGGTTCCACTGCTTTGATGGTATTGTTACTGACAGTGTACAGTTTTGCTACAGTGGCGTACCGGGGCAATTTGGCTTCCTCCTCCCCACAATTCAGGACACGGACGGGCACTCTTCCCTTGCGGACGTCTGCTACCCCTCTGGCTACCAGGACTCCAGGCCTACTGTCTGAATACACCGGTTCTACCAAGGCATGGTAATCCTGACCCCTGAGGCCTATTGCTGCCCGACACCATATCAACATTTCACTTCTTGGGGGTATTGCAATGGGGAGGGGGTCACTTACCCTCACACTGCCAATTTCTCCTCCGGCCAGCTCTACCTGCTGCCTCCTCATCAGGGCTCTGATCTCCCTCTGTAGGGCACGCTGCTGCCCGGAGCTGGCGGTTTCAGACGCCTGTTGCAACAAAATTATCACTTCGGCAATACAATTTTCCATCACATTTGTACCAATGGTTAGCAGTGGGTCAGATTCTTTGCGATCAATATCTACAATTATCATCCCCTGACATGGCAATTCTACCCACCCCACTTTAATGGTTACTTCTTTGTATCCAATTTGAGGTAAGGGCTGACCATTACTGGCCACAATTGTTAAATCATCATCTGGGCCATGGTCAATGTCTGAATCAGCCCAATATCTTTTGTACAGTTTGTAGGGGATGGTTGTTACCTGGGACCCCGTATCCAGGAGGGCATTCAAAGGGATCCCATCCAGCACAATGGGAAGGACCGGTCGTCCTCCCACATACTTGCTGCGGCTGGGGTTTGAGACGGGCTTCCTTACACTTGGGGGTTGGATCCTGGCCCCAGGCTCGGCCCATTTAAAGGACAGCGTCGTGCAATGTGGCCCGCCTGGCTGCAGCGGCGGCAGATCGGTTGTCCTGTTGAATCATACCGGTCTGTGTCTCTGCCTCGGGTCGGCGGAATCCTCCTCTGTCGCATCCATGGGACGTCATCTGGGCTGGAGGCCAACTCGATTCTTGCAGGCGATGGGGTCACTTGTAGAGACTGCACGGTCTTGGCAAGGGCAGCTACAGTCTTGGTCAGCTCCTGGACCTGCTGTCTGAGCTCTGCAGTGGGATCTTTATCCAGGGACTGCGCCTCAGCCCCTGCAGCAGCTCGTGTTGCAGGCACCACCCCGGGGTACGTGATAGCAAGAGGCCGGAGGGGTACCGGGTCATTCGGTGTAGATTCTCTCAGTACCCGGATGGCCTGGTCCTTAAACTTTGCAAAGTCCAGAGCAGGGTTCTGCAGGACCATGATACGCAGCTGGGTCCTGTGGGCATCTGACCGGAGCCCCTCTATGAACTGCTCAGTTAGGAGTTTGTGTTCTTCACGTACACTCTCTGGGTCCACCTGTTTAACTGCTTTCAGGGCCTCCTGTAAGTTTAAGGCATAGTCCCTTATGCTGTCTGTGGCCCGCTGCTTGCACCCAAAGAATCTCATCTTTATCTCTGCTGCGGTGCGGGTGTCAAAAGTACTCTTTAGCTTGGCCAATATCTGGGTTACTGTCCCTTTATCTGTATCAGGCCAGGACTTCACTTCACGCTGGGCCGCGCCGGCTAGCTGTCCCATTAATATGCCCACCTTCTGGCTCTCAGTCAGCGGATACACCCGGAACAAGCTGTGCAGGCTTTCTCTGAAGTCGCTCAAGGTATGGGACTCCCCGGAGTACTGCGGCAGCCATTCTGCTCCCAGGATGTACGGCATGGTGATCGGCATTACCGGCGCTACAGTGGGGGCTGGGGCGACGGCGACCGGGATTGCTTCGGCTGGTGCTGCGGCGTCTCGGGCTATGGCAGCCACCTGCCCTCCCTCTGAGTCGGACATCTTCCTCCCCCTTAGTGAACCTTACCAGGCTCCGTTCACTTTTCAAATTTCCTTCTGGGTCGCGCAGGGTTAACAGCGCTCTGCTCTGATGGCGCGCTCCCTTCGCGCTCTTTGTCAGGCACGCCCCCCTTCTTCCTGCGCTCGGCGAGGCTAATGGCGGCGGCAGTTTGCAGACAGTACACAGTCTTTTAAGCACAATTCCTGCAGGCGCACAGTACCCGGTGGGACCGGGCACGAAATCCTGTTCGTGACGCCAAAAGTTGACTCGCCCACCCCAGGGCTATGGGACACTCGGTGCCGGGCCGGGCTAGTCCGGTGGTAGTCAGTGGTGGCTGGGCCCGGCTCCGTGGCCCTGGTGGGTGTCAGTAGAATATGTGGCTGATGACTTTAAGTTTGTGTTCGTGACGCCACCTGTGGTATGCGGCTGTTAAGCCGCCGCTGCTGTGTAAGGCCTCCGGGGTGATGAAGTGGCAGCAATGGTGGTACTGCTCCCCACAGGTGGAACGGTGCCCCGGGACACAGTTGGTGCTTGTGGAAGTCTATGGTGTTGTGTGACTAGCACGGTGCAGGGCCGACAAGCAATGAAAGAAACAGGCACAAACAGTAGTCTCTTTACCTTCTTCTCTTTTACTCGGCAGAAGTTTAGTCCAGGGAGACCGTCACAGGTGGTAAAGATGGTCCGGCCGGCCTGGAAGTGCCTGGGGTGATCTTTGGCCAGTTGAGTATGAGGCCTACTCCTTAATCTTTCTTTGCTGTTTAGGACACTGCACTTTGGGTTAGCAATTCTCTTGCTGCTGGGACTGGTGGTTCGTCCCTTCTTCTGTGGGGTAGACTGCGCAGGCCCTCTCTGGTGCTTCTCTGCTGGAGTCCACACCAGGCCCTTGGGATGCAGCTGTACCCTCAGTTTGCTTCTGGGGCAGGGGGCTTGCAGCTCTCCTGCCCTCCGGATTCAGCTACCAGGGATGGATTTTATGCCCTGGCAACCACAGACTCCGATGTCCGAGTCTCTGCTGTGCCTCTCTGCACCTCTTGCTTCACTGGGCCAAGCTATTCCAGCTCTAGGCCCCAATTCCACAAGGCAGCACTACTCTCCGTCTGTCCTCTTTCACTCCTGTCTCCAGACTAACTACTACTTCCTCCCTTCGGCCAGACTTAAGGAATGCTCCCTGAAGTTCCAGGTTCAGAGCTCCCCCTGCTGGCCGGAGGGAGAACTGCGTTGGTTGTTAAACTTACTGGCCAATAGATCTCCCAATTACCTCCAGGCTCAGCATTAACCCTTTGGAAGGGCAATGCTGTTGTGGCGACCAGGTCCTGGGGCGCCACATACACACATATATGGTACTATATATACACAGACACATGCACAATTATATAAAGTACAACCAACATAAGTATGTAAAAACAAACAGACACATCCAATAAGTATATACTCACCTCTCTGTTTCTTCATAAGTTGTGATGACTAGAGCTGGGTGGACTCGCAGAAAATCGGGACCAGCGGGTAGCTGCTAATTTTGTTCCGGTCCGGAATCCGGTACCCATATAAGTCTATGGGAACCAGAATCCAGTGATTAAAAATGTTGGCGGAAGTGTTGGGGGTATGGCAGCGTGCGCAATGTACTCACTGAAGCTCCGTGTTATGGCGGGCCGCTGTTTGCAGTTCGTGCATTCACTTCCGGAGCTACGTGCATCTAGATCATGCACTAACAATAAAGGTAGATGCTAGAATGTACGGGCTCCTTCTTGGCATTTATGCTGCATTTTTTATGCCTTTTTCCCCATTATTTGATTTTTTTTGGTGTATTTATTTCATGTTTATTGCAATTTTAATGCCTTTTACCATTATTTGAAGCTTTGTTTGGTGTATTTATTGCATTTTTGTTGCATTTTTAATGCATTTTTGCCCATTATTTAAAGCTTTTCGGTGCATTTTTGCAGCATGTTAATGCCTTTTCCCAGTTTTTGATGCTTTTTTGGTGTATTTATTGCATTTTTGCGGCATTAATTATGCGTTTTTCCCATTATTTGGTCCTTTTTGGTGCATTTTTTTCACTTTGCTGCATTTTTTTTATACCTTTTCCCCATTGTTTGATGCTTTTTTTGTTTTTTTAAATGTATTTTTCAAGACTCCAAATAGAAGCCTATAGTCAAAAAAAAGCACCAAAACCGCACAGTTCAGCAGCGTCATTAAGTGCAAAGGGAATAGGAGTTTTCATGAAATCACATCGAATTAGTTTGCACAGTTAAACAAAGCAGATGTTTTGCTTTAAAAAATATGTAGCAGAAAAAGAACACTTTACGCTAAATGTGAACACGGACTAAATGTCCATGCAAAGTGATGTGATTTATTGAAATCTTCGACTTTGGTTCATCAAAAGACGCTGCTGTTCTGTGCACTTTTTTGCTTCGCCTGAAAAGAAAACTCATGCAAAAAAATGCAGTTGCGTTTTTCAGTACAGAATCAAAGCTTACAGTTTTATCGTAGAAAACAATAATGCCATATTTTACGCCATTTACCGATAAATGTAAATCATTGGATCACTGTATTGCAAGGGTTGTTACAATTACAGGGACACCAAATATGTCCATGTTATTTGCTGATTTTTGTGCTTTAAAAATTGCATTATTGTAATTGGTTTTCATTATTTTGTAGTAATTTTATAGGAAGAAAAAGATCTCTGATCTGTGGAATACAGGTCCATAGAAGTGCCCTGGTATATACAGGCGGATCTCTATGTACCAGTACATGGAGCCCGTATAGCAGGAACATACACGGCATTCTCAAACACAGAAGATTCTTCTGTTCACCACAGTGCAGACTATGAGTCTTATGTTTTGTTGCTGCCTGCAATGTTGTAAATTGGAGGTTGGATTTCTGGGGAGACCAAACTTCAAAAAAAGAGAATTATTGATTTAATTGATTATATATACAGAGCAGAGAGATAGGAGGAGAAGGTGGAACAACAGAGGAGCAATGAACACATGCAGTGAAGACGTGAGTGAAGCTTTCACTGTAGGGCACATTGCAGGCAGCATGAGGGAAAACCGGGACTGAGCCCTCACCTCCTGGGACAGCAAGATAGTGCCCCAAAATCATGACAGTCCTGCTGAATCTGGTTCAGTTGAAAGCTATGCAATTCTATCTAGTAGTGATGACTCGTGGAAGTTCAGGTTTGCCAGGTTTGGCAGGCCTTTAGTTACAAGTTTGGTTCAGGACCCAGAATTGACCCCGGAACCCAAAACCCCATATTAATTAATGGAGATCTGAACTTCTGTGTAGTAAAATGGCTGCAAAATGGTCTTAGTAAGGGCCACGGGGCTGCAAAATGGTTTGGCTCAGTCACCGTGGAGCCATGGCAGGTTCCTATCTACTAGGTACAGGTCATGGGAAGGGTTAATTCCCTTCTGACTTGTTCTGGAGGGCAGGCCACTATATCCTAGAGGTGCACCTCCGGAACATCACCAGTAATAGTTTCTGCTCGGCAACGTTCGTGTCTGGCTCTTTTGAGGGTGCCTTGATCGGTCCTGTTTCCCTCCTACCTTGTCCTGACCTGAGTTCTCTTTGAATCATTCATCCTTTCCTGTTCCCTGACTTTTGGATCCTGCACATAGTCTTCCCCATCCTGTCTGTCTTACCCCGGTTCCGACCTGTGACTCTTCCTCCCTGTATGTTACTGTGATCTCCAAACTCTGATCTGTATTTTAGCTTTTGACTTTGGCTCTGGTTCTCCCTCTTTGAAGTTTACATGACCTCTCGGCTTCTGACTTCTTAGCTTGCACTTGACCGCATTTTGCTCTCTCCTTTGCTATTGACGAGACCTCCAGTTGCAGACCCAGCTTGTTGACTACTCCTTCACCCTCTAGTGGACTTGTCTGCTAACTGCTCACTGAAGCTGCACCTCCAGCTAGCTTCAGTGCTCCCATAGTACACTGTAACAGGGAGTAAATAAATTTAAAAAAATGACCTGGGCTTCCTCCTATTTTTGATAACCATCACAGGTAAAACAGACAACTGGGGACTGCAACCCCCAGCTGTCAGCTTTACCTAGGGTGGTTATCAAAAACAGAGGGGATCCCACACGATTTTTTAAAATTATTTAAATAAATGATTTAAAAAAAAAAAAAAAAAAAAAGACGTGGGGTCCCCCCATTTTTGATAACCAGCAAAGTTAAAGCAGACAACTTGGGGCTGGTATTATCAGGCTGGGAAGGTCCATGGTTATTTAGTCTTTCACAGCCTAAAAATAGTTGCCCGCAGCCACCCAGAAGTGGCGCATCCTTTAGATGAGCCAATTCTGGTGCTTTGCCCAGATCTACCTGATTGCTCTGGTGCTGTGGCAACGGGGGTAATGCTTTTGGGGTTGTGGGGGAGTCTTTATTGAAATAAACTTTTCTTTTCCTTTGTCTGTGTACCTATCAGCCCTCCCAGCCTGTTAATACCAGCCCTCAGCTGTCTGCTTTACCTTGACTGATTAGCAAAAATAGAATGGCGCCACGGAGTCTTTTAAAAATGATTTATTTAAATAATTTAAGAATATGGTGTGGGGTCCCCTCTATTTTTGATAACCAGTCAAGGTAAAGCAGACAGCTCAGGGTTACAGCCCGCATTTGTCAGTTTTATGTACTCTGGTTATAAAAAATATGCGGGAGCTCATTTCATTTTTTATTTTAATAATAATCTTTATTGTTCATAGCAGGGTAAAGTCATCTTGGCATGCAATAAAGCTTGTTGATTTGTTGAAAGGTTGCAGCAGAACCAAGCTTATTAGCGTACGAAAAGTACCCGAACAATGAACTTGAACACATGTTTTTTTAAAAGTCCATATTTGAGTCCAAGCCTTGGACATCTGGTGTCAGGTACGAACCCCGAACTTTACAGATTGGGGTCGCTCATCTCTACTAGCTAGTACATGTCATGTTACAGGTCGTCTGTGTGAGCAGGACATGATTATGACAGTTTAAAAATTTACATGAAGGGAGCTCCCCCTAGTGGAGATTATAGGCAAATAGAATGTAATCATTTATGTCTCCGGAGATTTGTTAATCCTGAGCTATAAACTTGGTATATAAGAAATTAAAATGACGTGATGTTCATGAGTAGAGGAGCTCTTCAATTCATTATCTTCAGGGTACAAGGAGCTGCTCTGCATCTACAGGCCCTGATCTGTATCTCAAGAATATGATAGGTCTTGTGGGATATTACCTGTGTACAACTGTTCTGTGTAGTGTTCCCAAAATACTGAAGGTCTTCTTGTATGTTTGTGGGGTGTATATGGCAGATCGTTTTGGGTGTCCCCTGGCATACGGGAAGTCTTGAGGGGTGTTCCTGGTATACGTAGGGTCTAGTTTGGGTGTTCCTGGTATACGGCAGGAGGTCTTGTGGAGTGTTCCCGGTATATCGCAGGCCTTGTGAGGTGTTCCCGGTATACGGCAGCTCTTGTGAGGTGTTCGCAGTATACGACAGGTCTTGTTGAGTGTTCATGGTACACGGCCAGTTTTGCTGAGTGTTCCCGGTATATGGCAGGTCTTGTTGAGTGTTCGCGGTACACAGCAGGTCTTGTTGAGTGTTCCCGGTATATGGCAGGTCTTGTTGAGTGTTCCCGGTATACAGCTGGTCTTACTGAGTGTTCCTGGTATACAGCTGGTCTTGCTGAGTGTTCCCGGTATACAGCTGGTCTTGTTGAGTGTTTCCGGTATACGGCAGGTCTTGTTGGGTGTTACTAGTATATAGTAGGTCTTGTTGGGTGTTGCCGGTATACGGTGGGTCTTGTTGAGTGTTCCCGGTATATGGCAGGTCTTGTTGAGTGTTCCCGGTATAAAGCTGGTCTTGTTGAGTGTTCCCGGTATACAGCTGGTCTTGTTGAGTGTTCCCGGTATACAGCTGGTCTTGTTGAGTGTTCCCGGTATACGACAGGTCTTGTTGAGTGTTCATGGTATATGGCTAGTGTTTCTGAGTGTTCCCGGTATACGGCAGGTATTGTTGAGTGTTCTCGGTATACGGCAGGTCTTGTTGAGTGTTACTGGTATACAGTAGGTCTTTTTGAGTGTTGCCGGTATACAGCAGGTCTTGTTGAGTGTTCTCGGTATATGGCAGGTCTTGTTGGGTGTTACTGGTATACAGCAGGTCTTATTGAGTGTTCCCGGTATATGGCAGGTCTTGTTGAGTGTTCCCGGTATACAGCTGGTCTTGCTGAGTGTTTCCGGTATACAGCTGGTCTTGCTGAGTGTTCTCGGTATACGGCAGGTCTTGTTGGGTCTTACTGGTATACAGTAGGTCTTGTTTGGTGTTCCCGGTATACGGTGGGTCTTGTTGAGTGTTCCCGG
This sequence comes from Anomaloglossus baeobatrachus, assembly GCF_048569485.1. NCBI lineage: Eukaryota > Metazoa > Chordata > Amphibia > Anura > Aromobatidae > Anomaloglossus > Anomaloglossus baeobatrachus. The sequence goes on along the minus strand of NC_134358.1, from coordinate 22,947,932 downwards.
TATACAGCAGGTCTTGTTGAGTGTTCTCGGTATATGGCAGGTCTTGTTGGGTGTTACTGGTATACAGTAGGTCTTGTTTGGTGTTCCCGGTATACGGCGATCTTGTTGAGTGTTCCCGGTATATGGCAGGTCTTGTTGAGTGTTCCCGGTATATGGCAGGTCTTGTTGAGTGTTCCCGGTATACAGCTGGTCTTGCTGAGTGTTCCCGGTATACGGCAGGTCTTGTTGGGTGTTACTGGTATATAGTAGGTCTTGCTGGGTGTTACCGGTATACGGTGGGTCTTGTTGAGTGTTCCCGGTATACAGCAGGTCTTGTTGAGTGTTCTCGGTATATGGCAGGTCTTGTTGGGGTTACTGGTATACAGTAGGTCTTGTTTGGTGTTCCCGGTATACGGCGGTCTTGTTGAGTGTTCCCGGTATATGGCAGGTCTTGTTGAGTGTTCCCGGTATACAGCTGGTCTTGTTGAGTTTTCCCGGTATACGGCAGGTCTTGTTGGGTGTTACTGGTATATAGTAGGTCTTGTTGAGTGTTCCTGGTATACGATGAGTCTTGTTGAGTGTTCCTGGTATACTGCGCGTCTTTTGGGGCATGCAGAGCATCACAGCTATGATAGAAAGGGGTCAGGACCCGCAGAGCATCACAGCTATGATAGAAAGGAGTCAGGACACGTAGAGCATCTCAGCTATGATAGAAAGGAGTCAGGACACGCAGAGCATCACAGCTATGATAGAAAGGAGTCAGGACACGCAGAGCATTGCAGCTATGATAGGAGTCAGGACACGCAGAGCATTGCAGCTATGATAGAAAGGAGTCAGGACACGCAGAGCGTTGCAGCTATGATAGAAATGGGTCAGGACACGCAGAGCATCGCAGCTATGATAAAAAGGAGTCAGGACACGCAGAGCATCACAGCTATGATAGAAAGGAGTCAGGACATGCAGAGCATCACAGCTATGATAGAAAGGAGTCAGGACACGCAGAGCATTGCAGCTATGATAGAAAGGAGCCAGGACACGCAGAGCATCGCAGCTATGATAGAAAGGAGCCAGGACACGCAGAGCATCGCAGCTATGATAGAAAGGAGTCAGGACACGCAGAGCATTGCAGCTATGATAAAAAGGAGTCAGGACACGCAGAGCATCACAGCTATGATAGAAAGGAGTCAGGACACGCAGAGCATCGCAGCTATGATAGAAAGGAGTCAGGACACGCAGAGCATCGCAGCTATGATAGAAAGGAGTCAGGACATGCAGAGCATTGCAGCTATGATAGAAAGGAGTCAGGACACGCAGAGCATCGCAGCTATGATAGAAAGGAGTCAGGACACGCAGAGCATCGCAGCTATGATAGAAAGGAGTCAGGACACGCAGAGTATCACAGCTATGATAGAAAGGAGTCAGGACACGCAGAGCATCGCAGCTATGATAGAAAGGAGTCAGGACACGCAGAGCATCACAGCTATGATAGAAAGGAGTCAGGACATGCAGAGCATTGCAGCTATGATAGAAAGGAGTCAGGACACGCAGAGCATCGCAGTTATGATAGAAAGGAGTCAGGACACGCAGAGCATCGCAGCTATGATAGAAAGGAGTCAGGACACGCAGAGCATCGCAGCTATGATAGAAAGGAGTCAGGACACGCAGAGCATCGCAGCTATGATAGAAAGGAGTCATGACATGCAGAGCATTGCAGCTATGATAGAAAGGAGTCAGGACACGCAGAGCATCGCAGTTATGATAGAAAGGAGTCAGGACACGCAGAGCATCGCAGCTATGATAGAAAGGAATCAGGACACGCAGAGTATCACAGCTATGATAGAAAGGAGTCAGGACACGCAGAGCATCGCAGCTATGATAGAAAGGAGTCAGGACACGCAGAGCATCACAGCTATGATAGAAAGGAGTCAGGACATGCAGAGCATTGCAGCTATGATAGAAAGGAGCCAGGACCCGCAGAGCATCACAGCTATGATAGAAAGGAGTCAGGACATGCAGAGCATCGCAGCTATGATAGAAAGGAGTCAGGACACGCAGAGCATCACAGCTATGATAGAAAGGAGTCAGGACACGCAGAGCATCACAACTATGATAGAAAGGAGTCAGGACATGCAGAGCATTGCAGCTATGATAGAAAGGAGCCAGGACACGCAGAGCATCGCAGCTATGATAGAAAGGAGTCAGGACACGCAGAGCATCGCAGCTATGATAGAAAGGAGTCAGGACATGCAGAGCATTGCAGCTATGATAGGAGTCAGGACACGCAGAGCATCACAGCTATGATAAAAAGGAGCCAGGACACGCAGAGCATCGCAGCTATGATAAAAAGGAGTCAGGACACGCAGAGCATCGCAGCTATGATAAAAAGGAGTCAGGACACGCAGAGCATCACAGCTATGATAAAAAGGAGTCAGGACACGCAGAGCATCACAGCTATGATAGAAAGGAGTCAGGACACGCAGAGCATCGCAGCTATGATAGAAAGGAGTCAGGACACGCAGAGCATCGCAGCTATGATAAAAAGGAGTCAGGACACGCAGAGCATCACAGCTATGATAGAAAGGAGTCAGGACACGCAGAGCATCGCAGCTATGATAGAAAGGAGTCAGGACACGCAGAGCATCGCAGCTATGATAGAAAGGAGTCAGGACATGCAGAGCATTGCAGCTATGATAGAAAGGAGTCAGGACATGCAGAGCATTGCAGCTATGATAGAAAGGAGTCAGGACACGCAGAGCATCGCAGCTATGATAGAAAGGAGTCAGGACACGCAGAGTATCACAGCTATGATAGAAAGGAGTCAGGATACGCAGAGCATCGCAGCTATGATAGAAAGGAGTCAGGACACGCAGAGCATCACAGCTATGATAGAAAGGAGTCAGGACATGCAGAGCATTGCAGCTATGATAGAAAGGAGCCAGGACCCGCAGAGCATCACAGCTATGATAGAAAGGAGTCAGGACACGCAGAGCATCGCAGCTATGATAGAAAGGAGTCAGGATACGCAGAGCATCACAGCTATGATAGAAAGGAGTCAGGACACGCAGAGCATCGCAGCTATGATAGAAAGGAGTCAGGACACGCAGAGCATCGCAGCTATGATAGAAAGGAGTCAGGATACGCAGAGCATCACAGCTATGATAGAAAGGAGTCAGGACACGCAGAGCATCGCAGCTATGATAGAAAGGAGTCAGGACACGTAGAGCATTGCAGCTATGATAGAAAGGAGTCAGGACACGCAGAGCATCGCAGCTATGATAGAAAGGAGTCAGGACACACAGAGCATCGCAGTTATGATAGAAAGGAGTCAGGACACGCAGAGCATCACAGCTATGATAGAAAGGAGTCAGGACACGCAGAGCATCGCAGTTATGATAGAAAGGAGTCAGGACACGCAGAGCATCGCAGCTATGATAGAAAGGAGTCAGGACACGCAGAGCATCGCAGCTATGATAGAAAGGAGTCAGGACACGCAGAGCATCGCAGCTATGATAGAAAGGAGTCAGGACACGCAGAGCATCGCAGTTATGATAGAAAGGAGTCAGGACACGCAGAGCATCACAGCTATGATAGAAAGGAGTCAGGACACGCAGAGCATCGCAGTTATGATAGAAAGGAGTCAGGACACGCAGAGCATCGCAGCTATGATAGAAAGGAGTCAGGACACGCAGAGCATCGCAGTAATGATAGATGTGCCACCTACCATGCTGTTGCTTGACCTAATGAGTGAATTTTCCCTTTAATGCAATTTAACTGGTTCCATGGGTGTAACATAGACACCGCTCCATCACGTGCTGGCAGGTTTTTATAGACTTTGATGTGTTACTAATCCTCTTTATTTCCTTTGCTTTTTGTTGCACATTAATATCTTTAGTAAAGATTAAGAAAAGAAAAATGAACTCACTACTTGTATATAATGTGTATGGTTTGAGGGACAAGGGTCACGGCCGTAGAATAATGAATTCCAGGTATAGAAGAAAAAGAAATGATTCATAAATGTAAGGAGGAAACTGCAGAAAACCTGAATACAATGGCTGCAACGCTACAATGTCTCTTCATTCAAGAGGATTCCTGCAGCTTTCTATCCCCTCCACCCCCAGCACTTCCGGAGTTTTAACCATTTATTGATCCTGGAAGTCTAAACCTTTTCTTTTTTACTATGCAGTCGGTGCCACGATCCGTGGCAGCATTGGGCACCAAATCAGGTTTGTGTTACTTGTTTTGTCGTTTCAATTTATGCATTTTTTTTATTATTCATATCACAATCTTTATTAAAAATAAAATTAGTAATCTCGCAAATTTCACTGGGGCTCCTTAGATTCATATTTCCTATTCTTACAGGAAAACCTTTCAGCAGTCTTCTTATCATCAGAGGCAGAATCACTGATAATATCTGTAACACAGCTGATAACAGAGGATCTGACTCGCCCACCCCAGGGCTATGGGACACCCGGTGCCGGGCCGGTCTAGTCCGGTGGTAGTCAGTGGTGGCTGGGCCCGGCTCCGTGGCCCTGGTGGGTGTCAGTAGAATATGTGGCTTGATGAATAAAGTTTGTGTTCGTGACGCCACCTGTGGTCTGCGGCTATTAAGCCGCCGCTGCTGTGTGAGGCCTCCGGGGTGATGTTATGGCAGCAATGGTGGTACTGCTCCCCACAGGTGGAGCGGAGCCCCGGGGACACTGTTAGTGCTCGTGAAAGTCTATGGTGTTGTGTGGCTAACACGGTGCAGGGCCGACAGGCAATGAAAGAACCAGGCACAAACAACAGTCTCTTTACCTTTTCCTCTTTTACTTTAGGAACAGTCCAGTCCTGGGAGACCGTTACAGGTGGTGATGAGGATCCGGTCGGCCTGGAAGTAACTGAGATGTCGTTTTGGCCAGCTGAGTATGAGGCCTACTCCTGTGCTTTTCTTTGTTATGATAGGACCCTGCTCTCTGGATTTAGCAATGGCCCTCTTTGCTGCTGGGACCGGTGGTACGTCCCTTTCCCTTTGTAGCAGGCTGCGCAGGCCCTCTCTGGTGCTTCTCTGCTGTAGTCCACACCGGGCCCTGATGCTGCAGCTGTACCTTGGGGCTGTTTATGGGCCAGGTGCTTGCAGCTCTCCTGCCCTTCGGATTCGGCTACCAGGGAGTATTTTAAGCCCTGGTGGCCACAGACTCCGATGTCCGAGTCTCTTCGCTGCCTCTCTGCTACTCCTGCTTCCCTGGGCCAAGCTACTCTAGCTCTAGGCCCCAGATCCACAGGACAGCTCACTCTGCGTCTGCTCACTATCACCTCTCTCTACAGACTGACCACTACTTCCTCCCTCAGGTCAGGCTTGGGGAATGCTCCCTGGAATTCCAGGTTCAGAGCTCCCCCTGCTGGCCGGAGGGAGAACTGCGTTGGGTGTTAAAACTTGCTGGCCAATGGACCTCCCAATTACCTCCAGGCCGACCTGATCCTCATCACCACCTGTAACGGTCTCCCAGGACTGGACTGTTCCCAAAGTAAAAGAGGAAAAGGTAAAGAGACTGTTGTTTGTGCCTGGTTCTTTCATTGCCTGTCGGCCCTGCACCGTGTTAGCCACACAACACCATAGACTTTCACGAGCACTAACAGTGTCCCCGGGGCTCCGCTCCACCTGTGGGGAGCAGTACCACCATCGCTGCTATATCATCACCCCGGAGGCCTCACACAGCAGCGGCGGCTTAATAGCCGCAGACCACAGGTGGCGTCACGAACACAAACTTTATTCATCAAGCCACATATTCTACTGACACCCACCAGGGCCACGGAGCCGGGCCCAGCCACCACTTACTACCACCGGACTAGTCCGGCCCGGCACCGGGTGTCCCATAGCCCTGGGGTGGGCGAGTCAACTTTGGCGTCACGAACAGGATAAATCTGGCTCGGCCTCCACAACAGCCTCCAGGCTGGGGGGTCACCTGTCGGCTGATTACCCCTTTTCTAGAAGTTCTGCTGTGGGCTGTGGCCCGGGGAGTTTACAACATTCCCTGGGCCTCGGTTTTTACTGTTTGGAGATAATTTTGCACTCCTCCGGTTTCTAGGGACCGTCCCCTGTTGCAGCTTGATCCCTCCACCGATGTTCCTGTGGAACAGGCCACCGCAGCTCTACAGCTACCCGTGGCCCTGGAATCCCTTCTGTTCTCTGCTTGGTGTCACCTGGACCCTCTGAGTCCCAGGATCTTCACCAGGAAGCGTCTCTTTCTTTCCTTTCAGCTCCTGACTGACTTGGAGCTTTCTTTCCTTTCTCTTCTCCTCCTTGCCTGCCTCCGGCAGGCCTCCTCCTCCTTCCCCACTCTCTCTCGTTCTTGTGGCGCCCCTGAGGCTTCCGACGCCACAGGTCATTGCACCCCATCCAGCGGTGTGATGCCCCATTCTGGGAGAGGAAGAGAGTGAACTCCGGTCCCCTGGTAAATCCACACTACACCCATTGTTAGGTACATACTGGGACCAGGGAAAGTGGCAGTTACCCCCCCCCATGATGCATGCTGGGAGGGGCCGTAAGACCCATCCCTGCTCCTATAGGGTACAGCTTAGCAACTGGGGAGGTGGGAGGAGCCATCTGAGAGCAGACACAGAGAGGAAGGTCAAGTTTAGTCAGTCTACCTCAGGGAGGGAGAGTGTGAGGAGCCAGCATGTAGTTGGGGAAGAAGAAGGAGAGAAAGGAGGGAGGAGGAGGCCTGCTGGAGGCAGGCAAGGAGGAGGAAAGAAAGAAAGAAAGAAGGAAAGAAAGCTCCAAGTCAGACAGGAGCAGAGAAACAGAAGGAGACGCTTCCTGGTGAAGATCCTGGGACCCAGAGGTCCAGGTGACACCACGTAGAAGACAGAAGGAGTCGCAGGGCCACGGGCAGTCTGTATAGCTGTCGGGGCAGTTTAGAGCTACGGTGGCCTGTTCCACAAGAACATCGGTGGAGGGATCAAGCTGCGACAGGGGACGGTCCCTAGAGACTGTGTAAGACCTGTTAACATTTATATGTATATATATATATATATAGGTTAAAAGACTTTGGTGGACTTCCTTGTGTTATGCTGCCACCTGCTGCTCAAGTGACTAGATTGAGTCTGGAACAGGAGGAGGAGGAGTCTACATGTGGCTGTTTGTCTGAGAGGAGTATGCTGGAGTGGGCTGTAAGATAGAAGGCCTCAGTCTGCCCTGTTTTTCCGAGGTCCAAGTACCTCAGAGTGTTGCGTGGTGTCTCCCCCAAGACACAGATCCAAAGAGGCTGGATGTGGAGCAAGGAGCCAGGCAGCACGTGCAAATTACAAAATTACAGATCCAAAGAGGCTGGATGTGGAGCGAGGAGCCAGGCAGCACGTGCAAGTTACAGACCCGGGACAAAGACTGAACTTTAGAGGTGTCTGCCAGCGGAATACGGGCCCCAACGGTGACGAGGTACCCCACGCTGAAACCTGCAGTTAAGTGTGCACACTACTTTTAGTTAGGGACAGATAGGAAAAGACTGCACTGTGTTATATGAGTAAGATAACAAGGACTCTGCGTTTTTTTGTTTAATAAGGATTTCTGTGTTTTGCTTTTGGGAGTACAATCTGAGGCTTCCTATCCTTGACAAGTTATTCAAAGTAGTTGTATGTATATTGCATTATATCTACTGCTGTGCACATTCCCGCTTTTCTTCCCCCTCCTTTCCCGCACTATTCCTCCACCTGTGTTGTGCAATACACTATTAAATTTGCATTGATTAACCCCCGTGGTTCCGTGCAGTCCTTGCGTATCCCGTTACCTGCAGGTTATTACATTTGGCGTAGTCGGCAGGATACGCAGGCTGGTACGGAACCATGGACGGACAGGGGGGTGTCGCTGATGGAGGTGTTCTAATACAACCTGATGGGGGAATACCAGCAAGGCAGCTGTCCCTGGGGGCTATGCTGACCCATCTACCAAAATTTACTGGCAGCAATGTACCTCTCCATGACTGGGCGCAGAGAGTGAGGGGCATGTTGAGAGTAGCAGGAGTGACTGCAGAAAATCAAGGGGAGATATTGTTGATTGCCCTTGAAGGCCATGCTCAAGAGACTATTTTATTGCGCCCTGAGAGTGAACGAAAGACGTTAGAGCAGGTGGTGAAGATTCTTGAGAGCGTGTATGGCGGGAAACCAGAAGCAGGAGATTTACAGGCGCAACTGTTCTACAGGCTGCAGGGTGAAGAAGAAGGTCTGCCACAGTATGCAAATGCACTCCAGAGAATAATGAGACAAATGCTTACAGCAGAGCCAGAGCTAGCACAAACCCCCGGTTATGCTGACCGTACCCTGCGAGATCAATTCCTCCGCGGATTACATAACCCCAAGATCAAAGGTGCCCTCCGTGAACGGCTCAGGGTAGAAAAAAAACTAACTTTCCAGGAAATATTGGAAGAAGCAGTCTCCCGCACACAAACTGAAAATTGCGACACGCAGAACGCCTGGGGAGAAGTTTGTCTGCATAAGATAGTCCCGGGTGAGAAAAACCGAGAACCGAGCCAGCTTGAGGCTAAAGTGGATCAGTTACAAGAGACTGTTACTGCTCTACAAAAGTTGCTGAAGAATATGCAAGCCCCGGCGTCAGAAGTAAGAACGACAGCACCGCGACCAAATACCCGCACGCATACCTATCAAGAAGAGAGGGGACAGATCGAGCAGAGACGATCGAGACCCGCTGGAGAGTACCAGTGTTGGAACTGTGGAAATCGGAACCATTTATTCCGACACTGTCCGGAGAGGAAGACGTCGCAAGAAAGACCGCCGTTAAACTAGTGCCTCCCTCCATGGATGGGCACATGGTGGGGAGACCAACTGAGCTTAGAGAAAACCAACGCCCTGAAGATATAGCAGCCTGCACGCCGACGATCACGGCCGAATTTGAAGGGAAAGAAGTAAAATGCCTGATGGATACTGGGTCCCAAGTGACCACCATGCCAGAACAGTTCTTCTACCAACATTTTGGACAAACTGTATCCATTGACAAAGGGGCACATATCAAACTGAGGGCTGCAAACAATCTTCCCATTCCGGTTGTAGGGGTCGTGTGGATGAATATACGTGCCTGTGGCCAGAACTTAGGCAAAAAAGGGATTGTGTTAACGGAGGGCCGGTACGACAGAGAGGTGCCAGCTATCGTGGGCATGAACGTCCTGAAAGAATTAGACCAGTTGCTCTTCAACAAGGGGGGCTGTGATTACTGGAAGACGACAGTTGCTAACAGGCCTGCCCAAAAGGTCTTCCAACACCTTATCCGTGCCCGAGGACTATGGAAGAATGGTGGGAGCCGCTATCCGGTGGGGAGGGTTCGAGTCCCAAGACAGACAACAATTACTCTACCTCCAAATCGTGAGACAGTCCTCACCTTGCCAGTCGGGGCCCACCATACACTCGAGGGGATAGAGGTGTTGGTGGAGCCTTACCGTGGTGAAGAGAACGGAGACGAACCGTTGGTGGCTCGCACTTTAGCAACAGTAAGAAATGGAAGGGTCCCTTTCCGTTGCGTGAACACCGGTGAACAGGCCTACACCTTGACCTCGGGAGTTGTTCTGGCCCATGTCTACCTGGCGCCTGAAGAGGTGGCGGCTGCAGAATCGATTGAATTGCAGCCCATTGCAGGGGAAGCCTGGACTTGGGCTCTTTCTATGGAAAGAAAAGAGAAACCCACTGCTCAATGGAACAGTCGCGTCATCTTAGGGCAGATGGGAGTGGACCTGAGCCCCTTCGATTCGGAGCAAGCCCAAGCCATAGAGGACTTTATTTGGGAGAATCAAGCCACGTTCTCCCGTCACGCAGAAGATTTCGGCTGTACTGACAAGATTCAGCACGAAATACCCACAGGAGATGCCCCACCGATCAGGGAAAGGTACAGGCAAATACCCCCAAAGTACTACCAAGAGGTAAAAGAGCTTTTGGCGCAGATGCTGAAGAGCGGGGTGGTAAGAGAAAGTCAGAGTCCATGGGCTGCCCCAATCGTGCTGGTCAAGAAAAAGGATGGGTCTACCCGCTTCTGTGTTGACTACCGCAAGCTTAATGGATGCACGGTTCGTGATTCCTACCCTCTGCCCCGGATAGAGGAGTCCCTGTCGGCGTTGGGAAAGGCACGTTACTTCTCCTCCCTCGATCTGGCCAGCGGATATTGGCAGGTCCCTGTGGCAGAGAAAGACAAGGCCAAGACCGCATTTATTGTACCCATGGGACTCTTCGAGTTCAATCGCATGCCGTTTGGACTAAATAATGCCCCAGGAACTTTTCAGTGCCTCATGGAAAGTTGCCTTGGAGACATGAACTTCGAGGCCACATTGATTTACCTGGACGACATAGTAGTGTATTCTGCAACCTTTGAGAAACATCTAGAAAACCTGGGCCAAGTGTTTCAGCGGTTACGGGCCCATGGGCTTAAATTAAAACCAAAAAAATGTCGGATCTTTCAGGAAGAGATTGAATATCTCGGACACAAGGTGTCGGAAGCCGGCGTACAGCCCTCCGATGGGAAAGTGAGAGCAGTGCTACAATGGCCCACACCCAGCACAGTGCGGGAGGTTCGAGCTTTCCTGGGGCTAGCCGGTTATTACCGTCGCTTTATCAAAGATTTTGCGAAGGAGGCAGAACCTTTGCACGAATTGCTCCGAGGCACTGCGAAAGGACCAAAAGCACAGAAAATTTGCTGGGGACCAAGACAAGCAGAAGCCTTACACCGATTGAAAGAGGCCTTGGTTAGCGCCCCTGTGCTTGCCTATGCAGACTATAACCTCCCCTTTCGGTTGTATACAGACGCGAGCCTCTACGGCCTGGGTGCAGTACTGGCCCAGGTACAGAATGGTACTGAACGGGTGATTGCATATGGAAGTCGGACGTTGCGAGAAGCCGAGCGCAACCCTGAGAATTACAGTTCCTTTCGGTTGGAGTTACTGGCACTAGTATGGGCAATAACCGAAAGGTTCTCAGAATATCTCACGGGAGCTCAAATTGAAGTCTATACGGATAATAACCCCCTGGCTCACATCTCCACCGCCAAACTGGGAGCAATGGAACAGAGGTGGCTGGCACGACTCTCCAGATACAATTATCATGTGCAGTACCGCTCTAAGCATGAAAATCAGAATGCGGATGCCCTTTCTCGTGTTACCACCGAAGCCCCAGTGGGGGAGAGAGATGAACAGTTGGAGGAAGACGAAATTCCGGACTTTAGTAAATTCACCGCTCAAGTGGTAGAGGCTCGTATGCTGGAAATTACGTCGGGCACGACATCACGCCTGCTTGGCCAAACCAGAGAGGAATGGGTGAAAATCCAGTCATCTGACCCAGAACTGCTTCAAGTGAAAGAGTGGGTGATCCAGCAGCGCAAGCCTAGAAAGGAAATACGGGCCACGCTGTCGCACGTGGCCCTCCAGATTCTCAGCCAGTGGGATAAGCTGTCGGTGCAAGAAGGGATGCTGTATCGGAAGGTGCACCTAGCTACAGAGTTGGAAGTACGGTGGCAAGTAGTGATACCCCAGAAGATGGCAGTACCATTGGCCCGAGAGGCGCATGAGAAGGGAGCCCATTTCGGACCGGACAAGACTTACCAGTGGTTGCAAAGAATAGTATACTGTCCTCAGATGCTTCGGGCAGTAGAGAAGGCCTGTAAACTGTGCCGTTCCTGCGAGTTAAGTAAGGCTGCTCCACAGCAAGCACCAGTACAGACTATTGTAACCAAAGAGCCGTTGGAAGTACTCATGATCGATTATCTCAAGATTGGCCACTCCCACCGGGGCTATCAGTTCTGCCTTGTGATGACAGATCACTTCTCCAAATTTGCGGTGGTGACGCCCACCAGAGATCAGACGGCTGAATCAGCTGCTCGAGCCATCAGTGATGACTTTATCCGGGTGTACGGCTGCCCCAAAAGAATACATTCTGACCAAGGAGCTTGCTTTCAGGGCAGTGTCATGAGAGAGCTGCAAAGGATTTACGGAATGCAGAAGTCAAGGACTACGCCTTATCATCCACAGGGCAACGGAGCCTGCGAGAGATTTAACCGGACCCTCCTACAAATGCTGCGCACGTTGGAGGATGATCGTAAGAATCACTGGCCCGGCTATCTCGCAGAACTCGTGTGGGCGTACAATAATCGTGTCCACTCCACCACTGCGTACACCCCATACGTGCTACTGTTTGGAAGAGCCGGAAGAGGCATTGAAGAGCTGAACCTAGCTCCCCCCGAGATCAGTGAAGGTCAGAGCGTAGGTTCCTGGGTTGATTGTCACCGTCGACGGCTGGAGACTATCCATCGAATTGTCACCAAGCGGTTGCAAGAAAAGACACACCCGCAGCGGAAACCTGTGTGTGAAACCCCGTTCTTACCAGGAGACAGAGTACTAGTTGCAGAGAAACACCCGAGACACAAGTTGAGCGAGCGCTGGAAAACAGAGCCGTACATTGTGATCAGAAGAATCTCGCCCCATGGATCAGTATACAAAGTGAGAGGCGAGCAAAGAGGCGGCACCCTCATCCTGCATCGTAATATGCTGAGGCCCTGCTATTCAGAAGACAGGACCAGACAAAGTACCCCGGAGATGGTGCCTGTGCCTGTTCCTGTTACCTTCGAAGAGGGCTCTGATGATGAAGAATGGTGGCGGGCCCCGACCAACCCAACAGACTGGGAGAGATCCACACCCCCATCCGTTCAAGACACAGGTGCCACCCCTGCAGAGCAGGAGTCACTAATCTCCAGAGATGGGGACGAGAATACTGTACTCCCTGATACGGCGCCGACGTCTGGCGAGTTAGCTGTGGTGCCACGCCGGACTGAGCGGGCTAATGCTGGTATTCCCCCTGATCGGTACTTGGCAGATGAATTTGTGTGTTCTGTCACTGAATCCTGTTTTACGACATTGGCTCCCAAGCAACAGGTTGTGAAGCAGGGCAGGAGTTGCCACCGTGTGCCCCTTTGCAGAGTGCCTCAGGAGTGTATCGGCCGGGACGGCCGAGGTTAAAGAGGGGGGGAAATGTAAGACCTGTTAACATTTATATGTATATATATATATATATAGGTTAAAAGACTTTGGTGGACTTCCTTGTGTTATGCTGCCACCTGCTGCTCAAGTGACTAGATTGAGTCTGGAACAGGAGGAGGAGGAGTCTACATGTGGCTGTTTGTCTGAGAGGAGTATGCTGGAGTGGGCTGTAAGATAGAAGGCCTCAGTCTGCCCTGTTTTTCCGAGGTCCAAGTACCTCAGAGTGTTGCGTGGTGTCTCCCCCAAGACACAGATCCAAAGAGGCTGGATGTGGAGCAAGGAGCCAGGCAGCACGTGCAAATTACAAAATTACAGATCCAAAGAGGCTGGATGTGGAGCGAGGAGCCAGGCAGCACGTGCAAGTTACAGACCCGGGACAAAGACTGAACTTTAGAGGTGTCTGCCAGCGGAATACGGGCCCCAACGGTGACGAGGTACCCCACGCTGAAACCTGCAGTTAAGTGTGCACACTACTTTTAGTTAGGGACAGATAGGAAAAGACTCTGCACTGTGTTATACGAGTAAGATAACAAGGACTCTGCGTTTTTTTGTTTAATAAGGATTTCTGTGTTTTGCTTTTGGGAGTACAATCTGAGGCTTCCTATCCTTGACAAGTTATTCAAAGTGGTTGTATGTATATTGCATTATATCTACTGCTGTGCACATTCCCGCTTTTCTTCCCCCTCCTTTCCCGCACTATTCCTCCACCTGTGTTGTGCAATACACTATTAAATTTGCATTGATTAACCCCCGTGGTTCCGTGCAGTCCTTGCGTATCCCGTTACCTGCAGGTTATTACAACTGGAGGAGTGCAAAGATCATCTCCAAACAGTAAAAACCGAGGCCCAGGGAACGTTGTAAACTCCCCGGGCCACAGCCCACAGCAGTACCTCTAGAAAAGGGGTAATCAGCCGACAGGTGACCCCCCAGCCTGGAGGCTGTAGTGGAGGCCAAGCCAGGTTTATCCTATCAAAGGCAAGGCTAAGGAAGACAGCAGAAGAAAGAGACACTAAGAGAAGGGCACCGGCTTTCACTCTCTGAATCACCCAGAAACGGCGGAGGTCCCTGACAGTGGTCCCAGCAGTCCAAGGGTCCCTACAGCTGTGACAAGAAGTGTGAGTAAAGAACTTGAACTGCACCCTTGAAGTGGTCTCTGTTATTTCAGCTGCATAGACATTCACAAGCACCAACTGTGCCCCGGGCATTGCTCCACCTGTGGGGAGCAGTACCACCATTGCTGCCATAACATCATCCCGGAGGCCTCACACAGCAGCGGCGGCTTAATAGCCGCATACCACAGGTGGCGTCACGAACACAAACTTTATTCACCAAGCCACATATTCCACTGACACCCACCAGGGCAACGGAGCCGGGCCCAGCCACCACTGACTACCACCGGACTAGTCCGGCCCGGCACCGGGTGTCCCATAGCCCTGGGGTGGGCGAGTCAATTTTGGCGCTGTGAACAGGATTTCGTGCCCGGTCACACCGGGTACTGTGCGCCTGAAGAATCGTGAAATAGCCGTGTTTTACTGTGAGAAACTGCCGCCATTGAAGCCACTGAGCGCGGGAAGAAGGGGGGCGTGAAAGAAGAAAGGGCGCAAAGAGAAGCCCCGCCCCCTTGTCCAAGAAAAGAGCGCGAAGCAGTGCCCGCCATAGAAGGCGGAGGAAGAAGAAATGGCGACTAGACAAGCTGGCCGGCTGGCAGAAAGAGTCTAAATGCCAGACCAGCAGATAAAGAAGATGGCTCCTGTAAGCGGAGGCCAGGAAGAGCTCACCTGGATCAGGCCTGTGACCGCCGCTGAGCTGAAGGCTGAGGTCGGGAGGATGGCTGACAGGATGAAGGAGCGGGAAGTTACCAGCCTGCTGCTGAGCAACATCAAAAGTCTGCTACTAGAGGAAGCGACGAGCCTGCTGCTGGGAGATCGTGCAGAAGGAGACGCAGAGAGAATGGCGTCCACACGCAGCGATCCAGAGCTAGACTCCGCTGACTGGTGGGGCTGGGAGATGGACCAGTGGTGTGAAAGGCTGCAGGCGGAGGTGATGCAGCAGATCCGGCAAGCGACGCGCGGAGCAGCGACCGCCAGAACACCGGAGATGCTACTGAGGGGTGAGTCATTTAATGCCCCTACCGGCGCGAGTGCCCCAACCCCCGCTACCATGCCCGCGGTCCCTGGAGAGATGCCCGGCATGGCGACGCCGATCCGGGCCGCAGCCACGCCAGGTGCGGCCCGCCAAGATTTCGCCACCGGAGCGACGCCCATCCACACCGCAGCAGCGACGCCAAGCCCGGCCCGTCCAGCTCAGGCCCCAGCAGCGATACCCCGCTCGGACAAGCAAGATCCCGCCGCAGCGGCGACGTTAATCCACGCCGCAGATGCGGCCCGCCAAGCCCAGGCCGCAGCCACGCCAGGTGCGGCCCGTCAAGAATCGGTCACAGCAGCGACTCCAATACAGGCCGCCGCCATGCCAGGCGTGGCCCGCCAAGACCAGCAGACGCAGACTGTGCTGACCGCTGTCTACCTGCTGCCAGGTGGGGAGCCGGAGAAGAATCCCTACAAGTAAAGATGAAGAGATGCTGAACTGTATATAGCCCCTGTCTGCCCCTCATTCTTTTTGAAGAAGTCCCTTGTGTACTGCCCCTCATGCTTTTCGAAGATGTCACCCCCATGTTTATGTGTACCGGGCCACTAGACTGGAATGTGGTCCCTGGTGAATGTGATGTCTTATGTGTCCTGTGTAACCAGGCCACTGGACTTAGTGGCTGGTTGAGTATTTGCCCCATTGTTGTTTGAAAAGAAACGAACTGCCAGGCTACTGGACTTGTTGTAGCCGAAAATGTATATAGTTGCACCCGTTGTGCCCCCTACCAGAATTATGGGGGAGGTGCCCGAACCGTGCAATGAACTGGAAGTGCACACATAGTTTTCTTTATAAGAAGTTTGTAACGTTTGAATCATTGTGCCTCCCATAAAGGGAAGAAATGTTTTATTGTTTTATGTTATGCATAACAAAAATGTTTTTGCAGTTCTTCCACATGTTTTTGTTGTTTTTCAGCCCGAGGACGTGCTGGGATTTGCTGTGGGGGAGTGTGGCGCCCCTGAGGCTTCCGTCGCCACAGGTCATTGCACCCCATCCAGTGGTGTGAGGCCCCATTCTGGGAGAGGAAGAGAGTGAACTCCGGTCCCCTGGTAAATCCACACTACACCCATTGTTAGGTACATACTGGGACCAGGGAAAGTGGCAGTTACCCCCCCCCCCATGCTGCATGCTGGGAGGGGCCGTAAGACCCATCCCTGCTCCTATAGGGTACAGCTTAGCAACTGGGGAGGTGGGAGGAGCCATCTGAGAGCAGACACAGAGAGGAAGGTCAAGTTTAGTCAGTCTACCTCAGGGAGGGAGAGTGTGAGGAGCCAGCATGTAGTTGGGGAAGAAGAAGGAGAGAAAGGAGGGAGGAGGAGGCCTGCTGGAGGCAGGCAAGGAGGAGGAAAGAAAGAAAGAAAGAAAGAAGGAAAGAAAGCTCCAAGTCAGACAGGAGCAGAGAAACAGAAGGAGACGCTTCTTGGTGAAGATCCTGGGACCCAGAGGTCCAGGTGACACCACGTAGAAGACAGAAGGAGTCGCAGGGCCACGGGTAGTCTGTATAGCTGTCGGGGCAGTTTAGAGCTACGGTGGCCTGTTCCACAAGAACATCGGTGGAGGGATCAAGCTGCGACAGGGGACGGTCCCTAGAGACTGGAGGAGTGCAAAGATCATCTCCAAACAGTAAAAACCGAGGCCCAGGGAACGTTGTAAACTCCCCGGGCCACAGCCTACAGCAGTACCTCTAGAAAAGGGGTAATCAGCCGACAGGTGACCCCCCAGCCTGGAGGCTGTAGTGGAGGCCAAGCCAGGTTTATCCTATTAAAGGCAAGGCTAAGGAAGACAGCAGAAGAAAGAGACACTAAGAGAAGGGTACCGGCTTTCACTCTCAGAATCACCCAGAAACGGCGGAGGTCCCTGACAGTGGTCCCAGCAGTCCAAGGGTCCCTACAGCTGTGACAAGAAGTGTGAGTAAAGAACTTGAACTGCACCCTTGAAGTGGTCTCTGTTATTTCAGCTGCATAGACATTCACAAGCACCAACTGTGCCCCGGGGCATTGCTCCACCTGTGGGGAGCAGTACCACCATTGCTGCCATAACATCATCCCGGTGGCCTCACACAGCAGCGGCAGCTTAATAGCCGCATACTACAGGTGGCGTCACGAACACAACCATTAACAAGCAAGCCACATATTCCACTGACACCCACCAGGGCCACGGAGCCGGGCCCAGCCACCACTGACTACCACCGGACTAGTCCGGCCCGGCATCGGGTGTCCCATAGCCCTGGGGTGGGCGAGTCATTCTCCTTCTTCAACTACATGCTGGCTCCTCACTCCCTGAGGTAGACTAACTAAACTTGACCTTCCTCTCTGTGTCTGCTCTCAGATGGCTCCTCCCACCTCCCCAGTTGCTCTGTTCTACCCTATAGGAGCAGGGATGGGTCTTACGGCCCCTCTCAGCATGCAGCATGGGAGGGTTGCCTGCCA
Source organism: Anomaloglossus baeobatrachus (assembly GCF_048569485.1). Lineage (NCBI taxonomy): Eukaryota > Metazoa > Chordata > Amphibia > Anura > Aromobatidae > Anomaloglossus > Anomaloglossus baeobatrachus. The sequence continues at coordinate 22,930,384 of NC_134358.1, read as the reverse complement.
CTTTCCCTGGTCCCAGTGTGTTCCTAGCAATGGGTGTAGTGTGGATTTACCAGGGGACCGGAGTTCACTCTCTTCCTCTCCCAGAATGGGGCATCACACCGCTGGATGGGGTGCAATGACCTGTGGCGACGGAAGACTCAGGGGTGCCACAGATCCATCAAACACAACAGTGATGTCACAGCTCACCTCCTTCCCCTTCCTTCACAATGACCTCTGCACACGCTTATTAGGTGCTTCAATACAAAACATAGGGTCATGGTCTGTTAATTGCTACTAATGTACATGTGTTTCCTGAAACAAAATCAAGTTTTAGCAGACTTGGGTAAAATGCAGCCTGTGGTCGACATGGGGCCCTATAGCTGTTCTGATGCAGCTCGTCCACCAAAGATTGGATACAATGGTGTGCTACAACAACTGGCTGTCCCATTCCTGGCATCTCACTTTTACTGGTATCTGCAAGGGGACTGTGTAGGGTCATTATACTGTGCAAGGGGGCTGTGTGGGGACATCTGTCACACAGTGTCTGGCTCAAAACTTGCTGAGTGTCAGGACTACTTCTGACAATGTTCACACAGCAGAATCAGACACTCCACACAATGCTGCTTTTGAGTTGCACATATAGTCTCGGGCGTTGACCTGCTGTGCTCTTGTAATCAGGCTTGCAGGAGTTAATTCTGCTAGCCTGTGGATTGCTGCTTGAGTCACATGTTGCAGGAGACCTATCACAGTCACCTCTGCCCTTTTTAAGATGGTGGAGCCTGTTCTCCCATGCCGATGATGGCTTCATGCTATCCTGGTCCTTGTCATCCAGTTTCTGGTGATCGTCTGTGTACTGTTTAGTGTGCTGTGGAAATACTATTTTTGTCTGATTATTTCCTCCCTTCCTTTAGTTTCCTCCTGATCACATATGGTTTATACCTCTGTAACTGATTGCTGTAAGTTTGAGTTTTGTTTTTCTCCTGTCTATATTTGTGTGGGATTAATCACTGCTGTCTCGTCCCTCTCCTGGTGGATTGATAAGGCCACTAGACCAGGGTTGTTCAGGAAGTAGGTCAAGGAAGGTGGCCCAAACATCGTCACCTTCAGGCGTATCTTTGGGATCAGGGTCAGCGAGGTTTCCCCTAACCTTGAGGGCCAGTTTAGGCTCCCCTGTTCCCAGTGATCCCATCACACCCAGGGACAACATCATTCTGCTTGGGAGCTATGTGGGGACATTATACTATGTGAGGGGGCTCTAAGGGATTATAATACAATGCAAGGGGGCTGTGTGGGGACATTATACTACGTGAGGGAGCTGTGTGGGGACATTACACTGTGGAACGAGGCTGTTTGGGACTCTGTGGTGACATTGGGTAAGCAAATATCATACTGTGTATGTTGGCTTAGTGGAGACAGGCTGTGTGGGCACACCAAACTGTATGAGGATACATTATACTGTGTAGAGGGGCAGTGTATGGACATCATACTGTGTGGGGGGACAGTTTGGGCATCATACTGTGCGAGAGGACAGTTTGGGCATTATACTGTGTGGGAGGTGGTGTAGGGACATCATACTGTGCGGGGGGACAGTTTGGGCATCATACTGTGCGAGAGGACAGTTTGGGCATCATACTGTGCGAGAGGACAGTTTGGGCATCATACTGTGCGAGAGGACAGTTTGGGCATCATACTGTGTGGGGGGATAGTGTGGGCATCATACTGTGCAGGGGGACAGTTTGGGCATCATACTGTGCAGGGGGACAGTTTGGGCATCATACTGTGCAGGGGGACAGTTTGGGCATCATACTGTGCGGGGGGACAGTTTGGGCATCATACTGTGTGTGGGGGGGCAGTTTGGGCATCATACTGTGTGAGACGATAGTTTGGGTATCATACTGTGCGGGGGGACAGTTTGGGCATCATACTGTGCGGGGGGACAGTTTGGGCATCATACTGTGCGGGGGGACAGTTTGGGCATCATACTGTGCGGGGGGACAGTTTGGGCATCATACTATGCGGGGGGACAGTTTGGGCAGCATACTGTGTGGGGGGACAGTTTGGGCAGCATACTGTGCGGGGGGACAGTTTGGGCAGCATACTGTGCGGGGGGACAGTTTGGGCAGCATACTGTGCGGGGGGACAGTTTGGGCAGCATACTGTGCGGGGGGACAGTTTGGGCAGCATACCGTGCGGGGGGGACAGTTTGGGCATCATACTGTGCGGTGAGGGCAGTTTAGGCATCATACTGTGCGGGGGGGACAGTTTGGGCATCATACTGTGTAGGGGGACAGTTTGGGCATCATACTGTGTGGGGAGGACAGTTTAGGCATCATACTGTGCGGGGGGTCAGTTTAGGCATCATACTGTGCGGGGGATCAGTTTAGGCATCATACTGTGTGGGGGGACAGTTTAGGCATCATATTGTGCGGGGAGGGCAGTTTAGGCATCATACTGTGCGGGGAGGGCAGTTTAGGCATCATACTGTGCGGGGGGGACAGTTTGGGCATCATACTGTGTAGGGGGACAGTTTGGGCATCATACTGTGTGGGAGGACAGTTTAGGCATCATACTGTGAGGGGAGGACAGATTAGGCATCATACTGTGTGGGGGGACAGTTTAGGCATCATACTGTGCGGGGGACAGTTTAGGCATCATACTGTTAGGGGAGGACAGATTAGGCATCATATTGTGTGCGGGGGGGGGCAGTTTAGGCATCATACTGTGTGGGGGTACTGTGGAGACACGGGGCTCAGTGGGTGCTCTCGTCCACTAAAACCCGCCGCCTTTAGAAAGACAGCGTGGCTCAGGGCTCATCCCAACTGAACGCCGGCCTCCTTAACCGTGGGCGTAACACTACTCAGACAACACAGGGTGAGGGAACCACAATAATTAGACTTTATTGGATCCCCAAACAATTAACGGCACATAACGCATAACCAGCAAAACACACAAATGTAACAGGCAACAGAGTCTCACCCTTCCGCTGGCTCACCAGGGATTTAGAATGTCCATGCCTCACAGGTTCCAAGCTGTCTGAGGTCTGCAAAGTCTGTTCCAGGTGACTGAACTGTCCCAACCTGAGTGTCCTCCTTAGGTAGTCCTGGTTTGATGGTAAAATCCTGGCAGCCGAAGTCGAAATCCCTAGGCTGTGGATATGGTCTCCAACCGGATACGGAGTCCCTAGATTGAAGCCATAAGATATCCTGATCCTCTAGTCAGCTCCAAAGAGCTTAGACTGGATCCATCAGCATCCATCAACCTTCATCAACCTTGGTGGCTTAAAGAAGTCCCTACATGGAGTCGGCAAGTCACAGACTCAACAATGGCTACTAAGGTAATCACATTAGCAATACACAACTACAATACAATGGTTACTGGAAAAGTTTGGAGAACAATACGTCTGGCTTTCAGTGGCCAACACAATTACATTGAGTCAACAAGAGTCTTGTAAAAACAATGAGGGACTTCTCCCCCGTCTATAGACAATCATGCTGTCTGGCTGGATTTTAAGAAACTTTAACCCATGAGAGTCCATGTCGTCACAGGTACAGTTTAGGCATCATACTGTGTGGGGGGTGCTATTGATGAGGGCAGGGTATATAGGCTGAATAATGGTAGTATGACGTACTTTATTTATAACCTTTATAAAAAGCAGTACATTTTATGACGCTTCTTATAACAATAGAAATTACAATGAAGCCCTAATGTAACAAGTAGTGACAGTGACCGCGAGTCACCAGACTTCTTAATTCTGCTCAATATTAAGTGATAAAAACTAATAACTGACAGAATTAAGTTTGGCCAGGGCCGACCCTCGACAACAGTCACAGTCTCCCATATGACCCTATGGGAAAATGATTTGACCATCCCTAAATGTCTAAAGAAAACCACAACGGTCAGTGTGAAAATTGTAAGATTTCTAAACTTTTTTTTAAATATTAAATATGCAATAAATATATTGTCAAAAATAAGTTTATATTTAACAGAAAAATATGATTTAAAAATAGCTCATGGTTTGATAGTCAATCCCAGGTCTATGCTACATTGTATCCTCATGTAATGACACATTGTGACCACCAGATGGCAGTAGATATTCATGAATGAAATCCCTATAAATACTAATAAATAATTTTGCCTGCAATAAGAGCGGTTTTTGCTGCAGGTTTCGCTCAGAGCCGCGGTGTTCGGTCACGTGACGATGGCGCTGCTGTTGATTTGTTTACAGGATTTTGTTGTAAGGAGAAAACAGACATATTTGTAACAACAAATGACAACTGTAACGACAACATCAGTAATTAATTCCGAATCCTCTGCTCAGCTGCTGCGGATCTCCCCGGTGTGATGTATGGCGCTGGGCTTGTGCCTGTTCTGTACATTGTACAGGTAATGACTGTGCCTATAATGGCGGCAGCTCCTCCGCTATATGTGGACAGTAGTGACATCACTGATGTGCTGGACGCCCTATACTCAGGTATATAATGGACGCCTCCGGACGCTGATCCCGCACTGCGTGTCATGTAGTCCATACCCGAAGTTTAGTGTCATTTACTTTGTGTGTGTTTTTAAATATTCATCATAAATCTCTGCTTGTTGTCAGTGAATGAAAACCAACAACAACCTTCTACCTGTTGTGGCTTCACTGAATGAGCAAATATAGAGTTATTGTCTCCTTATGTGGTCAGTGTCTGCTGTAGATCCATGAACTAGGGAGTTCCTCCCTCCATCCCTCCATCTATCCTTCCATGCTTCCGTCTGTCCGTCCATCCATCCATCCATCCATCCATCCATCCATCCATCTGTCTGTCCATCCAACCATTCTTCCATCCGTTCATCCATCCTTCCGTCCATCCAACCATACATACATCCATTCATCCATCTATCCTTCCATGCTTCCGTCTGTCCGTCCATCCATCCATCCATCCATCCATCCCTCCATCTGTCCATCCATCTATCTGTCCATCCATCTATCTGTCCATCCATCTGTCTGTCCGTCCAACCATTCTTCCATCCGTTCATCCATCCTTCCGTCCATCCATCCATGCATACATCCATTCATCCATCTATCCTTCCATGCTTCCGTCTGTCCGCCCATCCATCCATCCATCCATCCATCCATCCATCCATCTTTCCATCAATCATTCCATCCGTCCATTCATCCATCCATCTTTCCATCCATCCTTTCATACATCTATCCATCCATCCTTCCGTCCATCCATCCATCTATCATCCATCCGGCTGTCTGTCCATTCATCCATCCATCCATCCGTTCATCCATCCATCTATCCATCCTTCCATCCATCATCCATCCATCCATCCATCCATCCATCTGTCTGTCCATTCATCCATCCATCCTTCCATCCATCTGTCCGTTCATCCAATCATCCTTCTATCCATCCATGCATCCAACCATCCATCAGTTCATCCATCCATCCATCCATCCATCCATCCATCTGTCTGTCCATTCATCCATCCATCCTTCCATCCATCTGTCCGTTCATCCAATCATCCTTCTATCCATCCATCCATCCATCCATCCATCCTTTCATCAATCTTTCCATCAATCCATCCTTCTGACCATTCATCCATCCATCCATTCATCCATCAATCCTTCCATCCATCCATCTGTCCATCAATCCTTTCATCCATCCATCCATCCATCCATCCATCCATCCATCCATTCGCCCATTCTGCACTGATATCTTCATGGCAATCTCTTCTTCCCCCAGCAGGATATATGTTTTCTCTTCCTTCTTCATAGAGCTGAAATCTGGGAAGAGATCGAAGAGTCTCCTGAAGTGCGTGTCCCTCACTTCTGAGTATTTGGTGCAGTGTAGCAGGAAGGGGGTCTCATCCTCCAGGTCAGTGTTGGCACAGTCTGTCCTCCCTTGGCTTGTGTAGGCTGGATTCAATGTCCGGACTATGGGCACTGGGTCTATACCAGCTAAGGGTCCTGCAGTCTCCAGGAGTTTCTCCAGATTTGGGGCCGGTCTGTAGTCTCTCTGTAGACTCTGGTACATGGTGATGATATCGTTCCTCCAGTCACTGACATACCTCTCCTGGCCCTCGTCTACCATCTTCCTGATTCTGGTTCTTGTCAGGCTGCTGTGATTGGTCATTTTGTCCAGTTGAGTTTGGGAGAGCTGTGCCAGGGCTCCTGATTCTTCTGAACCACCTACATGTATCAGGGCTTTCTGTTGGAGGTGTACAATGGATCTGGAGACGCTGCTTACGGAACCCAAATATTTCTGTTGGGCTGGAATCCCGCCTTGACCAGTCTGGGTAAGTGTGAGACCCTAGACCTCAATGCCATACAGGAGGATTGGGTACTGTCAGTCTCTGTTGCTCAAAGGGTCTGTGTGACTGGCACCCTGGAGGAACCCAGTGATGGACATTTGTATTGTGTTGAGGTACAGGGAACCCCGACTGTGGCAAAACTCGACTCGGGGAGCCTTGTGACCTTTTTGCAAGATAACCTGGTTCAACCCACCAAGCTCACCGGAGGGAACTTCAGTGTGTTGTGCATTAATGGAGACTTAAAAGACTATCCCATCACCCTAGTGATGATAAATACACCCACTGGGAGATGATGCCGTAAGGTGGAGGTGGTTGCGAATCTGCACCAAGAGCTGATAGTTAGGAGGGACTTTCCACTATTCCCTGCCCTATGGCCAATGGTTATGCCACCCCTGAACATGAGTCAACACCGGTAGAAGCCATGAAATGTTCAACAGAAGGGGTGCAAGAGCCTTGTGGCCCCAAGGAGGAGGCGTCGGCTGTAATTTAAATTTGGTGGAGGAGAAGGAGACTTCTCCCATGGAAGTAATGGCTGGGGAAATGGAGTACTTGCCGCCAGAACTGAATTGTCAGACCTAGATGTCTCTGGTGATAATTTTGGTACGGTACAACTCAATGACCCCACTTTGTCTTGGGATAGGGAAAATGTAGTAACTGTTGAGGGGGAAGCCCAGCAACCTGGGACAGATACCATGTTTCTGTGCTTTGAAGTGAACCATGTCCTGGGGTATCGAGTCGACAAAATACGAGGTGAGATGGTAGAGCGATTCTTGGTGCCACAGGCTTATCGCAGGCTGGTAATGGACCTGAACTAGATCCACATGTACTTGGTGGACACTCGCCATAAGAAAACAATGGAGCGAATTCTACAGCAGTTTAACTGGCCCGGTGTCTTCCAAGAAGTACGGTATTGTGATTTTTGTCCAGTGTGTCAGGTGACCTGCCCTTAGTCACATTTTCGAAGCCCCTTGGTACCTCTGCTAATTATAGAGGTACCATTGAAAAGAGTGGCCATAGATCTGGTGGGTCGTGTAAATAAGTCAGCAAAGGGTTACCAGCATATCCTAATGTGGCGCCCTGGACTAGCCAGGTCGTCACAGGTACTACAACACACACCCCCACCCTGAGACAGGCACATCAGCCAGACACAAATCCTTGTTGCCTCCCTCCAGGGGCTGATGTCCACACCAGGTGGGGTGGAGCCAGGCGGTTGGCCCCACCCACTGAGGAGTTCACAGTCCTGGAGGCGGGAAAGGAAGTTAGTTGAGAGCAATGAGTGAGAAGTAGAGAACAGTTAGGGAAGTGCAAGGAAGAGGAGAAGTGAGGAGTAAACTGACCGTGTCCGGGTGTGTGGCCCGGGCACCAAGAGCAAGGTTGGCAGACGGTGGTGGCCGTCTGCAGGAAAGGCAGATCAACGCGGAACCGTAGGACCGGGGACGGGCGGTAGCCCGCCGGTACCGAACCGGAGAGCGAAGTGAAGCCAGCACACACAGGCAGGGCCTGCGGACCCCGAGCAGGCTTGGAGTCGCCATTAGAGGTCAAATCCGTCAGTGACCGGAACCCTAGGGGTTTCCTAACAGCCAAGACCCAATTGAAGGCAACCGTCCGACCAGCAAAAGGAAATACAGCTACCGCCACAGCTAGAGTTCCAAGGGCCAGAGCCTGCGGGCAAAAGGGCTCCTCCGGTACATATACACGCTGGGGAGCGGATTACCGGTGGGAATCCATCGGGACCGAACATACAAAAAAGGTGCAGGGAAAGGCAGCCACCACCAACCGTCCGGGAGAAGACACAGCAGCTGGCTGCGGGACCCGTCCATCCAGCCGTTTGGTTTACCAGAGACTTTGTGTACAATTGTGGCTGAGTGAGTACAACCGTGCCATCCGGCACCGCGCTGCGCAGTCCAGGCGACCCTGCACCTCGCCAACCCTGCCTCCCCGTCACCTCACCGGGCCCCGGGACCACCAACCCCTACCCACGGAGGGGTAAAACAACATCCCAGCTGCTCCCTACCATCGCTCCCGGGATCCCCGTCACCAGCAGCGGTGGTGCCCAACCTCCCCACAACCCGTGGGTGTCATCACGGACAAAATCCCCAAACCAGACTACCCCCTTTCACTCATGGGCGAGGAGCGCCGCTCGAGCCCCCGGATCCGGCCCACCGCTCGAGCCACCGAGCAGCCGTCGCATCAGCGCCGGACTCGAGCGTTAGCGAGTGCAGCGCAGTGGCGTCCTCCCCGCCCGCGACACTAGTATTTCTTGATTATGCCATCCGGTATCCTGAGGTGGTTCCTCTGTGTCATACGTTGGCTAAACTCATAGCCAAGGAACTCAAGGGTATGTTCTCTTGGGTGGGGATTCCTAAAGAGATCTTAGCCCAAAGAACTCCCTTTATGTCAAAAATCATGAAGGAACTCTGCAGGTTGCTAAACGTTAAGCATTTGCACACGACGGTCTACCATACCATCCCCAAACAGACGGCCTGGTAGAACGGTTAAACAAATTGTTAAACATGTTAAAAAGGCCGTATTCAAGGAAGGGAAGAACTGGGATCTCTTACTGTTCTATTTATTGTTTGCAGTGCGAGAGGTTCCCCAGATATCCACGGGGTTTTCACCCTTCAAGCTATTGGAGAGCAGACATCCCAGGGGGTTGCAAGACTTAGCTAAAAATGCATGGGAGCACCAGCCCACCCTGTATAAGACTGTGATAGAACAGGTAGCTAAAGTGCAGGAAAGAATTGAGAGGTTTGCCACTTGTACGGAGGAGTAGGCGCAACTGGCTCCAAATCGGGTCTACAACCATGCGGCAAAGGTGAGAACCTTTAACACCTGGGATTGGGTGCTGGTACTTGTGCCCACCATAGACCGCAAATTCCATGAAAGCTGGCAGTGACTCTATGAGATAATAATAGAGAAGATGGGGCTAGTAAACTACAAAGTAGACCAACTGGGGCGAAGAAAACCAAAACAGGTCTACCATATTAATTTGCTAAAGCCCTGGAAGGATTGGGACAACCTTGGTAAGGACAATCTACTGCTTGCGTTTACTGCAGGGAAGGCTCTTTTATCTTCAGTAGTTTCGGGATGAGTCTCTGCCGTAGTAAAAATAGCAGAAACTGTGCCCTTAAACAGGTTCAGGAGACCAGGGAATTTGCTAGTCTGTCTACAGAGGTCTTCTCCGAACTACCTAGACGTAGCTTCGTAACCAAAATGATATTATCACTGAGCCTCAAGCTAAAGTCCGATTAAAGCTGTATCGCGTGCCTGAGGCTCAGAAACCAGCCATCTCGGAGGAGGTAAAATCAATACTACACAATTAGGGTCATTGAGGAGTCCTGGGGAGAGTGGGCTAGCCCGATAGTCCTAATATCTAAACCAGATGAATCGCTACGGTTTCATCATGACTTTCGGAAACTTAACGAAATATCAAAATTTGATGCCTAACTATGGCCCCGGATGGAGGACTTTTTGACCCTGAACTTCAGAAATGGGTATTGGCAGGTGCCCCTGTGACGCCCTGGGCAAGCCAGGGGTCACAGGTCACAACACCACCACACCCCACATTCTCTGCAGGTACACCAGCTAACCTAAAAATCCTTGTTGCCTTCCTCCAGGGGCTGGTGTCCACACCAGGGGGTGGAGCCAGGCGGTTGGTGTCCGCCCACCAAGGAGTTCACAGCCCTGGAGGCAGGAAGAACCAGAGAGTTTAGCTCAGGCAGAGCTTGAGTGAGGAACAGTTAAGAAGAGTTGAGTGAAGGAGTAGGAGGTGAACAGAGCATAGCTCAGGAGGGAGCTAGAGTGAAGTGAAACATCAGTGGAAGTGACAGAAAGCCTGAAGTGGGTCTGTGGCTGTGTGCCCGGACGGAGTCAGCAAGGTCAGCAGACGGCAGTGAAGGTCTGCAGTGGGACTGTCTGGAGGTTGCTGGAAGGACCACGGAGGCTGTGTGCCCGGGGTCTGGAGCAGTATACAAAGGGCAGTCAGCACCAGGGCAGGGGCCTTTCGGATCCCGGCAAGGCTTGGAGTCGCCGTAAATTGCCAAATCCGTTAGTGAAGGGGACGTCTGTCTCCCAACAAGCAAGTCCTGATTGACGGCAAAGGTCCAACCACAACGGGGAAACACCGCCACCGCCAAGGCACCAGTTTCCCAGGGCCGGCGGCTGCGGGCAAGAGAGTGGCTCCTCCGGTCCAGATTGTAGCCGGGGATCGGGTAACCGGTGGGAACCCATCGCTACCAAACAGACATTTCAAAGGTGCAGGGAAGAGACCGTCACCGCTAACTGCAGGGAACCGCAGCACCGTGAACCGTCCGAGGGACCCGTCCAACCAGCCGTTTGTTTACCGAGAACTGTGTCGTGTTTACTGGCTGAGTGAGTACCACAGTGCCGCAAGGCACAGCGCTGCCCCCTGCGCCCCTGCACCTCCACGGGTCCCCTACCCACCTGCCCATCATCACAAGTCCTTCCCTGGGCCCCGGGAGCACCACCACCCCTACCCACGGAGGGGCTCATCAACAACTGGCTGCTCCGCACCACCACTCCCGGGCTTCCCAAACAGAGCAGCGGTGGTGTTAACAAGTCACCACAACCGTGGGTGGCGTCACGGACAATAAATCCCCAAAACACCCAAACAACCCCCCTTTTCACTCACGGGCGAGGAGTGCCGCTCGAGAACCCCCGGGATCCGGCCTACCGCTCGATCCACCACTGAGCAGCCGGACCCGAGCAGTGGGGGTGAGCGCAGTGCTGACACCCTCCTCCCCTCCCGCGACACCCCTGATGGAGGCTGTCAAGGAGAAGACAGCCTTTGTTATGTCCAAAGAGCTGTATCAGTATAAGGTATTACCTTGTGGCTTGCGTGGTGCACCAGCAACATCCCATCGCCGATATGCCTCAGCATACCTTGAAGACATTGTGGCATTTATTGCGGATTGGGAGAGTCACTTACCAAAGGTTCAGGCAGTAGTGGATTCTCTCCAACAAGTGGGGCTTACCATCAACCCCAAAAAATATATCCCAGGGGTGGAAGAAGCTCAGTACCTACCAATGTTATTGGGCAAGGAGTCATCAAAGCCAAGTAGCCAAAGTAGAGGCGATTCAGAACTGGCCATGTCCCCTCCCATTGGAGCAAGCAACAACTTTCTTGGGGTTAGTCTGATATTCCAGGCAGTTTATTCCCATCTTTACCACACTGTTGGCTCCATTGATGGACTGTCTAAAGGGGTAAAAGTCTGCAATGGTCTGCTAAATGATGGGGCTGAGGAGGCTTTTGGGTCATTGAATACCTGTCCTGATTATGCCTGACTTCAAAAGAGAGTCCATCTTGCAGACAGACACATCGGTGGTGATTCTGGGTGCAGTGCTGCCTCAGGAAATTAACGGGGAAGAGCATGTAATTGTATTCCTGTGCCGAAAGCTTACCCCAGCCGAAACCAGGTGCAGTATAGTGGAGAGGAGTGCCTTGCTATTAAATGGGCACTCGAGTCTCTCCGCTATTATTTTTTGGGTAGGACATTCCCTTGGATATGGATCATTTCCCTCTTATGTGCCTGAGTCAGGCCAAGGAGAAGAATGCTTGGGTCACCAGGTACTTCCAGTCTCTGCAAAATTTCACGTTTACATTGGAACAATGGGCAGGCAGGGGATGCAGATGCCCTATCCTGAGTCCACTGTTTGGCATGAGTCCAACTCCTCAGGGTTAAACAAAGGGGGGGGGATGTATCACAGTGATGGGTGAGGTGCTGGAGGGAAGGTATATTTCTTCTAGCAAGTGCCTGCCCTTCACACTGGTGAGCAGCAGGGAAGGAGGTCAAACCTGGCCTGGACCTTCTCTGCTAGTCCGGGTTTTGGGGGCAACACCCGAGTGACACAACTGGGGGATTTGCACAACAGAAACAGGCAGCCAGGACTTCTCATTGTGTGGGTGGTTGGGCTGGAAAGCTGAAGCAGGTTTTGTGGGAAAAAACATACCTGAATTGACTGGCACGTCCGGGAGCTTTGTTATGTTGTTTGACAAGCTGGACTTTTTCTTTGATTATCTATCTGAAGTAAGATTGTGCTTTTCTGTTTATCAGTATAGAGGGCAGGGGCAGGCAGCGGTAGCCGTGTGTTCAGGAGTCGACAGGCCGCAGCGCAGCTGCTCGTTCACCCCATGCCTCCCCGTTGCCGCACCACTTAAAGGATGACTTCTGCACAGTCCACCCTTTACTTCACTTGTACTCTGAGACAATAAATGGCGCAACACAGTATTCTCTATAAGCAACGGAACTTTCCTTCTTTTCTTCTCAATGTTTACAGCCTCTCTCTTCATCACTCTACTTCTCGTCTTCACAGCATTTACAGCATCAATTCCCCTCTTCACTACACGGGCACCATTCGTGGTCCCATGGGGGTTCCCTCCCGACTCCATCTCACAATGCAATTTAGCGGCCAACTGTTTTCCTGGCACCTGGGCTCCATAAGACACCGCTAAGCCCCTCTTCCCCCTGTCTGGTGTCACACTAGCATGGACAGAATCAAATTGTCTCTTAGGCCGCTCCATCCCACCCACAGGGATTGCTTGTGCATTGGAAGAACCACGTATGACAGCACTCCTCCGCTTGTGCTTAGGCCAGGACCAAGACATACCCTACTCCTGAGGGCACAACTGACCTTCGGTCTCGCAGGGGGTTTCTTAGGGTATTTGCTTTCAGGACAACGGATGCCTCCCCGACCGACCGGACTATACCCCGCTTCTGGGGATGCAGTTCGACAATCCTCTACGTACAGGATCCCACGTGTCCGTGATCCAGGGGTGACCCTTAGGGTCCACAAATTAAGACAATAGATTTGGGCTTCCTTTCAATATCTCCTACTGGAGACTTTCCTACCCCTCTTCCTCTCTACTGTGCTTTTTTAAATTTGCTCTCCTCCTCTTCCTTAACCCCTAGTCTGCCTACCCAGGTGCCACGACTGCTGTCCCTGAGCCACACTGCCACCTGGCGGCCACTTAATACACATGCATAGTTATAACATTAGACATTGAACCATCAGTATGCGTAGCCCTGATCCCCCTACATTAGGACTGAAAACCTGTGTGTGCCTCTTTACTGCGTCCCTGCCGTCCCCTACTCTATCTATCTATCTATCTATATATTTCTCTATTCATATATCTATTATCCACCCATCTGTCTAATATCAGACACAAATATACACACAAATCTAAAATACACACAAGCATATACCTTCTACACACATATAGACACTACACACATATAGACACTACACACATATAGACACTACACACATATACACATTGTACACACTTTCAAGCATTTACTGTTTGTGATATTTAGTTAAAAGTGTTTATTACAAAAATGTTATTATTGTTATTGTACTATTAGTTTTTAGTGATGTTTGGGAAACAGAATTCTGACATCTTTTTTTTGTACCCAGAATGTATTGGTATATAGAGGCGTCTCTTTCACGGCAGAGCGGCCGGTGGATCACTGTTAATGTTTCTGCCGTCTCTACTTCAGCTCATGAGTTTAAAGACAAGTTATAAGAAATGTATGAGAATTGGTTACATATATAAAGGTATGGTCACACGGAGTTTTGCTCAAAACTCACCAAGTGTCATGGCGGCATCAGACGCTGTTCACACTACAGATCCTAACACTCCACACTATAGTTTTTCTAGAGTTTCTGAGTTAGTTAGGCAGGCTTGGGCATCGACCAGCTGTATACTAATTAATGAGTTAATCTCAGCTAACCTGCTCGATACTTCTGGGATCTCATGTTGTTGGAAACCTATCGCATTTACTCCCCGCCTTTTTAAGATGGTGGAATCTGTCTTCCCATGTCAACTGTAGTCTATTGCTGTGTTGGTCTGTGTGCTGTTGTGCCCCAGTCCTGCTGGTGTTCATATTGCCTGGTGCTTGGAGTTGTTGTGTAATTCTCTAGTTGTCTTGTTGTTTCCTCCCTGCTCTTATTTTCCTCCTTACCTCATATTGTCTTATACTTTTGTGTAAGCGTGCTGTGAGATAGAGTTTTGGTTTCTCATAGTTACATAGTTACTTAGGTTGAAAAAAGACCTAGGTCCATCTAGTTCAACCTTCCTCCACCAGTTCTACATTTTGTCACTAAATCATCTATAACCGGCAATGCTGTGTACTGAGGAAATCATCCAGCCCTGATATAAAAGCTGTTATAGTATCTGCCATTACTGCCTCTTGTGGTAGTGTATTCCACAGTCTGACTGCTCTAACTGTAAAGAACCCTTTCCTATTTAGCTGCCGGAATCGCTTTTCTTCCACTCGCAGTGAGTGCCCCCTGGTCCTTAGTATTGTCTTTGGAAGAAATAAGTCATGTGCCAGTCCTTTATATTGACCACACATGTATTTATACATATAAATGAGATCTCCTCTGAGACGTCTTTTTTCTAAGCTAAACATATCTAACTTTTTCAACCTGTCATCATACGGGCGGCCTCCATTCCTCATCATACGGGCGGCCTCCATTCCTCATCATACGGGCGGCCTCCATTCCTCATCATACGGGCGGCCTCCATTCCTCATCATACGGGCGGCCTCCATTCCTCATCATACGGGCGGCCTCCATTCCTCATCATACGGGCGGCCTCCATTCCTCATCATACGGGCGGCCTCCATTACTCATCATACGGGCGGCCTCCATTCCTCATCATACGGGCGGCCTCCATTCCTCATCATACGGGCGGCCTCCATTACTCATCATACGGGCGGCCTCCATTCCTCATCATACGGGCGGCCTCCATTCCTTGTAGTAGTCTAGTTGCCCGCCTTTGAACTGACTCTAACTTCTGAATGTCCTTTTTAAAATGTGGAGCCCAAAACCGGATCCCATATTCCAGATGTGGCCTTACAAGTGATTTATAGAGGGGTAACAATACGTTGGGATCACGGGATCTAATCTCTCTTTTTATACACCCTAGAATCTTCTTTGCTTTAGCAGCTGCTGCTTGACATTGAGTGCTGCTGCTCAGCTTATTTGTAATGAGAATACCCAAGTCCTGTTTGTCTATCTCTGTTGTTTTTCTCACACTGCTGTCCCGGCCCTCTCCTGGGGTAGGGAGGGGGTATAAGATCAGGAACAGGGTAAAGAAGGCGGCTCAGACATCCCCACCTTCAGAGGTATCTCTGAGATAAGGGACAGCTAAGACCCCGACCTAGTCTTAGGGGCAGTATAGGGGTCCCGATACCCTGCTCGCCTTGGCCATTGTGTTGGGGGAGAATTTACAAGGGGGAAGAATTCTGTATAAGATACTGTGCAATTGCATTGTGCCAGACTCGTATACTCCGCCATATATTTGCCTTTCTATTTATCTATGTAAATCTATCTGTTGCACATAAAGTCTTTTCCATGAAATGAGTCATATAATTGGAAGCGCCAGGTGAGATGTTTTCACACTCCTCTATGTGCAGATGATATTAGGTCTGTCCGGGAGTAAATTCCTGCTATAACTCTTATCATTTATTACAGCGGAGACTGGCAACTATACAATGTATGTCCACAAATTGTGCAATCATCGAAATTGTATCCCACCCCCTGTGCCCGGGCCGCGGAAAACCGCTCCACACGGCAAATGTTAATGTGTTTACAGGAACCGCGCTCATTTCTTGCTCAATTGCTGATATCGTTTCTATAGCAAAGAGCCAAACGCACGGCAGACACTTGTGTGACTCCGACATTTCACCCTCTCGCAAATTAATGCTTTATGTTCTGTTTTCCAGAAGAAATTGTGAATTAAAGGCGATCTGAATAGTTGCAGACATTGTGGATGGTGACTCAGTGGTAACCTACATATATACAGTGTATATATATATATATATATATATAAATATATATATATATACAGTGTATATATATATATATATATAAATATATATATATATATATATATATATATATATATATATATATATATATATATATACACAGTACAGACCAAAAGTTTGGACACACCTCATCTCTAGAGCAACTATTAAGAGGAGACTGTGCAGCAGCCTTAATGGTAAAATAGCTGCTAAGATGCCACTGCTAAGGACAGGCAACAAGCAGAAGAGACTTGTTTGGGCTAAAGAACACAAGGAATGGACATTAGACCAGTGGAAATCTGTGCTTTGGTCTGATGAGTCCAAATTTGAGATCTTTGGATCCAACCACCGTGTCTTTGTAGAAAAGGTGAACGGATGGACTCTACATGGCTGGTTCCCACCGTGAAGCATGGTGGAGGAGGTGTGATGGTGTGGGGGGGCTTTGCTGGTGACACTGTTGGGGATTTATTCAAAATTGAAGGCATACAGAACCAGCATGGCTACCACAGCATCTTGCAGCGGCGTGCTATTCCATCCGGTTTGCGTTTAGTTGGACCACCATTTATTTTTCAACAGGACAATGACCCCAAACACACCTCCAGGCTGTGTAAGGGCTATTAAACTAAGAAAGAGGGTGATGGGGTGCTACGCCAGATGACCTGGCCTCCACAGTCACCAGACCTGAACCCAATCGAGATGGTTTGGAGTGAGCTGGACCGCAGAGTGAAGGCAAAAGGGCCAACAAGTGCTAAGCATCTCTGGGAACTCCTTCAAGACTGTTGGAAAACCATTTCCGGGGACTACCTCTTGAAGCTCATCAAGAGAATGCCAAGAGTGTGCAAAGCAGTAATCAAAGCAAAAGGTGGCTACTGTGAAGAACCTAGAATATAGGACATATTTTCAGTTGTTTCACACTTTTTTGTTAAGTATTTCATTCCACATGTGTTAATTCATAGTTTTGATGCCTTCAATGTGAATCTACAATTTTCAGAGTCATGAAAATAAAGAAAACTCATTGAATGAGAAGATGTGTCCAAACTTTTGGTCTGTACTGTATATATAGAGTGAGGAAAATAAAGATTTGATCCTCTGCCGATTTTCTCACTTACAAAGAATGGAGAGGGCTGTAATTTTAATTGTAGGTAACTTCAACTGTGACAGACACAATCCCCCCAAAATCCAGACAATCACATTGTATGATTTTTTCATAATTAAAGGTAAGGTGTACCGGGTCCTGATGAGGCCGGTCACATGGTTCAGCACATCCATATCCTTCATGGTTTCGAAAGTTTCTAGTGATCAACACATTCGAAGGCTTTGCTGTAGATAATGAAGCAAAAATAGGTGTTATATTCTTTGGCGTTTTCCATCATCCATCTAATGTTAGCAATGACATCTTCTGTTCCTCGGTCTTTTCTGAATCCTCCTTGTTCCTCTCGCAGCTCTTTGTTTCGGTAAGGCGGCTTTCACACTTCCGTTGTTTTGCATCAGTCACAATCCGTCGCCTTGAGGAAATACGGTATCCTGCAAAATATTTTGCAGGATTACGGTTTTTTTCCCCATAGACTTGTATGGACGACACATTGCGACTGATGCGCTTGCGTTGCATCCGCCACGTGACGGATCAGTCGTGGAATGACTGACCGTCGGGCGGCAGGAACACAGCATGTAACGTTTTTTGAGCGGCAGAATCCTTTTGTTTTCACTGCGCATGCTCAGCTCTTGTGTTTAATCATTGAAATCAATGTCTATCTCTCTCCCGGCGGCCGGCTTTCGTGATTGATCAGCCAATCGCCCGGCGGCCGGCTATTGTGAACGATCAGCTGATCTGATCACCCGGCGGCCGGCTATTGTGAACGATCAGCTGATCTGATCACCCGGCGGCCGGCTATTGTGAACGATCAGCTGATCGCCCGGCGGCCGGCTATTGTGAACGATCAGCTGATCTGATCGGCCGGCTATTGTGAACGATCAGCTGATCGCCCGGCGGCCGGCTATTGGGAACGATCAGCTGATCTGATCACCCGGCGGCCGACTATTGTGAACGATCAGCTGATATGATCACCCGGCGGCCGGCTATTGTGAACGATCAGCTGATCGCCCGGCGGCCGGCTATTGTGAACGATCAGCTGATCTGATCACCCGGCGGCCAGCTATTGTGAACGATCAGCTGATCTGATCACCCGGCGGCCGGCTATTGTGAACGATCAGCTGATCGCCCGGCGGCCAGCTATTGTGAACGATCAGCTGATCGCCCGGCGGCCGGCTATTGTGAACGATCAGCTGATCTGATCACCCGGCGGCCAGCTATTGTGAACGATCAGCTGATCTGATCACCCGGCGGCCGGCTATTGTGAACGATCAGCTGATCGCCCGGCGGCCGGCTATTGTGAACGATCAGCTGATCGCCCGGCGGCCGGCTATTGTGAACGGTCAGCTGATCGCCCGGCGGCCGGCTATTGTGAACGATCAGCTGATCGCCCGGCGGCCGGCTATTGTGAACGATCAGCTGATCGCCCGGCGCCCGGCTATTGTGAACGATCAGCTGATCGCCCGGCGGCCGGCTATTGTGAACGATCAGCTGATATGATCACCCGGCGGCCGGCCGCCGGTAAAACAGTAAAAAAACCCCAAAAACAACGGATCGTTTTTTGCAGCAGTCACATCAGTTGTGCCACTATCTGCAACGCATCTGTTGCATCAGTCACACAACTGATTGTGACGGATGCAAAACACTGCAAGTATGAAAGCAGCCTAAGGCTTCCTTCACACGTCCGTGAAACACGTGCGTGTTTGTTCCATTTCCGTATATACCGGAGACACGGACAAACATGCACCAATGTTAATCTATGATTGTGGTCACACGTCCGTTATTTCATAATGTCCGTGTGTGCGTGTCCGTGATCCGTATGTGTTTCCGTGTTGGACGGAAGCATGTCCGTTTTCTGCACGGAGCACGCACACATGGACCCAATGAAAGTCTATGGGTATGTGCGCACACGTTAGTAAACAATTATACATCTCCCTATGGTCCGTGTCCGTTTGGTGTTTTTTTTCTAGAGATGTCGGTCATTATTTCTATTTCTGTGTATATCGGTCAATCTCCCTCAGTCCGTCGGTCGGTCTCTCTGTCTGTCTGTCAGTCGGTCTCTCTCTCTCTCTCTGTCTGACCCTCTCTCACAGTCTGTCGGTCATTCTCCCCCCTCTCTCATACTTACCGTTCCCCGATCTCCGGCGCGGCGCTGCACAGCTGGTAAAATAAACTCCTGCGGTTTTTACTATTTTGAAAAAGCTGGCCGCTCATTAATCAATCTCGTATTCCCTGCTTCCCCCGCCACCGGTGCCTATGATTGGTTGCAGTGAGACATGCCCCCACGCTGAGTGACAGCTGTCTCACTGCAACCAATCACAGCCGCCGGTGGGCGGGTCTATACTGTGCAGAATTTTTTTTTTTTTTAAAAAAAACGACGTGCGGTCCCCCCATTTTGATACCAGCCAGGGTAAAGCCACACGGCTGAAGGCTGGTATTCTCAGGATGGGGAGCTCCACGTTATGGGGAGCCCCCCAGCCTAACAATATCAGCCAGCAGCCGGCCAGAATTGCCGCATCCATTAGATGCGATAGTTCTGAGACTCTACCTGGCTCATCCCGATTTGCCCTGGTGCGTTGGCAATCGGGGTAATAAGGAGTTATTGGCAGCCCATAGCTGCCAATAAGTTCTAGATTAATCATTGCAGGCATCTATGAGACACCCCCAATGATTAATCTGTAAGTTACAGTAAATAAACACACACAGTGAAAAAATCCTTTATTTGAAATAATAAACACTACAAAAAACCCGCGTTCACCAATTTATTAAGCCCCAAAAACCCCTCTAGGTCCGGCGTAATCCACGGAGGTCCCTCATCGCTTACAGCTCTGCTACATGAAGGTGACAGGAGCTGCAGAAGAACACCGCCGCTCCTGTCACCTACACGCAGTAACTGAGGTGAGTAGCGCGATCAGCTGAGCTGTCACTCAGGTTACTCGCGGCCACCGCTGGATCCTCCAACTGTGACAGGAAGTCGCCGAAGTGACAGCGATGAAGTCACATGTGAGTTGCGGTCAGTTGTGGAGGATCCAGCTTGCCACGGGTAGCCTGAGTGACGGCAGCGCTAATTGCGCTGCTCAATTCCATCACTCAGGGGATTAGCGGTCACCGGTGAGTCCTTCACGGGTGACCGCTAATCAGTATGCGACACAGACAGAGCCGCGGGATGACAATGAAGTCGGGTAAAGTTCACCCGAGTTCATTCTCAGTGCGCGACTCTGCTGTCAGCGGGTATGTATCAACGACATGTTACATCACACACGGACATTTCACACGGACAACACACACACACGTCAGTTAAGTTTCACACGCACATGGACATTATACACACACACACGGCTAGCATACGCCATCACACAAATGCCACATGGACCTTAAAAACGGACACAAAAACGGGACACGGACCCGAAAAACGGCCCGTAACACACGTGTGTGTATTTTCACGGACGTGTGAAGGTGGCCTAAGGGGTACTTTACACGCTGCGACATCGCTGCTGATATATCGTCGGGGTCATGTCGTTGGTGACGCACATCCGGCGCCGGTAGCGACATCGCAGCGTGTAACACAAATGAGCAACGATCAACGAGCACAAAAACGTGAAAAATCGTTGCTCGTTGACACATCGTTCATTTCCACAATATCGTTGCTGCTGCAGGTACGATGTTGTTCGTCATTCCTGCGGCAACACACATCGCTATGTGTGACGCCGCTGGAACGACAAACATCTCCTTACCTGCGTCCACCAGCAATGCGGAAGGAAGGAGGTGGGCGGCATGATCCAGCCGCACATCCCCTCCCCTCCTTTTCTATTGGGCGGCGGTTCAGTGACGCTGCTGTGATGTCGCTGTGAAGCTGAACGAACCGCCCCCTTAGAAAGGAGGTGGATCGCCGGTCACAGCGACGTCGCAGAGCAGGTATGTGCGTGTGAAGCTGCCATAGCGATAATGTTCGCTACGGCAGCAAGCACAACTGTTGTGAATGTTAGTTATGTCTTGGCTGCTGGGAGGCTCCCTCTGGTGGCCAGGAAGGGTTTGGACAGAGACCAGGTGGGTTGTGCAGTGGGTGTTTCCTTTCCTAATTCTCTGCTTATTTAAGTCCTGGTCTGATTGCAGGCTGTTGCCGGATGTCAGTTGTTCTTTGTATCTCCAGCCTGCTTAATCCTGCTCTACACCACATCTTCCCCAGATAAGTGCTTGCTCTTTATTTATTTTCTGGTTCTTTTGTTTATCTGGGTTTGTCATTTGCTGTGGTTATTTTCAGTTTATTTGCTTGCAGGGATTTTCCCCCTTAGTGGATTGTTGAGGAACTCCCTGCAGTTCTGTGTGGAGTATAGCTCCTTTGGGTCCATGTGTTTATGGATTGTTGAATTTGTTATTCTTGTTTTCTGTTCATTGGTATGACAAGGGCACCTGATATAGGACAGAGTTCAGATCGAGCGATCTGAGGGCCTTTTTGTACTACCAGGAAGTTGGTATTTTGCAGGGTTTTTCTCTGGTCACCATCAGTTCCTTTCCTGTACTTTCCTATTTTAGTCAGCGGGGGCCTCACCTTTTGCTAATCCTGTCATCTACCTGTGTATTGTGTTTTTCCTATATCACCGCAGTCTTTGAATGTGGGGGGCTTGCTATTCTTGTCTATTTACTGAGGCAGAGAGTTATTCATCTTTCCTACCTTTTAGGATGGTTAGTTCTCCGGTTGGGTTCGCGGTGCACAGGATGTTAGTTCACCCCTCGGCTACTTCTAGTTGTGTTGGTTAGTAAGGGGATGGCGGGCAGATTAGTTGCCAATGCTCTTGTCACCTTTTTTGCCAATGATTTGTGGTGGTCTTCCATGGTTCCGGATCATAACACACAACACATTGCATGTGTGACGGGGGCGGGTGCTATCGCGCTCGACATCGCTAGCAATCACTAGCGATGTCGCAGCGTGTAAAACCCGCCTAAAGGCCCTGTCACACACACGGATAAATCTTTGGCAGATCTGTGGTTGCAGTGAAATCATGGACATATTGTTCCATTTGTACACAGCCACAAACCTGGCACTGATTGTCCACAATTTCACTGCAACCACAGATCTGCCACAGATTTCTCTGTGTGTGACAGGGCCTTTTGGCTGTAGGTGTCTCTGTAGAGTCTTCAGTAGTACAGTATTTTTTTTGTTTTATAAGACGCACTGTATTATAAGACGCACCCCAAAACAATAAAAGGTTAAAAAAGGGGGGTCAGCTTCTAATCCGACGGTGTCTTACCAGGAGAGCAGCAGCAGTGGTGGAGTAGGGCGATGCTGCAGGCGGTGTGGCGAGTGTCCCAGATGCTGGGTGGCGCTGTGAGGCAGAGAAACCAGGACTGTAGCTTACTGAGGGGTAAGAATGGTGGAGAATGGTGACAGGAGGCAGAAGCGATGCTGTGGGCTGTGTGCTGAGGGCTGGGTGCTACTCTGTGCTGCAGCTGTGCACTGCCCTGTGCTGTGGGCGCTGTGTGCTGTAGGCGCTGCTCTGTGCTGTGGCTCTGCGCTGCCCTGTTCTCTGGGCGCTGTATGCTGTAGGCGCTGTGTCGCGGGCGGGGAGGAGGGTGTCAGCACACTACGCTCACCCCCTTCTGCTCGGGTCCGGCGGCCGCTGCTCAGTGGTGGCTCGAGCTGTAGTCGGATCCCGGGGGTTTCTCGAGCGGCACTCCTCGCCCGTGAGTGCAAGGGATTTGTTGGGTGTGGGGATGATTATTGTCCGTGACGCCACCCACGGTTGTGGTGATTTCACCACCGCTGCTCTATACGGGGCTCCCGGGGATGGTGATGCGGAGCAGCCAGGTGTTGTGTTGCCCCTCCGTGGGTAGGGGTTGGTGATCCCGGGGCCCGGTGGAGGTTTGTGAGGTGCGGGGCCTGGTGGGCGCAGGGACGCGGGGGCAGCGCTGTGCCTTGCGGCACTGTGGTACTCACTCAGCCTGAGACGTGACACAGTTTTTACGGTAAACCAAACGGCTGGTAGGACGGTCCCACAGACGGCTGCACCTGCACTCCCGGTAGGTGACGGTGATGTCCCTCTTCCTTGCACCTATGGTTGACTTGTGGTAGCGGTGGATTCCCTCCGGTTACCCGATCCCCGACTACAATCTGGGCCGGAGGAGCTCTACACTTTGCCCGCAGGCGCTGGCCCTGAGAAACTGGTGCCGTGGCGGTGGCGGTGTCTCTCTGCTTCAGGTTGGGCTGTTGCCTTCAGTCGGGACTTGGTTGTTGGGGGATCTGCGTCCCCGTCACTGACGGATTCGGCAAATTTGGCGACTCCTAGCCTTGCCGGGGTCCGAGAGGCCCCTGCCCTGGTGCTGACTGTCCTTCGGAACACTGCTCCAGACCACCGGGCACAAAGCCAACGGGGTCCTTCCAGGAACTTCCAAACGGTCCCCCTCCAGACAGTCACCGCCGTCGCTGACCTTGCTGATCTGGCCCTACACAAAGCTGGACCCTTCAGGCTTTCTTTCTCTTCTGTCACTTCACTTGCTTTCCTCCTTTTCCACTTTTCTTCCTTCACTTTCACTTTCTTAACTCCTCTACTTAGCTCCTCACTCCTGCTCCTCCCTGAGCTCACTCCTCAACCCCACTCAACTCTATCTGCCTGGTTATTTCCTGCCTCCAGAGCTGTGATCTCCTCGGTGGGCGGAACCAACCGACTGGCCCACCCCCTGGTGTGAATCATCAGCCTCTGGAGGAAGGCAACAAGGATTTGTAGTTTAGCTGTGATGTGCCTACCTGGAGTGTGGGATGTGGTGGTGTTGTGACCTGTGACCCCTGGCTTGCCCAGGGCGTCACATTCCCCCTTAGCAAAATGCAGACCGTCCGCGGGCTGCCGTCCTACACCGGTTTTATTTTTTCTGAAAAAGATAACATTTGGAAAATCAACATATATACATTTTTAATCATTCTTCCCAAGACGGGAGGCACATTTCTTTTAACGTTACAAACGGTTTACGGTTACGGTTTCCGCTCTCTCCCACCCAAGCAACCTGGCCCTGATGCTGCCCCTAAAACCCAGGCAGCACCCCTTGACCCACAGTCCAGCACAAGTTACCCGAGCGGGATCTGTCCTTCCCTCCAGAGGGTAGCCACCGGTTCCTTTGGTGGCTGGGCCCTAGCCTGCTCTGCTCAGGGCCCTCCCTCCAACCTGCCTCTCCGGAGGCGGCATTGCGGAAAACGGTAACGGTAAACAACATATTTACAAGCCACTAACGTTTGTGGTTGCCCTGCAAGTTCACGGGCTTGTCCATGGATAGTTCCCATGCAAATAAACTTTAAACAGTCCCCACGGGGACAACGGTGCCGGCTCCAGCCGGTTCAATCACTACAGACAATCAGGTAACTTCTTCTTGGATCAATCATTTTTCATTTTCAACTTTTAAACAAACAAAAGAATGGTGGTCCCAACGGGGACGGTGCAACGGGCATCCGCTGCCCCTACTCGTACTTTCCTGCTGAGGCGGACCCATCCTCTGCCACCGTGACATCAAACTTGCACTGACATGCCTGCGGTGACAGGGGCACCCGATACCCATTTCCACCGGCACACGGGGTATGGACAACCACGGGGTCCCACACATAGCGGGAACGCTCACTTGCCTCTTCAAACTCAGCAGCAGGCCCGGGACTAGGGCTGGAGTCGTCATCTCGTGCTTCTGCGTCAGGCGGGTTGCCGCCAGCTGTCGCAGCCTCCTGGCCTCCAACATCCAGAACTTCAGCCCCTTCTGCGGTAGCACGGAGCAACAGATTAGGCGAGCTGACATTAAGGCGCCTCATAAGTAACGGCAAGGGTGATGCATAGGCCGAGACTAGGCCGGGCCCCTCAGCCGCAGCGGCCGGTCCTGGTAGGACATAGGGACGTGGGTCACCAGTCGGCTCTGCTACATCCATTCCCCCTCCGTACCTCGGGGCAGTTGTAAGCAGCTCCTCCACCTCGTTGGTCCACTGCTCCATCATCCGGAAGATCTGATCCTGTTGACGCTGGTGGAACTGCATCACTCGGGCCTTCATCCAGGCCACGGTCTCGGGCTCAGGGTCTGGCACAGTCTCTACTGGGACTTCCGGCACCATGTTGTTAAGGGGTCGCGGTTCCAGCGGTTCCCCTTGGTACACTTCAGGACCGTCTTGGACGTCTGCAGCCGGCTAGTCCGCCGAAGCGGCTGGGCAGGGTATCGCTACCAGTTGGGCAGGTAGCGGGCCTAATGGCGGGGCGGCAGCAGCTATTACGGGTAGCAGGGAGAGAGGCAGGGTGAGCGGAAGCCGGCCGGGCCCCTCAGCTCCAACGGCCGATCCCTCAGGAATACAGGGGCGTGGGTCGCTTACCCGCTCCTCCAAATCCTCTTCTGCCTCGCGTCTCCACATAGCAGCCACCACGTCCGCCATGTCGGTCTCCCACTCCTCCAGGAGGAGTTGCATATGAGCCTGCAGACGGTTACTCAGCGGGACGGTCCGGTCCCTCAACCACGTCGCCGTGCCAGGCGCGGGGGCTTCCTCGTTGTGAGCAGGGTTTTGCATCTTGATAACGAGGTCTTCCAGGAACCCAATATCGCTGCAGAGTCCTGGCGTCCCTGCTTTTATAGCTGCAGCTACATGCGTCCAGCCGCCATCGCGTCCCCCTTAGCTCTTTCCGGCCCCTCCTCTCTCGGGGCGGGATTTTGGCCTTCGCGCCTCTACTGCTCGAGAAGACGCTCGAGCGGGAACTTTTCGCGCCAAAGATGGCGGCTTCTGAAATTTTCCTGCCGGACACCTCCGGCGGTAACAAGGCGCACCTCTACCAGATGGCAGAGCGGTAAGATCCTGTTCGTGACGCCAAGTTGTCGCGGGCGGGGAGGAGGGTGTCAGCACACTACGCTCACCCCCTTCTGCTCGGGTCCGGCGGCCGCTGCTCAGTGGTGGCTCGAGCTGTAGGCCGGATCCCGGGGGTTTCTCGAGCGGCACTCCTCGCCCGTGAGTGAAAGGGATTTGTTGGGTGTGGGGATGATTATTGTCCGTGACGCCACCCACGGTTGTGGTGATTTCACCACCGCTGCTCTATACGGGGCTCCCGGGGATGGTGATGCGGAGCAGCCAGGTGTTGTGTTGCCCCTCCGTGGGTAGGGGTTGGTGATCCCGGGGCCCGGTGGAGGTTTGTGAGGTGCGGGGCCTGGTGGGCGCAGGGACGCGGGGGCAGCGCTGTGCCTTGCGGCACTGTGGTACTCAGCCTGAGACGTGACACAGTTTTTACGGTAAACCAAACGGCTGGTAGGACGGTCCCACAGACGGCTGCCCCTGCACTCCCGGTAGGTGACGGTGATGTCCCTCTTCCTTGCACCTATGGTTGACTTGTGGTAGCGGTGGATTCCCTCCGGTTACCCGCTCCCCGACTACAATCTGGGCCGGAGGAGCTCTACACTTTGCCCGCAGGCGCTGGCCCTGAGAAACTGGTGCCGTGGCGGTGTCTCTCTGCTTCAGGTTGGGCTGTTGCCTTCAGTCGGGACTTGGTTGTTGGGGGATCTGCGTCCCCGTCACTGACGGATTCGGCAAATTTGGCGACTCCTAGCCTTGCCGGGGTCCGAGAGGCCCCTGCCCTGGTGCTGACTGTCCTTCGGAACACTGCTCCAGACCACCGGGCACACAGCCAACGGGGTCCTTCCAGGAACTTCCAAACGGTCCCCCTCCAGACAGTCACCGCCGTCGCTGACCTTGCTGATCTGGCCCTACACAAAGCTGGACTCTTCAGGCTTTCTTTCTCTTCTGTCACTTCACTTGCTTTCCTCCTTTTCCACTTTTCTTCCTTCACTTTCACTTTCTTAACTCCTCTACTTAGCTCCTCACTCCTGCTCCTCCCTGAGCTCACTCCTCAACCCCACTCAACTCTATCTGCCTGGTTACTTCCTGCCTCCAGAGCTGTGATCTCCTCGGTGGGCGGAACCAACCGCCTGGCCCACCCCCTGGTGTGAATCATCAGCCTCTGGAGGAAGGCAACATGGATTTGTAGTTTAGCTGTGATGTGCCTACCTGGAGTGTGGGATGTGGTGGTGTTGTGACCTGTGACCCCTGGCTTGCCCAGGGCGTCACAGCTGCTCTGTGCTGCGGCTCTGCGCTGCCTGTTCTCTGGGTGCTGTATGCTGTAGGCGCTGCTCTGTGCTGCTGGCTAGGCGCTGTGCTGTGTGCTGTAGGTGGTGCGGGCTTCAAAGAAATGGTGCCCAAAGTTGGCGCGTGCGCAGCCTGAGTTATTGGCTCACTGACAAGCCAAGCTATCTCATCTGTACACACTTCACCTCCGGGCGCCATTTTCCTTAAGTCCGCTGCTGGGACATCAATGGTCCGGAGGCGGCACGTGTGCAGATGGGATCATGAGCCAAGAACTCCATCTGCGCATGCGCCGAATATAGGTGCCATTATTTGATGACTGCACCTCTGACGTCTTCACAGGATTTCCCCTGCCTCACCGCCCCCATAGCGCACAGCCTGCAGCATCACCCCTGCCTCCTGTGACCATTCTCCACCCTTCTTACCCCCTGGTAAGCTACATTCCTGTTTTCTCTGCCTCACAGTGCCACAGCATCGCACCTGCCTCCTGTCACCATTCTCCACCATTCCCTAGTAATTTACATTTGGATTCTAAGATGCATCACTCATTTTCCTCCCAAATTATAATCCAAAAAATACAGTATTTTTCTGGAGGTATGAGTGCAATAGTCCGATAGTATCCACAGTCTATAGCATCTCTCTTCTTTGGAATAGGAATAAACACGGATCTTGTCCAGTCCTTGGGCCATTTACGAGTTGTCCATATCTGCTGACACAGATGTGTGATGACATCAACTGTGGCTTCAGAAGACTTTATTAGCTCTATTGGAATATTGTCACATCCAGATGGTTTGGATTTTGACATTTTGACTTCGTCCTTCAACATGTTCGGTTCTCTCTATCATTTCCAGTTTCTGTTTCTTCCCAAATCACTGAGTGGTTCTTATAGAGATGCTCCATGTTTCTTTCCATCTTTCCTTGATCTGTTTGTTCCCGTTTGTGTCTTTCATCATTCCCACTCTTGGTTGAAACTTTCGTCGTATCTCTTTGATCTTTTGGTGCATTCCTGGTTTTGCCCTTCAGATGTTCATTTTCCATCTCTTTACATATATTTTGATAATAAAGTTCTTTGTCTGCTCTAATGGCTCTTTAGTCTTTTACTGATGCTGTCTGCGTCCTGCTTGTTACCTTTTGCCTTTGACATTATTGGATGATCTTTAGACTCTCTTCTGTTAACCATGGTTATAAATGTGAATCGTTTATCAGCTGTAAAAAAAGAAAGGCCAGATTAGACTTTGCCAAAAACATGTAAAGAACCCGCCCAGTTCTGGAAAAGCAGCAGAGGGCGGATGAGACTAAAGGCATTGTCACACACAACGACGGATCTAACGCTATATCGCCGGGGTCACGGATTCCGTGACGCACATCCGGCATCGTTAGCGACGTCGTTGCGTGTGACAGCAAGGAACGACCGTTAACAGTGGAAAATACTCACCTTATCGTCCATCGTTGACACGTCATTCCTTTTTTAAAAATCGTTGATTGTTGAGCACACAGGTTGTTCGTCGTTCCCGAGGCAGCACACATCGCTACGTGTGACACCTCGGGAACGACGAACTGCAGCTTACCTGCGGCCGCCGGCAATGCGGAAAGAAGGAGGTGGGCGGGATGTTACGTCCCACTCATCTCCGCCCCTCTGCTTGTATTGGGCGGCCGCTTAGTGACGCCGCACGAACCGCCCCCTTAGAAAGGAGGCGGTTCTCTGACAACAGCGACGTCGCTAGACAGGTAAGTCCGTGTGACTGCTCCAAACGATTTTGTGCACCACGGGCAGCGATTTGCTCGTGACGCACAAACGACTGGGGCGGGGACGATCGCTAGTGATATATTGCAGCGTGTAACGGGGCCTTAAGACCAACTTGTACAGAAGGATTGGAGCAGCTCCTGATCCAGAGCACAGCACATCCTCTGTAACACATGGCGGAGGCGGTGTGCTTCCCGGGCATGCAGAGCTAAAAATGGCCCTGGGGCACTAGTTGTTATTGATGATGTGATTGAAGACAGAAGCAGCTGGATGAATTCTGAAGAGCACAGGGTGAGACTTTCTGCTCAGATGCAACCAAATGCAGCAATGATTAGACGGCGACAGTGACCCAAAACATCCTGAAAAAGTGAAATATTCTGCTATGGTCAAGTCATCACCAGATCTCAACCCTATCGAGCTGCATTTCACAGGATTAAAACAAAACGTTAATGGGTGGTGCAAAAACAAAGTAATATTTCTCCTTGATCTCTGGGTATTGAGAGCCGTAATCTAAACTATTTTCTAATATACTTGTGTGGGAGGACTGATGAGCCAGAGGCAGTGTTTCCTGGTGAGCCAGCTGCAATGTCTCCTCCTGCAATGCCTCATCCTGGCCACCAGAGGGAGGTCTGCACAGCCTGGGAGGAGGGGAAAGAAAAGGACTGAGAGCAAGGAGATGGTGGAGAGATGTGGCTGCCAGTTTCCTGGTCGGAGCTGAATACCTGTAGTGTTGAAGACAGCATGTGGGTGGCTGTTTGAGAAGACCTGGAGTGCGAGGGAAAGCCTGCCAAATGCTGTACGAGCAGAGTCCACTCAGCTGCCTGTGAGTGGAGAGAACTGCTGCGGAGCCAAGCCCTGAAGTGATCGGTCCACATGATTGCTGGTGCTAAAGAGAACTGCTGCATAGCTGGAGGCAGAGTGGATACCCCTTTGTACCAGAGACCTTCCTGGATAAATCCGTTAGTACTGTAAGTCCTGAGCTCTGGCCCGGCCTATATATTTTTGTTTTTGCGGACAAGTGTACACACTTATGCAGTAGTAGTTTTGGCACCAAAACAGGTATAAGACATAATACACAGCAGTCACTGCTGCAGTACTGAACCTTACTGATTGTGTATTCCTGCTAGCAGGTGTTTAACCCCCGGGGTACTTTCCTGTTTGCTTATATGTGTGGGTGAAGGGCAGGGAATTAGATATTTATCTAAGATTGTTAATTGGTGTTCTGGTCCAGGGACAGCTTTTTACTACACCCAGGGATTTACATATTCTAGTGCTTCCAGAAGTTCCTGGTTAGGTAAATTGTTCCCAGTGGTTCCTGTCCTATTGGAATTGGCCCCTAGCCCAGCATGCTGATCCTGGTTTAGTAACTGGGTTTCTGTACATTCCCTTCTGTTGATATTTGCTTTCCACACTAGTTTCACTTCACGTTTCCCTTATTGGGTTATAAAGAGTCTGCATTTAAACCCAGTCTGATTTCGTTCCTCGTTCGTGGCCCGCTGTATCCTGAAAATAACTTCTCGGTCCCCCACTTGCTATAAAAGTTCCTTCTCCTTCCCTGTCTACACTACGGTATCCAACTGCTATTCCAGTTTTTTTTAACTTCTTTTTTGATGACCCTTCATGTGAAAATCCCAGTGCATGCTGGGATACTCCAACAAAGCGTCATTAGGGGGCACAGGCAGAAGCTTCGTATTGAAACGAAGCGTCATCAGTGACGCTAGTTTCCGGGATTGGGCTAATCATAGCGCAATGTGCACAATGAGGGGTGTACTTATTTATGCTGAGCATTGTAATTCGGAAAAAATTTATAATAATTTGAACAAATCTCCGTGAAACAATCCAACGCAAAGTCAGTATGATATAAGAAGATATAAAGCGAGCAGGTGGGGTGTAGGATCATCCCGGCCTCGGCTGATGATAAGGTCACTGATGTTAAGTCATGCGCCAATTAAGAGTCCTGTAATTAATACTATTATTATCACTTTCTCATCCGATCCGCGCAGCGACAGGAGGTGATTACGCCTCAATAGAAAATAAATGACATTGTATTGTGTATTATCTGCAGGAATATTGGACGAGGAAAAGCAAAATGAGTCACGGGTTTGGACTTTTTCTTCCACCTTTCCTACAACTCTATTTGTCGCCGTATTAATTAGTGTCATTCTGTTTTGAGTCATAGGAAGCTTTATGTCTGACAATCCAATTAATAAAAGTTATTTATGGACATATTAATAACAATAAAGCGACATCCAACCATCAATCCGTCATCTGCAATAACTTTATTTAAAAATAAAAAATGGACCCGGTATTATAAGAGTGATGGGAGGACGGGAAAAGCATGAAAGCGGTTCATAAAGGGTGCAGCTAGAAGTGGCATAAGCGTATACATGGAAGGAAACTTTCAGCCAAGATTAACAAAAACATAGCTAGAGTGCTAATAAAAAGTTACACCTGCTTTACAATAGACTGCCTCCTAATACCGCACAGACTTGTTTTTGGTCCCTCTCATTAACCAGGTAGTCTGCAAAAGAAATAATTCCACTTCACTAGACGAAGCAAAAAAATGCAGAAAAGTGCAAGAAGATACAACTCTGAGAAGAAGCTCTATCTGATTTACATTAGACTGCATCCTTATACTGCACAGACTTGTTTTTGGTACCTCCCATTAACCAGTAAAACTGCAAAATAAATAATGCTACTTCTAACTAAGAAACAACAACAAAAAAGTGCAAAAACATACAGCTCTGAGAATAAGCTGTATCTGCTTTATGATAGACTGCCTCCTTATACTGCACAGACTTGTTTTTGGTCCTTTTCATTAACCAGGTAGCCTGCAAAAGAAATCATGCTACTTCAAACTAAAAAACAACAACAAAAAAAGGGCAAAAAGATACAACTCTGAGAATAAGCTGTATCTGCTTTCTGATAGACTGCCTCCTTATACTGCACAGACTTGTTTTTGGTCCTTCTCATTAACCAGGTAGCCTGCAAAAGAAATCATGCTACTTCAAACTAAAAAACAACAACAAAAAAGGGCAAAAAGATACAACTCTGAGAATAAGCTGTATCTGCTTTCTGATAGACTGCCTCCTTATACTGCACAGACTTGTTTTTGGTTCCTCTCATTAACCAAGTAGCCTGCAAAAGAAATAATGCTACTTCAAACTAAGAAACAACAACAACAACAAAAATGCAGAAAAGTGCAAAAAGATACAACTCTGAGAAGAAGCTCTATCTGCTTTATATTAGACTGCATCCTTATACTGCACTGACATGTTTTTGGTTCCTCTCATTAACCAGGTAGCCTGCAAAAGAAATGATGCTACTTAAAACTAAGAAGAAAAAAAATGCTGAAAAGTGCAACAAGATAC
Organism: Anomaloglossus baeobatrachus; assembly: GCF_048569485.1. Taxonomy (NCBI): domain Eukaryota; kingdom Metazoa; phylum Chordata; class Amphibia; order Anura; family Aromobatidae; genus Anomaloglossus; species Anomaloglossus baeobatrachus. Next base: position 22,897,995 of record NC_134358.1, on the reverse strand, counting down.
AACTCTGAGATGAAGCTCTTTATGCTGTACAACAGCCTGCCTCTATATGGTACACAGAGTTTGCTTTGGTTCCTGTCACATACTGGGAAGCCGGAGCAGATTGAAAAATAATAATAATGCAGCAATCCAGGAAAGGGTAAAAACTGCAGCTAGATACAGATCTGATAGCAAGTACTATCTGCTTTACAATAGGTTCCCTCCTTATACCCCACAGACTTGTTTTTAATTCCTCTCACTAACCAGGAAGCAAAAGAAATAATGTAACTTTAGGAGTAAAATTGTCATATTGCACTTTTCTACTAGTGATGAGCAAGCACTAAAATGCTCTAGTGTTTAAGTATAATGGAAGTCAATGCAAAACCTGAGCCTTTTTCCAGAATACCCTACCAGGAGGGCTATGGGGAAGGGGGCAGGAAAATTGCTATAATGGATGGAGACATCATGGGGAAGATCCCTGGAGTCCCAGATCACTGCAGGAAAATGAAATAAACAATTTAAAAAAATGGAGTGGGGTCCCACCTATTTTTGATAACTGGCCAAGGTAAAGCAGACAGCTGGGGGCTGATATTATCAGGCTGAGGAGGTCCATGGTTATTTGGCCCTTCCCAACCTAAAAATACCAGCCAGCAGCTGCCCCAGAAGTGGCCGATCTCATTAGATGCTCCAATTCTGTCTCTTTGCCCTGGCTCTTCAACGATTGTCCTGGTGTGGTGGCATTCGGAGTAATGGTTTATGTGGTTGATATCAGCTGTGTTATGTCAGCTGCCATCAAGCCCAGGGGTTAGTAATGGAGAGATGTCTATCAGACACCCCCATTACTAACCTGACAAGTGAAGAGTTAAACTATTTTTTCCTGTGCGTGTTTTTTATTTGAATAATGACTCCTCCATACTCCTTTATTCACCCATTTATAATAGATGTTCCCACAAATCTCTGACGTAATTCACAATCCACGAATGCAGCTCCGCCGACTATGAGATGCAGTGAGGTGCAGCTATTCACAGGTGCCGGTAAGTGAGGACAACTCTCATCAGAGCCGCCAGCTCAACGCTGTGCTCAGCTAGACTTAGCGGCTCTAAACAGCATTATAATCACCCAGTAATTTACTGCTACACACAGTCACTGCAGCTACATCCGAGGATTGAGGATTACGATCTTAAAGCTTCTTGGGAGCATTTTTGATAATAAATTGGTGAATGAGGGAGTGTGGGGGTATATTTATTCAAATAAACAATTTTTTTCTTTTAACTTACTGGGTTAGTAATGGGGGTATCTGATAGGCTCCTCTCCATTACTGACCCCTGGGCTTGATTCCCAAAAGTATTACCTTGATTGCCACTGTACCAGGGCAATCAGGAAGAGCCGGTCAAAGCGTCAGAATGGGATGCACCACTTCTGGAGTGGCTGCATGCTGCTATTTTTAGGCTCGAAGGCACCAATATCCATGGACCTTCCCAGCCTGATAATACCAGCCCCCAGCTGTCTGCTTTACCTAGGCTCAATAACAAAAATAGGGGGGACCCCATGTCATTTTTTAAATTATTTATTTATTCAGGCTAAAAGCACCCTTTAGTGCCCTAAAGGGTGCAAGTGTACCAACCCTGCACTAATCTAATCTTTCCTTACAGGATGATTGTCTTCCAGGGGACAGTGTGCCGAACATCACACCCCCGTGTCTCATTTAAGACTTGAGGACACGATGTGGCCAATCACAGTAATGACAGTTGCCGACATGGATACACCATAACCGTGTATGACAGACAATCCCCGCATGTTGATTGGCTGTCTAAAGGCCCCGTCACACACAGAGATAAATCTTTGGCAGATCTGTGGTTGCAGTGAAATCATGGACATATTGTTCCATTTGTACACAGCCACAAACCTGGCACTGATTGTCCACAATTTCAGTGCAACCACAGATCTGCTGCAGATTTATCTCTGTGTGTGACAGGGCCTTAACAGTCTCTGGTGGGGACCTGAGCATGGTGCTCAACCACCCGCGATAATTGGCCAAGTATCAAGCAGTGCCGAGCACCCACGATACTCGAACGATTATCGTGCAGTGCTGAGCACTCACGACACTTGATTGATTATTGTGCAGTGCTGAGCACCCGCAATACCCAATTCATGATCATGCAGTGCCGAAAACCCACGATACTCAATCGATTATCATGCAGGGCTGAGCACCTGCCATAGTCGATCAATTATTGTGCAGTGCTGAGCACCCGCGATACTTCATCGATTATCATGCAGTGCCAAGCACCCACCATACTCAATCAATTATTGTGCAGTGCAGAGCACCTGTGATACTCGATGGATTATCGTGCAGTGCTGAGCACTCGCCATACTCTATAGATCATCGTGCAGTGCTGAGCACCCGCGATACCCGATAGATTATCGTGGAGGGCCGAGCACCCGCCATAGTCGATCGATTATTGTGCAGTGCTGAGCACCCGCGATACCCGATCAATTATCATGCAGTGCTGAGCACCCGCCATAGTAAATCGATTATTGTGCAGTGCTGAGCAACTGCGATACTCGATCGTGCAGTACCGAGCACCCGCCATACTCGATCGATTATCGTGCAGTGCTGAGCACCCGCCATACTCGATCGATTATCGTGCAGTGCCGAGCACCCGTGATACCCGATCGATTACCGTGCAGTGCTGAGCACCCGCCATAGTCGATCGATTATTGTGCAGTGCTGAGCAACTGCGATACTCGATCGTGCAGTACCGAGCACTCGCCATATTCAATCGAGTATCGTGCAGTGCCGAGCACCCGCCATACTCGATCGATTATCGTGCAGGGCCGAGCACCCGTGATACCCGATCGATTACCGTGCAGTGCTGAGCACCCGCGATACTCGATCGATTACTGTGCAGTGCTGAGCACCCGCCATACCCGATCGATTACCGTGCAGTGCTGAGCACCTGCCATACTCGATCGATTACCGTGCAGTGCTGAGCACCCGCCATACCCGATTGATTACCGTGCAGTGCTGAGCACCCGCCATACCCGATTGATTACCGTGCAGTGCTGAGCACCTGCCATACTCGATCGATTACCGTGCAGTGCTGAGCACGCTGACTCATCACTATTTCCTACTTTAAACCAATCAAGAATAGGTAGAAGAGTGCCACCAGCTACCTTGTCCTTGCTTTATCCGTTGCCTCCTTGCAGCACGTCCTACGCCAGATCCGTGCGGCGATGTGACTCCTTTTCCTTCCTGCTAAATTGACAGCTCGTAAAAAGAATAAGCAGAGTTTAAACATCCTTCTCTGAATTCATCTGACCATTTAATTACTTGTGCGGCCCCGGAAGGCTCGGCTCTATCGAGCGATGCAGAAACTTTTTAAAGACTTTTACTGATTAACCCCTTCCGGAGATTCTGCATTTCTAAACTCTCGTTATAAGGCGTCGGGATGCGATAGCGCGTCACTGACACAATCTCGACAGATCCGTCCTGTCAAGGAGACGCAGCGGTGGAAGCAGCAGGTGCACGGGATGGCGGTATTTGCTCGGGAATACCAGACTGTCAAGCTGTCACCGGTGACACGGTTTGGCCCCGAGGAAAGAAACTGTAACGTTGTTTTATTATCACTTTAATCATAACAACTTCAAAACAGCAATTTATCTGTGAAAAAGGCGAAGAGGAAGCGCGACTCCGGCTTCATTTATGCAAATGCTAAATGTGCAACGACGGGAAGGGAAGCGGCATCTATGAGGATGCCCCGGCCATTATCCTTAGGTAAAAGATGATTATACGATGATAATAACATTCCTCGTACGGCGCTAACCCAGCAGGTACTGATGCCCTGCATATTAGTATGCTAAAAACCTGCCTCGTTACATCGCTACAGACCTAACGAGGACAGAAAACTGCCAAAAATCCATAGAGATCAATGGATTCCGATATGACTTGGGTGCATTTAGGACAAATAAGGCGGAAAAACAGACATTTTTCTATTAATACGTATCAGGCCTCCTTCACACGTCCGTTTCCACCCGTACCGGATCCATAAAATTCAATGGGTTTGGTCACACATCCGTGTACTCCACACAGTGAGATGTCCATTTCTGTCCGGCAGCACGGATGTTAAAACAGACCGCACACTGATGTGATCCGTGTGACATTAGTGTGACACATACCAGAGGACCACCAAGTCACTTAAAAAATAAGATTTTTATACTTACCTGCTGCTGTTGCTTCCGGGTGCAGCTCATTGTGAGTCATGAATATTTACTGCATTAAATGCGGACAGAAGTGTGACAGAAGCTCCAGAGACAGCTAAGGCTATGTGTGGATGCTGAATCTTTGTGGTGACCACAAAGATGCACGTTTTTGACCCCCAAAAATCGTACCTGAAGCAAAAACACTTCCACCGCTGCTACATCTGAAGCTCACAGTGAGCGCCATAGAACATGACCGCCCCCTGTGAGCTCTACGCAGCGACTGAAGTGAGCCGCGCGATCAGCGGTGACGTCACTCAGGTTAGTGGGGCTCATCTGACTGCAACCAATCACAGACACTGGTGGGCGGGAGAAGTAGTGAATATGTATGAGCCTAATAAGCGGCCCAGGAAGAGGATTGAGAGGTCGCAGGCGCAGTGTGACATCCTGGTGACTCGGTAAGCATAATCGCTTGTTCCTACCCCTTTGCGCCGGATTCTGGTCCCCATAGACTTCATATGGTGACCGGCATCTGGCCAGATACCAGGGATCAATCCTCCGCCGACCCCTAGTCAGCGGGGGATTGATCTGCCAGTCACAACAAAGATGCAGACAAAGAAAGATGCAAGGTGTGCACACCAAAAATGAAATCTCATAGACGTTGCTGGGGAAGGAAATGTATTTGTGACGCCCCTGGACTATTCAGGTCGTCACAGGGTACTGCAGAATCTGCCCTCCCCGTGCAGTATTCAACCCCCCTATTGTTCTGGGTCTCCATCCTGCAGTGCTGCCTCCACCAGCATTTACAAATCCTAGATACACTTTGCACCACACCTGTTAGGCACACCAGTGGGCTGCTTAAGCAGGAATAGGGCCGCCCACCTAGGGGTCAGGCAGGGAGGTGGGAGGTGTCAAAGTCAGTTCACTGGTAGCCCTTGAGCTGTGAGGAGCTCTGAGGAAGCTGGGATTGGAGCTCCCAGGGGAGAAGTAAACTAGGTCGCAGACGGTTGACCTAGAAGAGTCGGACCCCTGGTCGCAGGGGATTGAAGCTAGGTGCCTGGAACCCGTCAAGGAGGACGGTCAGCAGCCTGGCCCTATCACCGGTCCAGGACCAAAGGCACGTCGGGGTACATGGACCCTAGGTCGGGGAGGAGCTTCAGGCGACCCGGCAATTAACCTGCGGAGGACAGGGCCTTTATGGACTGTTCCCACCAAGCTCAAAGATCGGGGGCACTAGCGCAACGAGGAGGATAGGGCTTTCCAAACAAGCGGCCCACTGAAATCCCAAGCGTGAGCTCCTGAGAGCAGGCTCCTTCACTTAGTCATAGTGGGGAGTGGGGACAGGAAAGGTCCAAGCTACCGGGCCACAACGGACAATCTAAACTTTTGTGCCAGGAGGCAGGTCACGGACCACCAGGCAGTGCTGCAGGGGACGGGACCCGGACGAGCTCCCCTCAGGAGACAGCAGCAGTCAGAGACTTGCTTTACCCTGTTGTCAGCGTCTGCTTCATTGCTGAGTGAGTACCCAACTGACCCCTGCACTGCGTCCCCGCATCCCCATCAAGAGTCTCGGGGCCTACCCCTACCCATGGAGGGTGACAACATCTTGCTGCCCCACTCCGTCAGCCCGGGTACTCCCAACGGCAGCGGCGGTACTCCCAATTACCGTACACCACAGGTGGTGTCACAAACTATACCAATCCCCTGTAAATAATCCCCTTATTCATTTGAGTGTGGCCCCTAGCCCCCGGGTCCGGAGACCCTCGAGCCATGAGTAATCACCACCCCCGGATCCGAGCAGTTCGATCCGCTGCAGGGGTGGCACACATGCAGTTTTTGGCCCAAAACTGCACCCGAAAAACATGGAAAAAAAATGCAGCATGCGCACAAGACTAAGCATACAAATTCATGCTGTCCGTGTGCTATCTGATGTCACACGATGACATACACACACTGACACACGGATGGCCCAGGGAACTCCACAGCGGACCGCACAAAACGTTCGTGTGAAGAGGGCCTTAGAGAGTGTCTTATATCCACTGCTCTATGGGTAGAGGAAATTGGAGGGTGAGAGCGACACAGAAACCAAATATCATATTGGTGCTTACTAGTAAGTGTTTTATCTCACCTCAAAGCTACATTCAGAGCTACATTGATCAGTATTGCTGTATAACGACTTCCATGCGGCTGCTGCTTCTGAATCTGTGCCACATAGAGAAAGGAAAGCAGGAAACACTCATGTTTGTGATAAAATATTTCTAAAAATGAATCTAGAACATACTGTATGTGATTTAGGACATGTAACATTTTTATTTCATCTGATTAACATCTACACTCTCTTGTGGTTTAAGGCAGCAAAAGAGGATAACGGAAACATCCTTAGGGGACTAAATTAGTGCAGGTTTAAGTAAAGCATCCCTGGTGGTCTAGAGCAGTGAGGAAGTTAATAATAACATGTCTGGTGGGCTAGAGAAAGAAGTGACAACATCCCTGGGGATCTGGAATATTGAATATTAAAATCCCAGGTGGGCTAGAGAAATGAGAATGTTAATGATAACATCTCTGGTCAGCAAGGGTAGTGAAGAAGTTAATAATAACATCCCTGGGGGGCTAGAGAAATAAAGAAGTTGATATTAATATCCCTAGTGTGGTACATCAGTGAAGACGTCAATAATAACATCCCCTGGGTGAGCTAGAGAAGTTATTAAGTTAGTGACAACATCTCTGGTGGGCAAGAGCAGTGAAGACGTTCATAACATCCTTAATGGGCTGGAGAAGTGAAGGAGTTAATAATAACATCCCTGCTGGGCTACAGTAATAAAGTTAATAATAGTTCCCATGTGGGCTAGAGAAATGAAGATGTTAATTATAACATCTCTGGTGGACTATAGAAGTGAAGAAGGTAATATCATCCCTGGTGGGCTAGGACTTTAGGCTGATTAATGGAGATATCCCTGAAGAGCTGTAGAAGTTAAAAACAAATAAGGGTGGGCTAGGGCAACGTAAGGATCAAAGAGGTTGTTCACCCTAGGACAAATTTTCAGGAGTTAACGAGCACTCAATATACACACTATAAGTGTTAGGAGCTGGCTGCAAACTAAAGACTATTGAACCAATGGATGTAGAGCACACTCCAAAGCTCAAAGGGATTAAAGTTTTTACAGCACGGAGCTCTGGTTACGTCAATTTTATTGTTGTGTTTTATAAGAGATTGCTTGCTCATCATTTTAAGGTACACAATTTGAAGGGGGAAGGGGTTGTAAATGTGTGTATCCTAGTTGGCCTCCATGGGCTATAATGTAATCATGCCTGCAACAGGATTCATTGTCCTGCATCTGGTGGAGGATTGTACGTCTATTGTTCTCTTCTGCAGGGGGCCTCTCTGATACACAATCCTGTAGACTGGCCGGAGACTGCCGTCCTCCATACTTGGTGCTACATGCAACAAATGTCTAAGGGGTTAGGATGTGATCATCTCTCCTCATCAAAGGAGTAGAAAAGCGAGGAGACATATATTTGGATGTAGTTGGTGCAGGGATGTGGAGGGGCGAGGTGCTCTTGTTGCAGCCAGGTCCTGGTACCCATGGATGGACAAAAGAGATTCAAGCTGGATACACGTGCTGAGGTCGTGATATCTGTCGTCTGGATATAGGAACTATCCTAAGGATTACTGTTGGATATGGTTGTGATATTCGTCGTTTGGAGGAGCATAAGGACTATGGTTGCTGTACGATTGTGTACGGAAGAAATAAAAATTGTTGCATCGATCACCTGCCTATGTGATTAATGCAACCCACAACCTCAGATCTTCGCATTTAGGATTCAGGTCCGCTTGCCATCTGGGGTGGTCATCATGTAATCACATGAGATTTGCATACTTGCTGTTATGTGCTGACTTGCTTTTTCCCTGTTTCTCTCAGTGAATGGGCTGTAGAATGGATGGGGTGGCCGCAGAAGCTAGTAAAAGGAAAAAGTGGGGTATTAAGTGACACTATCAGAAAATGGGTTTGCATACTTGCTGATATGTGCTGACTTGCTTTTTTCCCGCTTCTCTTAGGAAATGGGCTGCAGAATGGATAATATGGCTGCAGAAGTCAGGAAAAGGAAGCAAGATGCCATTAAGTGACACTGTATCCGAATATCAGCAGCATTTTGGGAATTTCAGTACATTGATAAGTGGGATATTTTAGCTGGTCTCAGACCCCTATAGAGGGGTCACCTGGAACTAACATCTGGATTATCCTTAGGATAGGCCATAAATATTGGATCCTCTACACAAAACCGCTGATAGCAAGACACGCGTCTGCTGGGAGTGCACAGTATCCAGACCCCGGCGCACACAGCTCCATACACCCTGTAGTGGCCATTCTCCGGTACTGCAACATGGTTCACAACCACGTTTATAGGAGCGGTGCTGCAGTACCTGAAAACGGCCACAACAGAGTGAATGGCGCTGTGGTGCTCTGAATCTCTTGACAACTGATTTTTGTGTGTCGGTTGTCAGACCCTGACTGATCTGATATTGCTGATGCTTCTTAAGGATAAATCATGAATATCTAATCCCTTTAAGCAATGGAAGCGACTTTCCGCCCCCTGCTTTATGACCCCCTTCGCTCCATTACTGTTTCTTGGAATGCACAATTTATTCTAGGACTTGTGACCTCGGATTAATCAGAAGCGGTTTGACAAGACCTGCAATTTGCACTGGATGCAGAAATCAAGGTTTTAGGCAATAACATCTCACATTACACATGTGCCGCTTACCGAGTGGCCGCGGATTGTGCCAGAAGAGCTTTGATGGAAGCACAGTCATATTTTCATTTGCATCCCAAGGTCTTCCCCTTTCAGAGCCATCATTCCATTTCTGTTTGCTTTCGTCTCTTATGCGGCAGCAAAGCCTCATGTTCTCTGAGATATCGCACTCTCAGATGTAAGAAATAATTGGGGTTGTTGTAATTAATTAAAACTCCCATCATACTAAGCCTTTACCTAGTATAGATTTGTAGGGGGGTCACCCCCGTGCAGAAGTAGCCGGCACACAGAAAGGTTTATCTGCTGTAGTAAAATGTATTGTGTATTTTGTAAATGGCCACCAGGTGGCAATGTGGTTCTGTGATGGCTGTTCTGGCACCTGGTTAGGTAAAACAAGGGTTAAGAGAAAGGAGGAGGATAGGATATATTATAGGACAGGATGTAGAAGGAAGGTAGGAGAGTCCCCAGGAGGAGATAGAGACAAGAGGCCATAATATTCTATTAATTCAAGATCCTAAGGGTCAACCCTTTGATCCCGGACATGTGGGGTCCTGCTCTTAAGAGGACTGTGGAACTGCATCCCCATAATATGGTTTTAATATGGTCAGTCGGGGAGGCATCCATTCCCAAAGAAATCACCTGCGAGACTGAAGGTCGATGGGCCCTTCCACTGTCACACTGAGTCCTTCCAAAGCCCAAGCTAATCCCTGTAAGTAGGACGGATAGGCTTAAGGACTATTTCAATTGGTTCGTGCAGCGTGACGTCAGACAGGACAATGAGGGGCCTGGTGGTGTCCATTGGAGCACAGGTGCCCGGAAAGCGGTCGGCTGTTAAATTGTTGAAGTGGAGTCTTGAGGGAACCCCATCGGGACCAGAAGCGGTGCCCGAGTTATGCGATTGGACAAAAGTCCAAAGTTCGGTTGTTTGAAGGAAATATACCGGTGTCTGCTTTATTGACTCAAAGAACGAATGGACTGTGGTGAAAGTGTCCCTGCAATGGAGCGGTGACCGGGAGGCAAGGGTTTACCGAGCGGCTGCGTTGCAACCTGGCAACCTCTGCACATACGACCACCATTGTCTCCCCTAGCCGTTCTACAGATTGATTGACAACATGTCAGGATTGAGGTCCTATTGGAAGTGGTCAACGTTTTGGGGTCACAAAATTGAAAACTGCAACTTTCTAGCAATATTTGTCTCAGTATCACTGCTTTTTGTCAGTGAATAGAAGCTTTCTCCTCTTCAGAGGCTACCCATCCTTACTGGGTGGCCGGCTCTCTATCAGGAAAGGTTTGTCCAATAAATCCTGGTTTTAAGCTTTACTAAAACATGTTCAGCGAATAGAGGGTAGTTTCCTCCTTGAGAGCCCTACAGGAATAAGGCAAATTCCAGTGAAGGTCCCAAGAAACGAAGGTGCTACAAAACATTTACATTATAGCTCCTGCATAAAACCCAGCTCCTCGTGGGCGGTCTTCCAGTAATAGGACCACCCATGATTATCATATCCAGAGGAACCTCAAAAACATTCTCCAAGCAACAGAACTATTTCTCTGTATTTATTATGTAAAACACAGCTTGATTTTAGTTTATTAATTCATAAAACAGGTTAATTAGGGGAGATTTATATTGTTTTTTAAAGCCTATGTAGTCTGAATCAATGCAAACACTTTTTAGTTTGGCCTTTATAACCAGTAAATCGATAGAAATACGGTCATATGGTATAATTGCAATATATTTTGGGACAAGATCGCTTTGGAAACCTCTATATAAGGCAGATGGTTTCTTAAAAAATGTGTCATGGGTGTGTCATGGATGACAGACAGTCATGTGGTTTCTGTCCATAGAAGGTCACAGCGTTTGTCTGCGCAGAATGCTGCCTGACTTTCCATAGTCTCTGCTGTCAGTATTCATTGGTATAGGTAGCTTACCTGCTAGATTCATCTCTCCCCCTTTTGGACCCAGCAGGAGCTCACCTTCCACCCAGCTGCTGATCATCAGTATTCTCTTGGTGCTTATATACTCCATCTTTCCTTGGACTGGTGGTGGTGATATAATTCAGTTCATTCAAGCCTTGGTTGCAAGCAGATGGCTTGTACTCCTCTGTGGTATCATTGCTGGAAACGTTGCTGAACTTGTACCTGAGTCATCTGTTGATAAGTAGTTCATGTTTTTTCCCCGTGTTTCCACTTGTGTCTTTTATAGTTGTTTAGTAGGGTTGACGAAGAGCTCTTCACATCCGTTCCCTATTTAGGGCCCAGCGCTAGGGATATCTAGGGTCAGGTATCCGGCACAGTGTATAGGTACAAAACCTATCTAGGGTGGTGAGGGTCGCCAGGGACCAGCAGTAGGTTTGGTCAGGGGTCATCTTCCCTTCCCTAGACACAGGGTTTCCCGTCCCTTTCGCAGTTCGCTTGGTTCTTCCCTGTATCTAGTGTGACAAAGGGTCAAGGTAAAAGAAATAATTGTAGCACCAGTTAGAACTATTGGGTGGCGATGTATGCACCTCATTTCTAGAGGTGTAACTTAAATGGGCGGTCTCACAGAATTGATGATTATTGGGGGTCCGACTGATAAAACCTAAAGGGAACCCTAGATGTACAAGTAGTGAGCATGTGCGACCTATGCTGTAGTCATGGTCTATAGGAGTGGAGGCTGTATATGCTCAGTATCACGCCAAGCAAATGTTCTCTTTGAGCTTTCATTTCCAAAATTAACATTGGTCTCAGCAGTCGGACCACCAGTAGTCACACATTTATTATCAATCTTGAGGATAGGTGTTAAATATTGTTCATGAGATGACTTCTTAAAGGCTCCTGGGCCCCGATGCAAAAACTGGAAATCATGCTTATTGTTCATTACTATGTAATCGTGTTATATTGGGACCCCCATAGGTGCCTGGTGTAAATGTTACCTCCGCACCCAACATTAGCACCTTACTCCCTCCATTTAAAGGCAATCGGAACAATAAAAGGAAGAAGGCAAATACCAGCTCAAGCCAGACATGTCACTCGAAGCAAGGTCCACCAAGCTACGATTTGTCTACATTGGACACATCATATGGAGAAAGCAATCACTGCAGAAGGACATCATGGTCAGAAAAATACAAGGAACAAGGCAAAGAGGAAGACCAGGAAACCCATGGCTTGATACAATCAACAAAATGGTGGCGACCCTGGTGGACCGATCTAGGTGGAGAAGACCTTGGTGGACCTTTCTAGGTGATGAAGAGCCTCTTGGACCTATCTAGGTGAAGAAAACCTTGATGGACCTTTCTAAACGGAGAAAACCTTGGTGGACTTATCTAGGCGGAAAAGACCCTAGTAGACCTATCTAGGTTGAAAATACACTGTTGGACCTATCTAGGTGAAAAAGACCCTGGTTAACCTATCTAGGTGGAGAAGACCGTGGTGGACCTCTCTAGGCTACACAAGATCGATCTCCCTACAGAGCATTCATCCATCAAGTGACCATGGCTCGAGATTGAGCTGACGCCTGTTAAAATAAAAAATAATAACTTGTCTTGACCCAGTATATTCCTAAAAGAAACTCTTGTATGTAATATTACAATTCTGGATGCTAAGACCTGAAACTGTGACAGAGACAATTCTATTCTTCCTGCTCCTCAGCAGGTAAATTTCCGATATTTTGTCACCTGTTTTCACATAGAGGAGACCTTTCTGGTTCAGCCTGGGTCTCACTCGCGGGGAATACCTTTAGCAGGTCTGCTCAAACCGGAGATGTATTTTTTTCCCTTATGCAATAGAGGATCATTAACTGCCCTCAAGGTTCACTGCCTTTTGGCTTCAAGGAAAATTTAACATCTTCACGGATCAATATATACATAATTGTTCTTGATCAATGGTGCACGGGTATAAGCGCTCATCAACCAAATGAAGTTTTAATTGAACTGGGATTTAATGAGATCATTACTGGGGTGCACTGGACGGCCCCTGCTTCCTTCCTATTCATGTCTTAACATAGACATCACAGTTAGGGAAGTTGGAGTTTTTCTGATCCGAGTTTACGGTTCGATTGGAAGAAGATTTGCCAATTTTTTTCTGCCCATCAGCAACAGCAAAAGAGCAAAAGGGAGACTTTGGATTCCAAGGTAAGGATGTCTCATAGCATCACTCCCGGAGTCCCAATATAAAGGATCTCGGGAGCCGAGCGTTGGGTGCAACTGACACTTCTGCACCCACTACAAGTAGTTGCACACACAGTTTCTTACAAGGTAGTGTCCCTCTAACACAAACCGGCTCTTCCAGAACATTTGTAGACATGTTGGTCACTCTTTCCACACTGGCTACCTAGGAGGGCAGGGAAAGTTGACTCATTTTTATAACATCTTTTCTCGGAGTCGCTCCTAGAGCAGACACTCCTGTGCCAGTGTCCTTCAGCAGGGCGGCCTCTTCCTCTCTAAAAGGTCCCCGTTACACACTGTTCCGACACTTTATTCGCATCTTTCCATACGGCGTGCTTGGTGGGGAGGCCTCCTTCTCTCCCTACACATGGAGCTACATCTGCACTCCAAGCCCGGTCACCTCTGCTTCCTCCTGCGCTTACCTTCTCCCTTCTGCTCCCACTACACAACAACCACAAAACTAGGAAATCCCTTTTTCTGTATACCCCTTACTCCTCCTCACTCTGGGCTGGCTCTTCAGTTAACCCTGTGAACACTGTCTCTCTTCCTAGAATCCGATCTCTCCTATGCAAACAGTAAACCAGAACCTTCTGACACCTTGGGGTGTTTGGCAGCACTGCGGCCATAGAAAGGGGAATTAATCAAGTTACCATAACTAAATATATATATAAAATATATATATATACATAAACACATATTGTGTCGCCCAGGGATAAGGGGTACTCAGATCCGGGCCAAGGGGTCACTTTTGTAGGTGTACGGTGGCGTGACCCGGTCTGTGATCCCAGGCTCCACAGCATAAAGGGGATTATGTACAGGAAAATTGTCCGTGACGCCACCCATGGGTTGCGGTGATGAGATGGTGGCACCGCAGCTGCCTCTGGGGACCGTGCCCGAGACTGGTGGTGTGGGGCAGGAAGGTGGAATCCCCTCCACGGGTAGGGGAGGTGTAGTCTCGGGGCCCAGTTGGGAGTTGTGGTGGTGGCAGGGATTGCAGGGAATAGTACACTCACAGTTCGGTTATAGTGGTGCTGGATGAAGCTGGATTGATGTGGAGGGTCAGGAACGCAGATGGAAGAAATACACAGAGTCTTTTGTAAACCAAATTGCTGGTAGCTGGTGCCCACAGATGCTGTGAGGACGGGTCCCACACCCGTGTGTGTACTTCAGGTGTTGTTCTCCTGCCTGAGGTCTGTGTCTGCTTCGTACACAGGTCCGGAATGGGTCCCGACAGTCGGCACCGGGGGGCCACTACCCTCTCCCAGTACACTTCGGGTCCCCATAAGCGGCTGGCCTATTCCTGAGGCCCTTACTGCCACTCTCCCTAGCTCCCACCGGAGCTGCTTCCAGACTCTTCTCTCTCTGCAGACTGACTGAAACTAAACTCTGCTCTCTCCAAGCTCCTCTCCCCCCCTCCCGTTTTTCTGAGGAGGGGTGAGTGGGGCATGATTGGCTGGTGTGTATTTGTGTGGGAAACTCCCCAAGGGAGAGTGAGATCTGCACCAAAAAGATGGATGCAGACCTCTGTGACACCCTAGTTTTGCCAGGGCGGCACAATATCACACATTAGTTACAAAAGCAAGGATGTCCTCAGGGGAGTACACAATCATAGGTCACCCTCTGACAGGTGCACCCTTCCCTTTTTCTGCCACTGGGCAAAGGGTGCAACTATGTGGGGTGGTGAACAATTTATTCACTTGGGGAATCACTTTTCAAAGTCACTGGGTTGAAGATATTCTTGAAAGCAATTGCAGACCATAGAGCTGTTAGCTTCCTGCATTGCCAATTACTTGGGTAAGCCATAGGTTGCACTGAGCTCTGTGCTCTGCAAGAGGTGGCATTTAAAGGATAGAGGCAGAGCAAGGACCGCCCCAATATGGGTCACGTTGACGTGGTGGGGTAGTATTACTTTGTGAGGGCACACACAGTAATTATGTGGATCCCAAATTGTTGAGGGAACAGAGGGGGCATTATTACCCTCTGGAGATAGAAAGAAGCACGAGTACTGTATTATGAACAAAAGATGGTACAATTACTGCACAGGACACTGGCGGGGCATTTATACTGTCTAGGACACTATAGATGGGTATTGCGCTACATAGTTTGTGTTTAGATAGAAAAAAGTGAGGAGGGTATGGGAAAAGCGATGGGCCACAGGTGTCTGTGCATTATATTCTGCAGAAATGAGTTATAAATGGAAAAAGTTGTTATGGCGGTCTGGGCCGAAAGGAGGAGAAAAGATAAATCAACACCTCAACACAGAGCGGACGTCACCTGTGAATCACTGGATTTATTTGTACTGTAATCCCTTAAAGTATGCAACATTAGAGATAGAAGGGCTTGTTCTTTGAGAACGAGTTGTGGTTTTGAATGATATCTTTCATTTTACCATACAGTGTTTTGAAAAATGGGCAAAAAAGTGGAATAAAATGTTGAAACATACAATTCTGTCACAGTTTTTGGGGTATTGTTTTACAGTGGGTACGGAAAGTATTCAGACCCCTTTACATTTTTCACTCTTTGTTTCATTGCAGCCATTTGTTAAATTCACAAAAGTTCATTTTTTTTCTCATTAATGTACACTATGCCCCCCATCCCCCATCTTCCCATCCCCCATCTTCCCATCCCCCATCTTGACAGAAAAAAATGGAAATGTAGAAATGTTTTCAAATTTATTAAACAAGAAATACTGAAATATCACATGGTCATAAGTATTCAGCCCCTTTGCTCAGTATATCACATGGTCATAAGTATTCAGCCCCTTTGCTCAGTATTGAGTACAGGCACCCTCCCTTTTGAGCTAGTACAGCCATTAGTCTTCTTTGGATCCTGGGTTTGGGGATCCTCGCCCGTTCTTCCTTGCAGATCCTCTCCAGTTCTGTCAAGTTGGATGGTGAACGTTGGTGGACGCCATTTTCTGGTCTCTCCAGAGATGCTCAATTGGGTTTAGGTCAGGGCACTGGTTGGGACGGTCAAGAATGGTCACAGAGTTGTTCTGAAGCCGCCCCTTTGTAATTTTAGCTGTGTGCTTAGGGTCATTGTCTTGTTGGAAGGTGAACCTTGGGCCAAGTCTGAGGTCCAGAGCACTCTAGAAGAGGTTTTCTTCCAGGATATCTCTGTACTTGGCCGCATTCATCTTTCCTTCAATTGTAACAAGTTGTCCTATCCCTGCCCCCATAGCATGATGCTGCCACCACCATGTCTCACTGTGGGGATGGTATTGGGCAGGTGATGAGCAGCACCTGGTTTTCTCCAAACATTCCACTTAGAATTATCACCAAAACGTTCTATCTTCGTCTCATCAGACCAGAGAATCTTATTTCTCATAGTCTGGGAGTCCTTCATGTGTTTTCTTGCAAACTCTATGCGGCTTTCATGTCTTGCACTGAGGAGAGTCTTCCGTCGGGTCACTCATAAAGGCTCGACTGGTGGAGGCTGCAGTGATAGGTGACTTTGTGGAGCTTTCTCCCATCTCCCTACTGCATCTCTGGAGCTTGGCCACAGTGATCTTGGGGTTCTTCTTTACCTCTCTCACCAAGGCTCTTCTCCCACGATTGCTCAGTGTGGCTGGACGGATTCTGGTGGTCCCAAACGTCCTCCATTTAATGATTATGGAGGCCACTGTGCTCTTAGGAACCTTGAGTACTGCAGAAATTCTTTTGTAACCTTGGCCAGATCTGTGCCTTGCCACAATTCTGTCTCTGAGCTCCTTGGGCAGTTCCTTTTGACCTCATGATCCTCATTTGGTCTGACATGCAGTGTGACCTGTGAGGTCTTATATAGACAGGTGTGCGCCTTTCCAAATCACGTCCTATCAGTGTAATTACACACAGCTGGACTCCAATGAAGAAGGAGAACCATCTCAAGGAGGATCACAAGGACATGGACAGCATGGGACTTACATATGAGTGTCTGAGCAAAGGGGCTGAATACTTATGACCATGTGATATTTCAGTTTTTCGTGTTTAATAAATTTGCAAAAATTTCTACATTTCTGAGGTTTTTTTCTGTTCAGATGGGGGATGGGGGCAGAGTGTACATTAATGAGTAAAAAATGAACTTTGTTTAATTTTACCAAATGGCTGCAATGAAACAGTGAAACATGTAAGGGGTCTGAATAATTCCCGTACCCACTGTATGTTCGTTGTATGTAAAAAAAAATGGAAACACTATTCTCCAGGTCAGTGCAATTATGGTCATAACAAAATTCCGGAGATTATTTCTTATTTAAGATGTTTAGAAAAAAAACCCCTAGGGTTTATGTCATCAGTTTCCCAGACACAAAATATTTTTATTTTTTTGTCGAAAGAACTTATGTGAGGACTTATCTTTTGCACGGTGAGCTGACAGTTTTACTTATACCACTTTGAGGCAGGTGGGACAGTTTCATAATCTCTTATTACATTTTTTTAGAGAAATTTAGTGACCAAAAAATGCTATTTTGGTGTCTTTTTTCTCATTATGGTGTTTACTGTAGGAGTTAATTAATGTAATTTTTTTTCGTTAGATTGCACTTTTGTGGTCATGGAGATACCGCATATGTCTATTTTATATATATATACTAGTTGTACTACCCAGTTAATAACTGTTGTTAACAAAATAGAATGTATTAACAAAACGTTATTCTGCACACAAAAACCACAACAAATAGATAGAAATGTAATTATTAAAAGGCAAAAAATAAGCTAATAGAAGCATTTCACAACATATATTTCAACACCACAGATATTCTACACAGATTTAACTAAATTGGCCAAGTAATGTGGTCCGTCTGTCCCTTTCCAGGTCTGTCTCTTTCCCCGTCTGTCTCTTTCCTCATCTGTCTCTTTCCCCGTCTGTCTCTTTCCAGGTCTGTCTCTTTCCCCGTCTGTCTCTTTCCCCGTCTGTCTCTTTCCCAGTCTGTCTCTTTCCAGGTCTGTCTCTTTCCCCGTCTGTCTCTTTCCCATCTGTCTCTTTCCCCGTCTGTCTCTTCCCAGGTCTGTCTCTTTCCCCGTCTGTCTCTTTCCTCGTCTGTCTCTTTCCCCGTCTGTCTCTTTCCAGGTCTGTTTCTTTCCCCGTCTGCCTGTCTCTTTTTTTGTCTGTCTCTATCTCTCTCTTTCTTTCCTCATCTGTCTCTTTCTAGGTCTGTCTCTTTCCCAGGTCGGTCTCTTTCCCCGTCTGTCTCCCGATCTCTTTGTCTGTGTCTTTTCCTGTCTGTCTCTTTCCCCGTCTGCCTGTCTCTTTTTTTGTCTGTCTCTATCTCTCTCTTTCTTTCCTCATCTGTCTCTTTCTAGGTCTGTCTCTTTCCCAGGTCGGTCTCTTTCCCCGTCTGTCTCCCGATCTCTTTGTCTGTGTCTTTTCCTGTCTGTCTCTTTCCCCGTCTGCCTGTCTCTTTTTTTGTCTGTCTCTATCTCTCTCTTTCTTTCCTCATCTGTCTCTTTCTAGGTCTGTCTCTTTCCCAGATCGGTCTCTTTCCCCGTCTGTCTCCCGATCTCTTTGTCTGTGTCTTTTCCTGTCTGTCTCTTTCCTTGTCTGTCTCTATTTCCCTGTCTCTTTCCCCATCTGTCTCTATCAAGGTCTGTGTCTTTCCCCATCTATCTTTGTCTGTCTCTCTGGCTGTCTCCTCCTTCCATGTCTGCCTGTCTCTGTCTGCATGTCTGTCTGTCTCTTTGCCCATCTGTCTCTTTCCAGGTCTGTCTCTTTCCAGGTCAGTCTCTGTCTGTCTCTTTCCCCGTCTGTCTCTGTCTGTCTCTTTCACTGTCTGTCTCTGTCTGTCTCTGTCTGTCTCTTTCACCGTTTGTCTCTGTCTGTCTTTCTGTCTGTCTCTGTCTGTCTCTCTCTATCCGTCTCCCCACCGACATCTTATTACCTCACACATAAGCTTCTTATACTATGAATGTCTTTTGTTCCTATAGCAACCAATCACAGCTCCTACTAATAACCTGTAGTTCCAGGCTCCATTTACTTTAATGGAGGCATGTTTTTTGGAGAGTAACTGTAAAGCGTGGGGTTAAATTTTCCTGTCAAAACATAGTCTACGACGTTCCCTGGGTCACATGAGGTATCTGTACAAAATTTCGTGATTGTAAATGCGACGGTGCGGATACACTTTTCGTTTCACTTTTTCCCCATTATGTAGATAGGGGCAAAATTGATTGGTAAATTGGAACACACGGGGTTAAAATTTCGCCTCACAACATAGCCTATGATGCTCTCAGGGTCCAGATGTGTGAGTGTGCAAAATTTTGTGGCTGTAGCTGCGACGGTGCAGATGCCAATCCCGAACATATATACATTCACACATTCAGCTTTATATATTAGATATACAGTACAGACCAAAAGTTTGGACACACCTTCTCATCTCTAGAATAACTGTTAAGAGGAGACTTTGTGCAGCAGCCTTCATGGTAAAATAGCTGCTAGGAAACCACTGCTAAGGACAGGCAACAAGCAGAAGAGACTTGTTTGGGCTAAAGAACACAAGGAATGGACATTAGACCAGTGGAAATCTGTGCTTTGGTCTGATGAGTCCAAATTTGAGATCTTTGGATCCAACCACCGTGTCTTTGTAGAAAAGGTGAACGGATGGACTCTACATGGCTGGTTCCCACCGTGAAGCATGGAGGAGGAGGTGTGATGGTGTGGGGGGCTTTGCTGGTGACACTGTTGGGGATTTATTCAAAATTGAAGGCATACAGAACCAGCATGGCTACCACAGCATCTTGCAGCGGCGTGCTATTCCATCCGGTTTGCGTTTAGTTGGACCATCATTTATTTTTCAACAGGACAATGACCCCAAACACCCCTCCAGGCTGTGTAAGGGCTATGTGACTAAGAAGGAGAGTGATGGGGTGCTACGCCAGATGACCTGGCCTCCACAGTCACCAGACCTGAACCCAATCGAGATGGTTTGGGGTGAGCTGGACCGCAGAGTGAAGGCAAAAGGGCCAACAAGTGCTAAGCATCTCTGGGAACTCCTTCAAGACTGTTGGAAAACCATTTCCGGTGACTACCTCTTGAAGCTCATCAAGAGAATGCCAAGAGTGTGCAAAGCAGTAATCAAAGCAAAAGGTGGCTACTTTGAAGAACCTAGAATAATAATAAGTTTTATTTCTATAGCGCCAACATATTCCGCAGCGCTTTACAATTCAGAGGGGACATGTACAGACAATATGAGACAATACAAAATAAGAAAACTAAGATACCAGGAGGAGTGAGGGCCCTGCTCGTAAGCTTACAGTCTATGAGGAAATAGGGGAGACACAAAAGGTGAATGGGGGGGAGAAAAGCTTGTTATATATGGTCCAGCCATCGATTTAATAGGGTATTCAAAAGCAGCGGCATGAATCCGTCGGTAAGAATTTATACAGGTACAGGGGATGAGAACTGGAAGTAAATTTTTTGAAGGGCAGAAAGGGTCTAGATTAGATCAGGGCAGTGAGGTGATAGGCTAGTCTAAAGAAATGCGTTTTTAGGGCCCGCATAAAGGTATGGATGTTGGGAATTAATCGGATTGCTCTTGGTAGTGTGTTCCAGAGCATAGGCGCAGCTCGTGAGAAATCTTGAAGACGGGAGTGGGAGGTTCGAATTGTTGAGGATGCCAGTCTTAGGTCATTAGCAGAGCGGAGGGTACGGGTGGGGTCATAGACAGAGATTAGGGAGGAGATGTAGGGGGGTGCGGAACCGTGGAGAGGACGGGTGGGGTGATAGAGATGAGGGAGGAGATGTAGGGGGGTGCGGAACCGTGGAGAGCTTTGTGAGTGAGAGTGATAAGTTTATATTGGATTCTGTAACGGATGGGCAACCAGTGCAATGACTGGCACAGAGCGGAGGCATCAGTGAAGCGGTTGCAGAGGAAAATTATCCTGGCTGCGGCATTCAGAATAGATTGGAGAGGGGAGAGTTTAGTAACAGGGAGACCAATTAGTAAAGAGTTACAATAATCCAGGCGAGAATGAATGAGAGCGACAGTGAGTTTTTGCAGAGTAAGAAAAGGTCGAATTCTAGAGATGTTTTTGAGGTGGAATTGACAAGAACGAGCAAGTGAACAAATGTGGGGAGTGAAGGAGAGATCGGAGTCACATATAACCCCAAGACAGCGGGCGTGCTGCTGGGGCGTAATGGTAGAGCCACACACAGAAATGGTAATATTGGGTTTCGGAAGGTTAGGAGAGGGAGGAAACAGGAGAAGTTCAGTTTTTGACAGGTTCAGTTTTAGATAGAGGGAGGACATGATGTTGGAGACAGCGGACAGACAATCGGTAGTATTTTGTAATAGTGCAGGGGTGATGTCAGGAGAAGATGTGTACAGTTGGGTGTCATCCTCATAGAGATGGTACTGGAAACCAAATCTGCTGATTGTTTGTCCAATAGGGGCTGCGTATAGAGAGAACAGGAGGGGGCCTAGGACTGAACCCTGAGGAACCCCAACCGTAAGGGGAAGAGGAGAGGAAGAGGAGAGGAAGAGGAGGGGAACAGGAGGGGAAGAGGAGGGGAAGAGGAGAGGAAGAGGAGAGGAAGAGGAGAGGAAGAGGAGAGGAAGAGGAGGGGAAGAGGAGGGGAAGAGGAGGGGAAGAGGAGGGGAAGAGGAGGGGAAGAGGAGAGGAAGAGGAAGGGAAGAGGAGGGGAAGAGGAGGGGAAGAGGAGGGGAAGAGGAGGGGAAGAGGAGAGGAAGAGGAGAGGGAAGAGGAGAGGAAGAGGAGGGGAAGAGGAGGGGAAGAGGAGGGGAAGAGGAGGGGAAGAGGAGGGGAAGAGGAGAGGAAGAGGAGAGGAAGAGGAGAGGAAGAGGAGAGGAAGAGGAGGGGAAGAGGAGTGGAAGAGGAGGGGAAGAGGAGGGGAAGAGGAGGGGAAGAGGAGAGGAAGAGGAAGGGAAGAGGAGGGGAAGAGGAGGGGAAGAGGAGGGGAAGAGGAGGGGAAGAGGAGAGGAAGAGGAGAGGGAAGAGGAGAGGAAGAGGAGGGGAAGAGGAGGGGGAAGAGGAGGGGAAGAGGAGGGGAAGAGGAGGGGAAGAGGAGAGGAAGAGGAGAGGAAGAGGAGAGGAAGAGAAGGGGAAGAGGAGGGGAAGAGGAGAGGAAGAGGAGAGGAAGAGGAGGGGAAGAGGAGGGGAAGAGGAGGGGAAGAGGAGGGGAAGAGGAGAGGAAGAGGAGGGGAAGAGGAGGGGAAGAGGAGGGGAAGAGGAGGGGAAGAGGAGGGGAAGAGGAGAGGAAGAGGAGAGGAAGAGGAGGGGAAGAGGAGGGGAAGAGGAGGGGAAGAGGAGGGGAAGAGGAGAGGGAAGAGGAGAGGGAAGAGGAGAGGGAAGAGGAGGGGAAGAGGAAGGGAAGAGGAGAGGGAAGAGGAGGAGAAGAGGAGCCGGCAAAGGATACAGTGAATGAGCGGTCAGAGAGGTAAGAGGAGAACCAGGAAAGAATGGTGTCCTTGACCCTGATAGAGCGGAGCATAGTGAGTAGAATGTAAGACATATCTTCAGTTGTTTCTAACTTTTTTAAGTATTTAATTCCACATGCTTTAATTCATAGTTTTGATGCCTTCAATGTGAATCTACAATTTTCATATATATATATATATATATATATATATATATATATATATATATATATATGAGCTTCAGTTGACCACTTTGGCCTATCCACAGGAGTTTCAGTTAAGAGTTAAGGGCCTGAATGATCACAGGGTCATCTCTGTAGGATTTCGAGTTGCAGCTGTGAATGACTACAGTGGCTTATTTATAGGGGTTTCAGATGACCACTTTTGAAAACTTTTAGGTGTTTGAATTATGGCTCTAAATGACCACTTGGGCATAGATATAGGGGTTTCCGTTATGGCTCAGAATGATCACAGGGGCACATCTATAGGGGTTTGAGTTACGGTTCTGAATGACCACAGGGGCATACTGTATGTATAGGTGCTTGAGTTACAGGTATGAATGACAACAGGGCGTATCTATAGGGGTTTCAGTTGACCACTGGCATATCAATAGGGGTTTGATTTATAGACCACAGGGGCATATCTATAGGTGCTTTTGTTATGGGTCTGAATGACGACAGGGGCGTATCTATAGGGGTTTGAGTTATGGGTCTGAAAGACCACAGGGGCCTATCTATAAGAACTTAAGTTACGGCTCTCAATGACTACAGGCTCATATCTATAGGGGTTTAAGTTACGGCTCTGAATGACCACAGGGGCGTATGTATAGGTGCTTGAGTTATGGGTCTGAATGACAACAGGCACGTATCTATCGGTGCTTGAGCTATGGCTTTGAATGATCATAGGGGCCTATCTATACGGGTTTGAGTTACGGCTCTGAATGACCACAGGGGCATATCTATAGGTGCTTGAGTTACAGGTCTGAATGACCACAGGGGCATATCTATAGGTGCTTGAGTTACAGGTCTGAATGACCACAGGGGCATATCTATAGGTGCTTGAGTTATGGGTCTGAAAGACCACAGGGGCCTATCTATAAGAACTTCAGTTACGGCTCTGAATCACCACAGGCAGATGTCTATAGGGGTTTGAGATATGGCTCTGAATGACCACGGGGGCGTATCTATAGGGGTTTCAGTTAGGGGTTTGAATGACCACATGGGGCATATCTATAGGTGCTTGAGTTATGATTCTGAATGACCACTGGGGACTATCTATAGGTGCTTGAGATACGGCTCTGAATGACTACAGGGGCCTATGTATAAGAACTCGAGTTACAGCTCTGAATGACCACAGGGCCATATCTATAGGTGCTTGAGTTACGGCTCTGAATGACCACAGGGCCATATTTATAGGTGCTTGAGTTACGGGTCTGAATGACCACAGGGGCATATCTATAGGTGCTTGAGTTACAGGTCTGAATGACCACAGGGGCCTATCTATAAGAACTCGAGTTTCGGCTCTGAATGACCACAGGGGCCTATGTATAAGAACTCGAGTTTCGGCTCTGAATGACCACAGGGGCCTATCTATAAGAACTCGAGTTTCGGCTCTGAATGACCACAGGGGCCTATCTATAAGAACTCGAGTTTCGGCTCTGAATGACCACAGGGGCCTATGTATAAGAACTCGAGTTTCGGCTCTGAGTGACCACTTTCTATATCGCGGCTTGTTTAATATTGATCGTTCCAGACTTTGGATTTCCTTTAATCTGTGAAAGTGAATATTTTACAGCTTTTGGAAACGCAGCTCACGATTTCTCATCACTAAAAAGGAGAAATCTTCACCTGAGAGCAGAAAAGAAACAGATTTGAAATAAGTGAAGTATTTATTCAGTGAGTTTCTGCAGAATAAATTACTTTGCATTTGCCGAATATTCCCTTGAGCTGCGAGAAATTGATTTCTTTATGATTAAAGGAGTCAGTCTGCATCTGTGTTTCCACCTTGAGTACAGTGTTTTTATGATGTGGAAGTATTAATATCATGTAAATAGGATGTTATTTAGGGCAAGAGATGTCAACTCTCCGCAAATAGCACAAGGAAGTGAATGCTATCATCTCCCATCCTCCCCACCCCCACCTGCGCCACGTCTAGAATGGTAAATACCATCGCGGCACCAGCCACTTGTGGATCTGGTGGTGACATTTTGACATCTCCAGAAGGTGAACTCACCCCCTGTTTTGTTTTTTTTATTTTTCCAGGTCAAACCATTTTGGAAGATCCAGTTTTCTTGAATTATTCCACAATGCATTGTTCTCGGTCACAAATGGATGGATCGGGCTATGACTCTTCTACTCTTTGGGGCAACTGGCATCTAGAGATGAAGAGGTTCTCTGGGCTATTGTTTGAGATGTTGAGCCCATCAGATGTTGAGCCCATCAACAACAAATGTGCATGAAGGACAGCCAAGCCAGGTCATAGCTGGCACGGAGAACAAGTGGAGCGGGAACACCTGTAGCCGGCACCAGCGGGCCCAGGTATAAGCATACAGTAAAAAGGCAAGTTGAAACTGCAATACCGGTGTGGACTGTTTCCTTTGCGCCTCTGCACATATATACTGACTGTCCCTTACCATTTCCCCCTTCACCATCCACTGCTGGGGCCTGTCCCTGCTTGCAGAGGGCCCAAAACACCTAAGCTGCACTACTTCCTCAGCCCCAGCAGGACTCTGCAGCGGTCACTTTTGACCCTTTTTGACCCTGTCTTGATTTATCCCATTCTCAGTTGTGTTCTTGGATATTGCTTTGGCCTCACCCTTGAGATTGCTTATCTTCTAACCTTTGTTCTCCTCCTGGCTCGGACCCCTGTTTTACTTCCTCAATACATTCCTGATACATCCTGACACTGATCACCCTGTTCCATTCCTGATTAAGTGCATTAAAGCCTCGAACATCTGTGAGACTGAGAGGATAATTCCGGGATACAGTGGGCCACGAACGAGGAACGAGACCAGACTGGGTTTAAATGCAAACTCTTTAACCTGATAAGGGAACCGGGAAAGCAAATACCAACACAATGGAATGTACAGACACCCGGTTACTGAACCAGGATCAGCGTGCTGGGCTAGGGACCGATTCCAATAGGACAGGAACCACCGGGAACAATTTACCTAACCAGGAACTCCAGGAAGGAACTAGGAGGTGTAAATCACAGGGTGTAATAAGAAGCTGTCCCTGGACCAGCACACCAATTAACAATCTAAACTAAATCTCTAATTCCCCGTCCTACCCCCAAACATATAAGCAAACAGGAAAGTACCCTCAGAGGATCAGTCTTACTCCTTCTCTCTTGTCTTTCTCAGCCAAAATGAATAATCTCCCAGGTAAACATAGAGTTTGGGTGGATACCAGGCCCCTCTCCCCCACACCTAGGGACAGAAGCCTGGTAGGGGGTAATTAACCTAACTTAACAGGACAATGTACACAGAATATACAGGGCACCTAAAATACGAACCTACATAAAATTATACACAACCCCCCCATATTCCACCATCACAACTCCGGAGGTTAAACACCTACTAGTAGGAATATGCAATCAATAAGGTTTAGTACTGCAGCGGTGACTGCGGCGTATTATATATTATACCTGGTTTGGCATCAAAACCACTACTGCATATGTGTGCACACTTGTCCGCAAAAACAAAAAGATATAGGCCGGGCATGAGCTCAGGACTTACAGTTCCAATAGATTTATCCAGGAAGGACTCTGGTACAAAGGGGTATTCGCTCCGCTTTTGGCTCTGCAGCAGTTCTCTATGTCACCAGCAATCACGGGGACTGGTCACCTCAGGGCTCGGCTCCGCAACAGATCTCTCTCTGGCAATCCTTTATATCCACTGACATGCGGCTGGGTGGCCTCTACATGCACAGCAATTGGCTGGCTCTCACACTCCAGGTCTGCTCACACAGTCGTCCGCAGGATGTCTCCAGCACTCCAGGTAATCAGCTCTGACCAGGAAACACACAGCCACATTTTTCCACAATCTCCTTGTTCTGAGTCTTTTTCTTTTCCCTCCTCCCAGGCTGCGCAGACCTCCCTCTGGTGGCCAAGAAGAGACATTGCAGCTGGCTCACCAGGAGACACTGCCGCTGGCTCATCAGTCCTCTCACACGTCATCCACATCTATTCTTGGGATTGCATTCCTCCTGCAGCAAAGTCCTTACATCTTACCATGAGTTGACCAGTGGATACCTTAGACCCAAACACGAGTCTAGCCGATACTAAATGACATGGAGAATCCATATTCCTAGTAGAGGACCATCACGTTATCATTACCATTCAGCTTCAGCCATGGAGTGGAAACCAAAGTTGGGTTAATCCAAGTTGACGGTGTGAACTTCAGTGCAACCCAAATTTTGACAAGAACCACGATGTTGGTAAAGAACCTTCTCTTAATGGAAGAAACAAGCATCAGTATAGAGAAAAGTAGGATGACAATTTAGGGAAGTCTATGAACTTTAATGAAGAAGCTGATTTTGGTAATTAGAGGGAGTCCAGACCTTTCTTTTAGATAGCGCCACATATTCAAATAGGGCAACTAGGGTGGTATACTGGTATGACATTACTCCTTTAAGGCCTTCTAAACCAATTTTCCTGAAGAATCCAAATTTTGGGGGACTTCATTCACTGGATTCATTTTGCTGGATGCTTTTGGTCTAGGAAAAGGATAAAATAATTAAAAAAACAAACCTTTTTTGTGATCTTTTCTCTCTTGTTCTGACGCCATCTCCTTCGTTCCCTGGTTCTCTGTACCAGTCCTTTGATCTTCTATGTCTGTCTATGAACCCAGGTGATTGACAGGTCATCCCCTTGTGTGTACATTGTGATCAACCTGTCAATTACCTCTAGCAGTGCCGAGAAGAGCCGGCCGGGGCAGTGCCTGACAAATCTCGTCTGTGGCTATGGTCCCCGGCCAGATCTTCTAAATATATTTTCTCTGAAACACCGCAACATATCAGAAAAACATATAATGCTGCAATGTCATGCTCTGATTTATGCTGCTTGTGGTGTGGGGAGCAGGAATCAAGTTTCCTTTAAGAAACAAAATGATTCAATTTTAGTTAACACACTGGGCACTGAGGATAATTTTAAAGTCATATATTCTGTCTTTCCAGGACTTTTCAGCAGGCTCATTATCAGCAGAGGCAGAATAAGAACGACTGATAAAGTCTCTATTCACAGCTGATAACACAAAGTCCACCAATCATATTAGGCGATGCCATAACTAACTCTCCTCCATCTCCCTTCACAATTACCTTTGCACACGCTCATTAGATGCTTCAGTACAGATAATAGGGTCTGCTCATTGTGGCTAATGTACACTACAGTTCAAAAGCTTAGGGTCACTTAGATATTTCCTAATTTTTGAAAGAAAAGCACATTTTTTTTTTCAATGAAGCTAACAGTAAATTAAACAGAAATCCCTTCTATACATTGTTAATGTGGTAAATGACTATTCTAGCTACAAACGTCTGGATTTTAATGCAATATATACATAGGTGTATAGAGGGCCATTTCCAACAAACACCACTAAAGTGTTCTAATGGTACATTGTGTTTGCTAACTATGTTAGAAGGCTAATGGATGTTTAGAAATCCCTTGAAAACTCTTGTGCAAGTATGTTAGCACAGCTGAAAACAGTTTTGCTGATTTGAGAAGCTATAAAACTGACCTTCCTTGGAGCTAGTTGAAATCTGGAGCATTACATTTGTTGGTTCCATTAAACTCTCAAAATGGCCAGAAAAAGAGAACTTTCATGTGAAACTCGACAGTCTATTCTTGTTCTTAGAAATGAAAGATATTCCATGTGTGAAATTGCCAAGAAATTGAAGATTTCCTACAACGGTGTGCACTACTCCCTTCAGAGGAGAATTATGAGAGTGAGGGCAAGATGCGACATTATATCATACATTGTGTAAAGACTACACCCTGACAACATTTATGTATACTGGGAGAAACAAGGGGAAACGTAGTCATGGTCACAAACTAGACCAATGGGTCAAGAATTGAATCAGCACAACTTCTTTGCAAAAATATAACAAAGTGTTTATTTAAATAGATCATAAAGCAAAGAAGTGACATATAATAAATAATAACATCAAGTACATAGAACAGAGATCAGGCTCAAAAAGGTGTCACAGATGAAAAACACATGGGTCCACATCTCATACAGGGGGTATGATCAAAATAACCAATACCATGATCCAGGAAAACCCCAATAAAGAGATCAGTAGTCACCAAAGGACCGCATCACATGGTACATCACAAAGAAGATTATATAACAAATGTTATCATATAAGCCACAGATACGTATGGGACATTATATATCTAGGGGTAGGTCATGGACTACCGTGATGGTTCAAAGCAAACGGGTAAATGTAAAGCACATCATAATATAGTTATATACAACCCGTCATGAGCTTACCCATAATGGTCAGTGGAGCCCGAGAAAAATGTGCCCCGACGCGCACGTTTCGTTGTCTTCTTCGGGGGGGCGAAGCTCATGACGGGTTGTATATAACTATGTTATGATGTTCTTTACATTTACCCGTTTGCTTTGAACCATCACGGTAGTCCATGACCTACCCCTAGATATATCATGTCCCATACGTATCTGTGGCTTATTTGATAACATTTGTTATATAATCTTCTTTGTGATGTACCATGTGATGCGGTCCTTTGGTGACTACTGATCTCTTTATTGGGGTTTTCCTGGGTCATGGTATTGGTTATTTTGATCATACCCCCTGTATGAGATGTGGAGCCATGTGTTTTTCATCTGTGACACCTTTTTGAGCCTGATCTCTGTTCTATGTACTTCTTGTTATTATTTATTATATGTCACTTCTTTGCTTTATGATCTATTTAAATAAACACTTTGTTATATTTTTGCAAAGAAGTTGTGCTGATTCAATTCTTGACCCTTTGGTCTAGTTTGTTACCATGACTACGTTTCCCCTTGTTTCTCCCAGTATACATCCCTTCAGAGGAGAGCACAAACAGGCTGTAACCAGAGTAGAAAGAAGTGGAGGCCGCGCTGCACAACTGAGCAAGAAGACAAGCACATTACAGTCTCTAGTGTGAGAAATCGAGGCCTCACAAGTCCTCAACTGGCAGCTTCATTAAATAGTACCCGCAAAACTCCAGTGTCACCGTCTACAATGAATAGGGAACTCCGGGATGCTGGGCTTCAGGGCAGGGTGGCAAAGAAAAAGCCATATCTGAGACTGGCTAATAAAAGGAAAAGATTAATATGGGCAAAAGAATATAGACATTGGACAGAGGAAGATTGGAAAAAAGTGTTATGGACAGACGAATCGATGTTTGAGGTGTTTGGATCACACAGAAGAACATTTGTGAGACACAAAATAACTGAAAAGATGCAGGAAGAGTGACTGACGTCATCTGTCAAGCATAGTGGAGGTCATGTGATGGTCTGGGGTTGCTTTCGTGCTGGTAAAGTGGAAGATTTGTACAAGGTAAAAGGGATTTTGAATAAGGAAGGCTATCACTCCATTTTGTAATGCCATGCCATACCCTGTGGACAGCACTTGATTGGAGCCAATTTCATCCTACAACAGGACAATGACCCAAAACCACCTCCAAATTATGCATGAGCTATTTAGGGAAGAAGCCGGCAGCTGGTATCTATCTGTAATGGAGTGGTAGCCCAGTCACCAGATCTCAACCCTATAGAGCTGTTGTGGAATCAGCTTGACCGTATGGTACCAAAAAGTGCCCATCAACCCAATCCAATTTGTGGGAGGGGGAAAGCATGGGGTGAAATATCTCCAGATTACCCCCGCAAATTAACAGCTAGAATGCCAAAGGTCTACAAAGCTGGAATTGCCGCAAAGGAACATTCTGTGCCGAAAGCAAAGTGTGAGGAGAAAATTATTATTTCCAGTAAAAATCATTATTTCTAACCTCGTCACTGTCTGGACGATATTCTCTATTCATTATGCAACTCATGTATAAATAAAAGTAGGATTTTTCATCGAAAAGACAAAATTGTCTGAGGGACCCCAAACTTTTGAACTGTAGTGTACATGTGTACTTCCTGAAAGTTAGAGTCTAAAAAAGCCCCTGTGGTCAATGTAAGAATTGCAAAATTTGCATTATTTGTTTAACCAATCTTTATTCAAAATAATAATTGCCATGTAAAAATAAAAAAATAAAAATAATTTAAGGAAAAAATATCAACAATAGCTCATGTTATCTTTTAAGAGAGATGTTTGCTTAAAATGATCATAGAAAGGGAAAATAGTAAAATGGATTGCAGTAAATGGTGTCAGGAAGCTGCTGCCAAGGCTGCGGAAATCATATAATGCTGATCAGGAACCCTAATTAAAAAATATTTTTATCTATAGATCATATTCAAGCCCAATAAATATGAAATATTATGTGCTCTAATGAGATAGGGAAACTTTTTTTCCCCTTCTGTAATTAAGCCACCGCTAATATATTGTAGGTTTATTTTAAACACATGACATGGATGAAGAAGCTAATGGGATTTTAATGAATCAGTACAGCAATAACCTTGTAATGGATGGACGGGAACCATTGGGTTCAGAGATGGGGATTTACGCTCACCCTCCACTGGCTGCTTTTCAGATATGATTGGGCTTTGTTTGCATGGTCGTCTTGGGTAACCTTAAACCAAACAGCCACATGGGTGATGAAGCTGCAGAATATGTTGAGCCCTGTTGTTCCCCCATGGGTCCTGGGGTCTACTGAAGCGATATCTCTTCTCTGTCCTCTAATGTCTTATATCCTCCTCTCAATTATGGACGCAGTGATTTTGCTTCACCACCCAACGTCAATCACCTCGTGTAATAAGTGTAATGAGATTTTAATTATCTGCAATATAAAAAGTCAAGACATGGCAAGCTCCAGAGTGTTTAATGGACCATACAACAAATAGCATCAGCAAAGAGCCACGTCAGCGTAAATGTGCACTACGCATCCAATCTGCTGAGATCTATGACAGGATCCACAATGTGTGCACTCCTGCAGGCAGGGTGTCAGAACCAGACCGTTGTCCATCGATTGTTACATCACTGTCCACTTCATAACCAAGCCCACAAACTCCTAAAAATGGCCAAATTGCTTTCTACTTCTAGGTCCACTCTTCTTCCTTTGCTCCATAATGGCTTCATCTATTGTTCACCATCTCCTTCCAGTCATTGTCCGCCCTCTCCTCCACCACCACGAGTTACTGGCTTAATACTCCAGATGACCGGCATATCGCTGTTCACACTTCAGAGTCAAGAAACATTTTTACCTAGTCTCCCTTCTGTCCCATCCATGCTCCTCCTGGGAATAGCCAGTACTGGTTAAATTACCTTCTACTTCTAGGACCAATCTTGTTCCTTTGCCCCATAATGGTTTCATCTTCTGTCCACCATCTCCTTCCAGTGATTGTCCGTCCTCCCCACCACAATGAGTGACCGGCTTAATTCTCCAAAATGACCAGCATATCACTGCTCTCACTTTCCAGAATTACACTTTTGACTTTTAGGATTGCTAACTCCAATAGGTGGCACTAGAGGTCTTCGCTGAAGAGACAATTTGAAGAATTATAGGAACATTCTTACATAGTCTCCTTTCTGTTCCTCCCACTATCATCCTAGGAATAGCCTGTCCTGGCCAAATAACCTTCTACTTTTTGGTCCACTCTTGTTCTTTTGCCCCATAATGGCTTCATCTTCTGTCCACCACTTCCACCAAGTCATTGTCTGTCCTCCCAACACCACGACTGACCTGCTTAATTCTCCAGATGACCAGCATATCACTGCTCTCACTTTCCAGAATCACAGAAACATTCTTACATAGTTTCCCTTCTGTCCCACCGACGCTCCTCCTGGGAATAGCCAGTATCGTCGAAATTGCCTTGTACATCTAGGTCAACTCTTGTTCCTTTGCCCCATAATGGCTTCATCTTCTGTCCACCACCTTCTCCTGGTCATTCTCTGCCCTCCCCATAACCACAAGTGACCTGCTTAATTGTACAGATAACCAGCATATCACTGCTCTCACTTTCCAGAATCACAGAAACATTTTTACATCGTCTCCCTTCTGTCCCACCGACGCTCCTCCTGGGAATAGCCAGTATCGTCGAAATTGCCTTGTACATCTAGGTCAACTCTTGTTCCTTTGCCCCATAACGGCTTCATCTTCTGTCCACCATCATCTCCCAGTCATTGTCTTCCCTCCCCACCACCACGATTGACCGGCTTAATACTCCAGATGACAAGCATATCACTGCTCTCACTTTCCAGAATCTCAGAAACATTTTTACATCATCTCCCTTCTGTCTCACCCACACTTCTCCTGGGAATAGCCAGTATCAACCAAATTACCTTCTATTTCTAAGTCAACTCTTGTTCCTTTGCCCCATAATGGCTTCATCTTCTGTCCACCACCTCCTGCTTGTCATTGTCCGGGTACCTCCTCTATATATCTCCGAACACTTTTGTCTCGCCAGCCCAAATTCATTTGTTTAGGTGACCAGCATGAAATACTACTTGTATGGTCAGCTAGGGCTTCTCCCAGCAATATCTGCTGTTTATCTACGATTTTAGAAGCTGGATGTGTAGTCCTGGAACAGTGAAGGACCCAAGTTCTTAGGGCCAACCAGAGGGCAAGAGTCTGAGGGTCACCTCCCATCTATACTAAATATGTACATTGTACATCAATAACATCTAACAGGTTATTTGGGAACCATGCAGTAAGACATAGACCCTAAAGAGGGCTTTACACGCAACGACATCGCTAACGAGATGTCGTTGGGATCACGGAATTCGTGACGCACATCCGGCCTCGTTAGCGACGTCGTTGCGTGTGAAACGCAGGAATGACCGTTAACGATCAAAATTACTTACCTAATCGTTGATCGTTGACACGTCGTTCCTTTCCCGAATATCGTTGCTGTTGCAAGACACAGGTTGTTCATCGTTCCTGCAGCAGCACACATTGCTACGTGTGACACCACAGGAACGAGGAACATCACCGTACCTGCGGCCGCCCGCAATGAGGAAGGAAGGAGGTGGGCGGGATGTTCGGCCCGCTCATCTCCGCCCCTCCGCTTCTATTGGGCGGCCGCTTAGTGACGCCGCTGTGACGCCGCACAACCCGCCCCCTTAGAAAGGAGGCGGTTAGTCGGCCACAGCGACGTCGCTAGGCAGGTAAGTCCGTGTGACAGGTCCTAACGATGTTGTGTGCCATGGGCAGTGATTTGCCCGTGACGCACAACCGACGGGGGCGGGTGCTTCTAGCGATGTCACTTCGTGTAAAGCAGCTTTAAGGGGAAGGTGGACTTCAAATGGGGTTGTCTTCTACATCTTTATTTCGTTACAGTCTGGGTCCACCACATGATATCTTATGGAAGCCCATAGGACAGTCCAATCCTGCTCAGGGAACAGCTAATTGCCCAGCTAGCTTCAATTGTAAAAAAGAGGTTTTTTTTGTGACGAGATTGGTTTGGAATTTTTTCTGATGTTAATATCCAATCGAAGAATGATTGATAGATGCAGACAAACCCTTAAAGAGGATGTCCAATGAGCAACAGTAATCACCAATCCACAGAGGGATCACTGGGGCATTTACTGCTGAAACCCAAACTAATCCCGAGAACATGGGACACAAACTCCTCTGTGTGACTGAAGCATTACTGAGCATGTGCAACCACTGCACCAGTCACTTTCTGTAACTCTCGTGGACAGTTATCGACAGTGGCGGCACATGCTCAATAACACCTCACTTACGCGGGATATTTGGCCCCATGTACTCGTGTAGGGGACCCAACCATCAGATCCACATTTATCACCTATCCAGTGGATGTTGTGTGTGGACCAAACCATTAAATGGAGGTTAAACTATAGAAATATATATATATATATATATATATATATATATATATATATATATATATATATATATATATATATATATACACAGTACAGACCAAAAGTTTGGACACACCTCATTCAAAGAGTTTTCTTTATTTTCATGACTCTACAAATTGTAGATTCACATTGAAGGCATCAAAACTATGAATTAATACATGTGGAATGAAATACTTAACAAAGTGTGAGGCAACTGAAAATATGTCTTATATTCCAGGTTCTTCAAAGTAGCCACCTTTTGCTTTGATTACTGCTTTGCACACTCTTGGCATTCTCTTGATGAGCTTCAAGAGGCAGTCACCGGAAATGGGTTTCCAACAGTCTTGAAGGAGTTCCCAGAGATGCTTAGCACTTGTTGGCCCTTTTGCCTTCACTCTGCGGTCCAGCTCACCATCTCGGTTGGGTTCAGGTCTGGTGACTGTGGAGATCATCTGGCGTAGCACCCCATCACTCTCCTTCTTAGTCAAATAACCTAATGATAGGAAACAAAGGGTGGTTATTAATGGTACGTACTCGGACTGGGTCTCAGTTCATAGTGGGGTACCACAGGGGTCAGTATTGGGCCCGCTTCTTTTCAACATATTTATAAAATGACCTTGTTGGGGGCATGCGGAGTAGAATTTCAATATTTGCAGATGATACTAAAACTCTGCAGGGTAATCAATACAGAGGAGGATAATTTATATTACAGGGAGATTTATGTAAATTGGAGGATTGGGCTGAGAAGTGCAATTGAAGGTTTAATGTAGATAAATGTAAGGTCATGCACTTGGGTAGAGGAAATAACATTTATGATTATGTACTTAATTGTAGAACACTGGGTAAAACAGACACAGAAAAAGACTTGGGTGTATGGGTGGATGGTAAACTTCACTTTAGTGGCCAGTGTCAGGCAGCTGCTGCCAGGGCTAATAAAATAATGGGATGTATTAAAAGAGGTAGAAGTGTTCATGAAAAAAATATAGTTCTACCTCTGTACAAGTCACTAGTGCGACCGCACTTAGAATACTGTGTACAATTCTGGTCTCCGATATATAAGAAGGACATAGCTGAACTGGAGAGGGTGCAGAGAAGAGCGACCAAGATTATTAGAGGAATGGGGGGGGGCTGCAATACCAAGATAGGTTATTAAACTTGGGGTTATTTAGTTTGGAAAAACGAAGGCTTAGGGGGGATCTAATCACAATGTATAAATATATGAGGGGACAGTACAGAGACCTTTCCAAAGATCTCTTTACACCTAGGGCCTGCGGACTGGAACACGGGGGCATCCGCTACGTCTTGAGAGAAAGAAGGTTTAATCATAATCACAGACGAGGATTCTTTACTGTACGAGCAGTGAGACTATGGAACTCTCTGCCGCATGATGTTATAATGAGTGATTCACTACTAACATTTAAGCAGAGCCTGGACGCCTTTTCTTGAAAAATTTAATATTACCAGTTATGTATATTAGATTTTATGACAGGGTATTGATCCAGGGAACTAGTCTGATTGCCGGATGTGGAGTCAGGAAGGAAATTTTTCCCCATTGGAACCTGTTTGCCACATTGGGTTTTTTTTTGCCTTCCTCTGGATCAACATGTTAGGGCTACGGGTTGAACTAGATGGACTTAGAGTCTCCCTTCAACCTTAAAAACTATGATACTATGATACTATGATACTATGAACCCTTACACAGCCTGGAGGTGTGTTTGGGGTCATTGTCCTTTTGAACAATAAATGATGGTCCAACTAAACGCAAACCGGATGGAATAGCACGCCGCTGCAAGATGCTGTGGTAGCCATGCTGGTTCTGTATCAGTGGCGTAGCTACTGCTTTTGCCGCCCGGGGCGGTCGTCAAATTTTCCGCCCCCCTCCGTTGGCAGTCGATAATCCAGAAACGTTCAAAAATCTGGAAAGCCATTAGAATATTTATTTTTCATGGAGCTACAATCAAAGATCTAATTGTAGACTGCTGCTATTAGTCCTAGACTTTCACCTTTTTACACACATATGTAGGCCTATTATACACACACACAGCTCTGCTGCATACATACTATAACGAATAACGTTTGGAACACCATTCTAAGTCTGAACTGGGTGCAAAAAACCTAAAAAAAACATCACTATGGGGAGATAAGGTATGCACACCAGTGACTATGGAAGGGGAATACATGGAATAGCAGAAACTGCTGTGTGAATACTGACTTGAAGAATCCAATAGCTATATGCAAGAGTGAAAATGTGAAAAATGGAATCTGCATTACTGCCATGAACAATATGAATCAAGAGAAATTTAGCTACTGAATTGATCAATGCAATAGAGCCCCAACACTACGCCAAAGTATTTCTCTACGTTGGGGTCCCTTGCTTGTGTGTGTCCTCTCATGCAGTTAAAAAACTTACCGTGTATGGGAAGACACGCACAGCAGCTCTGCTGTATACATAGACACACACAGCTCTACTGCATATATTCAGACACACAAACAGCGCTACTGCATGCATTCAGACACACACAGCTCTACTGCATATATTCAGACACACAAACAGCGCTACTGCATGCATTCAGACACACACAGCTCTACTGCATATATTCAGACACACACGCAGCTCTACTGCATACATACAGACACACACGCAGCTCTGCTGCATACATACAGACA
The DNA here is from genome assembly GCF_048569485.1 of Anomaloglossus baeobatrachus. Lineage (NCBI taxonomy): Eukaryota > Metazoa > Chordata > Amphibia > Anura > Aromobatidae > Anomaloglossus > Anomaloglossus baeobatrachus. Next base: position 22,860,979 of record NC_134358.1, on the reverse strand, counting down.
CACACACAACTCTTCTGCATACATACAGACACACAACTCTGCTGCATACAGACAGACACACAACTCTACTGCATACATACAGACAGACACTCAACTCTACTGCATACATACAGACAGACACTCAACTCTGCAGCATACAGACACAGACACACACAACTCTGCAGCATACAGACAGACACACACAACTCTGCTGCATACATACAGACACACACAACTCTGCTGCATACATACAGACACACACAACTCTGATGCATATGTGACGCCCTGGGCAAGCCAGGGGTCACAGGTCATAACACCACCACACCCCTACACCCCGGATAGGTACACCAGAGCTACACAAAAATCCTTGTTGCCTTCCTCCAGGGGCTGATGTCCACACCAGGGGGTGGGCCAGGCGGTTGGCTCCGCCCACCGAGGAGTTCACAGCCCTGGAGGCGGGAAAACCAGGCAGATAGAGATCAGTTTTTGAGGGAGTGAGAGTTAAGCTAGGGAAGTGAAGGAGTGAAGTGGAAGTGAAGTGGTAGAGGAGCAAGAGAGAGGAGTAAAGGTGGAAGAGAAAGTGACAGTTGAGGAAGCCTAAAGTCGGTCCGGGTGTGTGCCCCGGACTGAGACAGCAAGGTCAGCAGACGGCGGTGACCGTCTGCAGGAGAGGCTGCTTGGAGGTTGCCGAAAGGACCGTGGACGGGCGATGGCCCGGCGGTACCGGAGCGGTATACGAAGAGCAGCCAGCACCATTGGCAGGGGCCTTTCGGATCCCGGCAAGGCTAGGAGTCACCGTGAATTTGCCAAATCCGTCAGTGAAGGGGACCTCTGGGTCTCCCAACAACCAAGTCCCGATTGAAGGCAACAGTCCAACCGTTAGAGAGAGACACCGCCACCGCCAGGGCACCAGTTTTTCAGGGCCAGCGCCTGCGGGCAAAGAGGGGCTCCTCCGGCCCATATCCAAGCCGGGGAGCGGGTTACCGGTGGGAACCCATCGCTACCAACATAGACTTAGGTGCAGGAAAAGGGACCGTCACCGTCAACTACCGGGGAAAAGCAACAGCAGCCGTCCGTGGGAACCGTCTTTCCAGCCGTGTGTTTTACCGAGAACTGTGTCCCCGTCTCAGGCTGAGTGAGTACCACAGTGCCGTGAGGCACAGCGCTGCCCCCGCGTCCCTGCACCCCACCAAGCCCTGCACCGGCCCGCCATCCCTCATCCTCCACCCCATCACTGGGCCCCGGGACAACCAACCCCTACCCACGGAGGGGAGAACTAACAACTCAGCTGCTCCCTGTCACCGCTCCCGGGATCCCCATACAGAGCAGCGGTGGTGTCCACACCATCACCACAACCGTGGGTGGCGTCACGGACAATAAACAATCCCAAAAACCAATCCCCTTTCACTCACGGGCGAGGAGCGCCGCTCGAGTCCCCAGGATCCGGCCCATCGCTCGAGCCACCGAGCAGCAGCAGGCCGCAGCAGCAGCGGCAGCCGGACCCGAGCAGTGGGAGAGCGCAGCGTCCCCTCCTCCGCCCGCGACACATACATACAGACACACACACACACACAACTCTGCTGCATACATACAGACAAACAACTCTGCTGCATACATACAGACAAACAACTCTGCTGCATACATACAGACAAACAACTCTGCTGCATACATACAGACAAACAACTCTGCTGCATACATACAGACACACACACACACAGAACTCTGCTGCATACATACAGACACACAACTCTGCTGTATACATACAGACACACACAAACAACTCTGTTGCATACATACAGACACACACAACTCTGCAGCATACATACATACACACAACTCTGCAGCATACATACATACACACAACTCTGCAGCATACATACATACACACAACTCTGTTGCATACATACAGACACACACAACTCTGCAGCAAACATACATACACACAACTCTGCAGCATACATACAGACACACAACTCTGAAGCATACATACAGACACACACAGGTCTACTGCATACATACAGACACACACACAACTCTGCTGCAAATGTAGACACACACTCGGCTCTTGGGGGCCACACATGCATCTCTCGGGGGCCCACCAACTCGGCTCTTGGGGGCCCACACACGCAGCTCCGGGGGGCCAGCACATACGGTTCGGGGGGGTGCATACACCTGGGGGGAGGGGAGAAGCCCATACAGCTCACTGGGGCCTATAAACTGGGTGGCTGGGAGGGAACATACAGGTCGAGGGGGGGGGGGAGGGGGGTAGCATTTACCGCTTGGTCACGGAGGAGAGGGGGCCCACACAGTGCCGGAGGTCGCTGGCTGGCACTGCGCCTCCTTCATCTGTGGGACTGAGCAGGCCGCGCGGTAGCTCCGCCCACAGATCAAGCCCAAACCAGGAGGACGCTGTGGTCTGCGTGCCTTAAAGGGACGGCAGCCACAGTTTCCTGGCAAAGACTGGATCCCCGGAACTCGGCCCGGGGAGAGCAGAACTGAAGGCGAGTAACCAAAATGCCGCTCCCTTGACACGTGCTGCCCGGGGCGGACCGCCCCCACCGCCCCCCCCTTTGCTACACCATTGTTCAGTATGCCTTCAATTTTGAATAAATTCCCAACAGTGTCACCAGCAAAGCACCCCCACACCATCACACCTCCTCCTCCATGCTTCACGGGGGGAACCAGCCATGTAGAGTCCATCTGTTCACATTTTCTACAAAGACACGGTGGTTGGATCCAAAGATCTCAAATTTGGACTCATCAGACCAAAGCACAGATTTCCACTGGTCTAATGTCCATTCCTTGTGTTCTTTATCCCAAACAAGTCTCTTCTGCTTGTTGCCTGTCCTTAGCAGTGGTTTCCTAGCAGCTATTTTACCATGAAGGCCGCTGCACAAAGTCTCCTCTTAACAGTTGATCTAGAGATGAGGTGTGTCCAAACTTTTGGTCTGTACTGTATGTGTATGTATGTATATATATATATATAGCAAAAAATAGACCTCAAAGATAATCGGGCTTAAGGTTTTGCCAATTTTCAGCTGCTGAATGGCCAAGGGGTGTGGGTTTACCCAAAGGTGTGGCGCTTAAGAGATCAAAAAACTTCAAAAATAGATTAAACTCCCCTGTTCTGTTTCGGCCCCGCACCTCCTTGCCTGGTCCTCAGTTGGCATCAATCCTGTGTTCTCTTTAGTCTTTTCTTTGATCTCCAGTCTGGCACTGACTGGTCCCAAATGCTCATTTGGGCAGTGACGCACCTGACTGACGGGAATCATGGACCATGTGAGTTGTTATCAGTCATTGTACAGGAGGAGGAGGTGAGCTGTCACATTACTTATTTTGAATTGTGGATCCAATGTTATCTGCTGTATATAGAGGTGTCATCAGTCATTGTACAGGAGGAGGAGGAGGTGAGCTGTGACATTACTTATTGTGAATGGTTGATACTGTGTTTTTCTACTCTATATGGTGGTTTTATCAGTTATTGAACAGAATAAAGAGAAGGTGATCTATGACATCACCATTTGGAATGATGGATCCAGTGCTATCTACTGTATATAGAGATTTTATCATTCATTGTACAGGAGGATGAGGAGGTGAGCAGCAACATCACCTATTGTGAAGGGTGGATTCTGTGTTATCTACTGTATATAGAAGTTTTATCAGTCATTGTACAGGAGGAGGTGAGCTGTGACATCACCTATTGTGAATGGTGGATCCTGTGTTATCAGCTATATATAGAGGTGTTATTGGTCATTTACAGGAGGGGGAAGAGGGGAGCTGTGACATCACTTATTGTGAATGGTGGATCCTTTTATCTGCTGTATATAGAAAGTTTATCAGTCATTGTGCAGTAGGAGGAGGGGAGCTGTGACATCACCTATTGTGAATGGTGGATCCTTTGTATCTACTATATATAGAGATGTTATCAGTCATTATACAGGAGGAGGAGGTGAGCTGTGACATCATCTGTTGTGATTGGTGGGTCCTGTATTATCTACTGCATATAGAGGTGCTATTAGTCATTGTACATGAGGAGGAGGAGGTGAGCTGTGACATTGTCTATAGTGAAGGGTGGATCCTATGTTATCTACTGTATATAGAGGTGTTATCAGTCATTATACAGGAGGAGGAGGTGAGCTGTGACATCATCTGTTGTGATTGGTGGGTCCTGTATTATCTACTGCATATAGAGGTGCTATCAGTCATTGTACATGAGGAGGAGGAGGTGAGCTGTGACATTGCCTATAGTGAAGGGTGGATCCTATGTTATCTACTGTATATAGAGGTGTTATCCGTCACTGTCATCTTACTTCTGATCAGAATGAGACTGCTGAAAACTGTTCCTGAAAGGTCGGGAAGTTTGAGTCTAAAAAATGACCAATGTGAAAATTAGAAAATGTTAATTTTATTTCCTTTTAATAAAGATCGAGAAATAAAAAATAAATTGCCATTCTTTAAAAATATTTCTAATACAAGACACTGATTCAAACAGTAGATATATTGTGATAACACGCTCCCTTTACAGAAGGAAGTGCTGGAGTAATTATTTTTGTGGTTTTTATGTATATTGTTCCTTTAAGACAATGTAAAAGTTAATATATAGTTAATACAATCCAATTAAAACTTTATTTGTCCATACAGCTAACAATTGTAGCGTTCGGGTCAGAATAGGAATCCGCGGAGCATTACGCACACGATAGCGCGCGGCCCGTGCGCCCGGCGCTGTACGTCGCAGGGTGTTTGATTTATACATGGAGTCGCTGCCGTGTGATTGCAGTAATATATAGATGAGCGGGTCTTCCAATAAAGCCGCCATACAGTGCACATATATGGCCGTACGTTATTATTTCTGGATGTAAGTTTTTGTTCTGTAGAATAATACACTTTCACAGCACATAGAAGCCGTCTGACTGTGAAATGGGAATGGGAAGCTTTTCTATGAGTCGCTTGCATAATGCGGACGTGTCCCATTTTATCGTATACATTAATGTAAAAACTAATAACTTTTTTCATGGTGTGTGATCCTTTTAAAGGCTCATTTACATAGTATCTATGCGGAAAAGCGCGGTCATGTGACAATTACTCCATAGGAAAAGCTTGTGTCTGTGTCGGCTTTTCTCAGGCCGTGCTGCGTGCATTGATCGGTCGGTATTCAGACGGACTTCATTATATACATGGGGAGGAAAAGGCAAAAAAAAGCTTAAAAGCAAAAATGCTTTGCAGTTAATCTCCAAACCAAGCCATTGAAAGCAATGAATGAGTTTTCAGTGCCAGTTATAGGATCTTTTTTTCGGGTCACCCCTTGTCTCTTTGACCCGTTCTTCCCAATCTTCTCTATTAATCTTATTTAATGTTTTCCCCCTTTAATTGAATGTATGTGTCACTGATTGTCGTGGCGGCATCACACACTGTTCACATTACAGATCCTGACACTTCACCCTATGGTTTCTCTGGAGCCTCTGAGCTACACAGCCAGACTCGGTTGTCAACCAGCTGTGGGCTCATTCATGATCAGGCCAGCAAGAGTTAACCGCTGCTAGCCTGCTTGTTACTTCTGGGATCACATGTTGCTGGAAGCCTATCACATTGGCTACCTTCCCATTTAAGATGGGGGAATCTGTCTTCCCAGGCCAACTATAGTTTATTGCAGTGTTGGTCTGTGTCCTTTTGTGTCCCAGTCCTGCTGGTGATTGTATTACTTTGCCCGTGGAGTTGTTGTCAAGTTCTCCCATTCTCTAGTTGTTTCCTCCCTGCTCTTATTTTCCTCCTAAGCTCTTATTGTCTTATACCTCTATGTGGGTAAATAGAGATTTGGTTTCCTATCTTTGTCTATTTCTGTTGGCTTAAGTACTCCTGCCCTGGTCCTCCCCAGGGGTTGGGGGTAGGAGGTATAAGATTAGGGCTGGTCAGGAGCAGGGTCAGGAAGGCGGCTCAGACATCCTCACCTTCAGAGGTAACTCTGAGATCAGGGATAGCTAGGGTCCACCTAGCCTGAGGACCAGTCTAGGAGCCCCTGTCCCTTACTTTCTCCTCACTTATCATGACACTAAGTTATGGTGGTCATTTTGACACAATGTTTAGTAAAACTGCAGTGAATCTACGGATTTGGCTGACCTTAGAGTCTTCTCCGTCAGCAATAGTTATCAGTTATTGATGACACCAATTTTCAGCACTTAGGTACAACTCTGTAATGGGATAGTATAGATGGAACTGGGTCTTCTAGACTGGACAGACATCTAGGGCCCTGCACTATCCCTATCCCGACGGTAGACTTTGAAGTAGTCAGGGTCGAGCCTCCAGCGTGGCCCTGTCTCCTGTCCAGGTCCTAACAACTAAGTCCCCACCACCCACAGAAGTGACCCGGATGGGCCCCAACAATTCACCAACACAGAAACAGACAGGAGTAAACAAAAACTTATACACACCAATAACCTGCACCAGGGGATGACCAAGGAGTAAGGGGTACTTTGCACACTACGATATCGCAGCTGCGATGTCGGTGGGGTCAAATCGAGAGTGACGCACATCCGGCGTCGCTGTCGACATTGGAGTGTGTAAATCGTTTTTGATACGATTAACGAGCGCAAAAGCGTCGAAATCGTATCATCGGTGTAGTATCGGTCATTTCCATAATGTTGCGGCAGCGACAGGTACGATGTTACGATGTTGTTCCTCGTTCCCCTGCGGCAGCACACATCGCTGTGTGAGAAGCCGCAGGAGCAAGGAACATCTCCTACCTGCGTCCCGCGGCTCACGCCGGCTATGCGGAAGGACGGAGGTGGGCGGGATGTTTACGTCCCGCTCATCTCTGCCCCTCTGCTTCTATTGGCCGCCTGCTGTGTGACGTCGCTGTGACGCCGCACAACCCGCCCCCTTAGGAAGGAGGCGGGTCGCCGGCCAGAGCGACGTCGCAGGGCAGGTGAGTGCATGTGAAGCTGCCGTAGTGATAATGTTCGCTACGGCAGCTATCACAAGATATCGCAGCTGCGACGGGGGCGGAGACTATCGCGCTCAGCATCGCTACCATCGGCTTGCGATGTCGTAGTGTGCAAAGTACCCCTTAGGGTAAAGGAACAACAAATAAGGAGGTAGAAGAAACCACTTACAATAATCACAGGAGAGCAGCAGCAGTAAGACACGTCCCCTCTGCTCCCTGGTTAGCTCCAACTAAATGAATAACCAGCAACAAGTCCAGGAAGCAGTGGGCTTAAATCCTGGCTGGCAAGAGAAAGTGCATTAAGCCCATAAATTGCCAAAAGGAAAAAACCCACTTGAAGTGCATAGTCTAGAATGGTTAGTTGAGAACTAGCCCTGAACTTGTCCTTACACATGGGACAGTCTCTTAATTTAGCTAACAAATGGTTAACGCTGGCTGAATTGTTTCAACATGGAAAACAAGCAAATGGTCAGGGCAGGCGGCAGACAAGGTATCATAAGAGACTATCCAGGAAAACTATTCGGGATGTAATCAATAGAAAAAAAAGTTAGGAAATACACTTTTGTATGGAACAGGAACTTTAAAATCTTATGGAGGGGGAAAGGGGACTGGTGACAGAACAGTGATTCACATGGGGGTCCTTTAATCTTGACCCTTTAAAAGTCTGTAGACATTCTGTTCAGTACCAGGAACGTGGCGGCCATGAGTAAGAGGCCATATCTGGACTTTGGCAAAGAAGTGATGAGAAGAAGACTAGCGGCTAATGGCAAGAGAGCAGCAGCGGCCATGGCAGCCATAGTTAGATCCTGTTTGGCCATTCGTGATATTAAGATGTCTCCTCTCCTTAGGAACAAACAGGTCAGACATACAGTGCCTTGCGAAAGTATTCGGCCCCCTTGAATTTTTCAACCTTCTCCCACATTTCAGGCTTCAAACATAAAGATAAAATGTTAATGTTCTGGTGAAGAATCAACAACAAGTGACACAATTGTGAAGATGAACGATATTTATTGCTTATTTTAAACTTTTTAAAAAAATAAATAACTGAAAATTGGGACGTGCAATATTATTCATCCCCTTTAAGTTAATACTTTGTAGCGCCCCCTTTTGCTGCGATTACAGCTGCAGTCTCTTGGGGTATGTGTCTATCAGTTTTGCACATGGAGAGGCTGAAATTCTCGCCCATTCTTCCTTTGTAAACAGCTGGAGCTGAGTGAGGTTGGATGGAGGCGTTTGTGAACAGCAGTTTTCAGCTCTTTCCACAGATTCTCAATTGGGTTCAGGTCTGGGCTGTGACTTGGCCATTCTAACACCTGGATACGTTTATTTGTGAACCATTCCATTGTAGATTTTGCTTTATGTTTTGGATCATTGTCTTGTGGAAGACAAATCTCCGTCCCAGTCTCAGGTCTTTTGCAGACTCCAACAGGTTTTCTTCAGGAATGGTCCTGTATTTGGCTCCATCCATCTTCCCATCAATTTTACCCATCTTCCCTGTCCCTGCTGAAGAAAAGCAGGCCCAAACCATGATGCTGCCACCACCATGTTTGACAGTGGGGATGGTGTGTTCAGGGTGATGAGCTGTGTTGCTTTTACACCAAACATATCGTTTGGCATTGTGCCCAAATAGTGTGATTTTGGTTTCATCTGAGCAGAGCACCTTCTTCCACATGTTTGGTGTCTCCAGGTGGCTTGTGGCAAACTTTAAACGACACTTTTTATGGTTATCGTTGAGAAATGGCTTTCTTCTTGCCACTCTTCCATAAAGGCCAGATTTGTGCAGTGTATGACTGATTGTTGTGCTATGGACAGACTCTCACACCTCAGCTGTAGATCTCTGCAGATCATCCAGAGTGATCATGGGCCTCTTGGCTGCATCTCGGATCAGTCTTCTCCTTGTGTGAGATGAAGGTTTGGATGGACGGCCGGGTCTTGGTAGATTTGCAGTGGTATGATACTCCTTCCATTTCAATATGATCGCTTGCACAGTGCTCCTTGGGGTGTTTAAAGTTTTGCAAATCTTTTTGTAACCAAATCTGGCATTAAACTTCTCCACAACAGTATCACGGACCTGACTGTTGTGTTCCTTGGTCTTTATGATGCTCTCTGTGCTTTACACAGAACCCTGACACTATCACAGAGCAGGTGCATTTATACGGAGACTTGATTACACACAGGGGCTTATATTTATCATCATCAGTCATTTAGGACAACATTGGATCATTCAGAGATCCTCAATCAACTTCTGGAGTGAGTTTGCTGCACTGAAAGTAAAGGGCATGAATAATATAGCACGCCACTGTCGCGGGCGGCGGGGCGCTGCACTCTCTAACGCTCGGGTCCGGCGCTTCTGCGATGGCTGCTCGGTGGCTCGAGCGGTGGGCCGGATCCGGGGACTCGAGCGGCGCTTCTCGCCCGTGAGTGAAAGGGGTGGTTGGTTTGAGGGATTTAGTCCGTGACGCCACCCACGGGTCGTGGTGAAGATGGGCACCACCACTGCTGGTGACAGGGATCCTGGGAGCGATCGTAGGGAGCAGCTGGGATGTTGTTTTCCCCCTCCGTGGGTAGGGGTCGGTGGTCCTGGGGCCCGGTGATGTTGTGACGGGGAGGCAGGGTAGGTGAGGTGCAGGGTTGCAGGGACAGCGCGGCGCAGCGCCGGATGGCACGGGTGTACTCACTCAGCAAAAAAGGTACAAAGTCCTCGGTAAACCAAACGGCTGGATGGACGGGTCCCGCAGCCGGCTGCAGTGTCTCTCCCCGGACAGGTGATGGCGGCTGTCTTTCCCTGCACCTTGATGTTCTCGTTCTGACTACTATGGATTCCCAACGGAAGTCCGCTCTATGGGTACCGGAGGAGCCCGTTTGCCTGCAGGCGCTGGCCCTTGGGTCTCCAGCCTTAGGCGGTAGCTGTATACCCTCATGGTGTGGGCTGTTGTCTTCAATCGGGACTTTTGCTGTTGTGAAACCCCTGGGGTTCCAGTCACATTCGGATCTGACTATTGTCGGCGGCTCCAAGCCTGGTTGGGGTCCGATTGCCCTGCCTGTGTGTGCTAGCTTCACTTCGCTCCCAGGTCAGTACCGGCGGGCCATCGGCCGACCCCGGTCCTACGGTTCCGCGTTGCTCCACCACTCCTGCAGACTGCCACCACTGTCTGCCAACCTTGCTGTTAGTGCCTGGGCCACAAACCCAGACACCCAAGTGTTTACTCCTCTCTCTTCCACCTCCTGGACTAAACTGTCACTTTTCCCGCCTCCAGGCCTGTGAACTCCTCGGTGGGTGGGGCCAACCGCTTGGCTCCCCCCCACCTGGTGTGGACATCAGACCCTGGAGGGAGGCAACAAGAGTTTTGTGTTTGGCTGGTGTCCCTGTCTAATGGGGTTGGGGGTGTGTTATCTGTGACGACCTGGCTAGGCCAGGGCGCCACACCACAATTTTCAGTTATTTATTTTGCTAAAAAGTTTAAAATAAGCAATAAATTTCGTTCATCTTCACAATTGTGTCCACTTGTTGTTGATTCTTCACCAGAACATCAACATTTTTATCTTTATGTTTGAAGCCTGAAATGTGGGAAAAGGTTGAAAAATTCAAGGGGGCTGATACTTTCGTAAGGCACTGTATTGAAATCCAATGTGCCCTTATTAAGCAACTTTTAACAGTCAACTGGAGAAGTAACGTTATCCCCACCACGTCTGAAATAATTAAGCTCATGAATAAACACCAAGAATATGAGAGAAAGTATGCAATATACAATATTCTTTTTGGTTCATACCACAAAAGATGGAGTTTATGGCCTACAAACATCAGTAATGCCTCAACGTAAATGGGATGAACCCCTTCCCTCCCCGCTTCTTTTTTTTTTTTTCTCTTTCTTCTTTTTCTCTCTCTTTTTTCTTTACTTTCAGATATATTTACATAAGAGTGTTTGAAATTCTATGATTATGTAATAAAAATTTTGAAAACACGAAATCCAATATGCCCGATTGTTCTACTGTCAGTGGAGGGTTGGGATGATCCGTCCCATCAAAATTGGGATCTAATACAAATGAAAGGGCCATAGGGGACCGTGTGCTCCCGGTGGGCACCAAGAAACCAACTTGCATTGGCGACGGAGCCTAAATATATCAAGAAGCTGAGCTAAAGTTTGGCTGCGGCCTAACCGATGACGCTATTCATTGTCTTCCCGACATCTCCTGCAGCTTCTTGGGACCGGTGACTGCCATCTTTCTTCAGGACAATTTTATTCTTTATATAATATTTTGAGAAGATGTTTTGATAAAAGTTGAACATTTCTACACGTAGATCTGAATGGGTCTCTTAGCAACTGGAAAATCATCAACCTCCCCAGATCCCCTCGTGGTTTGTCCGCTCCTTCCATCTTGTTATTTGTACTTCTCAAACCTTTCCATCTCTGGCACTTGTAACCACGAAGGGTCAATGATAGAAATAAAGAAATGCGGGAGGACGAGAGGATTTCAATTATCAGGTAGATATGGATATAGAATGGAGAAAGATGGAACTGAAGCTATGGAAAGAAATGTGTTTAAATTTGTGATGAATACAACAGACGGATATTTTGCTGTATATACAACACTAAAAATACTATAATACTGTCCATATGTACAAGAATATAACTACTATAATACTGCCCCTATGTACAAGAATATAACTACTATAATACTGCCCCTATGTACAAGAATATAACTACTATAATACTGCCCCTATGTACAAGAATATAACTACTATAATACTGTCCCCTATGTACAAGAATATAACTACTATAATACTGCCCCTATGTACAAGAATATAACTACTATAATACTGCCTCCTATGTACAAGAATATAACTACTATAATACTGCCCTCTATATACAAGAATATAACTACTATAATACTGCCCTATATATACAAGAATATAACTACTATAATACTGCCCTCTATATACAAGAATATAACTACTATAATACTGCCTCTATGTACAGGAATATAACTACTATAATACTGCCCCTATGTACAAGAATATAACTACTATAATACTACCCCCTATGTACAAGAATATAACTACTATAATACTGCCCCCTATGTACAAGAATATAACTACTATAATACTGCCTCTATGTACAAGAATATAACTACTATAATACTACCCCTATGTACAAGAATATACCTACTATAATACTGCGCCCTATGTACAAGAATATAGCTACTATAATACTGCTCCTATGTAGAAGAATATAACTACTATAATACTACCCCTATGTTCAAGAATATAACTACTATAATACTACCCCTATGTACAAGAATATAATTACTATAATACTGCCCCTATGTACAAGAATATACCTACTATAATACTGCCCCCTATGTACAAGAATATAACTACTATAATACTGCCCCCTATGTACAAGAATATAACTACTATAATACTGCCCCTATGTACAAGAATATAACTACTATAATACTGCCCCCTATGTACAAGAATATAACTACTATAATACTGCCCCTATATACAAGAATATAACTACTATAATACTGCCCCTATGTACAAGAATATAAATACTATAATACTGCTCCTATATACAAGAATATAACTACTATAATACTGCTCCCTATATACAAGAATATAACTACTATAATACTGCTCCTATGTACAAGAATATAACTACTATAATACTGTTCCTATATACAAGAATATAACTACTATAATACTGCCCCTATGTACAAGAATATAACTACTATAATACTGCTCCTATATACAAGAATATAACTACTATAATACTGCTCCCTATATACAAGAATATAACTACTATAATACTGCCCCTATGTACAAGAATATAACTACTATAATACTGCCCCCTATGTACAAGAATATAACTACTATAATACTGCTCCTATGTACAAGAATATAACTACTATAATACTGCCCCTATATACAAGAATATAACTACTATAATACTGCTCCTATGTACAAGAATATAACTACTATAATACTGCCCCTATATACAAGAATATAACTACTATATTACTGTCCCCTATGTACAAGAATATAACTACTATAATACGGTTCCTATATACAAGAATATAATTACTATAATACTGTCCCGTATGTACAAGAATATAACTACTATAATACTGCTCCTATATACAAGAATATAACTACTATAATACTGCTCCCTATATACAAGAATATAACTACTATATTACTGTCCCCTATGTACAAGAATATAACTACTATAATACTGCCCCCTATGTACCATAATATAACTACTGTAATACTGCCACTATATACAAGAATATAACTACTATAATACTGCTCCTATCTACAAAAATATAACTACTATAATATTGCTCCTATGTACAAGAATATAACTACTATAATAGTGCTCCTATGTATAAAAATATAACTACTATAATACTGCTTCTATGTACAAGAATATAACTACTATAATAGTGCTCCTATGTATAAAAATATAACTACTATAATACTGCTCCTATATACAAGAATATAACTACTATAATACTGCTCCTATATACAAGAATATAACTACTATAATACTGCCCCTATGTACAAGAATATAACTACTATAATACTGCCCCTATGTACAAGAATATAACTACTATAATACTGCCCCTAGGTACAAGAATATAACTACTATAATACTGCCCCTATGTACAAGAATATAACTACTATAATACTGCCCCTATGTACAAGAATATAACTACTATAATACTGCACCTATGTACAAGAATATAACTACTATAATACTGCTCCTATATACAAGAATATAACTACTATAATACTGCTCCTATATACAAGAATATAACTACTATAATACTGCCCCTATGTACAAGAATATAACTACTATAATACTGCCCCTATGTACAAGAATATAACTACTATAATACTGCCCCTATGTACAAGAATATAACTACTATAATACTGCCCCTATGTACAAGAATATAACTACTATAATACTGCACCTATGTACAAGAATATAACTACTATAATACTGCTCCTATATACAATAATATAATTACTATAATACTGGCCTCTATGTACAAGAATATAACTACTATAATACTGCTCCTATATACAAGAATATAACTACTATAATACTGCCCCTATGTACAAGAATATAACTACTATAATACTGCACCTATGTACAGGAATATAACTACTATAATACTGCTCCTATCTACAAAAATATAACTACTATATTACTGCTCCTATGTACAAGAATATAACTACTATAATAGTGCTCCTATGTATAAAAATATAACCACTATAATACTGCTCCTATGTACAAGAATATAACTGCTATAATACTGCTCCTATGTACAAGAATATACCTACTATAATACTGCTCCTATATACAATAATATAATTACTATAATACTGCCCCCTATGTACAAGAATATAACTACTATAATAGTGCTCCTATGTATAAAAATATAACTACTATAATACTGCTCCTATGTACAAGAATATAACTACAATAATAGTGCTCCTACGTATAAAAATATAACTACTATAATACTGCTCCTATGTACAAGAATATAACTACTATAATACTACCCCTAAGTACAAGAATATACCTACTATAATACTGCTCCCTATGTACAAGAATATAACTACTATAATACTGCTCCTATATACAAGAATATAACTACTATAATACTGCCCCTATGTACAAGAATATAACTACTATAATACTGCTCCTATATACAAGAATATAACTACTATAATACTGCTCCCTATATACAAGAATATAACTACTATATTACTGTCCCCTATGTACAAGAATATAACTACTATAATACTGCTCCTATGTACCATAATATAACTACTGTAATACTGCCACTATATACAAGAATATAACTACTATAATACTGCTCCTATCTACAAAAATATAACTACTATAATATTGCTCCTATGTACAAGAATATAACTACTATAATAGTGCTCCTATGTATAAAAATATAACTACTATAATACTGCTCCTATGTACAAGAATATAACTACTATAATAGTGCTCCTATGTATAAAAATATAACTACTATAATACTGCTCCTATGTACAAGAATATAACTGCTATAATACTACCCCTAAGTACAAGAATATACCTACTATAATACTGCCCCCTATGTACAAGAATATAACTGCTATAATACTGCCCCTATGTACAAGAATATAACTACTATAAAACTGCACCTATGTACAAGAATATAACTACTATAATACTGCACCTATGTACAAGAATATAACTACTATAATACTGCTCCTATATACAAGAATATAACTACTATAATACTGCCCCTATGTACAAGAATATAACTACTATAATACTGCACCTATGTACAAGAATATAACTACTATAATACTGCTCCTATATACAAGAATACAACTACTATAATACTGCCCCTATGTACAAGAATATAACTACTATAATACTGCCCCTATGTACAAGAATATAACTACTATAATACTACCCACTTTGTACAAGAATATAACTGCTATAATACTACCCCCTTTGTACAAGAATATAACTACTATAATACTGCTCCTATGTAAAAGAACATACCTACTATAATACTGCCCCCTTTGTACAAGAATATAACTACTATAATACTGCTCCTATATACAAGAATATAACTACTATAATACTGCCCCTATGTACAAGAATATAACTACTATAATACTGCTCCTATATACAAGAATATAACTACTATAATACTGCTCCTATGTACAAGAATATAACTACTATAATACTGCTCCTATATACAAGAATATAACTACTATAATACTGCTCCTATATACAAGAATATAACTACTATAATACTGCCCCTATGTACAAGAATATAACTACTATAATACTGCCCCTATGTACAAGAATATAACTACTATAATACTGCCCCTATGTACAAGAATATAACTACTATAATACTGCCCCTATGTACAAGAATATAACTACTATAATACTGCACCTATGTACAAGAATATAACTACTATAATACTGCTCCTATATACAATAATATAATTACTATAATACTGGCCTCTATGTACAAGAATATAACTACTATAATACTGCTCCTATATACAAGAATATAACTACTATAATACTGCCCCTATGTACAAGAATATAACTACTATAATACTGCACCTATGTACAGGAATATAACTACTATAATACTGCTCCTATCTACAAAAATATAACTACTATATTACTGCTCCTATGTACAAGAATATAACTACTATAATAGTGCTCCTATGTATAAAAATATAACCACTATAATACTGCTCCTATGTACAAGAATATAACTGCTATAATACTGCTCCTATGTACAAGAATATACCTACTATAATACTGCTCCTATATACAATAATATAATTACTATAATACTGCCCCCTATGTACAAGAATATAACTACTATAATAGTGCTCCTATGTATAAAAATATAACTACTATATTACTGCTCCTATGTACAAGAATATAACTACAATAATAGTGCTCCTACGTATAAAAATATAACTACTATAATACTGCTCCTATGTACAAGAATATAACTACTATAATACTACCCCTAAGTACAAGAATATACCTACTATAATACTGCTCCCTATGTACAAGAATATAACTACTATAATACTGCTCCTATATACAAGAATATAACTACTATAATACTGCCCCTATGTACAAGAATATAACTACTATAATACTGCTCCTATATACAAGAATATAACTACTATAATACTGCTCCCTATATACAAGAATATAACTACTATATTACTGTCCCCTATGTACAAGAATATAACTACTATAATACTGCTCCTATGTACCATAATATAACTACTGTAATACTGCCACTATATACAAGAATATAACTACTATAATACTGCTCCTATCTACAAAAATATAACTACTATAATATTGCTCCTATGTACAAGAATATAACTACTATAATAGTGCTCCTATGTATAAAAATATAACTACTATAATACTGCTCCTATGTACAAGAATATAACTACTATAATAGTGCTCCTATGTATAAAAATATAACTACTATAATACTGCTCCTATGTACAAGAATATAACTGCTATAATACTACCCCTAAGTACAAGAATATACCTACTATAATACTGCCCCCTATGTACAAGAATATAACTGCTATAATACTGCCCCTATGTACAAGAATATAACTACTATAATACTGCACCTATGTACAAGAATATAACTACTATAATACTGCACCTATGTACAAGAATATAACTACTATAATACTGCTCCTATATACAAGAATATAACTACTATAATACTGCCCCTATGTACAAGAATATAACTACTATAATACTGCACCTATGTACAAGAATATAACTACTATAATACTGCTCCTATATACAAGAATACAACTACTATAATACTGCCCCTATGTACAAGAATATAACTACTATAATACTGCCCCTATGTACAAGAATATAACTACTATAATACTACCCACTTTGTACAAGAATATAACTGCTATAATACTACCCCCTTTGTACAAGAATATAACTACTATAATACTGCTCCTATGTACAAGAACATACCTACTATAATACTGCCCCCTTTGTACAAGAATATAACTACTATAATACTGCTCCTATATACAAGAATATAACTACTATAATACTGGCCCTATGTACAAGAATATAACTACTATAATACTGCTCCTATATACAAGAATATAACTACTATAATACTGCTCCTATGTACAAGAATATAACTACTATAATACTGCTCCTATATACAAGAATATAACTACTATAATACTGCTCCCTATATACAAGAATATAACTACTATATTACTGTCCCCTATGTACAAGAATATAACTACTATAATACTGCTCCTATGTACCATAATATAACTACTGTAATACTGCCACTATATACAAGAATATAACTACTATAATACTGCTCCTATCTACAAAAATATAACTACTATAATATTGCTCCTATGTACAAGAATATAACTACTATAATAGTGCTCCTATGTATAAAAATATAACTACTATAATACTGCTCCTATGTACAAGAATATAACTGCTATAATACTACCCCTAAGTACAAGAATATACCTACTATAATACTGCCCCCTATGTACAAGAATATAACTACTATAATACTGCTCCTATGTACAAGAATATAACTACTATAATACTGCTCCCATGTACAAGAATATAACTACTATAATACTGCCCCCTATGTACAAGAATATAACTACTATAATACTGAATATAACTACTATAATACTGCTCCTATGTACAAGAATATAACTACTATAATACTGCCCCTATGTACAAGAATATAACTACTATAATACTGCTCCTATGTACAAGAATATAACTACTATAATACTGCCCCTATATACAAAAATATAACTACTATAATACTGCCCTTATGTACAAGAATATAACTACTATAATACTGCTCCTATGTACAAGAATATAACTACTATAATACTGCCCCTATGTACAAGAATATAACTACTATAATACTGCACCTATGTACAAGAATATAACTACTATAATACTGCTGCTATGTACAAGAATATAACTACTATAATACTGCCCCTATATACAAAAATATAACTACTATAATACTGCCCCTATGTACAAGAATATAACTACTATAATACTGCTCCTATGTACAAGAATATAACTACTATAATACTGCCCCTATGTACAAGAATATAACTACTATAATACTGCTCCTATGTACAAGAATATAACTACTATAATACTGCCCTTATATAGAAAAATATAACTACTATAATACTGCCCCTATGTACAAGAATATAAGTACTATAATACTGCACCTATGTACAAGAATATAACTACTATAATACTGCTCCTATGTACAAGAATATAACTACTATAATACTGCCCCTATATACAAAAATATAGCTACTATAATACTGCCCCTATGTACAAGAATATAACTACTATAATACTGCTCCTATGTACAAGAATATAACTACTATAATACTGCCCCTATATACAAAAATATAACTACTATAATACTGCCCCTATGTACAAGAATATAACTACTATAATACTGCTCCTATGTACAAGAATATAACTACTATAATACTGCTCCTATGTACAAGAATATAACTACTATAATACTGCCCCCTATGTACAAGAATATAACTACTATAATACTGCTCCTATGTACAAGAATATAACTACTATAATACTGCCCCTATGTACAAGAATATAACTACTATAATACTGCTCCTATGTACAAGAATATAACTACTATAATACTGCTCCTATATACAATAATATAATTACTATAATACTGCCCCCTATGTACAAGAATATAACTACTATAATACTGCTCCTATATACAAGAATATAACTACTATAATACTGCCCCTATGTACAAGAATATAACTACTATAATACTGCACCTATGTACAAGAATATAACTACTATAACACTGCTCCTATCTACAAAAATATAACTACTTTAATACTGCTCCTATGTACAAGAATATAACTACTATAATAGTGCTCCTATGTATAAAAATATAACCACTATAATACTGCTCCTATGTACAAGAATATAACTGCTATAATACTGCTCTTATGTACAAGAATATACCTACTATAATACTGCTCCTATATACAATAATATAATTACTATAATACTGCCCCCTATGTACAAGAATATAACTACTATAATAGTGCTCCTATGTATAAAAATATAACTACTATAATATTGCTCCTATGTACAAGAATATAACTACAATAATAGTGCTCCTATGTATAAAAATATAACTACTATAATACTGCTCCTATGTACAAGAATATAACTACTATAATACTACCCCTAAGTACAAGAATATACCTACTATAATACTGCTCCCTATGTACAAGAATATAACTACTATAATACTGCACCTATGTACAAGAATATAACTACTATAATACTGCTCCTATGTACAAGAATATAACTACTATAATACTGCCCCTATGTACAAGAATATAACTACTATAATACTGCTACTTTATACAATAATATAATTACTAGAATACTGCCCCCTATGTACAAGAATATAACTACTATAATACTGCTCCTATATACAAGAATATAACTACTATAATACTGCCCCTATGTACAAGAATATAAGTACTATAATACTGCACCTATGTACAAGAATATAACTACTATAATACTGCTCCTATGTACAAGAATATAACTACTATAATACTGCCCCTATATACAAAAATATAACTACTATAATACTGCCCCTATGTACAAGAATATAACTACTATAATACTGCTCCTATGTACAAGAATATAACTACTATAATACTGCTCCTATGTACAAGAATATAACTACTATAATACTGCCCCCTATGTACAAGAATATAACTACTATAATACTCCTCCTATGTACAAGAATATAACTACTATAATACTGCCCCTATGTACAAGAATATAACTACTATAATACTGCTCCTATATACAATAATATAATTACTATAATACTGCCCCCTATGTACAAGAATATAACTACTATAATAGTGCTCCTATGTATAAAAATATAACTACTATAATACTGCTCCTATGTACAAGAATATAACTACAATAATAGTGCTCCTATGTATAAAAATATAACTACTATAATACTGCTCCTATGTACAAGAATATAACTACTATAATACTACCCCTAAGTACAAGAATATACCTACTATAATACTGCTCCCTTTGTACAAGAATATAACTACTATAATACTGCTCCTATATACAAGAATATAACTACTATAATTATGCCCCTATGTACAAGAATATAACTACTATAATACTGCACCTATGTACAAGAATATAACTACTATAATACTGCTCCTATGTACAAGAATATAACTACTATAATACTGCCCCTATGTACAAGAATATAACTACTATAATACTGCTTCTATGTACAAGAATATAACTACTATAATACTGCTACTTTATACAATAATATAATTACTAGAATACTGCCCCCTATGTACAAGAATATTACTACTATAATACTGCTCCTATATACAAGAATATAACTACTATAATACTGCCCCTATGTACAAGAATATAACTACTATAATACTGCACCTATGTACAAGAATATAACTACTATAATACTGCTCCTATGTACAAGAATATAACTACTATAATACTGCTCCTATGTACAAGAATATAACTACTATAATACTGCTCCTATGTACAAGAATATAACTACTATAATACTGCTCCTATGTACAAGAATATAACTACTATAATACTGCCCCTATATACAAAAATATAACTACTATAATACTGCCCCTATGTAGAAGAATATAACTACTATAATACTGCTCCTATATACAAGAATATAACTACTATAATACTGCTCCTATGTACAAGAATATAACTACTATAATACTGCCCCTATGTACAAGAATATAACTACTATAATACTGCTCCTATGTACAAGAATATAACTACTATAATACTGCTCCTATATACAATAATATAATTACTATAATACTGCCCCCTATGTACAAGAATATAACTACTATAATACTGCTCCTATATACAAGAATATAACTACTATAATACTGCCCCAAGTACAAGAATATAACTACTATAATACTGCACCTATGTACAAGAATATAACTACTATAATAGTGCTCCTATGTATAAAAATATAACCACTATAATACTGCTCCTATGTACAAGAATATAACTGCTATAATACTGCTCCTATGTACAAGAATATACCTACTATAATACTGCTCCTATATACAATAATATAATTACTATAATACTGCCCCCTATGTACAAGAATATAACTACTATAATAGTGCTCCTATGTATAAAAATATAACTACTATAATACTGCTCCTAAGTACAAGAAGATAACTACAATAATAGTGCTCCTATGTATAAAAATATAACTACTATAATACTGCTCCTATGTACAAGAATATAACTACTATAATACTACCCCTAAGTACAAGAATATACCTACTATAATACTGCTCCCTATGTACAAGAATATAACTACTATAATACTGCTCCTATATACAAGAATATAACTACTATAATTATGCCCCTATGTACAAGAATATAACTACTATAATACTGCACCTATGTACAAGAATATAACTACTATAATACTGCTCCTATGTACAAGAATATAACTACTATAATACTGCCCTTATATACAAAAATATAACTACTATAATACTGCCCCTATGTACAAGAATATAACTACTATAATACTGCACCTATGTACAAGAATATAACTACTATAATACTGCTCCTATGTACAAGAATATAACTACTATAATACTGCCCCTATATACAAAAATATAACTACTATAATACTGCACCTATGTATAAGAATATAACTACTATAATACTGCTCCTATGTACAAGAATATAACTACTATAATACTGCCTCCTATGTACAATAATATAACTACTATAATACTGCACCTATGTATAAGAATATAACTACTATAATACTGCACCTATGTATAAGAATATAACTACTATAATACTGCTCCTATGTACAAGAATATAACTGCTATAATACTGCTCCTATGTACAATAATATAACTACTATAATACTGCCCCTATGTACAAGTATATAACTACTATAATACTGCTCCTATGTACAAGAATATAACTACTATAATACTGCCCCTATATACAAAAATATAACTACTATAATACTGCCCCTATGTACAAGATTATAACTACTATAATACTGCTCCTATGTACAAGAATATAACTACTATAATACTGCCCCTATGTACAAGAATATAACTACTATAATACTGCTCCTATGTACAAGAATATAACTACTATAATACTGCTACTTTATACAATAATATAATTACTATAATACTGCTCCCTATGTACAAGAATATAACTACTTTAATACTGCTCCTATATACAAGAATATAACTACTATAATACTGCCCCTATGTACAAGAATATAAGTACTATAATACTGCACCTATGTACAAGAATATAACTACTATAATACTGCTCCTATGTACAAGAATATAACTACTATAATACTGCCCCTATATACAAAAATATAACTACTATAATACTGCCCCTATGTACAAGAATATAACTACTATAATACTGCTCCTATGTACAAGAATATAACTACTATAATACTGCTCCTATGTACAAGAATATAACTACTATAATACTGCCCCTATATACAAAAATATAACTACTATAATACTGCCCCTATGTACAAGAATATAACTACTATAATACTGCTCCTATGTACAAGAATATAACTACTATAATACTGCCCCCTATGTATAAGAATATAACTACTATAATACTGCTCCTATGTACAAGAATATAACTACTATAATACTGCCCCTATGTACAAGAATATAACTACTATAATACTGCTCCTATATACAAGAATATAACTACTATAATACTGCCCCTATGTACAAGAATATAACTACTATAATACTGCACCTATGTACAAGAATATAACTACTATAATACTGCTCCTATGTACAAGAATATAACTACTATAATACTGCCCCTATATACAAAAATATAACTACTATAATACTGCACCTATGTATAAGAATATAACTACTATAATACTGCTCCTATGTACAAGAATATAACTACTATAATACTGCTCCCATGTACAAGAATATAACTGCTATAATACTGCTCCTATGTACAATAATATAACTACTATAATACTGCCCCTATGTACAAGTATATAACTACTATAATACTGCTCCTATGTACAAGAATATAACTACTATAATACTGCCCCTATGTACAAGAATATAACTACTATAATACTGCTCCTATGTACAAGAATATAACTACTATAATACTGCTACTTTATACAATAATATAATTACTATAATACTGCTCCCTATGTACAAGAATATAACAACTATAATACTGCTCCTATGTACAAGAATATAACTACTATAATACTGCTCCTATGTACAAGAATATAACTACTATAATACTGCCCCCTATGTACAAGAATATAACTACTATAATACTGCTCCTATGTACAAGAATATAACTACTATAATACTGCCCCTATGTATAAAAATATAACCACTATAATACTGCTCCTATGTACAAGAATATAACTGCTATAATACTGCTCTTATGTACAAGAATATACCTACTATAATACTGCTCCTATATACAATAATATAATTACTATAATACTGCCCCCTATGTACAAGAATATAACTACTATAATAGTGCTCCTATGTATAAAAATATAACTACTATAATATTGCTCCTATGTACAAGAATATAACTACAATAATAGTGCTCCTATGTATAAAAATATAACTACTATAATACTGCTCCTATGTACAAGAATATAACTACTATAATACTGCTCCTATGTACAAGAATATAACTACTATAATACTGCCCCCTATGTACAAGAATATAACTACTTTAATACTGCTCCTATGTACAAGAATATAACTACTATAATAGTGCTCCTATGTATAAAAATATAACCACTATAATACTGCTCCTATGTACAAGAATATAACTGCTATAATACTGCTCTTATGTACAAGAATATACCTACTATAATACTGCTCCTATATACAATAATATAATTACTATAATACTGCCCCCTATGTACAAGAATATAACTACTATAATAGTGCTCCTATGTATAAAAATATAACTACTATAATATTGCTCCTATGTACAAGAATATAACTACAATAATAGTGCTCCTATGTATAAAAATATAACTACTATAATACTGCTCCTATGTACAAGAATATAACTACTATAATACTACCCCTAAGTACAAGAATATACCTACTATAATACTGCTCCCTATGTACAAGAATATAACTACTATAATACTGCACCTATGTACAAGAATATAACTACTATAATACTGCTCCTATGTACAAGAATATAACTACTATAATACTGCCCCTATGTACAAGAATATAACTACTATAATACTGCTACTTTATACAATAATATAATTACTAGAATACTGCCCCCTATGTACAAGAATATAACTACTATAATACTGCTCCTATATACAAGAATATAACTACTATAATACTGCCCCTATGTACAAGAATATATGTACTATAATACTGCACCTATGTACAAGAATATAACTACTATAATACTGCTCCTATGTACAAGAATATAACTACTATAATACTGCTCCTATGTACAAGAATATAACTACTATAATACTGCTCCTATGTACAAGAATATAACTACTATAATACTGCTCCTATGTACAAGAATATAACTACTATAATACTGCCCCTATATACAAAAATATAACTACTATAATACTGCCCCTATGTAGAAGAATATAACTACTATAATACTGCTCCTATGTACAAGAATATAACTACTATAATACTGCCCCCTATGTACAAGAATATAACTACTATAATACTGCTCCTATGTACAAGAATATAACTACTATAATACTGCTCCTATGTACAAGAATATAACTACTATAATACTGCTCCTATGTACAAGAATATAACTACTATAATACTGCTCCTATATACAATAATATAATTACTATAATACTGCCCCCTATGTACAAGAATATAACTACTATAATACTGCTCCTATATACAAGAATATAACTACTATAATACTGCCCCAAGTACAAGAATATAACTACTATAATACTGCACCTATGTACAAGAATATAACTACTATAATAGTGCTCCTATGTATAAAAATATAACCACTATAATACTGCTCCTATGTACAAGAATATAACTGCTATAATACTGCTCCTATGTACAAGAATATACCTACTATAATACTGCTCCTATATACAATAATATAATTACTATAATACTGCCCCCTATGTACAAGAATATAACTACTATAATACTGCTCCTATGTACAAGAATATAACTACTATAATACTGCCCCTATGTACAAGAATATAACTACTATAATACAACACCTATATACAAGAATATAACTACTATAATACTGCTCCTATATACAAGAATATAACTACTATAATACTGCCCCTATGTACAAGAATATATGTACTATAATACTGCACCTATGTACAAGAATATAACTACTATAATACTGCTCCTATGTACAAGAATATAACTACTATAATACTGCTCCTATGTACAAGAATATAACTACTATAATACTGCTCCTATGTACAAGAATATAACTACTATAATACTGCTCCTATGTACAAGAATATAACTACTATAATACTGCCCCTATATACAAAAATATAACTACTATAATACTGCCCCTATGTAGAAGAATATAACTACTATAATACTGCTCCTATGTACAAGAATATAACTACTATAATACTGCCCCCTATGTACAAGAATATAACTACTATAATACTGCTCCTATGTACAAGAA
The DNA here is from genome assembly GCF_048569485.1 of Anomaloglossus baeobatrachus. Taxonomy (NCBI): domain Eukaryota; kingdom Metazoa; phylum Chordata; class Amphibia; order Anura; family Aromobatidae; genus Anomaloglossus; species Anomaloglossus baeobatrachus. The sequence goes on along the minus strand of NC_134358.1, from coordinate 22,834,615 downwards.
TATAACTACTATAATACTGCCCCTATGTACAAGAATATAACTACTATAATACTGCTCCTATGTACAAGAATATAACTACTATAATACTGCTCCTATATACAATAATATAATTACTATAATACTGCCCCCTATGTACAAGAATATAACTACTATAATACTGCTCCTATATACAAGAATATAACTACTATAATACTGCCCCAAGTACAAGAATATAACTACTATAATACTGCACCTATGTACAAGAATATAACTACTATAATAGTGCTCCTATGTATAAAAATATAACCACTATAATACTGCTCCTATGTACAAGAATATAACTGCTATAATACTGCTCCTATGTACAAGAATATACCTACTATAATACTGCTCCTATATACAATAATATAATTACTATAATACTGCCCCCTATGTACAAGAATATAACTACTATAATAGTGCTCCTATGTATAAAAATATAACTACTATAATACTGCTCCTATGTACAAGAATATAACTACAATAATAGTGCTCCTATGTATAAAAATATAACTACTATAATACTGCTCCTATGTACAAGAATATAACTACTATAATACTACCCCTAAGTACAAGAATATAACTACTATAATACTGCCCCTATATACAAAAATATAACTACTATAATACTGCCCCTATGTACAAGAATATAACTACTATAATACTGCTCCTATATACAAGAATATAACTACTATAATTATGCCCCTATGTACAAGAATATAACTACTATAATACTGCACCTATGTACAAGAATATAACTACTATAATACTGCTCCTATGTACAAGAATATAACTACTATAATACTGCCCCTATATACAAAAATATAACTACTATAATACTGCCCTTATGTACAAGAATATAACTACTATAATACTGCTCCTATATACAAGAATATAACTACTATAATACTGCCCCTATGTACAAGAATATAACTACTATAATACTGCTCCTATGTACAAGAATATAACTACTATAATACTGCTCCTATATACAATAATATAATTACTATAATACTGCCCCCTATGTACAAGAATATAACTACTATAATACTGCTCCTATATACAAGAATATAACTACTATAATACTGCCCCTATGTACAAGAATATAACTACTATAATACTGCACCTATGTACAAGAATATAACTACTATAATACTGCTCCTATGTACAAGAATATAACTACTATAATACTGCCCCTATATACAAAAATATAACTACTATAATACTGCACCTATGTATAAGAATATAACTACTATAATACTGCTCCTATGTACAAGAATATAACTACTATAATACTGCTCCCATGTACAAGAATATAACTGCTATAATACTGCTCCTATGTACAATAATATAACTACTATAATACTGCCCCTATGTACAAGTATATAACTACTATAATACTGCTCCTATGTACAAGAATATAACTACTATAATACTGCCCCTATATACAAAAATATAACTACTATAATACTGCCCCTATGTACAAGATTATAACTACTATAATACTGCTCCTATGTACAAGAATATAACTACTATAATACTGCCCCTATGTACAAGAATATAACTACTATAATACTGCTCCTATGTACAAGAATATAACTACTATAATACTGCTACTTTATACAATAATATAATTACTATAATACTGCTCCCTATGTACAAGAATATAACTACTTTAATACTGCTCCTATATACAAGAATATAACTACTATAATACTGCCCCTATGTACAAGAATATAAGTACTATAATACTGCACCTATGTACAAGAATATAACTACTATAATACTGCTCCTATGTACAAGAATATAACTACTATAATACTGCCCCTATATACAAAAATATAACTACTATAATACTGCCCCTATGTACAAGAATATAACTACTATAATACTGCTCCTATGTACAAGAATATAACTACTATAATACTGCTCCTATGTACAAGAATATAACTACTATAATACTGCCCCTATATACAAAAATATAACTACTATAATACTGCCCCTATGTACAAGAATATAACTACTATAATACTGCTCCTATGTACAAGAATATAACTACTATAATACTGCCCCCTATGTACAAGAATATAACTACTATAATACTGCTCCTATGTACAAGAATATAACTACTATAATACTGCCCCTATGTACAAGAATATAACTACTATAATACAACACCTATGTACAAGAATATAACTACTATAATACTGCTCCTATATACAAGAATATAACTACTATAATACTGCCCCTATGTACAAGAATATAAGTACTATAATACTGCACCTATGTACAAGAATATAACTACTATAATACTGCTCCTATGTACAAGAATATAACTACTATAATACTGCTCCTATGTACAAGAATATAACTACTATAATACTGCCCCTATGTACAAGAATATAACTACTATAATACAACACCTATGTACAAGAATATAACTACTATAATACTGCTCCTATATACAAGAATATAACTACTATAATACTGCCCCTATGTACAAGAATATAAGTACTATAATACTGCACCTATGTACAAGAATATAACTACTATAATACTGCTCCTATGTACAAGAATATAACTACTATAATACTGCCCCTATGTACAAGAATATAACTACTATAATACTGCTCCTATGTACAAGAATATAACTACTATAATACTGCCCCTATGTACAAGAATATAACTACTATAATACTGCTCCTATATACAAGAATATAACTACTATAATACTGCCCCTATGTACAAGAATATAACTACTATAATACTGCACCTATGTACAAGAATATAACTACTATAATACTGCTCCTATGTACAAGAATATAACTACTATAATACTGCCCCTATATACAAAAATATAACTACTATAATACTGCACCTATGTATAAGAATATAACTACTATAATACTGCTCCTATGTACAAGAATATAACTACTATAATACTGCTCCCATGTACAAGAATATAACTGCTATAATACTGCTCCTATGTACAATAATATAACTACTATAATACTGCCCCTATGTACAAGTATATAACTACTATAATACTGCTCCTATGTACAAGAATATAACTACTATAATACTGCCCCTATATACAAAAATATAACTACTATAATACTGCCCCTATGTACAAGATTATAACTACTATAATACTGCTCCTGTGTACAAGAATATAACTACTATAATACTGCCCCTATGTACAAGAATATAACTACTATAATACTGCTCCTATGTACAAGAATATAACTACTATAATACTGCTACTTTATACAATAATATAATTACTATAATACTGCTCCCTATGTACAAGAATATAACTACTTTAATACTGCTCCTATATACAAGAATATAACTACTATAATACTGCCCCTATGTACAAGAATATAAGTACTATAATACTGCACCTATGTACAAGAATATAACTACTATAATACTGCTCCTATGTACAAGAATATAACTACTATAATACTGCCCCTATATACAAGAATATAACTACTATAATACTGCCCCTATGTACAAGAATATAACTACTATAATACTGCACCTATGTACAAGAATATAACTACTATAATACTGCTCCTATGTACAAGAATATAACTACTATAATACTGCCCCTATGTACAAGAATATAACTACTATAATACTGCTACTTTATACAATAATATAATTACTAGAATACTGCCCCCTATGTACAAGAATATAACTACTATAATACTGCTCCTATATACAAGAATATAACTACTATAATACTGCCCCTATGTACAAGAATATAAGTACTATAATACTGCACCTATGTACAAGAATATAACTACTATAATACTGCTCCTATGTACAAGAATATAACTACTATAATACTGCCCCTATATACAAAAATATAACTACTATAATACTGCCCCTATGTACAAGAATATAACTACTATAATACTGCTCCTATGTACAAGAATATAACTACTATAATACTGCTCCTATGTACAAGAATATAACTACTATAATACTGCACCTATGTACAAGAATATAACTACTATAATACTGCTCCTATGTACAAGAATATAACTACTATAATACTGCCCCTATGTACAAGAATATAACTACTATAATACTGCTACTTTATACAATAATATAATTACTAGAATACTGCCCCCTATGTACAAGAATATAACTACTATAATACTGCTCCTATATACAAGAATATAACTACTATAATACTGCCCCTATGTACAAGAATATATGTACTATAATACTGCACCTATGTACAAGAATATAACTACTATAATACTGCTCCTATGTACAAGAATATAACTACTATAATACTGCTCCTATGTACAAGAATATAACTACTATAATACTGCTCCTATGTACAAGAATATAACTACTATAATACTGTTCCTATGTACAAGAATATAACTACTATAATACTGCCCCTATATACAAAAATATAACTACTATAATACTGCCCCTATGTAGAAGAATATAACTACTATAATACTGCTCCTATGTACAAGAATATAACTACTATAATACTGCCCCCTATGTACAAGAATATAACTACTATAATACTGCTCCTATGTACAAGAATATAACTACTATAATACTGCCCCTATGTACAAGAATATAACTACTATAATACTGCTCCTATGTACAAGAATATAACTACTATAATACTGCTCCTATATACAATAATATAATTACTATAATACTGCCCCCTATGTACAAGAATATAACTACTATAATACTGCTCCTATATACAAGAATATAACTACTATAATACTGCCCCAAGTACAAGAATATAACTACTATAATACTGCACCTATGTACAAGAATATAACTACTATAATAGTGCTCCTATGTATAAAAATATAACCACTATAATACTGCTCCTATGTACAAGAATATAACTGCTATAATACTGCTCCTATGTACAAGAATATACCTACTATAATACTGCTCCTATATACAATAATATAATTACTATAATACTGCCCCCTATGTACAAGAATATAACTACTATAATACTGCTCCTATGTACAAGAATATAACTACTATAATACTGCCCCTATGTACAAGAATATAACTACTATAATACAACACCTATATACAAGAATATAACTACTATAATACTGCTCCTATATACAAGAATATAACTACTATAATACTGCCCCTATGTACAAGAATATATGTACTATAATACTGCACCTATGTACAAGAATATAACTACTATAATACTGCTCCTATGTACAAGAATATAACTACTATAATAATGCTCCTATGTACAAGAATATAACTACTATAATACTGCTCCTATGTACAAGAATATAACTACTATAATACTGCTCCTATGTACAAGAATATAACTACTATAATACTGCCCCTATATACAAAAATATAACTACTATAATACTGCCCCTATGTAGAAGAATATAACTACTATAATACTGCTCCTATGTACAAGAATATAACTACTATAATACTGCCCTCTATGTACAAGAATATAACTACTATAATACTGCTCCTATGTACAAGAATATAACTACTATAATACTGCCCCTATGTACAAGAATATAACTACTATAATACTGCTCCTATGTACAAGAATATAACTACTATAATACTGCTCCTATATACAATAATATAATTACTATAATACTGCCCCCTATGTACAAGAATATAACTACTATAATACTGCTCCTATATACAAGAATATAACTACTATAATACTGCCCCAAGTACAAGAATATAACTACTATAATACTGCACCTATGTACAAGAATATAACTACTATAATAGTGCTCCTATGTATAAAAATATAACCACTATAATACTGCTCCTATGTACAAGAATATAACTGCTATAATACTGCTCCTATGTACAAGAATATACCTACTATAATACTGCTCCTATATACAATAATATAATTACTATAATACTGCCCCCTATGTACAAGAATATAACTACTATAATAGTGCTCCTATGTATAAAAATATAACTACTATAATACTGCTCCTATGTACAAGAATATAACTACAATAATAGTGCTCCTATGTATAAAAATATAACTACTATAATACTGCTCCTATGTACAAGAATATAACTACTATAATACTACCCCTAAGTACAAGAATATAACTACTATAATACTGCCCCTATATACAAAAATATAACTACTATAATACTGCCCCTATGTACAAGAATATAACTACTATAATACTGCTCCTATATACAAGAATATAACTACTATAATTATGCCCCTATGTACAAGAATATAACTACTATAATACTGCACCTATGTACAAGAATATAACTACTATAATACTGCTCCTATGTACAAGAATATAACTACTATAATACTGCCCCTATATACAAAAATATAACTACTATAATACTGCCCTTATGTACAAGAATATAACTACTATAATACTGCTCCTATATACAAGAATATAACTACTATAATACTGCCCCTATGTACAAGAATATAACTACTATAATACTGCTCCTATGTACAAGAATATAACTACTATAATACTGCTCCTATATACAATAATATAATTACTATAATACTGCCCCCTATGTACAAGAATATAACTACTATAATACTGCTCCTATATACAAGAATATAACTACTATAATACTGCCCCTATGTACAAGAATATAACTACTATAATACTGCACCTATGTACAAGAATATAACTACTATAATACTGCTCCTATGTACAAGAATATAACTACTATAATACTGCCCCTATATACAAAAATATAACTACTATAATACTGCACCTATGTATAAGAATATAACTACTATAATACTGCTCCTATGTACAAGAATATAACTACTATAATACTGCTCCCATGTACAAGAATATAACTGCTATAATACTGCTCCTATGTACAATAATATAACTACTATAATACTGCCCCTATGTACAAGTATATAACTACTATAATACTGCTCCTATGTACAAGAATATAACTACTATAATACTGCCCCTATATACAAAAATATAACTACTATAATACTGCCCCTATGTACAAGATTATAACTACTATAATACTGCTCCTATGTACAAGAATATAACTACTATAATACTGCCCCTATGTACAAGAATATAACTACTATAATACTGCTCCTATGTACAAGAATATAACTACTATAATACTGCTACTTTATACAATAATATAATTACTATAATACTGCTCCCTATGTACAAGAATATAACTACTTTAATACTGCTCCTATATACAAGAATATAACTACTATAATACTGCCCCTATGTACAAGAATATAAGTACTATAATACTGCACCTATGTACAAGAATATAACTACTATAATACTGCTCCTATGTACAAGAATATAACTACTATAATACTGCCCCTATATACAAAAATATAACTACTATAATACTGCCCCTATGTACAAGAATATAACTACTATAATACTGCTCCTATGTACAAGAATATAACTACTATAATACTGCTCCTATGTACAAGAATATAACTACTATAATACTGCCCCTATATACAAAAATATAACTACTATAATACTGCCCCTATGTACAAGAATATAACTACTATAATACTGCTCCTATGTACAAGAATATAACTACTATAATACTGCCCCCTATGTACAAGAATATAACTACTATAATACTGCTCCTATGTACAAGAATATAACTACTATAATACTGCCCCTATGTACAAGAATATAACTACTATAATACAACACCTATGTACAAGAATATAACTACTATAATACTGCTCCTATATACAAGAATATAACTACTATAATACTGCCCCTATGTACAAGAATATAAGTACTATAATACTGCACCTATGTACAAGAATATAACTACTATAATACTGCTCCTATGTACAAGAATATAACTACTATAATACTGCTCCTATGTACAAGAATATAACTACTATAATACTGCCCCTATGTACAAGAATATAACTACTATAATACAACACCTATGTACAAGAATATAACTACTATAATACTGCTCCTATATACAAGAATATAACTACTATAATACTGCCCCTATGTACAAGAATATAAGTACTATAATACTGCACCTATGTACAAGAATATAACTACTATAATACTGCTCCTATGTACAAGAATATAACTACTATAATACTGCCCCTATGTACAAGAATATAACTACTATAATACTGCTCCTATGTACAAGAATATAACTACTATAATACTGCCCCTATGTACAAGAATATAACTACTATAATACTGCTCCTATATACAAGAATATAACTACTATAATACTGCCCCTATGTACAAGAATATAACTACTATAATACTGCACCTATGTACAAGAATATAACTACTATAATACTGCTCCTATGTACAAGAATATAACTACTATAATACTGCCCCTATATACAAAAATATAACTACTATAATACTGCACCTATGTATAAGAATATAACTACTATAATACTGCTCCTATGTACAAGAATATAACTACTATAATACTGCTCCCATGTACAAGAATATAACTGCTATAATACTGCTCCTATGTACAATAATATAACTACTATAATACTGCCCCTATGTACAAGTATATAACTACTATAATACTGCTCCTATGTACAAGAATATAACTACTATAATACTGCCCCTATATACAAAAATATAACTACTATAATACTGCCCCTATGTACAAGATTATAACTACTATAATACTGCTCCTATGTACAAGAATATAACTACTATAATACTGCCCCTATGTACAAGAATATAACTACTATAATACTGCTCCTATGTACAAGAATATAACTACTATAATACTGCTACTTTATACAATAATATAATTACTATAATACTGCTCCCTATGTACAAGAATATAACTACTTTAATACTGCTCCTATATACAAGAATATAACTACTATAATACTGCCCCTATGTACAAGAATATAAGTACTATAATACTGCACCTATGTACAAGAATATAACTACTATAATACTGCTCCTATGTACAAGAATATAACTACTATAATACTGCCCCTATATACAAGAATATAACTACTATAATACTGCCCCTATGTACAAGAATATAACTACTATAATACTGCACCTATGTACAAGAATATAACTACTATAATACTGCTCCTATGTACAAGAATATAACTACTATAATACTGCCCCTATGTACAAGAATATAACTACTATAATACTGCTACTTTATACAATAATATAATTACTAGAATACTGCCCCCTATGTACAAGAATATAACTACTATAATACTGCTCCTATATACAAGAATATAACTACTATAATACTGCCCCTATGTACAAGAATATAAGTACTATAATACTGCACCTATGTACAAGAATATAACTACTATAATACTGCTCCTATGTACAAGAATATAACTACTATAATACTGCCCCTATATACAAAAATATAACTACTATAATACTGCCCCTATGTACAAGAATATAACTACTATAATACTGCTCCTATGTACAAGAATATAACTACTATAATACTGCTCCTATGTACAAGAATATAACTACTATAATACTGCCCCTATGTACAAGAATATAACTACTATAATACAACACCTATGTACAAGAATATAACTACTATAATACTGCTCCTATATACAAGAATATAACTACTATAATACTGCCCCTATGTACAAGAATATAAGTACTATAATACTGCACCTATGTACAAGAATATAACTACTATAATACTGCTCCTATGTACAAGAATATAACTACTATAATACTGCCCCTATGTACAAGAATATAACTACTATAATACTGCTCCTATGTACAAGAATATAACTACTATAATACTGCCCCTATGTACAAGAATATAACTACTATAATACTGCTCCTATATACAAGAATATAACTACTATAATACTGCCCCTATGTACAAGAATATAACTACTATAATACTGCACCTATGTACAAGAATATAACTACTATAATACTGCTCCTATGTACAAGAATATAACTACTATAATACTGCCCCTATATACAAAAATATAACTACTATAATACTGCACCTATGTATAAGAATATAACTACTATAATACTGCTCCTATGTACAAGAATATAACTACTATAATACTGCTCCCATGTACAAGAATATAACTGCTATAATACTGCTCCTATGTACAATAATATAACTACTATAATACTGCCCCTATGTACAAGTATATAACTACTATAATACTGCTCCTATGTACAAGAATATAACTACTATAATACTGCCCCTATATACAAAAATATAACTACTATAATACTGCCCCTATGTACAAGATTATAACTACTATAATACTGCTCCTATGTACAAGAATATAACTACTATAATACTGCCCCTATGTACAAGAATATAACTACTATAATACTGCTCCTATGTACAAGAATATAACTACTATAATACTGCTACTTTATACAATAATATAATTACTATAATACTGCTCCCTATGTACAAGAATATAACTACTTTAATACTGCTCCTATATACAAGAATATAACTACTATAATACTGCCCCTATGTACAAGAATATAAGTACTATAATACTGCACCTATGTACAAGAATATAACTACTATAATACTGCTCCTATGTACAAGAATATAACTACTATAATACTGCCCCTATATACAAGAATATAACTACTATAATACTGCCCCTATGTACAAGAATATAACTACTATAATACTGCACCTATGTACAAGAATATAACTACTATAATACTGCTCCTATGTACAAGAATATAACTACTATAATACTGCCCCTATGTACAAGAATATAACTACTATAATACTGCTACTTTATACAATAATATAATTACTAGAATACTGCCCCCTATGTACAAGAATATAACTACTATAATACTGCTCCTATATACAAGAATATAACTACTATAATACTGCCCCTATGTACAAGAATATAAGTACTATAATACTGCACCTATGTACAAGAATATAACTACTATAATACTGCTCCTATGTACAAGAATATAACTACTATAATACTGCCCCTATATACAAAAATATAACTACTATAATACTGCCCCTATGTACAAGAATATAACTACTATAATACTGCTCCTATGTACAAGAATATAACTACTATAATACTGCTCCTATGTACAAGAATATAACTACTATAATACTGCCCCCTATGTACAAGAATATAACTACTATAATACTCCTCCTATGTACAAGAATATAACTACTATAATACTGCCCCTATGTACAAGAATATAACTACTATAATACTGCTCCTATATACAATAATATAATTACTATAATACTGCCCCCTATGTACAAGAATATAACTACTATAATAGTGCTCCTATGTATAAAAATATAACTACTATAATACTGCTCCTATGTACAAGAATATAACTACAATAATAGTGCTCCTATGTATAAAAATATAACTACTATAATACTGCTCCTATGTACAAGAATATAACTACTATAATACTACCCCTAAGTACAAGAATATACCTACTATAATACTGCTCCCTTTGTACAAGAATATAACTACTATAATACTGCTCCTATATACAAGAATATAACTACTATAATTATGCCCCTATGTACAAGAATATAAATACTATAATACTGCACCTATGTACAAGAATATAACTACTATAATACTGCTCCTATGTACAAGAATATAACTACTATAATACTGCTTCTATGTACAAGAATATAACTACTATAATACTGCTACTTTATACAATAATATAATTACTAGAATACTGCCCCCTATGTACAAGAATATTACTACTATAATACTGCTCCTATATACAAGAATATAACTACTATAATACTGCCCCTATGTACAAGAATATAACTACTATAATACTGCACCTATGTACAAGAATATAACTACTATAATACTGCTCCTATGTACAAGAATATAACTACTATAATACTGCTCCTATGTACAAGAATATAACTACTATAATACTGCTCCTATGTACAAGAATATAACTACTATAATACTGCTCCTATGTACAAGAATATAACTACTATAATACTGCCCCTATATACAAAAATATAACTACTATAATACTGCCCCTATGTAGAAGAATATAACTACTATAATACTGCTCCTATGTACAAGAATATAACTACTATAATACTGCTCCTATGTACAAGAATATAACTACTATAATACTGCCCCCTATGTACAAGAATATAACTACTATAATACTGCTCCTATGTACAAGAATATAACTACTATAATACTGCCCCTATGTATAAAAATATAACCACTATAATACTGCTCCTATGTACAAGAATATAACTGCTATAATACTGCTCTTATGTACAAGAATATACCTACTATAATACTGCTCCTATATACAATAATATAATTACTATAATACTGCCCCCTATGTACAAGAATATAACTACTATAATAGTGCTCCTATGTATAAAAATATAACTACTATAATATTGCTCCTATGTACAAGAATATAACTACAATAATAGTGCTCCTATGTATAAAAATATAACTACTATAATACTGCTCCTATGTACAAGAATATAACTACTATAATACTGCTCCTATGTACAAGAATATAACTACTATAATACTGCCCCCTATGTACAAGAATATAACTACTTTAATACTGCTCCTATGTACAAGAATATAACTACTATAATAGTGCCCCTATGTATAAAAATATAACCACTATAATACTGCTCCTATGTACAAGAATATAACTGCTATAATACTGCTCTTATGTACAAGAATATACCTACTATAATACTGCTCCTATATACAATAATATAATTACTATAATACTGCCCCCTATGTACAAGAATATAACTACTATAATAGTGCTCCTATGTATAAAAATATAACTACTATAATATTGCTCCTATGTACAAGAATATAACTACAGTAATAGTGCTCCTATGTATAAAAATATAACTACTATAATACTGCTCCTATGTACAAGAATATAACTACTATAATACTACCCCTAAGTACAAGAATATACCTACTATAATACTGCTCCCTATGTACAAGAATATAACTACTATAATACTGCACCTATGTACAAGAATATAACTACTATAATACTGCTCCTATGTACAAGAATATAACTACTATAATACTGCCCCTATGTACAAGAATATAACTACTATAATACTGCTACTTTATACAATAATATAATTACTAGAATACTGCCCCCTATGTACAAGAATATAACTACTATAATACTGCTCCTATATACAAGAATATAACTACTATAATACTGCCCCTATGTACAAGAATATATGTACTATAATACTGCACCTATGTACAAGAATATAACTACTATAATACTGCTCCTATGTACAAGAATATAACTACTATAATACTGCTCCTATGTACAAGAATATAACTACTATAATACTGCTCCTATGTACAAGAATATAACTACTATAATACTGCTCCTATGTACAAGAATATAACTACTATAATACTGCCCCTATATACAAAAATATAACTACTATAATACTGCCCCTATGTAGAAGAATATAACTACTATAATACTGCTCCTATGTACAAGAATATAACTACTATAATACTGCCCCCTATGTACAAGAATATAACTACTATAATACTGCTCCTATGTACAAGAATATAACTACTATAATACTGCCCCTATGTACAAGAATATAACTACTATAATACTGCTCCTATGTACAAGAATATAACTACTATAATACTGCTCCTATATACAATAATATAATTACTATAATACTGCCCCCTATGTACAAGAATATAACTACTATAATACTGCTCCTATATACAAGAATATAACTACTATAATACTGCCCCAAGTACAAGAATATAACTACTATAATACTGCACCTATGTACAAGAATATAACTACTATAATAGTGCTCCTATGTATAAAAATATAACCACTATAATACTGCTCCTATGTACAAGAATATAACTGCTATAATACTGCTCCTATGTACAAGAATATACCTACTATAATACTGCTCCTATATACAATAATATAATTACTATAATACTGCCCCCTATGTACAAGAATATAACTACTATAATAGTGCTCCTATGTATAAAAATATAACTACTATAATACTGCTCCTATGTACAAGAATATAACTACAATAATAGTGCTCCTATGTATAAAAATATAACTACTATAATACTGCTCCTATGTACAAGAATATAACTACTATAATACTACCCCTAAGTACAAGAATATAACTACTATAATACTGCCCCTATATACAAAAATATAACTACTATAATACTGCCCCTATGTACAAGAATATAACTACTATAATACTGCTCCTATATACAAGAATATAACTACTATAATTATGCCCCTATGTACAAGAATATAACTACTATAATACTGCACCTATGTACAAGAATATAACTACTATAATACTGCTCCTATGTACAAGAATATAACTACTATAATACTGCCCCTATATACAAAAATATAACTACTATAATACTGCCCTTATGTACAAGAATATAACTACTATAATACTGCTCCTATATACAAGAATATAACTACTATAATACTGCCCCTATGTACAAGAATATAACTACTATAATACTGCTCCTATGTACAAGAATATAACTACTATAATACTGCTCCTATATACAATAATATAATTACTATAATACTGCCCCCTATGTACAAGAATATAACTACTATAATACTGCTCCTATATACAAGAATATAACTACTATAATACTGCCCCTATGTACAAGAATATAACTACTATAATACTGCACCTATGTACAAGAATATAACTACTATAATACTGCTCCTATGTACAAGAATATAACTACTATAATACTGCCCCTATATACAAAAATATAACTACTATAATACTGCACCTATGTATAAGAATATAACTACTATAATACTGCTCCTATGTACAAGAATATAACTACTATAATACTGCTCCCATGTACAAGAATATAACTGCTATAATACTGCTCCTATGTACAATAATATAACTACTATAATACTGCCCCTATGTACAAGTATATAACTACTATAATACTGCTCCTATGTACAAGAATATAACTACTATAATACTGCCCCTATATACAAAAATATAACTACTATAATACTGCCCCTATGTACAAGATTATAACTACTATAATACTGCTCCTATGTACAAGAATATAACTACTATAATACTGCCCCTATGTACAAGAATATAACTACTATAATACTGCTCCTATGTACAAGAATATAACTACTATAATACTGCTACTTTATACAATAATATAATTACTATAATACTGCTCCCTATGTACAAGAATAGAACTACTTTAATACTGCTCCTATATACAAGAATATAACTACTATAATACTGCCCCTATGTACAAGAATATAAGTACTATAATACTGCACCTATGTACAAGAATATAACTACTATAATACTGCTCCTATGTACAAGAATATAACTACTATAATACTGCCCCTATATACAAAAATATAACTACTATAATACTGCCCCTATGTACAAGAATATAACTACTATAATACTGCTCCTATGTACAAGAATATAACTACTATAATACTGCTCCTATGTACAAGAATATAACTACTATAATACTGCCCCTATATACAAAAATATAACTACTATAATACTGCCCCTATGTACAAGAATATAACTACTATAATACTGCTCCTATGTACAAGAATATAACTACTATAATACTGCCCCCTATGTACAAGAATATAACTACTATAATACTGCTCCTATGTACAAGAATATAACTACTATAATACTGCCCCTATGTACAAGAATATAACTACTATAATACAACACCTATGTACAAGAATATAACTACTATAATACTGCTCCTATATACAAGAATATAACTACTATAATACTGCCCCTATGTACAAGAATATAAGTACTATAATACTGCACCTATGTACAAGAATATAACTACTATAATACTGCTCCTATGTACAAGAATATAACTACTATAATACTGCTCCTATGTACAAGAATATAACTACTATAATACTGCTCCTATGTACAAGAATATAACTACTATAATACTGCTCCTATGTACAACAATATAACTACTATAATACTGCCCCTATATACAAAAATATAACTACTATAATACTGCCCCTATGTAGAAGAATATAACTACTATAATACTGCTCCTATGTACAAGAATATAACTACTATAATACTGCTCCTATGTACAAGAATATAACTACTATAATACTGCCCCCTATGTACAAGAATATAACTACTATAATACTGCTCCTATGTACAAGAATATAACTACTATAATACTGCCCCTATGTACAAGAATATAACTACTATAATACTACCCACTATGTACAAGAATATAACTACTATAATACTACCCACTATGTACAAGAATATAACTGCTATAATACTGCTCCTATGTACAAGAATATAACTACTATAATACTGCTCCTATATACAATAATATAATTACTATAATACTGCCCCCTATGTACAAGAATATAACTACTATAATACTGCTCCTATATACAAGAATATAACTACTATAATACTGCCCCAAGTACAAGAATATAACTACTATAATACTGCACCTATGTACAAGAATATAACTACTATAATAGTGCTCCTATGTATAAAAATATAACCACTATAATACTGCTCCTATGTACAAGAATATAACTGCTATAATACTGCTCCTATGTACAAGAATATACCTACTATAATACTGCTCCTATATACAATAATATAATTACTATAATACTGCCCCCTATGTACAAGAATATAACTACTATAATAGTGCTCCTATGTATAAAAATATAACTACTATAATACTGCTCCTATGTACAAGAATATAACTACAATAATAGTGCTCCTATGTATAAAAATATAACTACTATAATACTGCTCCTATGTACAAGAATATAACTACTATAATACTACCCCTAAGTACAAGAATATACCTACTATAATACTGCTCCCTATGTACAAGAATATAACTACTATAATATTGCTCCTATATACAAGAATATAACTACTATAATTATGCCCCTATGTACAAGAATATAACTACTATAATACTGCACCTATGTACAAGAATATAACTACTATAATACTGCTCCTATGTACAAGAATATAACTACTATAATACTGCCCCTATATACAAAAATATAACTACTATAATACTGCCCTTATGTACAAGAATATAACTACTATAATACTGCTCCTATATACAAGAATATAACTACTATAATACTGCCCCTATGTACAAGAATATAACTACTATAATACTGCTCCTATGTACAAGAATATAACTACTATAATACTGCTCCTATGTACAAGAATATAACTACTATAATACTGCTCCTATGTACAAGAATATAACTACTATAATACTGCCCCTATATACAAAAATATAACTACTATAATACTGCCCCTATGTACAAGAATATAACTACTATAATACTGCTCCTATGTACAAGAATATAACTACTATAATACTGCTCCTATGTACAAGAATATAACTACTATAATACTGCCCCTATATACAAAAATATAACTACTATAATACTGCCCCTATGTACAAGAATATAACTACTATAATACTGCTCCTATGTACAAGAATATAACTACTATAATACTGCCCCCTATGTACAAGAATATAACTACTATAATACTGCTCCTATGTACAAGAATATAACTACTATAATACTGCCCCTATGTACAAGAATATAACTACTATAATACTGCTCCTATATACAAGAATATAACTACTATAATACTGCCCCTATGTACAAGAATATAACTACTATAATACTGCACCTATGTACAAGAATATAACTACTATAATACTGCTCCTATGTACAAGAATATAACTACTATAATACTGCCCCTATGTACAAGAATATAACTACTATAATACTGCTCCTATATACAATAATATAATTACTATAATACTGCCCCCTATGTACAAGAATATAACTACTATAATACTGCTCCTATATACAAGAATATAACTACTATAATACTGCCCCAAGTACAAGAATATAACTACTATAATACTGCACCTATGTACAAGAATATAACTACTATAATAGTGCTCCTATGTATAAAAATATAACCACTATAATACTGCTCCTATGTACAAGAATATAACTGCTATAATACTGCTCCTATGTACAAGAATATACCTACTATAATACTGCTCCTATATACAATAATATAATTACTATAATACTGCCCCCTATGTACAAGAATATAACTACTATAATAGTGCTCCTATGTATAAAAATATAACTACTATAATACTGCTCCTATGTACAAGAATATAACTACAATAATAGTGCTCCTATGTATAAAAATATAACTACTATAATACTGCTCCTATGTACAAGAATATAACTACTATAATACTACCCCTAAGTACAAGAATATACCTACTATAATACTGCTCCCTATGTACAAGAATATAACTACTATAATATTGCTCCTATATACAAGAATATAACTACTATAATTATGCCCCTATGTACAAGAATATAACTACTATAATACTGCACCTATGTACAAGAATATAACTACTATAATACTGCTCCTATGTACAAGAATATAACTACTATAATACTGCCCCTATATACAAAAATATAACTACTATAATACTGCCCTTATGTACAAGAATATAACTACTATAATACTGCTCCTATATACAAGAATATAACTACTATAATACTGCCCCTATGTACAAGAATATAACTACTATAATACTGCTCCTATGTACAAGAATATAACTACTATAATACTGCTCCTATGTACAAGAATATAACTACTATAATACTGCTCCTATGTACAAGAATATAACTACTATAATACTGCCCCTATATACAAAAATATAACTACTATAATACTGCCCCTATGTACAAGAATATAACTACTATAATACTGCTCCTATGTACAAGAATATAACTACTATAATACTGCTCCTATGTACAAGAATATAACTACTATAATACTGCCCCTATATACAAAAATATAACTACTATAATACTGCCCCTATGTACAAGAATATAACTACTATAATACTGCTCCTATGTACAAGAATATAACTACTATAATACTGCCCCCTATGTACAAGAATATAACTACTATAATACTGCTCCTATGTACAAGAATATAACTACTATAATACTGCCCCTATGTACAAGAATATAACTACTATAATACTGCTCCTATATACAAGAATATAACTACTATAATACTGCCCCTATGTACAAGAATATAACTACTATAATACTGCACCTATGTACAAGAATATAACTACTATAATACTGCTCCTATGTACAAGAATATAACTACTATAATACTGCCCCTATATACAAAAATATAACTACTATAATACTGCACCTATGTATAAGAATATAACTACTATAATACTGCTACTATGTACAAGAATATAACTACTATAATACTGCTCCCATGTACAAGAATATAACTGCTATAATACTGCTCCTATGTACAATAATATAACTACTATAATACTGCCCCTATGTACAAGTATATAACTACTATAATACTGCTCCTATGTACAAGAATATAACTACTATAATACTGCCCCTATATACAAAAATATAACTACTATAATACTGCCCCTATGTACAAGATTATAACTACTATAATACTGCTCCTATGTACAAGAATATAACTACTATAATACTGCCCCTATGTACAAGAATATAACTACTATAATACTGCTCCTATGTACAAGAATATAACTACTATAATACTGCTACTTTATACAATAATATAATTACTATAATACTGCTCCCTATGTACAAGAATGTAACTACTTTAATACTGCTCCTATATACAAGAATATAACTACTATAATACTGCCCCTATGTACAAGAATATAACTACTATAATACAACACCTATGTACAAGAATATAACTACTATAATACTGCTCCTATGTACAAGAATATAACTACTATAATACTGCTCCTATGTACAAGAATATAACTACTATAATACTGCTCCTATGTACAAGAATATAACTACTATAATACTGCCCCTATGTACAAGAATATAACTACTATAATACAACACCTATGTACAAGAATATAACTACTATAATACTGCTCCTATGTACAAGAATATAACTACTATAATACTGCTCCTATGTACAAGAATATAACTACTATAATACTGCTCCTATGTACAAGAATATAACTACTATAATACTGCTCCTATGTACAAGAATATAACTACTATAATACTGCCCCTATATACAAAAATATAACTACTATAATACTGCCCCTATGTACAAGAATATAACTACTATAATACTGCTCCTATGTACAAGAATATAACTACTATAATACTGCCCCCTATGTACAAGAATATAACTACTATAATACTGCTCCTATGTACAAGAATATAACTACTATAATACTGCCCCTATGTACAAGAATATAACTACTATAATACAACACCTATGTACAAGAATATAACTACTATAATACTGCTCCTATGTACAAGAATATAACTACTATAATACTGCCCCTATATACAAAAATATAACTACTATAATACTGCCCCTATGTACAAGAATATAACTACTATAATACTGCTCCTATGTACAAGAATATAACTACTATAATACTGCTCCTATGTACAAGAATATAACTACTATAATACTGCCCCTATATACAAAAATATAACTACTATAATACTGCTCCTATGTACAAGAATATAACTACTATAATACTGCCCCCTATGTACAAGAATATAACTACTATAATACTGCTCCTATGTACAAGAATATAACTACTATAATACTGCCCCTATGTACAAGAATATAACTACTATAATACAACACCTATGTACAAGAATATAACTACTATAATACTGCTCCTATGTACAAGAATATAACTACTATAATACTGCCCCTATGTACAAGAATATAACTGTGAAGCCCTGGCAAAACCAGGTAGTCACATAAAGAGTTAATCTTCCTTTTCAACTTCACAATCCCCACACAGATGTACACCAGCCAATCAGGCCCTACTCACCCTCTTCCCAGGAAAAATGGAGGGGGGGTGAGAGGAGCTAAGGAAGTGGAGAGAGTTTTACTTTCAGTTGTGCAGTAGTTAGTGAAGCGCTGACAGGGGTAAGCTTGGAGCTCCCCAGGAGAAGGTGGTAGCCGGGGTTGGAGCCCTGGACTACCAGACTAGGTGGCTGTGAGGGCCACAGGCGACGGAGATCCGGTCACGGGGATCCTGAGGCGACCGGGACAGGGTTGTAGCCTGCCGGTGCTGGGAGAGGGACTCGATCCGGAGGCCATTCAAACGGACTAGTCCAGACAAGAGAGAGACAGACAGAGAGTGTGGAAAGAAGGGCCCTGGCTGTACATCTGGGTGTGGGACCCGAAGACACCCGCCAAAGGTGACCGGCCATTTGGCAAGTTGGTTGATAAAACAGACTCTGTGTTTCTTGACCCTACACATGAAAGCAGCCTCATCCGACACCAGGACAACCGAACTGTAAGTGTGCTGATCCCTGCAAGCCCTGCCACCACCACAACTCCCAATCGGGCCCCGGGACTACAACTCCCCTACCCGTGGAGGGGATCCCACCTTGCTGCCCCACACCATCAGTTCCGGGCACGATCCCCAGAGGCAGCTGCGGTGCCACCATCTCATCACCGCAACCCACGGGTGGCGTCACAGACAATCTCCCTCTACATATTCCCCTTTTGTTGTGGAGCCTGGGATCACAGAACGGGTCACGCCACCGTGATATCTCTAGAAGCGACCCCATTGGCCCAGTTCTGAGTACCCCCTATCTCTGGGCGACACATTTTGGCATCACAAACAGGATTCTTACCCCATCCGTGACCTGGATGACGTGCGCCTTGTAATCCGTGAGCTGTTTGAAAAATTTTTACCTGCCGCCATCCCTTGCCCACCATTTTTGGCGCCAAAACAACGGCACCATCTTCTTCTTCCCCGAAAATGGCGCAAAGTTGAAGCCCCGCCCCCTGGGAACACGGCCGGAAGGAGTGCTCGCAAAAGACCAAGAGGTGGCGGGCAGAGAAGAGGTGGCATGTAACCGGAACTGTAAAGTGCAAGGATGCCAGGGCTCTGCAAAATTCCGTTCCTGGACACAAGAGCGGCAAGATGTCACAGCAGGCTGCAACCCCGATGACATCTCACCCGGCCCCGAGCATGGCCGCAACAGGGATGACGTCAGCTCCAGCAGTCAACCCGGCCGCAACGGTGATGACGTCGGCTCCAGCAGTTCGCCCGGCCGCAACGACGGCAGCACCCGTCCTGAAATCGCCCCCAGCTGCAACGCCCGCCGCTCTCAAATGCCCCGTCCAGGCTGTGGAGCAGCCAGAGTGCACCTGCAGAGAGGAGGAGCAAGCCACTGAGCGATGGGCCCTCGGCAGTTAGCAAGGCCGGTTGTAGCCGGCGCTGAGGGCATCCGAGTAGGCCTGGCTCCTGAGCAGGAGACGGAGCACGGAACCCATGCCCCGTACTGGGAGTGGCGGCAGCAGCAGCAGTGGTAGCGGAACATGGACGGCTACCCGCAAGTTTAAAGAATGACTGTTTTTTGGACTGTCATCCCTGTTGAACGTCCTCATGTTCCTGGAGGAGGCCATCTGCACAGCAGGTGGAGGGTGGTAGGATAGAATTTTTTTTGATAAAAGTTCAACATTTCTACACGTAGATCTGAATGGGTCTCTTAGCAACTGGAAAATCATCAACCACCCCAGATCCCCTCGTGGTTTGTCAGCTCCTTCCATCATGTTATTTGTACTTCTCAAACCTTTCAGTCTCTAACGTACCTCCCGACGTGGGAAGATGTATGGTTGTAATATGGTAACTTTGTCTTTTCCCGTTAAAATAAACGTCAGTGGCCGGACAGCCCGCGGACAGGCTGTATTCAACCAAGGGAGAGTGTGACGCCCTGGCAAAACCAGGTAGTCACAGAAAGAGTTAATCCTCCTTGGCAGCTACACAATCCCCACACAGATGTACACCAGCCAATCAGGCCCTACTCACCCCCTCCCCAGGAAAAAATGAGGGGGGGTGAGAGGAGCTAAGGAAGTGGAGAGAGTTTTACTTTCAGTTGTGCAGTAGTCAGTGAAGCGCTGACAGGGGGAAGCTTGGAGCTCCCCGGGAGAAGGTGGTAGCCAGGGTTGGAGCCCTGGACTACCAGACAAGATGGCTGTGAGGGCCACAGGCGACGGAGATCTGGTCACGGGGATCCTGAGGCGACCGGGACAGGGTTGTAGCCTGCCGGTGCTTGGAGAGGGACTCGATCCGGAGGCCATTCAAACGGACTAGTCCAGACAAGAAAGAGACAGACAGAGAGTCTGGAAAGAAGTGCCCTGGCTGTACATCTGGGTGTGGGACCCGAAGACACCCGCCAAAGGTGACCGGCCATTTGGCAAGTTGGTTGATAAAACAGACTCTGTGTTTCTTGACCCTACACATGAAAGCAGCCCCATCCAATACCAGGACAACCGAACTGTAAGTGTGCTGATCCCTGCAAGCCCTGCCACCACCACAACTCCCAATCGGGCCCCGGGACTACAACTCCACTACCCGTGGAGGGGACCCCACCTTGCTGCCCCACACCATCAGTCCCGGGCACGATCCCCAGAGGCTGCGGCGGTGGCACCATCTCATCACCGCAACCCACGGATGTCGTAACAGACAATTTCCCTCTACATATTCCCCTTTTGTTGTGGAGCCTGGGATCACAGACCGGGTCACGCCACCGTGATACCTCTAGAAGCGACCGCACTGGCCCGGTTCTGAGTACCCCCTATCCCTGGGCGACATATAACTACTATAATACTGATCCTATGTACAAGAATATAACTACTATAATACTGATCCTATGTACAAGAATATAACTACTATAATACTGCCCCTATGTACAAGAATATATCTACTATAATACTGCTCCTATGTACAGGAATATAACTACTACAGTCATATGAAAAAGTTTGGGCACCCCTATTAATGTTAACCTTTTTTCTTTAGAACAATTTGGGTTTTTGCAGCAGCTATTTCAGTTTCATATATCTAATAACTGATGGACTGAGTAATATTTCTGGATTGAAATGAGGTTTATTGTACTTACAGAAAATGTGCAATCCGCATTTAAACAAAATTTGACCGGTGCAAAAGTATGGGCACCCTTATCAATTTCTTGATTTGAACACTCCTAACTACTTTTTACTGACTTACTAAAGCACTAAATTGGTTTTGTAACCTCATTGAGCTTTGAACTTCATAGGCAGGTGTATCCAATCATGAGAAAAGGTATTTAAGGTGGCCACTTGCAAGTTGTTCTCCTATTTGAATCTCCTATGAAGAGTGGCATCATGGGCTCCTCAAAACCACTCTCAAATGATCTGAAAACAAAGATTATTCAACATAGTTGTTCAGGGGAAGGTACAAAAAGCTGTCTCAGAGATTTAAACTGTCAGTTTCCACTGTGAGGAACATAGTAAGGAAATGGAAGAACACAGGTACAGTTCTTGTTAGGCCCAGAAGTGGCAGGCCAAGAAAAATATCAGAAAGGTAGAGAAGAAGAATGGTGAGAACAGTCAAGGACAATCCACAGACCACCTCCAAAGACCTGCATCATCATCTTGCTGCAGATGGTGTCAATGTGCATCGGTCAACAATAGAGCGCACGTTGCACAAGGAGAAGCTGTATGGGAGAGTGATGCAAAAGAAGCCGTTTCTGCAAGCACGCCACAAACAGAGTCGCCTGAGGTATGCAAAAGCACATTTGGACAAGCCAGTTACATTTTGGAAGAAGGTCCTGTGGACTGATGAAACAAAGATTGAGTTGTTTGGTCATACAAAAAGGTGTTATGCATGGAGGCAAGAAAACACGGCATTCCAAGAAAAGCACTTGCTACCCACAGTAAATTTGGTGGAGGTTCCATCATGCTTTGGGGCTGTGTGGCCAATGCCGGCTCCGGGAATCTTGTTAAAGTTGAGGGTCGCATGGATTCAACTCAGTATCAGCAGATTCTTGACAATAATGTGCAAGAATCAGTGACGAAGTTGAAGTTACGCAGGGGATGGATATTTCAGCAAGACAATGATCCAAAACACCACTCCAAATCTAGTCAGGCATTCATGCAGAGGAACAATTACAATGTTCTGGAATGGCCATCCCAGTCCCCAGACCTGAATATCATTGAAAATCTGTGGGATGATGTGAAGCGGCTGTCCATGCTCGGCGACCATCAAACTTAACTGAACTGGAATTGTTTTGTAAACAGGAATGGTCAAATCTACCTTCATCCAGGATCCAGGAACTCATTAACAGCTACAGGAAGCCACTAGAGGCTGTGATTTCTGCAAAAGGAGGATCTACAAAATATTAATGTCACTTTTATGTTGAGGTGCCCATACTTTTGCACCGGTCAAATTTTGTTTAAATGCGGATTGCACATTTTCTGTTTGTACAATAAACCCCATTTCAATCCAGAAATATTACTCAGTCCATCAGTTATTAGATATATGACACTGAAATAGCAAAAACCCAAATTGTTATAAAGAAAAAAGGTTAACATTAATAGGGTTGCCCAAACTTTTTCATATGACTGTATAATACTGCCCCTATGTACAAGAATATAACTACTATAATACTGCCCCTATACTATAATTCTGCCCTCTATGTACAGGAATATAACTACTATAATACTGCCCCTATGTACAGGAATATAACTACTATAATACTGCCCCTATGTACAAGAATATAACTACTATAATACTGCCCCCTATGTACAAGAATATAACTACTATAATACTGCCCCCTATGTACAAGAATATAACTACTATAATACTGCCCCCTATGTACAAGAATATAACTACTATAATACTGCTCCATATGTACAATAATATAACTACTATAATACTGTCCCTATGTATAAGAATATAACTACTATAATACTGCTCCATATGTACAATAATATAACTACTATAATACTGCCCCCTATGTACAAGAATATAACTACTATAATACTGCCCCTATGTACAAGAATATAACTACTATAATACTGCCCCTATACTATAATTCTGCCCTCTATGTACAGGAATATAACTACTATAATACTGCCCCTATGTACAGGAATATAACTACTATAATACTGCCCCTATGTACAAGAATATAACTACTATAATACTGCCCCCTATGTACAAGAATATAACTACTATAATACTGCCCCCTATGTACAAGAATATAACTACTATAATACTGCCCCCTATGTACAAGAATATAACTACTATAATACTGCTCCATATGTACAATAATATAACTACTATAATACTGTCCCTATGTATAAGAATATAACTACTATAATACTGCTATGTACAAGAATATACCTACTATAATACTGCTCCTATGTACAAGAATATACCTACTATAATACTGCTCCTATGTACAAGAATATAACTACTATAATACTGCCCCTATGTACAAGAATATAACTACTATAATACTGCCTCTATGTACAAGAATATAACTACTATAATACTGCCCCTATGTACAAGAATATAACTACTATAATACTGCCCCTATGTACAAGAATCTAACTACTATAATACTGCCCCTATGTATAAGAATATAATTACTATAATACTGCTATGTACAAGAATATACCTACTATAATACTGCTCCTATGTACAAGAATATACCTACTATAATACTGCCCCTATGTACAAGAATATAACTACTATAATACTGCCTCTATGTACAAGAATATAACTACTATAATACTGCCCCCTATGTACAAGAATATAACTACTATAATACTGCCCCTATGAACAAGAATATAACTACTATAATACTGCCTCCATGTACAAGAATATAACTACTATAATACTGTCCCCTATGTACAAGAATATAACTACTATAATACTTCCCCTATGAACAAGAATATAACTACTATAATACTGCCTCCATGTACAAGAATATAACTACTATAATACTGCCCCTATGTATAAGAATATAATTACTATAATACTGCTATGTACAAGAATATACCTACTATAATACTGCTCCTATGTACAAGAATATACCTACTATAATACTGCCCCTATGTACAAGAATATAACTACTATAATACTGCCCCTATGTACAAGAATATAACTACTATAATACTGCCCCTGTGTACAAGAATATAACTACTATAATACTGCTCCTATGTATAAGCATATAACTTCTATAATACTGCCCCTGTGTACAAGAATATAACTACTATAATACTGCTCCTATGTATAAGAATATAACTTCTATAATACTGCCCCTGTGTACAAGAATATAACTACTATAATACTGCCCCTGTGTACAAGAATATAACTACTATAATACTGCTCCTATGTATAAGAATATAACTTCTATAATACTGTCCCCTATGTACAAGAATATAACTACTATAATACTGCCCCTATGTACAAGAATATAACTACTATAATACTGCCCCTATATACAAGAATATAACTATTATAATACTGCCCCCTATGTACAAGAATATAACTACTATAATACTGCTCCTATGTATAAGAATATAACTACTATAATACTGCCCCTGTGTACAAGAATATAACTACTATAATACTGCCCCTATGTACAAGAATATAACTACTATAATACTGCTCCTATGTATAAGAATATAACTACTATAATACTGCCCCTGTGTACAAGAATATAACTACTATAATACTGCCCCCTATGTACAAGAATATAACTACTATAATACTGCTCCTATGTACAAGAATATAACTACTATAATACTGCTCCTATGTACAAGAATATAACTACTATAATACTGCTCCTATGTATAAGACTTCCATAAGCAAGTTAAGCAAGTTAAAGATGAAATAACTTCTAAAAGGCATAAAGTTAAACATGGCACATTTCGTTTGTATTTTAGACCAAAAAATATTTTCATCTTTTACATTTTAAAAATTACAAAAAGGTAAATGGGCTTGTGCAAACGTTGTGCACCCTTGGAGATTTGTGTGCACAGATATATTTGACCAAGGATTCAGACCTTAATTATTATGGCTTGTCACTATCATAGTTAGGAAAGGCCGGTGATGCAAATTTCACAGCTTTATAAAAACCCAGCCTCCTCTAACCTTGTGCCAAAAAACAACAGACTTGGGTTCTTCTAAGCAGCTGCCTAGCACTCTGAAAATGGAAATGGTGAAGGACCACAAACCAGGAGAAGGCTATAAGAAAATGGCAAGGCATTTTCAAATTGCGTTTTGTTTAGTTCAAATTGTAATTAAGAAATTGACTTTACGAGGAACAATGGAGGTCAATATCAACTCTGAAATACCAAGCAACATTTCTGTGAGATCTGCTCATAGGTTTGATAGAGAGGCAAATCAGATCCCCTGTTTGACTGCAAAAGACCTTCAGGAAGATTTAGCAGACTCTGGAGTTGTGGTACAATTTTCTACGGTTCAGAGACACCTGCACAAATATGGCCTTCATGGAAGAGTCATCAGAATAAATCCTCCCCTGCATTCTAACCATACAATTCAGCATCAGATGGATGGAAAAGAACATCCAAACAAGCCTGATGCATTTTGAAAACAAGTCCTGTCGACCGAAGAGGTTAAAATAAAACTCTTTGACCACAATGATCAAAGGTGTGTGGAGAAAAAAGGTACAGAATTTCAGAAAAAGAGTATCTCGCCAACCATTAAGTATGGGGTGGATCAATCATGCTTTGAGGTTGTTTTGCAGCCAATGGTACGGGGGAACATTTCATGGGTAGAGGGGAGAATGGATTCAATGAAATTTCAACAAATTCTTGATGCAAACATAATCCCATCTGTAAAAAAGCTAAAAGAGAAAAGAGAAGAGAGGAGAAGAGAGGATGGCTTCTACAAATGGATAATGATCCTAAACACACATAAAAATCCACAATAGATGACCTCAAACTGTGCAAACTGAAGGTTTTACAATGGCCTCACAGTCCCCTGATCTGAACATCATTGAAAATCCATGGCTAGACCCATTAGAGCAGTGCATGCAAGACAAGCCACTAATTTCACAGAACTGGAAGATAAGCCAGGAATTTTACAGAACTGGAAAACATCTGCAAGGAAGAGCAGTGCATGCAAGACGAGCCAGGAATCTCAGAGAACTGCAAGATGGGCCAGGAATCTCACAGAACTGGAAGACATCTTCAAGGAATAGAAGTGCATGCAAAATGAGCCAGTAATATCACAGAACTGGAAGACGTCTCCAAGGAAGAGCAGTGCATGCAAGACGAGCCATGAATCTCACAGAACTGGAAGACTTCACCAAGGAATAGCAGTGCATGCAAGATGAGCCAGGAATCTCACAGAACTGGAAGATGTCTCCAAGGAAGAGCAGAGCATGCAAGACGAGCCAGGAATCTCACAGAACTGGAAGACGTTTCCAAGGAAGAATGGATGAAAACCCTCAAAGAAGAACTGACAGACTCTTGGCCAACTACAAAAAGCATTTATAAGCTGTGATACTTGCCAAAGGGAATGATATTAAGTACTAACCAAGCAGGGTGCCAAAACTTTTGCATCAGCCCATTTTACTTTTTTGTTAATTTTAAAATGTAAAAGATGAAAATATTTATTTTCTTTTGACTAAAATACAAAGGAAATGTTTTGTCTTTAACGTTATGCATTTTAGAGATCATTTGATCTTTTGACCAGGGGTGCCCAAGCTTTTACATACCACTGTATGTATTTATACACAACACCTATTGATTGCATTTATGACAGGTTAGCGATGATGGCAGGGACATATGCGCAGTCAGTGGAACGTGTTTCTTTCTTCTGTGACATAGATTGGTTCTGAATTTATGTTGTTTTATGTTGTTGTCTCCAAAAATCCCATTTTTGACACATTACGATAAAGAATGCGGCCGTGTTTCCCCAGTAATGAAGCGTCTCCTTCACCTTACTCCGAACAACCTGACTTGGCCTTACTGCTGCAGACAGGATCCGCGGCTCTGCTCGGTGGTGATATACAGCTTATCATCACTGAGCAGAGCTATGTAACGAGGTGAGCTTTATCCAATATATTCCCTCTCGTCTTATATTTACATACATGGTGCCGAAGAGTCGGGATTGCGGTGGCGTCCGCTCGGCACGTTTGCTCGTTGTCCCACCGTCTCTGTGCTCGGCCGTGATAAGATGTAATAATAATTGCAATTTTATTCTTGTTTTATTTCATTTCTCAGGAACAAAAAACAGTGGCGCAGTCATTGCTATAAACGCAGGTTCAACACATCAATGACCCGGCCTCCACTGCCAAAAATTTAATTGGAAAATTCCAAAGAAATCTGTTGTTCTGCTGAAATCCTCCGCAGCAGCTCGCGCCATTTTTTTTATTATCACTTGAAAAGCATTTATATAAAGGTCATGAAAATCCCATCCTGTTCTGTCTCTTCTCACGCCTGTCAAGCTTTCACCTTGTCAACTCTTCTATTAGAATAGATGTGTTTTGTTTTTTTCGCTAGCGATGTCACTGATAAAGCACCCGCCCCTGTCGGTTGTGCGTCACGGGCAAATCGCTGCCTGTGGCGCACAACATTGTTTATACCCATTACACGGACTTACCTGTCTAGCGACGTCGCTGTGGCCGGCGAACCGCTTCCTATCTAAGCGTGTCCTAACAATTGGTGTGTGCAGGTTTTGTCTGTGAACCGATAGATGACCCCCTATTTATTCAGGATGGAATACCATACCTCTGGCTGAGGTGCAGTACCTCTGTGGCGACGGAATCCTCAGGGGCGCCACACTCCCCCACAGTGAATCTCAGCACGTCTGCGGGTTGAAGCACAGCGGCGTCACTAAGTGGCCGACCAATAGCAGAGGAGGGGTGGAGATGAGCGGCCGGAACATGCCGCCCACCTCCTTCCTTCCTCATTGCGGGTGGCCGCAGGTACAGTGATGTTCCTTGTTCCTGCGGTGTCACACGTAGCGATGTGTGCTGCCTCAGGAACGACTAACAACCTGCGTCCTACAACAGCAACGATATTCAGGAAAGGAGCAACGTGTGAACGATCAACGATTTGGTGAGTAATCGTTAACGGTCGTTCCTGCGTTTCACACGCAATGACGCCGCTAATGAGGCCGGATGTGCGTCACGAATTCCATGACCCCAACGACATCTCGTTAGCGTTGTCGCTGCGTGTGAAGCCCTCTTTTGTGTGGACTCTCTCCTCCATAATTATGATAATGGGTCATTAGATCTATGATTGTGTTATCACATTGGTGGTCCCAGTTCATTCTTACACCACTAGCCCTCACGTGGCCAATTCCTCAATCGTCTCCAATTCCACCATGCAATATGTCCAATGGGAATACAGAGATGCTACAAGCAAGGAAAAAAGACAATTCTCCAGCTCACCACGATTCAGCAGGAAGCAAGATCCCCGTGCGGTGCGCGGACTCAAATGTCCAAGAAAATGCAAAGAAGGACTCCGGCATCAGCGTCCAAAGGGGAAAATCCACTGATAAAATAAAAAAAATTGTTTTAAAGAACTAAGAGTCCTCAGTGGTTGATGCCTTTTAATGTCCAACTGAAAAGATGATAATAAATAGCAAGCTTCCGAGACTACTCAGGTTTCTTCTTCAGGCTCAGTATATTGTACTGATCCTGAAGAAGAGACCTGAGCAATCTCGGAAGCTCGCTATTTATTACCATCTTTACAGTTGGACATTAAAAGGCATCAACCACTGAGGACTCTGTTCTTTAAAACAATTTTTTTATTTCTATTGGCTAACACGGGACAAAGATATATTTTACCTGATAAAATAAATGACTTTACAAATATAAAAAATCCATGTTTACAAGCAATGTGATGCATCATACCACATATTGAAAAGAAGACACGTTTCAGACATTACATCCTTATTCATAAAGTTTGTATGAAGCCTGGATGCCGGAATGAAAAAAAAAAAATCCAGAAAAGCCCATTGTATGATTCTTAAATAATTTATTTGCATTTTATTGCCCGAAAAAAGTATGTGATACAATAGAAAAACAGACGTTAATATTTGGTAGATACCTTTGTTTGCAATTATAGAGGTTGGACATTTCCGGTAGTTCTTGACCAGGTTTGCACACACTGCAGCGGGGATTTTGGCTACTCCTGCATACAGATCTTCTCTAGATCTTTCAGGTCACTCCATCATACAGATTGTCATGAACAGCTGAGTGGGATTCTCGCAAGATCCACCCACTGCTCACCAATTTTGTTACGATCAGACTGCTCTCTAGTGCCCCCCCCCCGATGGCAGGTTAATATTGGTACGTCGGATAATAATTAGATGAGGCTGCTGAGCTATTAATGCCAAATATTGAAGGTTTCCCAGCATGGGTAATGTGTATGTCACCAATTCCCGCTAATGGAATATATATATATATATATATATATATATATATATATATATATATATAATTGCCTTAGTCTGTCTGTCTTGCTCCAAAATTGTGTCCTTACGGTGATACAAGGCTGATTGGCCGCTGGGCTCGCCATGGACCCGCCCCCCCGCACGGATAGGCCGCTCGCCCAGGCTCCGCCAGCACACGGATTGGCCGGCCGCTCGTCCAGGCTCCGCCCCCCACACGGATTGGCCTCTCGCCCCGGCACCCTGCACGCATTGGCAACTTGGCCACGCCCCGCCCCCCTCACGCAATGCACGCTCGCTCTGGCCCCGCCCCCCGCACACATTCCCCGAACCGACACGGCGCCATGACTCCCAGGTGAGTGCTGTACCCCCGGGAGCCCACATCAGCGTACGCCGCCAACCCAGCCGACACATACCCTCGCATTGCTGGGGTTGCCGCCGTATGCTGGTGTGGGCTCCCGTGCGAGCGGGGGACAGGATACACTGGTAACCATGGTAGCATAGTTACCAGCGCATCAAGGTCCTGCAGCGGCGGAACATACACACACGCACACACATAACAACACACACATCAGATCACACTCACACACACACACACCTCACACACACATCACATCGCATCCACACACTCACAACATCCTGGGATATCGCTTGCTTCTCGGCGGCGATACTGTGGAGTGACCTTCCAGGACCTGCCGGAGGATCACATGGCCAGAAGCATGTGGTATCTCCGGATGTTGTGAGTGTGAGCGCGTATGTGCGATGTCGTCAGTGTGTGTGTGAGTGTATGCGATCGGATGTGTGTGAGTGTGTTCTGATGTGTGAGTGTATGCGATCGGATCTGTGAGTGTCGGCAGACGAGCACGGCGTGCGGGGGGAGGCTGGGGGGAGAGAGGCTGATCCTGGGGAAGGCTGGGAGGGGGAGGCTGATGCTGGGGGAGGCTGGGAGGAGAGAGGCTGATGCTGGGGTAGGCTGATGCTGGGGTAGGCTGATGCTGGGGGAGTCTGAGAGGGTGTAGGCTGATGCTGGGATAGGCTGATGCTGGGGTACGCTGATGCTGGGGGAGGCTGGGAGGAGAGAGGCTGATGCTGGGGGAGGCTGGGAGGAGAGAGGCTGATGCTGGGGGAGGCTGGAAGGGGGAGGCTGATGCTGGGGGAGGCTGGGAGGAGGGAGGCTGGGAGTAGAGAGGCTGATCCTGGGGAAGGCTGGGAGGGGGAGGCTGATGCTGGGAGGGGGAGGCTGATGCTGGGGGAGGCTGGGAGGAGGGAGGCTGGGAGGGGGGAGGCTGATGCTGGGGGAGGCTGAGGCTGGGAGGAGAGAGGCTGATGCTGGGGACAGAGAGGCTGATGCTGGGGACAGAGAGGCTGATGCTGGGATGAGAGAGGCTGATGCTGGGAGGAGAGAGGCTGATGCTGGGGGCAGAGAGGCTGATGCTGGGGGCAGAGAGGCTGATGCTGGTGCAGCATGGGGGATAGAGCACGATGGGAGGTGCACAGCATGGGGGATGGAGCACGATGGGGAGTGCGCAGCATGGCGGATGGAGCACGTTTGGGAGTGCGCAGCATGGCGGATGGAGCAAGTTTGGGAGTGCGCAGCATGGCGGATGGACCACGTTTGGGAGTGCGCAGCATGGCGGATGGAGCACGTTTGGGAGTGCGCAGCATGGCGGATGGAGCACGTTTGGTAGTGCGCAGCATGGCGGATGGAGCACGTTTGGGAGTGCGCAGCATGGCGGATGGACCACGTTTGGGAGTACGCAGCATGGCGGATGGAGCACGTTTGGGAGTGCGCAGCATGGCGGATGGAGCACGTTTGGGAGTGCGCAGCATGGCGGATGGAGCACGATGGGGGTGCGCAGCATGGGGGATGGAGCACGATGGGAGGTGCACACCTCCCCCCAACACACACACAACACACCACACACACACTGGGAATCACAAACACCGCCCTACACAGACACCCACACACACAGACAATGCCGCACACACACAACACCCAACACACAAACACCGCGGCATACATAAATATACGCACATACCACGCAACACACACACATTGCACAAAACATACCTTCCCCCAAAACACACCACACACACACAAACCGCGCAACACACACACACACAACACGACAGACACACAGCGCTCCATAAACAACGCAACACACGCAACACACATACAACACCGCTCTCACCCCCCGCCACACCCAGACAACACCCAGAACATGTACAGCGCCCTACACAAACACTTGGTAAGTACACACAACAACATCTATATATATATATATATATATATCACAAAAATCATACATTAACTACACAATACGTAAATTCTAGAATACCCGATGCGTAGAATCGGGCCACCTTCTAGTATATATATATTCCTCAGTACCCCTTATTGATAGCACCCCAATAATTCTACACAACAATAATTTCGTTGCCACCAACGAACTTTATACAGGTAGTCCGGACACCCGTTCCAGATAGCAAAAGGCTCTTCAGGTTCGGTATCGTATATAGAGCAGGAGCTATTCAATTTTATATATTTAATCTGAAAGTAGGCAGTGTTTCTACAAATATACAAGATGTTACAAAAGGGGAACAATACAAAT
Source organism: Anomaloglossus baeobatrachus (assembly GCF_048569485.1). Taxonomy (NCBI): domain Eukaryota; kingdom Metazoa; phylum Chordata; class Amphibia; order Anura; family Aromobatidae; genus Anomaloglossus; species Anomaloglossus baeobatrachus. Next base: position 22,799,539 of record NC_134358.1, on the reverse strand, counting down.
ACAGTGTAGACAATTACATAAAAATAGAAGGGATAAATATGAAAGTTACTAGCTCGTGCCATAGATGTGACGTCCGAATTTATGGAGGGAGGGACTCAAGTATAAGATGGTAAACAAACGGGCAGCACTACCAATTAGGTATGGCCTCCAGTACTGACAAAGTCCAAAAATGGGCTTCTGACTTTTATGGCCTAAGGCAGGCTTTGCACACTACGACATCGCAGGTGCGATGTCCGTGGGGTCATGTCGAAAGTGACGCACTTCCTGCATCGCTCTCGACATCGTAGCGTGTAAGTCCTAGATGATACGATGATACAAATCTTCTCTAGATTTTTCAGGTCACTCCTCCTTACAGATCTTGTCCAGATCTTTCAGGTCACTCCTCCATACAGATCTTCTCCAGATCTTTCAGGTCACTTCTCCATACAGATCTTTTTCTCCAGATGTTTCTGGTCACTCCTCCATACAGATCTTCTCCAGATCTTTTAGGTCACTCCTCCATACAGATCTTCTCCAGATTTTTCAGGTCACTCCTCCATACAGATCTTGTCCAGATCTTTCAGGTCACTCCTCCATACAGATCTTCTCCAGATCTTTCAGGTCACTTCTCCATACAGATCTTTTTCTCCAGATGTTTCTGGTCACTCTGCCATACAGATCTTCTCCAGATCTTTTAGGTCACTCCTCCATACAGATCTTCTCCAGATTTTTCAGGTCACTCCTCCATACAGATCTTCTCCAGATCTTTCAGGTCACTCCTCCATACAGACCTTCTCTAGATCTTTTAGGTCACTCCTCCATACAGATCTTCTCCAGATCTTTCAGGTCACTCTTCCATACAGACCTTTTCCAGATCTTTTAGGTCACTCCTCCATACAGATCTTCTCCAGATCTTTTAGGTCCTTCCTCCATACAGATCTTCTCCAGATCTTTCAGGTCACTCCGCCATACAGATCTTCTCCAGATATTTCAGGTCACTCCACCATACAGACCTTCTCCAGATCTCCCCCACACCTAGGAACAAAAGTCCGGCAGGGGGTGATTAACCTAACTTAACAGGACAATGTACACAGAATGGACAGAGCACCACGACTAAAATACGAACCCACACAAAACCACACACAACCCCCATATTCCACCATCACACATGGGTTCTTGACCACGTTTTCTTCCCATCTTGACCCTTCTTGCAGACCGAATTCAGTTCTTACTGTTAAGGGGGCTTTACACGCAGTGACATCGCTAAGGAGATGTCGTTGGGGTCACGGAATTCATGACGCACATCCGGCCTCGTTAGCAACATCGTTGAGTGTGAAACGCACGAACGACCGTTAACGATCAAAATTACTCAGATAATCGTTGATCGTTGACACGTCGTTCTAATCCCAAATATCGTTGCTGTTGCAGGACGCTGGTTGTTCATCGTTCCTGCGGCAGCACACATCGCTATGTGTGACACGGCAGGAACGACGAACAACACCGTACCTGCGGCCGCCGGCAAAGAGGAAGGAAGGAGGTGGGCGGGATGTTGGGCCGCTCATCTACGCCCCTCCGCTTCTATTGGGGCGGCCGCTTAGTGACACCGCTGTGACGCCGCACGAACCGCCCCCTTAGAAAGGAGGCGGTTCGCCGGCCACAGTGATGTCGCTAGGAAGGTAAGTATGTGTGACGGGTGTTAGCGATGTTGTTCGCCACGGGCAGCGATTTGCCCGTGACACACAATCGACGGGGGTGGGTGCTTTCACCAGCGACATCGCTAGCGAGATCGCTGCGTGTAAAGTGGCCTTTACTCTCCTTTCCCGCCGATTGTAACCCTTGTAATTCATCCTCAAAAATTATTTGACAATCCATCTACTTCTTAAAAAATTTCAGCTCTTCCTCCTTTTCGATAAACCTGTAGGACGATCTGCTAATAGAGGATTACTCGAGGAGGGCGGCCTGCGGGGAAATCCTTCATTTTTTGCCAGAGTTTCCCATTCCGACACAGATTCCTGTTTCTAATTGGCGCATTAAACCTACATTCGTTTGGTAAAATTGGGAAATAATCTGCAAGTATTCCTCCTGATATTGAATATAAGAAGGGTACTAGTGATTCGCTGGCTGGAGAACTCGCATCGCTTTTCCACTTGACTGTATAAAAAAAAATCACTTATCTTTTTCCAAGAGATTAATGGAGCACTAGATCTAATCATCCGTTTCCCATGTGGTTGAGATAAGAGCGCTTGCCTGGTTTTCTCGAGATTTTTTCATTTAACCCGGAGGCTTGTCTAAATCTCTTTTAAAGCCTTGTCTATTTAGGACACAGAGAAACAATTAAACTGTCCGCAGAGGCAGATTTGGAACGACGTGTCTATAATAATATGGGTATAACGAGTGGAGAGCGTAATATACTTGAAAAATCTAATTTTTCTTCTGTTTAATAAAGCAATGTTATTTGGAAGATGCTAAACACATGCACTTATGCAAATCTTCACTGTGATGTTGTGTTTAGTGCAGAAGACTGAAATTGGATTAATTATTCGTCTGATGCAAAAGTGATTTTTTTTTGCATTTATTTATTAAATGTTTCATTGGAATGTATTAAATGTTTCATTGGAATTTGCTTTTACCGTAATGTTACACTTGTTTTTAAATGTATTCAAAATGGTTTATTTATAGTGATGAGCGAGTATGCTTGTCACTACTCGGTACTCGCACGAGTATCACTGTACTCGGGCTACTCGGCGGGGACCGAGTAATCTCGCGATACTCGTGCTGTACTCGTGGTCTTCATTTCTGCATGTTGGCGCTCTTTTGAGAGCCAGCCCTCATGCAGGGATTGGCTGGCAGACCACTGCAATGCCACAGCCCTGTTAGTTGTGGAATTGCAGTGATTGGCCGGCCCGCACAGCGTGACCGAGCCTTTATATCGGCCGGCGCGCTGTGCTCTGCTCACAGCTATCCAGACAGTGAGTGCAGGGAGAGTGTCGCTGATTCAGGGAAAGCTTTGCGGCCCTTTATAGTTAGTTCCGGAGCAGGGCTGCAAACAGTGTGACCAAAAGTCCTTCTCAGGACTATTCTAGTTGTATACAGGCAGGCAGGGTATAGCCAGGTCGGAGTACAGTAGCAGAGTCCTTCTCAGGACTATTGTTGCTATATACAGGCAGGGTATAGCCAGGTCGGAATACAGGCTAGTGACCAGAAGAGTCCTTGTCAGGACTATTGTAGCAGTATACAGGCAGGCAGGCAGGCAGGGTAGTGGTGACCGTATACCAGCCTTCATCATATCTGGGGCTGGTGTACACAGTGTAAAACAGTCCAGATAGTGTCAGACTTCTCAGTAATTGTCGCTCCTAAAAACCAGTTAGGTTCTTATTGCGTCCGTGCTTGCATTTAAAAACAGCACGTGTGTGGCAGTCAGTGGCAGCGTACAGGTGCGCGTTTTGCACAAACTATTATATAACGCACAAGTCTAGTGTATAATACACGTCAGTCAGCAGTGTCTGATAGTGTCAGACTTCTCAGTAATTGTCGCTCCTAAAAACCAGTTAGGTTCTTATTGCGTCCGTGCTTGCATTTAAAAACAGCACGTGTGTGGCAGTCGGTGGCAGCGTACAGGTGCGCGTTTTACAAAAACTATTATATAACGCACAAGTCTAGTGTATAATACACGTCAGTCAGCAGTGTCTGATAGTGTCAGACTTCTCAGTAATTGTCGCTCCTAAAAACCAGTTAGGTTCTTATTGCGTCCGTGCTTGCATTTAAAAACAGCACGTGTGTGGCAGTCGGTGGCAGGGGACAGGTGCGCGTTTTGCACAAACTATTATATAACGCACAAGTCTAGTGTATAATACACGTCAGTCAGCAGTGTCTGATAGTGTCAGACTTCTCAGTAATTGTCGCTCCTAAAAACCAGTTAGGTTCTTATTGCGTCCATGCTTGCATTTAAAAACAGCACGTGTGTGGCAGTCGGTGGCAGCGTCAGGCTCCATATTGTCCCTGGATAGAGACGTGCATGAGGGCCTGTAAACCTGAAGTGCCCATTGGAAGGAAGTGGGTCTATTGTAGTATAGCCCTTAGGCAGGGCAGCCAAAAATTGGGAGGCTCCACGTTGTCCCTGGGTAGAGACGTGCATGAGGGCCTCAAAACATTGTTCCCATTGCAAAGGAGCGGGTCTCCTGTCGTTGTAATGTCCATTCTGCAAAGAATGGGCGAAAAAATTTACCACTGGGGGTATACCTGAAACAAAGGCCTAAGTATTGCAATTTGTAACGGTCATCATCATGGTGGCGCCTGAGGAGAAGGAGGAGCAGTCCAGCGATTATCCAAAGTCCAGAAGTGTGTACCCATGGGTGAGTGGAGGTACATGGCAAACTTTAAATTCCGCTCTCATTTGCTGGTGGTGTGTGTGGTGAAGTCTGGCACAATCCAACCCTTGTTCATCTTGATCAGAGTCAGCCTGTCAGCATTTTCAGTTGACAGGCGGGTGCGTTTATCTGTAATGATTCCACCTGCGGCACTAAAAACACGCTCTGACAAAACGCTAGCAGCAGGGCAGGCCAGGACTTCCAAGGCGTAGAGAGCCAATTCATGCCACGTGTCCAGCTTGGATACCCAATAATTGTAAGGCACAGAGGAATGTCGGAGTACAGTTGTTCGATCTGCAAGGTACTCCTTCAGCATCTGGGCAAACTTAGGATTTCTTGTGGCACTACCCCGCACCTCAGGGGTTGTGGTACGTGAGGGGCTGAGAAAACTGTCCCACATCTTAAAGACTGTTCCCCTACCTCTGGCGGATTGGACTTGTGCCTCTCTCGGCTGTACGCCTCGGTTGTCCACTGATTCCTGACCTATGCCGCTAGCGTTTTGTGAGGGGAATGCTTTGCCTACTTCCGTGACTATGGCCTTCCGGAACTGCTGCATTTTGGTTGACCTCTCCTCCACGGGAATAAGAGACAAAAAGTTCTCCTTTTAGCGTGGGTCTAACAGTGTTACCAACCAGTAATGATTGTCGGCCAAGATGTTCTTAACGCGAGGGTCACGAGACAGGCAGCTTACCATAAAGTCAGCCATGTGTGCCAGACTCTTAACAGCCATCACTTCAGTATCCTGACCAACACGATGACTGAACATGCTGTCCTCCTCCTCCTCCTCCTCATCATCTACCCTGTCCTCTGGCCAGCCACGCTGAACCGAGGATATGACTGCATGTCATATCCTCAATTTGGCCAGAGAGTTGCTCCATGTCTTCATCCTCCTCCTCGTCATAGTCCTCCACTGCACGTTGTGATGAGACGAGGCTGGGCTGTGTGTTATCATCACCCACACCCACTACTGTTTCTTGCTCAAACTCATCGCGCTCCGCCTGCAATGCATCATGGTTGTTTTTTGAGCAGAGACCATTTTAGAAGGCAGAGAAGCGGTATGGTGACGCTAATAATGTCGTCATCGCCGCTCACCATCTTGGTGGAGTCCTCAAAGTTTTGGCGGATGGTGCATAGGTCGGACATCCATCTCCACTCCTCAGGTGTTATGTGTGGAGTTTGACCCATTTCCCGACGGCTTAGGTGATGCAGGTACTCAACAACTGCCCTCTTCTGCTCACATATCCTGACCAACTTGTACAGAGTTGAATTCCAACGCGTGGGGACATCACACACCAGTCTGTGTGCCGGAAGATGCAAACGGCGTCTTAAGCCGGCAAGGCCGGCTGAAGCAGTAGGTGACTTTCGAAAATGTGCAGACAGGCGGCGAACTTTTACCAGCAGATCAGACAGCTCTGAGTATGACTTTAGAAACCGCTGAACCACGAGGTTGAGCACATGGGCCACGCATGGAACATGTGTCAGCTGGCCTCGCCTCAAAGCCACCACCAGGTTCCGGCCATTGTCACACACGACCTTTCCTGGCTTTAGGTTCAGAGTTGTGAGCCAGTGATCTGCCTGCTGTTTCAGAGCTGTCCACACCTCTTCTGCATTGTGGGGTTTGTCACCTATGCAGATTAGCTTCAGCACTGCCTGTTGCCGCTTCGCCGAGGCAGTGCTGCAGTGCTTCTGTGTCGCCCTGGACAAGCCAGGGGCCACAGAGCACAACACTTAAACACCCCACACTCCCTGCAGGCATATCATAGTCAAAACACAAAATCCTTGTTGCCTTCCCCAGGGGCTGTTGTCCACACCAGGGTGTGGAGCCAGGCGGTTGGTCTCCACCCACCGAGGAGGAGGGAAAACACAGGCAGTGAGAGTTAAGCTAAGGAAGTGGAAGGAGGAAAGTAGTAGAGAGGAGAAAAGTGACAGCAAAGAGCCTGAAGTTGGTCCGGGTGTGTGGCCCGGACAGGACAGCAAGGTTGGCAGGATGTGGTGACCGTCTGCAGTGGAGGCCGATTGGAGTCTGCCGTAAGGACCGTGGACGGGTGGTGACCCGGCCGTACCGGACCGGTATACAAAGAGAAGCCAGCACCATTGGCAGAGGACTTTCAAATCCCGGCAAGGCTTGGTGTCGCCGTGAATTTGCCAAATCCGTTAGTGAAGGGAACCTCAGGGTTTCCAAACAGCCAAGTCCAGATAGAAGGCAACCGTACAACCGTGAAGGGGAGACACAGCCACCGCCAAGGGCAACCGTCTCCCAGGGCCAGCGCCTGTGGGCAAAAGGGGCTCCTCCGGCCCATATCCAGGTCGGGGAGCGGGTTACCGTTGGGAAACCATCACTACCAACACTTAACTTAGGTGCAGGGAGAGACAGTCATCACTAACCTGCAGGGAGGAACAACCGCAGCCGTCCGAGTGACCCGTCCATCCAGCCACTTGTTTAACCGTGAACTGTGTCATCATCATTGGGCTGAGTGAGTACCTCCGTGCCGTGCGGCACAGCGCTGCCCCTGCGACCCTGCACCTCATCAGGCCCCGCAACCCGCCTGTCATCCATGTCTACCCCATCACCAGGCCCCGGGACAACCAACCCCCCTACCCACGGAGGGGAGAAATAACAACAAAGCTGCTCCCTGTCACAGGCTCCCGGGATCCCCGTCCAGAGCAGCGGTGGTGTCCACACAATCACCACAACCGTGGGTGGCGTCACGGACAATATCCCCAAAACCCAAACCACCCCTTTTCACTCACGGGCGAGTAGCGCCGCTCGAGTCCCCGGGATCCGGCCATCGCTCGAGCCAACGAGCAGCAGCAGCCGTAGAGCAGCGTCAGCCGGACCCGAGCAGTGGGAGAGCGCACCGTCCCCTCCTCCGCCCGCGACACTTCCAGCTTGGGACTGGTGTGGAGGGTAAAGTGGATCAGGATGCGCAGGAGGAGGAGGAGGCTCAGGAGCATGACATTCCGGAGCTGTAGAGTGTGTGTGAAACCCTGACTGAGGTAGGGCCTGCAAAACTTGGTGTGTGAAGGACGTGTTCCGTCCCTCGCTCAGACTGGGTCCCAGCTTGCACAATATTAACCCAGTGTGACGTCAACGAGATGTAGCGGCCTTGCCCACATGCACTTGTCCACGTGTCTGTGGTTAGGTGGACTTTGGCTGAAACAGCGTTGTTCAGGGCACGTGTGATGTTTTGTGACACGTGGTTATGCAATGCGGGGACGGCACACCGGGAGAAATAGTGGCGGCTGTGGACCGAGTAACGTGGGACAGCTGCCACCATCAGGTCGCGGAATGCTTCTGTCTCAACCAGCCTAAAAGGCAACATTTCCAGCGCAAGCAGTCGCGAAATGTTAGCATTTAGAACTGTGGCATGTGGGGTGTTGGCAGTGTATTTGCGCCTGCGTTCAAAGGTTTGCTGAATGGATAACTGAACGTTGCGCTGGGACAAGGACGTGCTTGATGATGGTGTTCTTTCTGCGTAGGCAACTGCAGGTGCAGGAGTGGAGGAGGCTTGTTCGCAGGCAGCATGGACAGGGGATTGGCTCGCATGCACAACCAGCGAAGACGTAGCAGTGACATCAGCAAGCACTGCTCCTGGACTCTGTTGTACTTCCCACAAAGTCGGGTGCTTGGCTGACATGTGCCTGATCATGCTGCTGGTGGTCAGGCTGCTAGTTTTGGTACCCCTGCTGATGCTGGCATGGCAGGTGTTGCAAATGGCCTTTTTCGAATCATCTGGAGCCAACTTAAAAAACTGCCAGTGTCAGAGTTCCGGGTTTTCCAGTTTTCTTTTGAAAGAGCTTGCCCTTTGTTAACATGGAGTTTTCTGTTCTGTTGCCCTACTTCCTGTCCATCTGTTTAAAAGCCGCCCCTAAAGCTTAGTCCAGTGCCTGAGTATACTGCTTCCTGTGTGCTCCTGCCCTGCTGCTTTTGGTTCCTGATTGTTATTCGGATCCTCTTGGAAAACAACCGACACCGACTCTGGACTTCATCTGGTATCATCTAGCTGTGCCCGGACTCCGTTTGCCGTCTTTGGTCGGCACTTCTGCCCGGTTCCTTCCGTTTAATACCACTCTGGACTCACATCACGTACGGACATTTTTGGACTTACCTATTGCCCTTTTGTGTCCCGGCTGCTGCGCATTTAGGGCTTCTGGGGTGATTGCCAGACAGTCCCTGTATAGGGGTTCGCTCTTGGTGGTCTCCCTGGGGGAGTCCGGTGCGCGGTCCCGGGAATTCCCTTTCGCTCCGTCCCTGGAAGGTATTTCCTGTATTTATGTTCTACTGTGTTTTTGTTCCGTTTATGTACATATTTGCTGGTTGCATATTATAAACGTCTTGCACCAAGAACTCGTCTCTGGTTGTCATTGCCCTAACGCAATCGAAATCCTCAATACATACAATAGTATTACAGCCAGACTCGGGAAGACCTAACATTTGTACAGGCACCTTGTGTCGTGTTGTTCCGGGGAACAGTTGCCTGACGTCTGCCTGGGGCCACCACTCTGCTTCTTACTGCCTGTTGTGATGCTACGCCTCCCTCCCCCTGTGTACTGCTGTCCTCGCTCTGCATATCCTCCTGCCAGGTTGGGTCATTTACTGGATCATCCACCACGTCGTCTTCCTCTTCCGCACCCTGCTCCTCCTCCTGACTTCCTGACAATTGTGTCTCATCATCGTCCACCCCTTGTTGAGACACGTTGCCAACTTCGTGAGAACGTGGCTGCTCAAATATTTGGGCATCTGTACATACAATCTCGTCATGGCCCACTTCAACAGGAGCTGGCGAGAGGCCAGAATTTGTGAATGGAAACGTGAACGAACAGCTCTTCCGAGTGTCCAAGTGTGGGATCAGTAATGTCCGTGGACGTGTACTCGGCCTGGTGGTAGGAAGGAGGATCAGGTTCTGAAATGTGCGGTGCAGTATCACGGCTACTGACACTTGACCGTGTGGAAGACAGAGTGTTTGTGGTGGTGCCAATCTGACTGGAAGCATTATCCGCTATCCAACTAACAACCTGTTGACACTGGTCTTGGTTCAAGAGCGGTGTACTGTTGCGGTCCCCAAGAATTTGGGACAGGACGTGCGAGCGACTAGATGTGGCCCTTTGTTGTGGCGAAATTAGAGCTTGCACACAACCTCGGTCTCTGCCTGCACCACCATCACGTCCACTTCCTTGTTCGTTGACAACGCCCTTGCGCATTTTGCAATGCTGTGCTGATGTGTATTCACTAGACTTGTGCGTTATATCCAAGTTTTTGCAAAACTCACACAAATGCAGCGGAAAGCTGCCACCAACAGGCACACACGTGCGGTTTTTAAATGCAAGCACGGAGGCACTAAGAACCTAACAGGTCTCTATCCAGGGACAACGTGGAGCCTCCCAATTTTTGGCTGCCCTGCCTAAGGGCTATACTATAATACACCCACTTCCTTACAATGGGCACTTCAGATTTACAGGCCCTCATGCACGTCTCTATCCAGGGACAACGTGGAGCCTCCCAATTTTTGGCTGCCCTGCCTAAGGGCTATACTATAATACACCCACTTCCTTACAATGGGCACTTCAGGTTTACAGGCCCTCATGCACGTCTCTATCCAGGGACAACGTGGAGCCTCCCAATTTTTGGCTGCCCTGCCTAAGGGCTATACTACAATAGACCCACTTCCTTACAATGGGCACTTCAGGTTTACAGGCCATCATGCACGTCTCTATCCAGGGACAATGTGGAGCCTCCCAATTTTTGGCTGCCCTGCCTAAGGGCTATACTATAATACACCCACTTCCTTACAATGGGCACTTCAGGTTTACAGGCCCTCATGCACGTCTCTATCCAGGGACAACGTGGAGCCTCCCAATTTTTGGCTGCCCTGCCTAAGGGCTATACTACAATAGACCCACTTCCTTACAATGGGCACTTCAGGTTTACAGGCCATCATGCACGTCTCTATCCAGGGACAATGTGGAGCCTCCCAATTTTTGGCTGCCCTGCCTAAGGGCTATACTATAATACACCCACTTCCTTACAATGGGCACTTCAGGTTTACAGGCCCTCATGCACGTCTCTATCCAGGGACAACGTGGAGCCTCCCAATTTTTGGCTGCCCTGCCTAAGGGCTATACTATAATACACCCACTTCCTTACAATGGGCACTTCAGGTTTACAGGCCCTCATGCACGTCTCTATCCAGGGACAACGTGGAGCCTCCCAATTTTTGGCTGCCCTGCCTAAGGGCTATACTATAATACACCCACTTCCTGACAATGGACACTTCAGGTTTTGAGGCCCTCATGCACGTCTGTATGCAGGGGCATTGGTGAACCTCACAATTTTGGACTGCCCTGGCAAAGGAAAATACTACAAAGACTCACTTCCTCAAAATGGGCACATTAGACTCAAGAGGCCTTCATGTACGTCTCTTCTCAGGGACATCGGAGTGCCACACAATGTTTTCACGTAAAATCTTTCATGTATTAATCTCAAAAAGTAACATACACCAGCTCTATCTCACTATTGGGTATGTGCCCTTAACATTTCCGCCATGAAAAATCATTTTGGGGTCATTTTGGAAGGTTTTCTGGTGAGTCCGTAAAAATGGCGTAAAACGCGGACAAAATTGTTCACAGCTGTGACTTTTCAGTGATAAATGCTTCAAGGGGTCTTCCCCATGCTGTTGCCATGTCATTTGAGCACTCTTCTGAGACTTTTGTGCCATTTTTAGGGTTTCTCCATGCTGCCGGGGGGTCATTTCACAAAAATACTCGGGTCTCCCATAGGATAACATTGGGCTCGTTGCTCGGCCCGAGTACACGAGTATCTTGGGAGGCTCGGCCCGAGCTTCGAGCACCCGAGCTTTTTAGTACTCGCTCATCACTATTTATTTATATTAAAACTTTCACTTAGCGGTTTTTTTTAGTAAAGGGGTCATTCAGTGAAAAGAAATGTATATGTGCATGTGATACGTGAAAAATAATGGCTTGTCTGGAAACAAGCGCTGGGTGCACGGTGCCCTCTCCCCAACATGGACCAACTCCGACTCCTAAAATATATATTAAATTGAGAACAGCGGTTCACTCCAGTATGTTATGAATATTTTTTCATAAGAATTTGGGAAACTTATGAAATGTCCTATAAATGTCTGTTCTATTCCTAATCTGAGGATCTCGGCTTTTAATTGAGATGAATCTGTGCTGCACGTCAGCTCCATGATATAAGTAGTGATGTTACCATTTTATCACAGTACATTTATCACCAATATGTCATCTACAGCTGAAACCAGAAGTTTCCCTCAGCTCTCTATACAGACACATCTGCAGGTTTTTCCCTCCGTTCTCCATAAAGACACATCTGCAGGTTTTTTCCTCCGTTCTCTATAAAGACACATCTGCAGGTTTTTCCCTCCATTCTCTATAAAGACACATCTGCAGGTTTTTCCCTCCGTTCTCTATAAAGACACATCTGCAGGTTTTTCCCTCCGTTCTCTATAAAGACACATCTTCAGGTTTTTCCCTTCCTTTCTATACAGACACATCTGCAGATTTTTCCATTCCTCTCCATACAGACACATCTGCAGGTTTTTCCCTTCCTTTCTATACAGACACATCTGCAGGTTTTTCCCTTCCTTTCTATACAGACATATCTGCAGGTTTTTCTCTCCAATCTCTATAAAGAGACATCTGCAGGTTTTTCCCTCCGCTCTCTACACAGACACATCTGCAGGTTTTTCCCTTCCTCTCTATACAGACACATCTGCAGGTTTTTCTCACTATCTGACATGAAATCAAAATAAACCTTTCCCGTTTTAGGTCATTTAGGAACTAAAATTATTTCTATTTCCCAAATGCTCCAATAATGAGAGAGAGAATGTTTTCAGGCATTTTTGTTACTTTCTGCAAAATTAAAAGTTTCCATACCCTAAGAGTACTATTACAATATGGGTCAGCACATATGATGATGTCATGTCTTTGAAAGCTTCTGATAGGCTTATTGGCAACATCTGAGTTAATTAGAGACACACCTGTGGATGTATTGTAATGCACACCTGAAACACACGGCTTGTTTGTGTCGCATCATGGGAAAATCAAAACAAATCAGCCAAGATTTCAGGAAGAGAATTATCGACTTGCACAAGTCTGGTTCATTCTTGGGTGCAATTTCCAGATTCCTGAAGGTGCCTCGTCCATCTGTACAAAAAATTATATGCAAGTACAAACCAGATGGGAATGTCCAGCCATCATACCGCTCAGGAAGGAGATGGGTCCTGTGTACCAGAGATGAGCGTGCTTTGGTCAGACATGTGCAGATCAACTAAAGAACAAAAGCAAAAGACCTTGTGAAGATGCTGGCGGAAGCTGATAAGATTGTGTCATTATCCACAGTGAAACGAGTCCTGCAGCAACATGGACTGAAATTCCACTCTGCCAGGAAGAAGCTGTTACTCCAAAAGAAACATAAAGCCAGATTATTGTTTGCAAATCCACACAGGAACAAAGACCTTAACTTTTGGAGACATGTCCCATCTGGCATGTGGCAAATATAAATAATTTTGGTTCTTAATTGACCTAACATGGGAAAGATTTATTCTGATTTCATGTCAGATAGTGAGAAAAACCTGCAGATGTGTCTTTATAGAGAGCGGAGGGGAAAACCTGCAGATGTGTCTTTATAGATAGTATATGTAAACTTCTGGTTTGAACTCTATCAGGATGTCAGATTTGTGGAGTCGGAGTTGGAGTCAGAAATGTCAGAGTCAGAGGTTTTGGTTTACGGACTCCACAACCCTGGTGACTAGGTAACTTGGAACAGGGGCGCCTACACTGGCACTGGAGCTAGGGTGGCCCTAGTGGTCCCTGTTCCCAAAGATACATCTAATGGTGATGATGTCTGGGTCACCTTCCTAACCCAAGCCCCAGAGTAGCCGTGCTCTATAACCCCTCTCCCCCACCCCTGTGGAGGGCCGGAACAGGAGTGATCAATCCCACATAAATAGACAGACAGGGAAAAACCAAAACTCATACTCACTGCACACACAGAGGTATGGCCAAGACGTGCCCACGAGGAAATGAAGAATCAGGGAGGAACTAACAACCAATGAAGATATTTCCACAATATCCCAAATAATGCACAGGAGATCACCTGAACTAGATCACCACAGCACAAGGACCAATATCGCATATGAAGCGATAATCGGCATAGGGGAACAGGTATGTAAAGTGCCTGGGAGGGGCAATTGTGGTCGAGGGTCATGATGGACCTCAACCCACCCCGCCACAGTACATACACGGGGGGCAGAGTGGTGTGGGAGGTAGGTGTGGAGCTGATACCTGTTGGCTACTGTGCCTCTGTATCTTCGGCCAGCTTCTCCAGCTCCTGTTCACTTCCATGAGCCTTGTGCTCAGTGTGTTCAGTAAAGGGATGACCACCAGCTAAGGCTAAGTTCACACTTCCGTTGTTTTGCATCAGTCACATGCGTTGCTTGACGCATGTGACTGATGCGTTGTACAACGGATGACAACGGTGACAAAGAAAATAATTTCTTTGTCGGACTCCGTTGTGTGCGGGGGCGGAGTTCAGGGGGCGGAGTTCGGGGGGCAGAGTTCGGGGGGCAGAGTTCAGGGGGCAGAGTTCGGGGGCGGAGCTGAGGACGTCAGTGCCGCGGTCTGCATGGCTGGGGACAGGTGAGTGAGTGTGTGTGTGTGTGTGTGTGTGAGTGTGAGTGTGTGAGTGCACACATGCGGAGTGCGGGAGGGGGCGGAGCCGAGTGGTGAAGTGTCGGCCTCCTTGCACACTGTATCCAGGGTAAATATCGGGTAACTAAAAGCAAAGCACTTTTTGCTTGGTTACCCGATATTTATCTTGGATACCAGCTTAGCGCGGGCTCCCTCCACCCGTAACCACTGTAAATATCGGGTAACTAACCAAAGCACATTGCTTGGTTACCCGATGTTTATCCTGGTTATGGGGGTGGGGAGCCAGAGAGCACTTGCGCAGCGAAATCCTACGGATCGCGCTGCTCAAAAAACGTTACAGGCTGCGTTGCTCCCGCCCGGCGGTCAGTTAAGAAACGACTGACCGCGACGCAGCGGATGCAACGCAGCATCATCAGTCACAATCCATCACTAATAGAAGCCTATGGGGAAAAACAGGATTCCTGCAAAATATTTTGCAGGATACCGTAATTCCTCAAGGCGACGGATTGTGACTGATGCAAAACAACGGAAGTGTGAACTTAGCCTAAAACTTGCATAACTTTACTAATTAAATATATAACAGCAGCTTGCACTTTTCTTAAGGCAGGTTCATCATTGTCATCATCATCATCAGTTACAGTTCTTTGGTTCTGAGTCCGGCTCAGCTCTACATGGACGGCCACCATGGGGCGACTTATCCTCCTGCTTCTGACCCACCCCCTCAACATGGTGGTGGATCATTTGGCCTGGTGTTCAAACAGATGTAGCAAGCTGCCCTCCCGCTGCGACTGCGTTCCCTCAGGGACTGACAGGTGCCGGCCTAAGGTAAGGGCGCCCAACGTCTCCTTTCTCTGCTCCCTGGGCTTACACTCCACTGTAGATGAGATTCCTTCTGCCCGGATCTTTTCCTCTCTTCTTGCTCCTTCACTCCTGTCTCTGCCACCTCCACCCTATTTTCTCCACTCTGCTTCTTCCTGACCCTGTGGGTCTTCTCTTGGGTCTTCTCACTAACTCCGCATCGCCCTTATCTAACCCTGCCTGTGCAACTTCTGCCTTATATCACCCCCTGTGCTGGTTAGTCACCTCCCAAATTAACCCCTTCTGTCCTGTCATTCCCTCTCCATCCCTACTCTCTAAGGGATACAGGAACATGACACCTGGTGGCAGCCGGCCGTACTACACAGGGGAGATTACACAAAAATACAATACAATTTACAATTTACATATTGCAGTTCCAGTAGTCACCATCGAGAAGTGGGGGCGGTAGGGCACTGGTCACCCAGGTACAACCATCTTTTAAAGGGCAAAGGCGGCAGTGATAGGTCTCCTGTAACGTGTGACCCTATCAACAATCCACAGGCTGGCAAAAATTAACTCCTGATAGACTGATCACTAATAAGCACACAACTGGTGGACGCCTGAGTCTGACTGTACAATTCCAAAGCACCAGGGAAACCACAGTGTGATGTGTCCAACTCTGCAGTGTGAACAGGGCCAGAAGTCGCAATGGCACTCGGTGAGTTTAGAGCTGAACACCGTGTGACAGAATCTCTGTATTTTATTAATAATGATGAGCGAACAGTTCGGTATTCGGGTGCCCGGGTGCTCTTACCGAGCAGTTGATGCTCGGATGGGCGCCACTCGAGTACCCAAGTATTATGGAAGCTAATGGTGATCTTGAACATTTTTCCGAAAGATTTTCGAGAAAATTGCTCAAGTTTAGAGCTGTGCAGACCCGTAAAAATTCAGTTCGATGGCTTCAGCCGAATTTTAGGTAAAGTTTGGTTTGGGATCTGGACTTGACCTGAACCCGAATGGAAGTCACTAGTCTGCGCCCACATGAAACCAGCCATAAATAGATCACTTTTGGTTGAGGGTGGGCAGAATTTTTCCATTTTTTTTGTTTGGTGCACACTAGATCCAATCACAATGTTGTTACCCCCAGTATGCGCCGATGAAACACTGCAAACGTGCCGCACTGAGCCGAGCACCGAGCGTACCCGAGCACAGCGATGCTTGCTCAAGTGGTTTGCATACGTAAAGCGCTTAAACTCCGAACCTGAATTCTGCTTCTTTTGTAAAGTCTTTGTTTGGTACGAACACCGAACCTCTACTCAACTTCCCATTGACGTCCATTATACTTGGGGACTCGAGTGGTGCCCACCCAAGCATCAACTGCTTGCTAAAAGCACCCGAGCACCCCAATACCAAACTGTTCACTTATCACCCTTTATTAATTATCTTTTGGTATACCAATATACAGATTTCGGGATTTAAAGTAGTGGTTTTATATTCATTACTGTGATATTTGTTGTACAAGAACAATTGATCTAGTGGGAGGCTGCCATCCCACCTGCTAAAATCCACTAAGTAACATTGCTTATATTAAGCTGCTCTTTACTCTGCTTTAAAGGGGAACAGGAATGTCCCCTCTTTTGTTACTTTAATAGTGCAGATGAATACTGGTTTATCTTCATGAGGAATCCCCTCAAGCAGTTAAACAGTCTCCATAAAACTTTCCTGATGTAGAGTCTGTGTAACTCCTGTAAGTAGCCGGCTGTGCTGCTGCTTTAGACCTAGAACTGACAGAACATTGCTTCAGTCCACTCATATTGCACATTTCTCTACACTTCCCTATTGTCAGACAAATCAGAATGGAGGAAGTTTAGACTCATCTATTAGAAAGTGAGGAGACAGGAAACACACAAACAGTATCAGTGTATAGAGAGCTAGAGGAGCGTCTGCAGGGGGAGTGCGATATTAGAATTTATGATTTCTAATTCGAGATGGGTGAACGTATTTTCGTGGAATTGAACTCAACTCAAATTTTTCTAAACTACCATACTTTTCGTTTTATAAGACGCACCAGATTATAAGATGCATCCCAAATTTAGAGAAGGAAAAAAAATATAGGGTCCAATTTATAATCCGGTGGTGTCTTACTGGAGGGGGGCTGCAGCAGTGGATGAGCGGGGTCACAGGAGGCAGGGGCAGTGCTGGAATAGAGCGATGCTACCGGCAATGCAGCGGTTTATTAGGGGCAGTAGCAGGGCAATTGAAGTAGATTGATCCGGTCCGGCAGCCCTGCATAACCACCTTACCTTTCCCTAATCTGTCCTTACTGTGTGGTACTTTTCAAGGGGAGTCTTTTTTGTTTTTTTTTTGTTTTTGTTCATTTGTCCGATGACAGTTTTAAATGCATATTTAAATTGACATTTTAGGAATTTTGCTGTTTGTTAACTCCTTACTTGGAATTCTTGAATTATTCCTATATAGTTAGCTAGTTCAGCGGGTGTCCCAGATGCTTGCTGCGGGCGCTGTAAGGTAGGAGGAGCATCCAGAAACTGTCAACGGTACGGGCTTTAAAGAAATGGCACCTGGAGTCGAAGCGTGTGCAGATGGAGCTCTTGGCTCAATGACAATTTCTCATCTGTGCATGCGCCACCTCTGGGCGCCATTTTCCTTAAGTCCGCTGCAGGGAAATCAAAGGGCTGGAAGCGCCAATGATATATTGAGCCGAGAGTTTCATCTGTGCATGTGCAGATTCCGGCGCCATTATTTGAAGCCTGCACCGCCAACATTTTCAGAGTGGCGGCTCCTGCCTCACAGCCTCAGAGCCTACAGTACAGCCCACAGCACAGTGTATGCGGCCCGCAGCATCTCCTGTGACGCCTCTCTACTTCCCCCGTTTCTGGCACAGCTGCTGCCTCCGGTGCGTGCTCCCTGTTGTCCAGTCCTTATTGCTTCCTCTTTCGTGCGCTGGTGTCTTCACTCTAGAACAGGATTTCTTGGCACCGGAAGTCACAACATCCTCCTCGATGTTATGACGCACCGTGACCTCCAAGAACTAGGTGCGGCTGGAAGTCCTGTTCCAGAGTGAAGACACTGATGCTCGAAGGCATTAATGAATGTGGGGCTACTGCAGCCATTTGTACGCTACTACAATGCTTGTGTGTGACATAACCCCACAAGGGGAGCACACACCACTTTTGTTCTGTGAACTTATAACCCGGAGAAGACCCTCTTGGCGCTATTGTCTCTCCAGTTATTTTATGTCACAGATTGCAGCAGATTGTATCCGCCAGAGAAGGATCACATAATCTCAGGCACAGCTGGACATTTTTCCCCTTTAAGTCTTCCAGGCAGCACATCACATGGTATTGCACAGCCTATAAGAAGCCACTAAAATAGCCGGTATAAAAGCAGAGGCAGGGAATGCAGCAGCTATGGTGTAGATTTTTATAGTGAGAGGACATTATAGATACTGAAACACTGAAAAAACTAAATTAATTGATAGGGAAATAGAGATAAAATAAGAGAGTCACTGTTTCTGTGAGGCATTAGGGGTGTACTCACCTTTGTTACCAGCGGTTTAGACATTAATGGCTATGTGTTGAGTTATTAACAGCTGTAAAGTGCCGGAGATGGGCAGTCGTGGGCAAGGGCTGTGGACCCCAACACACCCCGGCACAGTACAGACGCGGGGGGGCAGAGTGATGTGAGTGGTAGGTGGTGTGGAGGTGGTGGTACCTGCTGACTGCTGCACTTCTGCATCTATAGCCGGCTTCTCCAGCTCCCGTGCACATCTATGGGCCTCTTGCCCCGTGCGCTCAGTAAGGAGATGACCACTGGGTAAAACTTTCAACACTTTACTAAGAAAACATCTGACAGCAGCTTGTACTTTTCTCATTAAGGAATAACGTTTGGAACTCCATTCTATGTCTGAACTGGGTGCAAAAAACCTAAAAAACATCACTATGGGGAGATAAGGTATGCACACCAGTGACTATGGAAGGGGAATACATGTAATAGCAGAAACTGCTGTGTGAATACTGACATGAAAAATTCAATAGCTATGTGTAAGAATGAAATGTGAAAAATGGAACCTGCATTACTGCCATGAATAGATGAATAAAGAGAAATTTAGCTACTGAATTGATCAATGCAATAGAGCCCCAACACTACGCCAAAGTATTTCTCTACGTTGGGGTCCCTAGCTTGTGTGTGTCCTCTCATGCAGTTAAAAAACTTACCGAGTTCCAAACGTTATTCCTTAATGTTAGTAGTTTTTCGTTTGTGAACCCTCCCCATACACACCTATTGCCAATCCACATCGTATATATAGCCTGGGTCTCAGCTTCCCATACACGGTAAGTACTGCATGAGAGGGCACACACAAGCTAGGGACCCCAACGTAGAGAAATACTTTGGCGTAGTGTTGGGGCTCTTCTGCATTGATCAATTCAGTAGCTAAATTTCTCTTTATTCATCTATTCATGGCAGTAATGCAGGTTCCATTTTTCACATTTCATTCTTACACATAGCTATTGAATTTTTCATGTCAGTATTCACACAGCAGTTTCTGCTATTACATGTATTCCCCTTCCATAGTCACTGGTGTGCATACCTTATCTCCCCATTGTACTTTTCTCATGGCAGAAACATCGTCATCATCAGTTACATTCTTTGGTTTCTGCACCCGGCTCAGCTTCACAGAGACGGCCATAATGGGGTCACTTATCCTTCCGTTTCGGACCCACTCCCTAAATAAGGCAGCCTGGTGCGCTAGATGGACGGACTCTTTGGATGTCCTCCCTCTGCGACTGCGTTTCTTGAGGTACTAGCAGGTACCAGCCTAAGGCAGGGGCGCCCCAACTTCTTCATGACAAAACTGAACTTACACTCCACTGCCGATGAGCCCCCTTGAAATATCTATATTTCTCTCTTCTTTCCTTCCTTTTCTGTCTTGTCTCTGTTCTGCTTCTGTCACCTCCACCCCATTCACTCCACTCCGCTCTTTTGACCCTGGAGGTCCTTTCTTTTTTGTTCTGCACACTATCACGCAGTTCCCTATCTGACTGAACAAGAGCTGCCTATTCCTATATCTCTTCCTCTGCTGGTGAGCCACCCCCTCACTTAACCCCTGCTGCACTGTCACTCCCTATTCATCCCTTCTCACTAAGGGGTGCTTCACACACAGCGAGATCGCTGCCGAGATCGCTGCTGAGTCACGCTTTTTGTGACGCAGCAGTGACATCATTAGCGATCTCGCTGTGTGTGACACTGAGCAGCGATCTGGCCCCTGCTGCGAGATCGCTGCTCGTTACACACAGCCCTGGTTCGTTTTCTTCAAAGGCGCTCTCCCACTGTGACACACAGATCGCTGTGTGTGACAGCGAGAGAGCGACAAATGAAGCGAGCAGGGAGCAGGAGCCGGCGTCTGACAGCTGCGGTAAGCTGTATCCAAGATAAACATCGGGTAACCAAGGTGGTTACCCGATATTTTCCTTAGTTACCAGCCTCCGCAGCTCTCACGCTGCCTGTGCTGCCGGCTCCGGCTCTCTGCACATGTAGCTGCTGTACACATCGGGTTAATTAACCCGATGTGTACTGTAGCTAGGAGAGCAAGGAGCCAGCGCTAAGCAGTGTGCGCGGCTCCCTGCTCTCTGCACATGTAGCTGCATTACACATCGGGTTAATTAACCCGATGTGTACTGTAGCTAGGAGAGCAAAGAGCCAGCGCTCAGTGTGCTCGGCTCCCTGCTCCCTGCACACACAGCTAAGCGGTGTGCGTTGGTAACTAATGTAAACATCGGGTAACCATACCCGATGTTTACCTTAGTTACCAGTGTCCGCAGCTTCCAGACGCCGGCTCCGTGCAAGCGCAGCGTCGCTTGCACGTTGCTGCTGGCTGGGGGCTGGTCACTGGTCGCTGGTGAGATCTGCCTGTTTGACAGCTCACCAGCGACCATGTAGCGATGCAGCAGCGATCCTGACCAGGTCAGATCGCTGGTCGGATCGCTGCTGCATCGCTAAAGTGTGAAGGTACCCTAAGGAACACAGGACCCATGACACCTGGTGGCAGACGGCCGTATTACACATGAGATATCATACATTAATTCATTTCAATACAATCACCATGCACTTTATACATACAAATACAATGCAGTTCCATTAGTCACCATAACGAAGTGGGGGCGGAAGGGCACAAGTCACCCTTTTACTGAGTCACCAAATTTACACTGTTATACAAGCTGCACACTGACATTGTACATTGTATCAAAGGGTCAGATCTGCAGTGTTGTCTCATGAAAACATACAATAAAATATTTAATTAATGTGGGGGTGTATGACTATGGCTATGGGACACCCGGTGCCGGGCCGGACTAGTCCGGTGGTAGTCAGTGGTGGCTGGGCCCGGCTCCGTGGCCCTGGTGGGTGTCAGTAGAATATGTGGCTTGCTTGTTAATGGTTGTGTTCGTGACGCCACCTGTGGTATGCGGCTAATAAGCCGCCGCTGCTGTGTGAGGCCACCGGGATGATGTGATGGCAGCAATGGTGGTACTGCTCCCCACAGGTGGAGCAATGCCCGGGGGCACAGTTGGTGCTTGTGAATGTCTATGCAGAGGAAATAACTGAGGCGACTTCAAAGGTGCAGTTCCAGTTCTTTACTCACAGTTCTCGTCAGGGCAGAAGGACCCTTGGACCGCTGGAACCTCTGTCAGGGACCTCCGTCTTCTGGGTGATTCAGAGTGTGAAATCCGGTACCCTTCTCTTAGTGTCTCCTTCTCTGCTGTCTTCACTAGCCTTGCCTTAGTTAAGATGGACCTGGCTCGGCCTCCACTACAGCCTCCAGGCTGGGGGGTCACCTGTCGGCTGATTACCCCTTTTCTAGACGGCTGCTATGGGTTCTGGCCCTGGGAGCTTGCAACGTCCCTGGGCCTCGGTTTTTACTGTTTGGAGATTGTCTTTGCACTCCTCCAGTCTCTAGGGACCGTCCCCTGTCGCAGCTTAATCACTCCACCGTTGTTATGTGGAACAGGCCACCGCAGCCCGCAAGTACTCGTAGCGCCTCTAGGCCCTCGGCTTCGGTACCTAACAAGGACTGCTCGTGGTACCTACAGGACTACCCGCGGCCCTGCGACTCCTTCTGTCTTTCTTTTCTTTCTCCTCCTTGCCTGCCTCCAGCAGGCCTCCTCCTCCCTCCTTTCTCTCGTTCTTCTCCTCCAACTACATGCTGCTTCTCTCACTCCCTGAGGTAAACTGACTTCACTAGACCTTCCTATCTGTGTCTGCTCTCAGATGGCTCCTCCCACCCCCCAGTTGCTAAGCTGTAACCTATAGGAGCAGGGATGGGTCTTACGGCCCCTCCCAGCATGCAGCATGGGAGGGTTGCCTGCCACTTTCCCTGGTCCTAGTATGTGCCTAACAATGGGTGTAGTGTGGATTTACCAGGGGACCGGAGTTCACTCTCTTCCTCTCCCAGAATGGGGCATCACACCGCTGATGGGGTGCAATGACCTGTGGCGACGGAAGCCTCAGGGGCGCCACACTCCCCCACAGCAAATCCCAGCACGTCCTCGAGCTGAAAAACAACAAAAACATGTGGAGAAATTGCAAAATTTTTGGTATGCATAACATAAAACAGTAAAACATTTCTTCCCTTTATGGGAGGCACAAGAAAGTAAACGTTGCAAACTTCTTATAAAGAAAAACTCTAAGTGTGCACTTCCAGTCCATTGCACGGTTTGGGCACTTCCCCCATAATTCTGGTAGGGGGCACAACGGGTGCAACTATCTACATTTTCGGCTACAACAAGTCCAGTAGCCCGGCAGTTCGTTTCTTTCAATCAAACAATAATGGGACAAAATCAACCAGCCATTAAGTCCAATGGCCTGGTTACATAAGACACATAAACAACACACCAGCCACTAAGTCCAGTGGCCTGGTATGACATGACACATACACTTCCACCGGGGCCCACATTCCAGTTCAGTGGCCCGGTAACACATAAACATGGGGGTGACTTCTTCAAAAAGCATCAGGGGCAGTACAGTAGGAAAGGGTGTCATCTTCGAAAAGAATCAGGGGCAAAACACGAGTGACTTCTTCAAAAAGAATGAGGGGCTATGTACAGTTCGGCAGCTCTTCATCTTCCTTACTCTCGAGGGTAGATGTCAGGGTCCCACTCCGGCATTGCTCCTGGCAGCAGGTATGCCGACGAGATCATCGTCTGGGTTCCCTGGGCGCTGGTCCCTGACCTTCGGCGCTGCCCTGCAGCCTGGAGTGGAGTGGGGCTGCTTGCAGGTGTCGCACGGCGCTGCTGCAGGGGGCTGCTTGTTTGCAGGGGGCTGTTGCTGTGGTCTCTAGGGCCCTGCTTTGGCCGGGCTCCCTGCATCACACGCGCCATGGAGATCCTGGTCTGCGTCTCCTGCGTGGCTGTTGCAGGCCCGCTGCTCAGTTCTGCGGCTTGGGCCTGCATTGGGGTAGTGCTGCGGCTGCCGCTGACAGGGGAGACGCTGCACGCTGGCATAGTGCGGCGCCACTCCGGTTCTTCTGAGGCCGTCTCCTCCCGGGCCTCCCGCTCCTGCTGGTACTCCTGCACCAATCTCCAGCAGGTCAGCTCGTTTGGCAGTGCGGTTTCCTTGGGGCGCAGGGGCTTTTGCAGTCCCCTACTCTCTATGGGCGCTGCGTCCCAGTGCACTCCCGGGGATGTCGCTCCCAGGAGACTCACAGGGGGACTCGGTAGGGGGCCCACTAGCTGGTCGGGGTCCACCCCTCCCCAGGCTCCGTCTGCGGGGGTTTCGGGCAGGCCTCCGGTGCCCCACCGGGCATCTGCGGGGCTGGCGGGGAAGGCCTGCGGGACAGTGGAGGGACAGGGCGGTGGCGCTTGGTGGGTCAGTGGGTCCGGACGGGTCGGGGCTTCACATTGCTCACCCGGTCGCTGCTCCGCGGCCTCCATCCTGTGGCCCACACTCTCCGGCACCATCGGTGTTTCACTCCGCTGGTCCACCTCTGCTTGCAGGTTACGCAGTCTCCGAGCCAGGATTTGCATTTCCTCCCGGAGCAGGTCCAGCTCGGGATCCATCTTCCCGGTCCCTGATGTACACTCCTGCAGCCTCTCTGCCATGCTGCCGACCTGGGGGACGCTTGCTGGATCACTGCTCGGGTGCTCGACCACGCCACTCGGCTTCTCCCTTTCCCTTCTCGGCGGCGGGGCCGGAGGCTGCACTTGCATCTGGCGCCAGACAGGCGCCCAGCCCATCACGGCCGGCATCACTCCGCTTGCGATAAGGTACATTTTCTTTATCTGCTGGTCTGGCATTTAGACTCTCTCTGCCAGTCGGCCAGCTTGTCTAGTCGCCATTGCTTCTTCTTCCGCCTTCCATGGCGGGCACCGCTTTGCGCGCTTTTCTTGGACAAGGGGGCGGGGCTTCTCTTCGCGCCCTTTCTTCTTGCACGACCCCCTTCTTCCCGCTCTCAGCTGCGCTAATGGCGGCGGTTTCTCAGTAAAGTACACAGTCTGTCACACGGTTCTTCAGGCGCACAGTACCCGGTTAGACCGGGCACGAAATCCTGTTCGTGACGCCAAAATTGACTCGCCCACCCCAGGGCTATGGGACACCCGGTGCCGGGCCGGACTAGTCCGGTGGTAGTCAGTGGTGGCTGGGCCCGGCTCCGTGGCCCTGGTGGGTGTCAGTAGAATATGTGGCTTGCTTGTTAATGGTTGTGTTCGTGACGCTACCTGTGGTATGCGGCTAATAAGCCGCCGCTGCTGTGTGAGGCCATCGGGATGATGTGATGGCAGCAATGGTGGTACTGCTCCCCACAGGTGAAGCAATGCCCGGGGCACAGTTGGTGCTTGTGAATGTCTATGCAGAGGAAATAACTGAGGCGACTTCAAAGGTGCAGTTCCAGTTCTTTACTCACAGTTCTTCTGTCTCCTACGTGGTGTCACCTGGACCTCTGGGTCCCAGGGTCTTCACCAGGAAGCGTCTCTTTCAGTTCCTCTGCTCCTGGCTGACTTGGAGCTTTCTTTCCTTCTTTACATGTAGGGATTCTTCTCCGGCTCCCCACCTGGCAGCAGGTAGACAGCGGTCAGCACAGTCTGCGTCTAATAAGCCGCCGCTGCTGTGTGAGGCCACCGGGATGATGTGATGGCAGCAATGGTGGTACTGCTCCCCACAGGTGAAGCAATGCCCGGGGCACAGTTGGTGCTTGTGAATGTCTATGCAGAGGAAATAACTGAGGCGACTTCAAAGGTGCAGTTCCAGTTCTTTACTCACAGTTCTCGTCAGGGCAGAAGGACCCTTGGACCGCTGGAACCTCTGTCAGGGACCTCCGTCTTCTGGGTGATTCAGAGTGTGAAATCCGGTACCCTTCTCTTAGTGTCTCCTTCTCTGCTGTCTTCACTAGCCTTGCCTTAGTTAAGATGGACCTGGCTCGGCCACCACTACAGCCTCCAGGCTGGGGGGTCACCTGTCGGCTGATTACCCCTTTTCTAGACGGCTGCTATGGGTTCTGGCCCTGGGAGCTTGCAACGTCCCTGGGCCTCGGTTTTTACTGTTTGGAGATTGTCTTTGCACTCCTCCAGTCTCTAGGGACCGTCCCCTGTCGCAGCTTAATCACTCCACCGTTGTTATGTGGAACAGGCCACCGCAGCCCGCAACTACTCGTAGCGCCTCTAGGCCCTCGGCTTCGGTACCTAACAAGGACTGCTCGTGGTACCTACAGGACTACCTGCGGCCCTGCGACTCCTTCTGTCTTTCTTTTCTTTCTCCTCCTTGCCTGCCTCCAGCAGGCCTCCTCCTCCCTCCTTTCTCTCGTTCTTCTCCTCCAACTACATGCTGCTTCTCTCACTCCCTGAGGTAGACTGACTAAACTTGACCTTCCTTTCTCTATCTGCTCTCTGGTGGCTCCTCCCACCCCCCAGTTGCTAAGCTGTAACCTATAGGAGCAGGGATGGGTCTTACGGCCCCTCCCAGCATGCAGCATGGGAGGGTTGCCTGCCACTTTCCCTGGTCCTAGTATGTGCCTAACAATGGGTGTAGTGTGGATTTACCAGGGGACCGGAGTTCACTCTCTTCCTCTCCCAGAATGGGGCATCACACCGCTGATGGGGTGCAATGACCTGTGGCGACGGAAGCCTCAGGGGCGCCACACGTACTCACTTTAATGATATACTGTAGCTGTCAGCTGTGGGTTGCTTGATCTGTGGGGTATATAGAGCTGCTGCAATTCAATCCCACATAAACATCTTTTCGGGGCAAATAGCGGCTTTCGAGATCTTTTGACTTGCAGTAAATTTTTTGTAAAAAATATTTCCGAAATTCTCATGTGCGGAGAAAAGGAAAAACAGTACAAAAATGAAGCCGTGCAAGCACATGAGAGCTATCGCAGGCAGCAGCACCAGGGATTCCCAGTCACCGCACCCAGCATGTACTGATGGATTATAGGGGATTAAAAGGGGTAATAATAATGAGGATCTCACACAATGATGTATCCTGACAAAGACAAAATGATCCGGAAAGACAAATTATCAAAACGATGTGCACGAAATGATAAGATACATAGAAGATACCAAAATATCAAAAGATACAAACAAGACATCAATAGAGACACACAAGACCAAATAAAGACACATAAATAACCCATAAATACCCAGAAGCATTGCACTCCATGATATCGTGCTGGATATGAAATCTGGGTGACGCCCTGGTATTAACTACACTGTGTGCAGAATTATTAGGCAAGTTGTATTTTAGAGGATTTTTTTTATTATTGATCGACAACTATGTTCTCAATCAACCCAACAGACTCATTAATATCAAAGCTTAATATTTTTGGCAGTTGGAGTGTTTTTTTTTTTAGATTTGGCTATCTTAGGAGGATTCTGTTTGTGCAGGTAACTATTACTGTGCAGAATTATTAGGCAACTTAATAGAAACCAAATATATTCCCATCTCACTTGTTTATTTTCACCAGGTAAACCAATATAACTGCACAAAATTTAGAAATAAACATTTCTGACATGCAAAAACAAAACCCAAAAAATGAGTGCCCAATATATCCCCCTTTCTTTCTGATGACACTCAGCAGCCGACCATCCATAGATTCTGTCATTGCTTGATCTGTTTACGATCCACATTGCGTGCAGCAGCCACCACAGCCTCCAGACACTGCTCCCAGAGGTGGACTGTTTTCCCTCCCTGTAGATCTCACATTTTATGAGGGACCACAGGTTCTCTATGGGGTTCAGATCAGGTGAACAAGGGGGCCATGTCATTATTTTTTCATCTTTTAGACCTTTACTGGCCAGCCACGCTGTGGAGTAGTTGGATGCATGTGATGGAGCATTGTCCTGCATGAAAATCATGTTTTTCTTGAACGATACCGACTTCTTCCTGACCACTGCTTGAAGAAGATGTCTTCCAGAAACTGGCAGTAGGTCTGGGAATTGAGGTTCACTCTATCCTCAACCCGAAAAGGTCCCACAAGTTCATCTGATACCAGCCCATACCAGTGCCCACCTCCACCTTGCTGGTGTCTGAGTCGGAGTGGAGCTCTCTGCCCTTTACTGATCCAGCCTCTGCCCATCCATCTGGCCCATCAAGAGTCACTCTCATTTCATCAGTCCATAAAACCTGTGAAAAATCAGTCTTAAGATATTTCTTGGCCCAGTCTTGACGTTTTATCTTACGTTTCTTGTTCAGAGGTGGTAGTTTTTCAGCCTTCCTTACCTTGGCCATGTTCCTGAGTATGGCACACCTTGTGCTTTTTGATACTCCAGTAACTTTGCAGCTCTGAAATATGGTGACTGGTAGCAAATGGCATCTTGGCAGCTTCACGCTTGATTTTCCTCAATTCATGGGCAGTTATTTTGTGCCTTTTTTGCCCAATATGCTTCTTGGACCCTGTTGGCTATTTGCCATGAAACGCTTGATTGTTCGGTGATCGCGCTTCAAACGTTTGGCAATTTCAAGATTGCTGCATCCCTCTGCAAGACATCTCACAATTTTGTACTTTTCAGAGCCTGTCAAATCTCTCTTCTGACCCATTTTGCCAAAGGAAAGGAAGTTGCTTAATAATTAAGCACCCCTTATATAGGGTGTTGATGTCATTACACCGCACCCCTCCTCATTACAGAGATGCACATCACCAGATTTACTTAATTGGTAGTTGGCTCTCAGCCTATACAGCTTGGAGTATTACAACATGTATAACAAGTATAACAAGTATCATGTGATCAAAATACTCATTTACCTAATAATTCTGCACACATTATAATGACCCCAATATTTTATTGCTAGAAATGTGGCAACTCGGAGTTGTGCAAATATTTTGCAACTTTTGTCATTTTTACGTCAGATCCGCCATCTTTTTGAAAAAGTGAATGGAGCTTAGTGGGATTGGGGCACAACTGTGCACACCTCACAAATTCATAATGTACACCATAAAGGATGCAAAGATACCAGATGGATGTACCGAGTCCACTATGGGAGTACAGCTCTTACAGTGGCTGGAAGGATTAAGGATTTTGGTGCCTCTTTCCTAGTGGACTCTGGAATCGGGGCCGTAGTTCCTGCACCTTTGTGCTGTTCCATATGGGCCCCTCTCTCCTTTGTTTTAGGCAATATTATACACCTATGCTGGTTATATGTGTCCTTTATTCATCCAGAGTTCTGTGAGATCCAATTCTTATCAGTTAGAGGATGTTAAACTTTTATTGTGGGTATAGGTCATTATAAAATAACAAATGGAGGCATTCTCACCTCCTGACACCACACTGCATCCAGCACATTGGAGAATACACCTGTTTATTACACTATTTAGTCAATCATATAACAAATTGTACATGCCCGTGAATACACATGTTTATTACTAAAAGAAAAGACTTGCCAGATTCTACCTTTCTATAACATATACACTTTTTATTTCTGTAAACCTATTTTTTTTTTTTTTCACATACCACCTCCATCATGTAGTTTTCAGCAATAAAGTCGTTTTCTGCACTGGAATGCCTCTGACCAAACCTGGAAAGAAATTTACACAACACGCACAAACTTGAAAAAAACCAAAGAGAAAAATTGCATGAAAAATACCCTGACTATAAATAAATAAATTGCAAGTGCTTAATAACAGGGTACTTAGTGTATACATTTTTGCAAAAAGGTAAAAAGCTGTCTCACCTCGTCACGGTGTACCCATCTGAGACAGTCCCTAACCTACTGAAGTTAAAAACATTATCCATACCTGACTTGTGTCATGTCAAACTCCAATATGAATGGTGGCAAGTGGTCAGCTGTGTCCCAGATTAAATACACAGTGAAGTGAGACGCAATTAGTTGTTCAGTCTCAGTATTAGGAGGGCTGCGCCCCCAACTTGCAAAAAAGCAAGATAACATACAAAAAACACAAAAAACCTGAGCTGAAACAATGTTCAATAAACATGCAACATTAAGCATGTGAATTGCAGCCTTAAGACTAGAAAAAAACCAAAGAGAAAAATTGCATGAAAAATACCCTGACTATAAATAAATAAATTGCAAGTGCTTAATAACAGGGTACTTAGTGTATACATTTTTGCAAAAAGGTAAAAAGCTGTCTCACCTCGTCACGGTGTACCCATCTGAGACAGTCCCTAACCTACTGAAGTTAAAAACATTATCCATACCTGACTTGTGTCATGTCAAACTCCAATATGAATGGTGGCAAGTGGTCAGCTGTGTCCCAGATTAAATACACAGTGAAGTGAGACGCAATTAGTTGTTCAGTCTCAGTATTAGGAGGGCTGCGCCCCCAACTTGCAAAAAAGCAAGATAACATACAAAAAACACAAAAAACCTGAGCTGAAACAACACGCACAAACTTGCATAAAACCTGCTCATGATAAACATATATAATCAGTCTGCAGCCTCTGAAAAGGGTAGAGCAGGTGCAGGGTGTGTTTCTGCGGACTCTTTACAGTTTTTCTCACATTGTTTTAACACTAGAAGTCACAGAGAGGGGTCATTTAACATTTCTACCATTGGAACCCAAAGGGAGCTCGAAATTCCTGGGACTTCTAGTGTTAAGGACGTGTTTTACAAGACTGGGTGAGTCTGAGTCTGAGCCCTGGTGTCACCAAAACGCACACTGATAACTGTCTTTCACAGATATTAGTCCATGGGTTACCTGGGCTATCATTGAGAAGAGATCTCATGGCAGAGAAAGCTTACCGCCCTTTATCCACAGACCTTCCTCAGTCAGCTGGCTCCCTGCGTCTCACACTCCATTCCTTGTTGAATCGCTTGTTTCTGTAGGGATTTAAGAACACAAGAAGTGACAGATGTCACGGACGTGACAGGTGCCACCGAGGTATGATCCGTCTGCATTGGCAAAGGACTCCTCAACTCTAGGCCCATTCACTGCTTGTTAGCTGCACCTGTGCGGGGATCTCCTCTGATTCCATCACCGTCAACTCAGGTCTAGACTTTATCTTCTGTATACCTAACTCATTTAACAACAGGAAAGATCTGCAACCTACATACACATTTGACCATCTTACCTACTTCTATTCTACCCATCCAGAGAGGGCATCAATACATCACTGCCTCCTGTACCAATTGGAGGGGACAGAGTGGTTATAATTTTGATTACCTCATGTTGTGTAAACCATAGCATATGCAGTGTAGAATCGACCAATATCTTGTTCCATCTATGAAAACAAAAACTAAAAATATGCATTAGATCATTCTTATTACAGACATGTTTCATAAAAGTCCAGTAAATATGACTGTTGCGCTTCAGAGCTTGTCTAATATGTCTGCTGCGCCTTCTACTGCTGGAGAAATATGATAGATAACGTCTCCCTCCCCCCTTTTTTTTTTTTGGTTTTGTGTACCAATCTAGCAATATTCACAGTTTTATGCTGCTACTCTCTAAAAGGAAAATAAGACAGCCGACAAAACTTAAACAAGACAAACACTGGATATAACCCATGTCTCTGCAACAATATACACTGCTGGGGAATTTTGAGACCTTATGATAGACAACACGGTTCGTATATACTGTATCTATGAAAAAAAGAAAAAACCAATTAATAAAATACTGGCAGTCTGTATGCCGAGACACAAAAGAAAAATATATTGTCCAAATAACTCATCATAAAAACAAAGGAAAAAAAACTAATTCGCATATCTCAAGAAATCTAATTTTCCCTGCAAAGTTAATTTAATTATTCAGGTGTGAGCAGGAAAATAAAAACAAAACTATTAATAATTTCTTTTATAAAATCCTTAACTCTAAGGGTTAAACAAAGCATGCTTCACCAGGTGGGAGGGGCCACACTTCTGTGATTCAAAGTAACACATTTTGTGCTTGCAAACTCTATATTCTCACCTGGCTATAGGAATCCCAAAAATCTCCCAATTATCAAAAAGTGCTATTAAGATCGGAAACCGGCATAATTACATGTACATTCAACACTCAGTCAGTTTTTTTCTCTGCAACTCCTCATGAGCTGCCCAGCCCCCACCTTTTCAGATGTGAGGGCAGTGATGCCTGTCTCTGCTCCAGCTTTCCTCTGTTACAATGATTACACCCTGTCACTCCCATGTCTGGCTGCAGTCAGCTGCCCCCTGTTTCTCGCTCCTTCAACCTTGTAACACCATTTGTCGGGCCAGTCCCCCAGCATAATGTAGGTTTGAATTAGCCGAGTTAACTTACTCCCCTGTCTCCTGCGTCAACAAATCTCCCATACCTATCCTGAACAAAACCTGAGCCCCCGAGCGGGTAGTGAGTGTCTGGGCATATCGTGAACTGAAAACCTGTGGACGGGTCTGGGACCGCTCGGAGTATTGCTCACAATATGCCTTGAAAGCAAGGGGGTCTGTGGGTGGAGGATTGACAGGAGCCAGAGTCAGGGTGCGTGGTGTCAGAATGGCTGTGGGGAGAGGGACGGCATTACAGGTATGGGAGGGACCATCGGCAGAGGTGGGGGCGGAAGCTCCTGAATCTGCTCAACTGTTCTCTGTTGTATGGTAGGTATATAGTAACCTCCGTCTGAGTTCAGGATGGGGAAAATAGGGGCGGGTTTATGGCTGTGGCTCGGATCTGGGCGGTGAACTGCACAGTTTTTACAAACATCTCTCCAGTCCGTGTTTTGATAACCACACTGGTAACAGATCCAACTTGCTGGGTCATATGGGGGTGGCTGCTCAGTTGGGACCAGTTGGGGATAGATAGCTGGAGCCAGGGTGGGCAGGGTCAATCTGTGGGTAGTGGGGAGTGGTTCTTCTAGCTGTGGGGTGGGGGCTGCTAACATTGGGACAGGGATCGGGGGGGCTGGTGTGGGCGGTACTGAAGGATCTAGAGGATCTTGGCCAGTGGGTGGGACAGCCACATCCATGAGCAGCTTCGGGACAGGGGGAATAGAATGGGGATCAGATTGTAACAAAACAACCTGCCAGAGGACCCTCAGATCTGTCCTCAGACTTAGGTAACCTATAGTAAAACACATCATCTCCTTCCGAGTCTTCATTTTCTAACTTCACGTATCCTTCTGATAGCAATGTCTGCACTACTTTGCCAAACAACTCCACATCATCCGACAAGCTTCTGTCTTTCAACTTGCCTTTTTTTTTCCTTTCAGTGCTGCTGCCCACTGAGATGGCTGTAGCCAACCTCCTTTCGGTAATAAAATCTCCGGGGCATGACGCATAGCTTCTTCCCCTCTCTTTCTGTCACTAATTCCAAAACATTCTGTGAATCCTCAGGCTTCTCAACTTCCTTTCTTCCCCATCTGAACATCATTGCTATCTTGGTGGTGATCGGATTACATTAATTTATGACTATATGGTGCACGCTACAGTCTGGCCGGCACTGAGCGCTCCACCCTATACTAGCTGATCCCTCAGCTACTATAGACACAAGGTTGTCCCGTGAGAGGAGGAGGACGTACAAAAATGCTGTAAGATCCTTTCAAGAATGTCCATACAAAAATGCAGTAAATTACCAACAGGAATGTCCCGCCCTCCGAACTTGATCAGCTGCACCAATTTATTGTCCTAATCCCTATCTTTGATCACGGGTATGTATCCCATGAAAGGAGGAGGACGTACAAAAAATGTATATGCACATACAAGAATGTCCCGGCCTCCCCACTTGGTCAGCTGTACCAATTTAATGTCCCAATCCCTATCTTCAATCACGGGTATCCCCCCGCGTCTTCAATTACAGACTGGGTCAGTCTAAATAGCTATATCCGGCCACCACAGTCTTCCCTACCCTAACATCCATCCTCTGGATCCCGTGTGACACTACCGATCCACACCTCAGGGTTGGGATCGTGCTACTGGGCCCCAGCGGGTACCACCCCTGAGTCACAATCAGGTACCTTTCACACCGATAAGGAGACACAGCCCATCGCCCCCTCCTCTCCAAGAACAACCGCATCGGTAGTGAATACACAGTATGTAACACTTACTGGGGTCGAGGTTGATCAGGCCTTAGTTGGAGCGGAGGGGGATCCCAGTCCGTGACGTCCAAGATATCGGTGTGTCCAAATATCGACGGTGCCGTTTAGGGGCCCCACGTTGGATGCCAGCTGTCAAGGTTGGGAATTTTGGGGAAACCACAAATGGGGTTTCTCATGGTCACAGAGATGGATTTCAAAACGATTTCCGCAGATATAAATGATTCTGACAACAATGATCACACAGAGACGTATTCATTGTTTGAGCAGAAGCAAGCTTCTGGCTCATGTATTAAAACTCTCATGATTATACAGTCCAACATTTGACCTTGAAACGGGAACAAGGAGTAAAGATAAAGCACCAGTTTCACATCCCAGCTGGTGAGAACCAACATATTATGAATACAATCAGTGTGTTATGAATACTTCTTTGTTCATTGTACATTTTAGCTTATCCATCTTGGTTAACACATTCCTGAGTGCACATCTTAAAATCATATTATGGCATCTATGCGATTGTCATACAGACAGATTATCTTATTACATCTGGACAAACGGCCTACAGGCCTTACTCCCACACATGTGTTCCGCTCTGGCTGGGAGATGTGATACTTACTTGCATCTTGTTTGACACTTCCGCAACACATCACAAAAGCAGTTTCTTTGTCATTCAACCACAAATGTTTTATGTGGTTACCAATCTTCAAGACAGTCAGTTCCTGGATTTGGTCACCTCCTTTCTGCGTTCTTGTTCTACTGTCCCTGTTTTATGTGACCTGCTGTCTAGCCCTCGCCCTGGGTAATAACCCTCCAGCGGCTGAGTCTGACTTCTGTGCCTCCCCGTTTCTTGGCTCCGCGGCTACCCGTGTCCTTGGGCCTCAATGGAGGAGACCTCCTGGTTAGCAGGCGGACCTCGAAACAGAGCTTGTTAGCCCCAGGAACCTTTCTGCAGAACTGACCTGACTTCCAAGCCTGTCTGGCTACTCACTCTCTGTCGTAAGAGTGGAGGGATTCAACCACCTCCTACAGTATGACAGAGTTTTGCTTTTCACGTGTCTGTCTTTATCTGTGGGTTTCATCTCACTCCTGTCCCGTCTCTCCCTGGGAAGGAGGGGGAATCAGCTCAGGACTGGTCAGGAGCAGGGCCAAGAAGGAGACTCAAGCCTTTCCACCTTCAGGAGTATCCCTGAGGTGAGGGATAGCATAGTGTCTCCTAGCTCCTATCCCATAGACATCGTGGCAAAGAGTTACTGCAGCTGTGTATCCCTCCTCCCCCTCTTTTCTGACTTCTCTCCACTGAACATACAGGAGAAGGCTTTTTTGGTGAATGAACGAGGTATGTGAACATTTGAAGAAGGTGACGGATTTTTGGAAGAATTACATTCCAATGTTATACAAAGATTAACAATAACAATATGGGCCCAGCAGTGAGAGACAATGAGCACTTTATATCACCCCGGATGCTCAGCTGCAGCTTCCCTGGATATCTATTTATATTTGTTAAAATGGAAAAGCAAATATTTGCTAATAAAATCTCCCCGGCATCAACATGATAAAGGCTCGGGGTGGGGAGGGGGCACTGACAATTGTTAATTTGATGAGTTGCCTCAGTATGGGGCAAAGCTTCTGTAAATCTAAATTATGGAGCATTCCTGTGGCTGAAAGCGATGCTGACTGTGAGGCTCCGCGCGCATCAAGCAAACAGGAATATTTTCTTTTTAAGCTGCGTCCAATTAATTTGGACTACTGTTGTGCTCAGGCAGTTTACAAGCAGCTGCACTTTGTTAGTTGTAATGTCACACGCTTGGATTTTTTAAAAAAATTTTTTATTTTTTTTTTCATTGCATGAATTTCATTTTTTTTCTGATTGACATATTTTAATGAAATATTAAAATGAACCTGTAAACATAAAGCCTTGGCGTGTTTGAGAGGAAAACATAGTTGAAAGTGCGGCAAGGGGCAAGATGACTAGTCCAAGGAGCAGGACCCGCTAATCTTCACATTCCCGTTTCTCATTGTGCGAGTCTATACGGAGAGACGGTCTCTCATTCTCGTTTCCCATGGCTCGGACAGCATGAACCAGATGGTCAGGAATATAATTGATGACCTATCTGATAGATAGTTCAACCTCAGGACCTGCAGTGGCTGGAAATGTAAACTATAGGCTGGAGAGCAGTGTGGCTGGAATTTGCAGTAATTGTTTCGCCATGTACTGTGGCTTCTTCAGGGGTAATGTGAGTAAGATTAAAAATATTTAAGTTAATATGAATTCTAAGTATCTCTAGTGATCCCTCATGCATCAAGAGATGTTTGGGAAAAAGAGAGGTAAAAATAAACTTCATATAACATGAGTAATCAACTAAATTCAAGATGCTAAATTTAGGCAAATTGCAGTGGTTATTGGCCACAAATGATTTTGCTGGTTAGTGACGTATCTTCTCCCCACCCGCTAATCTTGACTATCTCATTTTTCCCTGCACGAATGTATATGGAGAGATGGTCTCTAATTCTCGTTTCCCATGGTTCGGACAGCATGAATCAGATGGAAATAAAAGGTCAGTGACAACAAATGATTTTGCTGGTTAGTGACGTATTTTCTCCTCACCCGCTAACCTTGACTATCCCATTTCTCCCTGTGTGAGTATATACGGAAAGATGGTCTCTCATTCATGTTTCCCATGGTTCGGACAGCATGAATCAGATGGAAATAAAAGGTCAGCAATATAATTGATGAATAGCTCGACCTCAGGACCTGTGGTGGCTGTAAATGTAAATTATAGGCTGGAGAGCAATGTGGCTGGAATTTGTACTAATTGTTTCACCATATACTTTGGCTTGTTCAGGGGTAATGTTAGGAAGATTAAAAATATTTGCTAATATGAATTGTAAAAATCTTTAGTGATCCCTTATGTGACAAGGGAAATTGGGAAAGAGAAAGTTAAGTATAAACATAATATAGCATGAGTAATCAACTAAATGCAAGATGCTAAAAACTTAGACAAATTGCAGTGGTCAGTGGCAAGAAATGATTTTGCTGGTTAGTGACGTATTTTCTCCCCACCCACTAACCTTAACTATCCCATTTCTCCCTGTGTGAGTGTATACGGAGAGACGGTCTCTCATTCATGTTTCCCATGGCTCGAACAGCATGAATCAGATGAAAATAAAATGCCAAGAGTATAATTGATGACCTATTTGATGGATACTTCAACCCCAGGAGCTGCGGTGGTTAGAAATATAAATTATAGACTGGAGTGCAATGTGGATGGAATTGGCACTAATTGTTTCGCTTTGTTGGCTTTTTCAGGGGTAATGTTAGGAAGATTACAAATATTTAAGTTAATATGAATTGTAAATATCTGTAGTGATCCCTCATGTGCCATGAGGAGTTAGGGAAAAAGAGAGTAAACTATAAACATAATTAACATGAGTAATCATCTAAATTCAATATGCTAAATATAGGCAAATTGCAGTGGTCAGTGGCAACAAATGATTTTACTAGTTAGTGACGTATTTTCTCCCAGCCCGCTAACCTTGACTATCCCATTTCTCCCTGTGTGAGTGTATATGAAGAGACGGTCTCTCATTCATATTTCCCATGAATTGGACAGCATGAATCAGATATAATTGATGACCTATCTGATGGATAGTTAAACCCCAGGACCAGCGATGGCTGAACATGTAAATTATAGGCTAGAGTGCAATTTGGCTGGAATTTTTACGAATTGTTTCGCCACATACTGTGGCTTCTTCAGGTGTAATGTTAGGAAGATTAAAAATATTTACATTAATGTGAATTGTAAATATCTTTAATGATCCCTTATGTGCCAAAGGGAGTTGGGGGAAATAGAGAGATAAATAAGTATAAACATATTATAACATGAGTAATCAACTAAATAAAAGATGCTAAATATAGACAAATTGCAGTGGTCATTGGCCACAAATGATGAATGGAATCTGTCTAAAAGCTGCCTCTAATTAAGCAAAGTTTATAAAAAAAATTGTAAAAGTTATGGTTGTTAGAGATGATTGAATATTTTAATATACTGGAAAGTGCCAGCTTTTTCCACAAAGTTTTGATTGACACACCGATTCGTAAATTGCTGGAATTTGCTGGATCTTGCAATTTTTCTAAAATATAATAGGAACTTGATTTGCATTGAATTGATTCGCTCATCTCCAGTTGTTATGCCTTCGAAGGAGCAGGTGAAAATGAAATAATTCTTGTGGCTGTCAGGTGCATCAGCAACATTTCCATCAGAATAACAATTCACTTATAAACTTACAGCTGTCTTTTTGCTTTTTTGGAAATGTTTCTTTTTTTGTGGTGGGGGCATTTTTTTAGGTATAAATGATATAAAAATCTATTATTTTTCAGGTGGGTAATGTGACATTTTTTCTGTGTATGTGCAAGAGAATTTTATATATTTATGTGTATTGTGGACTCTAATTACGGTATGCATGTGTAATGTGTATATGTCTGCCCAATTTGTAAATTCATGTGTAATATATATACGGAATGTGCAAGAATGTATTTCATATATATGTGTGCCCAGGGGGATAATGATCGCAGTCACAGCGATCACGACCGGGCCCAGGGGTACAGGGTCCCCGATTGCCCCAACGCCTGTTTCAGCTAGAAGTGTGTCCGAAGGCGCGCATCCAGATGAAATACATTGCAGCACAGAGACCTGTCGGGTCCCTGCACTGCTTTGTGCCAGCCGCTAATTAAGGCTATGAATATTCACTGCTCCCTACACCCATAATCCAGGGCATGGGGAGCAGAGAATATGCCGGCACCCGGCAGCTAACCGTGCTGTCAGTGGACGGTCAGTTGCAGCAAGCTATCATCGGAGGAGGACACCAAGGAAGCGAGGGGAAGGTGAGTATAATCATTATGTTTTTACTGTGTGTGGCACCCTGGGGACATATATACCAGAATGGGGCTATTATGGGGAAAACTATACCAGGATGCTGCCATTATGGTGACAACTATACCAGGGTGGAACGATTATGGGGACAACTATACCAGGATGGGGCCATAATGGGGACATACAGTCATATGAAAAAATTTGGGCACCCCTATTAATGTTATCCTTTTGTCATTATAACAATTTGGGTTTTTGCAGCAGCTATTTCAGTTCCATATATCTAATAACTGATGGACTGAGTAATATTTCTGGATTGAAATGAGGTTTATTGTACTAACAGAAAATGTGCAATCCGCATTTAAACAAGATTTGACCAGTGCAAAAGTATGGGCACCCTTATCAATTTCTTGATTTGAACACTCCTAACTACTTTTTACTGACTTACTAAAGCACTAAATTGGTTTTGTAACCTCATTGAGCTTTGAACTTCATAGGCAGGTGTATCCAATCATGAGAAAAGGTATTTAAGGTGGCCACTTGCAAGCTGTTCTCCTATTTGAATCTCCTATGAAGAGTGGCATCATGGGCTCCTCAAAACAACTCTCAAATGATCTGAAAACAAAGATCATTCAACATAGTTGTTCAGGGGAAGGTACAAAAAGTTGTCTCAGAGATTTAAACTGTCAGTTTCCACTGTGAGGAACATAGTGTTACGAACCGGCGCCGCCATAGCCGCAAGCAGCCTGCTGCGGTTCCTGTTGCGCCCAGGTACCGGCTGCCGTTCTTGGCCGTGCCTCGGGTCGTCCAGTTGGCTGTTCCTTCCACCACGTCTAAGTGTGGAGAGGCGGCTAGTGCGCATGCGTGCGCCGATTTACCCCAGCCAGAGTTTAAGCCCAGTGTTTTGCCTAGTGAGCATGCTCAGCCTGATTGTGTTATGTCTGAGACTAAGTCCTCAGTTCAGGCTACTGAGCATGCTCCCACAATTAACCCTAACAGCCTCTTTGCATAGGTACTTGGACTTCGTGCTGTGTCTAAGTTCTGGGATGTGCCTACTGAGCATGCTCAAACTGATAGTCTGCTTTCTGAGCCTGTTGCTCAGGCTACTGGGCATGCTCAGGCACTTAGTGCACCAGAGGCTAGGTCCGGTAAGGACCTCACTGAGCATTGCCGTGAGGTGGCAGGCCCTGATAGGGCAGAGGGTGTCAGGTGTCCTGATGACGTGGCAACTCCGGACTGGCTCGCAGAGGCCCGCCCCTATGATCTGGCACCTCAGTATTGGTCGTCAGACGATGACTGGTGAAGTGTTTGGGGCGTGGCTGCCATGAGGTCATCAATGACGTGGCGGTTCCAGATAGGTCGCATGTGACGTCACTGATGACATGGCACTCTGCTATTGGACCTTGGTGGTTCCACCCTGGGTTTGGGGCGGACCCAGGTTATAAAAGGGGCTGGAGACAACATGGAGGTGCGCAGTCTTCACTTTTGCTCAGTCAGAGCACACCTCCATGTTAGAGCCTCATTGCGGCATAAGCCTATGTTGGGAAGCGGTAGGTAGGGTTAGGCGAACGGTGCCTGTCACGCCAAGATTCGTGGCTCGGCACATCAGGATCAGGCGCCGTGCTTCCCTCCTGCCGTTCCAGTCTTGCTATAGCAGCCCAGTGGCGTTAACTGGGCTGCGGCTGCTGTGCTTCCTGTCCGATTGTGCCCCCTACGCACACGGACAACGCACCTGCTGCGCCACCTGTCCGATTGTGCCTCCTACGCACACGGACAATGCACCTGCTGCGCCACCTGTCCGATTGTGCCCCCTACGCACACGGACAATGCATCTGCTGCGCCACCTGTCCGGTTGTGCCCCTTACGCGCATGGACAGCGTACCCCAGGACCCCTGTGGAGTTAACAGGGTGTTCCTTATCCTCCTCGGCTTCCCGGTCAACGCTACTGGTGTACCCATCTGGCCTGACGTGTCCTACACACACGTGGCCAGGCGAGAGGTGGCCAGAAACGCTAATCGGAGGACCGCTTGGCCTGACGTGTCCTACACACGTGGCCGACAGGGCGCTTTCGTGGCGGTCTTCCGGTCAACGCTACCTGGTTACCACCCGGCCTGACGTGTTTCCTGCACACGTGGTTGGTGTAGTGCTAGGTGCACCAAAACGCTAATCGGGTTGTCGTCCGGTCTGACGTGTCCCAACACACGTGACCGGTTCCCAGAGTTCCTGGGTTATCTCAGAGCCATCCAGCTCTATAGTCTCCGCCTAACCCTCAGGTGCCAGCAGCTCCTTTGTCATCTGGAGCATGGTGGGCCCCGACTGGCGATTAGGATATATACCCCCTGGTCCTAATCTGCCGGTTCCCCCGTAACACATAGTAAGGAAATGGAAGAACACAGGTACAGTTCTTGTTAAGCCCAGAAGTGGCAGGCCAAGAAAAATATCAGAAAGGCAGAGAAGAAGAATGGTGAGAACAGTCAAGGACAATCCACAGACCACCTCCAAAGACCTGCAGCATCATCTTGCTGCAGATGGTGTCACTGTGCATTGGTCAACAATACAGTGCATGTTGCACAAGGAGAAGCTGTATGGGAGAGTGATGCGAAAGAAGCCGTTTCTGCAAGCACACCACAAACAGAGTCGTGTGAGGTATGCAAAAGCACATTTGGACAAGCCAGTTACATTTTGGAAGAAGGTCCTGTGGACTGATGAAACAAAGATTGGGTTGTTTGGTCATACAAAAAGGCGTTATGCATGGAGGCAAAAAAACACGGCATTCCAAGAAAAGCACTTGCTACCCACAGTAAAATTTGGTGGAGGTTCCATCATGCTTTGGGGCTGTGTGGCCAATGCCGGCTCCGGGAATCTTGTTAAAGTTGAGGGTCGCATGGATTCAACTCAGTATCAGCAGATTCTTGACAATAATGTGCAGGAATCAGTGACGAAGTTGAAGTTTCGCAGGGGATGGATATTTCAGCAAAACAATGATCCAAAACACCGCTCCAAATCTACTCAGGCATTCATGCAGAGGAACAATTACAATGTTCTGGAATGGCCATCCCAGTCCCCAGACCTGAATATCATTGAACATCTGTGGGATGATGTGAAGCGGCGGTCCATGCTCGGCGACCATCAAACTTAACTGAACTGGAATAGTTTTGTAAACAGGAATGGTCAAATCTACCTTCATCCAGGATCCAGGAACTCATTAAAAGCTACAGGAAGTGACTAGAGGCTGTTATTTTGCAAAAGGAGGATCTACAAAATATTAATGTGACTTTTATGTTGAGATGCCCATAATTTTGCTCCGGTCAAATTTTGTTTAAATGCAGATTGCACATTTTCTGTTAGTACAATAAACCTCATTTCAATCCAGAAATATTACTCAGTCCATCAGTTATTAGATATATGAGACTGAAATAGCTGTTGCAAAAACCCAAATTGTTATAAAGAAAAAAGGTTACCATTAATAGGGGTGCCCAAACTTTTTCATATGACTGTATATACCAGGATGGGACCATTTTGGGGACAACTATACCAGGATGGGGCCATTATGGGGACAACTATACCAGGATGGGGCTATAATGGGGACAACTATACCAGGATGGGGCTATAATGGGGACATATATACCAGGATGGAGACATATATACCAGGATGTAAACATATACCAGGATGGGGTCAGGATGTGGAAATATTCCAGGATGGGTCATGATGGGGACATATATACCAGGATATAACCATGATGGGGTCATACACCAGGATATGACCATGATGGGGACATATACCAGGATGGGGCCATGATGGATACATATATAACAGGTTAAGGCCATATATACCAGGATTGGCCATATATTCCTGGATATAGCCATGATTAGGTTATACACCAGGATGGGGGACATATTTACCAGGAAGTGGCCCAGGATGGGGGATATTAGTACAGGATGGGGGTCAGTACTACACAATGGAGGGGTGTGGGGTCAACTCATATGTTTTTATAAGATTTAGGTTCATACTGTACATCTGACCAACATGTGGGTGGGGGGGGGCAGACTCAAATTTTTCACTGGGGCTAAACGGTCTCTAGTTACACCACTTTGTGTGCCTAATATAAATATGCATGTTTATGTATGTATTGCAGGTAAATGTCAGTATCTGTCTATGGTCAATGGATCAAGATTTCCCTTTATGCAAATAAAGGAGCCTTTTGCCGGAATTTGCCAACGACAACCCCGAGTTTAATTATATTATCAGCACTTTAGTAAAAGAAAAGTTTTGGCCGCCACCTCTCAGTCAATAGAGGGAGAAGTCACCTTAGTTTGGATCCAGGTGATCTATTTTGATCTAGTCAATGCTTTTTCTTAAAGCGGCAGATCGGTTCATTGGTTTGTAAGCCTTCTACATTCCTCGTGATGATTCA
This sequence comes from Anomaloglossus baeobatrachus, assembly GCF_048569485.1. Taxonomy (NCBI): domain Eukaryota; kingdom Metazoa; phylum Chordata; class Amphibia; order Anura; family Aromobatidae; genus Anomaloglossus; species Anomaloglossus baeobatrachus. The sequence continues at coordinate 22,756,985 of NC_134358.1, read as the reverse complement.
TTTTTAGATACAATGTCAGATCTTCACACTCAGGCTGTTACCTACCACAATGGCAGATCTACATTGAATTCATTAGTGTCAGGAGCTGTAACCCTCTGTGTCACCGGCAGCCCAATTATCCTGATGTTTTTACAGTAATTTATAAAAAAAAAAATTCTTAAATGACGGGAAGCAAAATGATGCCAGAAGGAGAAACATAAGCAGGTAATTAGATTGTAGCTTCTCCGGAGCTCGGTGGGATCTCCGACATGTAAAGACTAAATGATTGCAGAATAACACTGCTCGAAATAAGACGCAAAATAAGAGGATAAAGTCTCCCCCCGGTGGGACCCCAATGTAAGAGTGCTGGACTATGGCTATCATGTTCCTACCCTGAGGGACACCATTCACGTCATGTATTGTAATGTGAATAATATCTTGCGTCTTTTATGAATATTGTGTTATATGAGTTGTATTGTAATGTGCTTGTTTGTGTAATACATAGTGGTGATAATGTAGTGTTAATGTAGGATCTTTAGTAAGCAAATTCTGCCCGGCAACAGACAGCAGGGTCAGAGACAGTTAAATGTTGGGACTAGCCCACTTAGGGAGGGGTTATGTGAGAGGGAAGGTGACAGTTCATTCTAAAAGAGTCAATAAAGACCTAGTAAGCAAAAGTGACGAACGTGTAGTTGGCCAGTAATAAAGGTGGCATACAGAGGGTGCTTTGTAGCAAAGAAGGAGAGGAGATGAAAGGCGAGATAGCATGAACCTCAAGTGTGAACAAAAACACATGGTGTGACCAGTGTTGAGACTAGAAAATGTTCCTCAAATGGAGTGGCCCCAGATGATAGGGCCTAGAGGACAGAAACTAAGCAGCCAGGCACCTTAGCCATCAAGGTACCATGGGATCCCTACTGGTGCAGGACTCTAGTGGCCAGGCCCCTTAACTGTAAAGGTACCTTGTGATCCCTACTGGGGCAGGACTCTAGTGGCCAGGCCCCTTAACTGTCAAGGTACCAGGTGATCCCTACTGGTACAGGACTCTAGTGGCCAAGCCCCTTAACCATCAAGGTACCCTGTGATCCCTACTGGTGCAGGACTTTAGTGGCCATGCTCCTTAACTGTCAAGGTAGGAGGTGATCCCTACTGGTGCAGGACTTTAGTGGCCATGCTCCTTAACTGTCAAGGTAGGAGGTGATCCCTACTGGTGCAGGAATCTAGTGGCCAAGCCCCTTAATTATCAGGTATCGGGAGGACCATAACTGGTGTGTGAACGTAGTCAACCACGCTAAGCATCTGGGACTGCAAAGCTTTAGTCCGGTCCTTATAGGACCCCTAAGGAGACTGGACATGGGACTGCAGGAAAAGATGGTGACGGTCATGGTGTGTGCTGTTACCCTGGACTGGGCTGCACTGGGACTCACAGGATTAGTTAGATCAGAAGCAACCCAGAGTGAAATTGAACTGTGTCTGATAATGTTGTGCAAAACTGTAACGTGGTGGATGATATGTCGCCATTATCTGGAAAGGGAAGTTGTGACAGAGAATGAACCATCCAGTAAAGACTTGCTTAAAGTGACCAGTTGGGCTCTTTGTTAGCGTGAGTCATCATTCAGTCCTGGCTAGCTGACATCAGCGGCAGTATGTGGTCTATATGGGTTCCCAACCCACACAGCCAAACTCCACACACTCAGGCACGGCCAGTTAATGCATGTAGCGTTCCAGGTCATCGGGAGTCAAGCCTTCACCCATGAATACTGCCCCAAGCCACTTTCCAATTGGTGCAGTCAACAATATGAAGCCTTGCCATCGGAAGATGCAAGTGTTGTGAAGAGACACAGGTTATGTTGAAGATGGCGACCTCAGAGAAGTTGAAGATGGTGCTGAGCATCGGTTCCAAGATGGTGGACTGTGGCACAGCTCCAATAGTGAACCATGGTTCTTAGCCTGCACAGCAGACGTCCACACACCCAGCCAGGACCAGTCATTTGATGTAGTGTGCTGGAGTTTACACAGTCAATCCCTCGCCTACCACTACCGCCCTTCGCCTCTCTACACCCTCACAAGGCAAATGAGCTGCAATCTGTGAAGAAACCTAATAACTTAGGTATGTGCACAGTTGAGTATTTTCAGGTGATAAAAATGCTTGGCCCTTTAACTATAGAGAGAACAGGGCTCTGCGATGCCCTTTTAGAATAGAGCACTGACCACACATATGCACCCACACATTATTGGAATGAAGTCATGGCCATGCATGTGTGGCGCCCTGTGGCTTCAGTTACCACAGGGTAGTGCACCTCACTTAGGGTGCAGTATTTATCTCGGGTAAGGAAGGGGTTAATCACCGGTGTTCCACATTCCACATTACATACAGTATAGGTGCTTTCCCACTGGGGACTGGACTAAGGTAGGCTGGGGGGTGGCCATCACGAAGCATGGGACTTTCCCAGTCACTAGGGCAACCACCTAGGAGGCGGGCACCACTTGGGGTAGAAGTAGGAGCAACCTTTACACAATCTCATGTCAAGTCGGGACTACAGTTCTGGTGACACGACATCACTTTCTTCTTTTCTTCATGGTACCCGAGGCTTGGAGCGGGAGGCTCGGCCCGGGTTCCTCACTTCTGAAGGGGCATCCCTTAGGAAAGGACACTTTTAAGCATCGGTGGCTACCTCTAATTTACCCAAGATTGGCTTGAGCCCAACACAGCGAGGACCGGCACCTCCCGGGCAACCCACAGACAATGAGTAAAGACCTAAAACCGCATCTACTGTGTCCATCCCCTTCATTGACGTCGCCGTCGCCCCATGCTTCGGCGCCAATGGCCACTCCTGCCTCCATCATCCCTGGGGTCTAGCTTCACCTGCGGGAAGCTGAACCTTCCTAGCTTCGACATCACCCAGAGGACAGCGACTGCAGCGGCGGCTAACCCCTTGCCGCGTACCGCAGGTGGCGTCACGAGACAACTCCCAACATCCTCCACCACCCATCCTCATCCAAATCCCTTCCTTTTGATGTACACCTCGGGGCCACGAAGCCGGGCAGGGCCACCCGTGACATCCCGGACCTCAACATCACCGGCCCGGCGACGAGTAACAGTTTAACCCCTGCCCCGTGGGTGCTACACATGAGCATGGGACTGCCAGAAATAGCCAAGGACTATCTCCTCCATCTCTGGCCATCTTATAAGAAGTAAAAGAAGCAGTTGTGTCCATGAATGGCCCTCACTCCATTCAAATTGTGCACTGTAGAGCCACATTCGCAGGCAGGCGCAAAACTACAATAGGTGCAGGGGTTGCAAGTGCATCCGAGCCCTGGAGCCAAGGGGACCAAAAAGTCTATTTTGACTATAGAAACATACCAATACTATTAAAGATTTGCAATAATTAAGGGTCATTTTGGAGCTTCTGCAATGGGGTCCACGAGCTTCAAAATGTACCACTGTTCTCAGGATCGGTGTTGGCGGCGGCGGTGACATTGTTGCCTGTGGATAGATGATATTTTAATGGAAATAATCCTTTAAAGGGTTTTCTCAAAATTGAAGGTTATCCCCTCTCTATAATATTAGGGTATGTGCACAGGTTAAGTATTTGCTGCAGAAATTTCTGCACCTTTTTTTTAACATGCGTTTTTGGTGCAGATTTTTTCCCACTCATTAGTATGGGTGAAATCTGCAGCAAAAATATTGAAAGAATTGACAAATCAGCACCAAATCTGCACCAAATCTGCAAGGAGAAAATAAGCAACACGTGTATGAGACTCCAGGATTGTCAGTCAATTTACTGGCACTAGAAAATCCAAATTTTGTGACAAATCTATGCAGAGAAAATGAGGTAAAAATGCACCGTATGATGTCACGTCAGAGCGTACAGAAGCTCCATGTGCATCGCAACACCAGGGTGAAAACAGGAATGGTATAGAAGGAATGCCCTGGTGATAGGGAGAGACATCTCCTGCAATTCACTTGAGTCTGTACTCTAAGCTCCCTAACATCCCAATACAGGTCCTTCACCCCATCGCCATCACATGCTTAGGCCTAGGTCCTCTCTTTCCCTTAACTCACCCTGGCTAGTGAGAAGGCAGTGAGAGCACTTGTCTCACCAGTACAATAATACAACTCAAGGTAAGGGAGACCTTCATATATAAATAGGCTGAAGACGGAGTCGGGTGATCTTGTAACGGAAAGTGAGGATATAGTGAGGGAGATAAAGAGGTATTATATGCGGCTATACACATCAGACTGTGACCTCACGGAGACTGAGATTGAGCAATATTTGGTTGCTCTCTCTCTCCCCACACTGACTGACGAAGAAAGGGATTTTTTGGATTGAGACATCCTGTTGGAAGAACTGGAGGAAGCGCTTGGCCAGACGCAAAATGAAAAAGCTCCGGGAACGGATGGCCTGCCTGGAGAGTTTTATAAAACTTATGCACCCTTACTGCTACCTAAACTTCTTAAGGTATTTGAAGAATCTGAAAGGCAGAGGGTCCTCCCGCCCTCTATGAGTGAAGCTTTAATAGTCTTAATATTAAAACCCGGAAAAGATCCGGAGACCCCGGATTCGTACCGCCCAATCTCTCTACTACCAACAGATGTTAAATTACTGGCCAAGGTGCTTGCCAATAGGATGTCCCGAGTCATCTCATCTATTATACAGAATGATCAAACAGGATTTATTCCATGTAGAGCCACATCTATGAATCTTAGAAAATTATACTTAGGGATTCAGCATAGTTCTGAGAAGCCGGGGAAAAGGGCAATTTTGTCCTTAGACGCCGCTAAGGCGTTCGATAGCTTAGAATGGGGGTATTTGTGGGCGGTACTTAAGAAAATGGGTTTATAAATTGGGTGAAGCTGCTATATGACTCACCGGCGGCGAAGGTTAGGGCTAATGGCAGGGTCTCTGAGTCTTTTCCTCTCGGAAGAGGTACTAGACAGGTGTGCCCGCTCTCGCCCTTGCTATTTGCTACTGCAGTGGAGCTGTTGGCAGTTGCAATACGGAAGTCCAGGGAGATAACGGGATTTAGGTGTGGAGCAGAAAATATCATTATATGCGGATGACCTACTTTTATATTTAGACAGGGTACATTCCTCAATTTTGCCGGCAGTGGATATCACTCAAGAATTTGGGCGGAGGTCTGGCCTTCGGATTAATTGGTCCAAATCAGCTTTAATGCCGATAGACCCTCTCCCGATGGATTTCTCGGACTTGCAGATACCGGTTCCTGTGGTCCGAGAGTTTAAGTATCTGGGAGTAACTGTTAGCCCAATTCCGAAGGATTTCCAGGCCCTAAATCTGGAACCCCTGGTGCAGCGGTTCAGAGCAAAGGTACACACCTGGTGTCGCTTGCCGCTATCAAATATTGGTAGATCCAACTTAATCAAAATGGTAATGATGCCACAATTACTATATCTTATACATAATTCTCCAGTGTGGATATGTAGGGAATTTTTTGCAAAAATTAATACATTATTCCGGGAACTTATCTGGAAGAAAAAACAGGCTAGGATTCGACTGGAAGTGCTACAGCGGGGAAAGGAGGAGGGAGGACTGGCGGTACCAAACCCATATATATACTATATAGCCTCCCAGATGCAACATCTGAGGGGTTGGGGCAAAGAAGGAGGGTATGATACCAGTGGTGATATAGTGAGAGAGGGATCGGTATGGAAATATCCGGGTTGCCAGTTGGATGTGAGACAAAGACAGATAAATGGGGCACAATATCCCAACGTTGGCTATGATATTTCGGGTATGGGACAGAGGTAAGTTTCTTTTGAAGATAAATGGGACTACGGAGTTCTGGCCACTCTGGCGGAACCCAGATTTGCCAGAAATTAAAAAATTATTGGGGTTCAGAAGATGGGAAGATAAAGGGATCCATTTAGTGTCACAAGTACTACAAAATAATATTCTTAAGAGTTTTGAGAAATTGAGAACGGAGTTTCACCTCCCGCATGTCTTCTTTTATCAGTATGTACAGCTGAGGCACGCACTGGAAAGACAGATGAGGCCAAATCCGGTAACAGTGACACATAATCAAACATTACATATGTTACTTACATCTGAGTCCTCTATAGGCCTTATTTCTGAACTATACAAAAGATTACTACCTGCCCATCTGGAGACATACCCACTGACTGTTAAAAGTAAATGGGAACGGGACGTTGGTGGCCTGACGGAAGACCAGTGGTCCGACATTCTAGAACAGGTCCCTAAACTGGCGGTCTCTGAGTGCCAAAGGCTTTCTCAAGTATATGTCATCCACAGGGTATATAAAACTCCCAGCCTACTATTCAGGATGGGACTTAGGCGGGCTTTGCACGTTGCGACATCGCAAGCCAATGCTGCGATGCCGCACGCGATAGTCCCCGCCCCCGTCGCAGGTACAATATCCTTGTGATAGCTGCCGTAGCGAACATTATCGCTACGGCAGCTTCACATGGACTCACCTGTCCTGGGACGTCGCTCTGGCCGGCGACCCGCCTCCTTATTAAGGGGGCGGGTCGTGCGGCGTCACAGCGACGTCACACGGCATGCGGCCAATAGGAGCGGAGGGGCGGGGATGAGCAGGATGTAAACATCCCGCCCACCTCCTTTCTTCCGCATATCCTACGGAAGCCGCGGTGACGCCGGTAGGAGATGTTCCTCGCTCCTGCGACTTCACACATAGCGATGTGTGCTGCCGCAGGAGCGAGGAACAACATTGGACCGTCGCGTCAGCGTAATTATGGATTACGCCGAAGCTGCACCGATGATACGATTACGACGCTTTTGCGCTCGTTAATCGTATCATCGAACCTTTACACACTACGATGTCGCATGCGATGCCGGAAGTACGTCATTTTCAATTTGACCCCACCGACATCGCACCTGCGATGTCGCAACGTGCAAAGTCCGCCTTAGACCAAATGCACAATGTGTTAGGTGTGGACAGGATGATGCCCATTTGATGCATGTTACGTGGGAGTGTGGACACATTGGTGATTTCTGGAAACAAACCCTGGGACTCATAGACCAAATATATCATATCACAATACAGCCGTCGTCTCATGTTTGTTGAGTCTTTTGGAGGGAGGAGTAGACCCGGACTCTCCAACAGCTCTGGGAATAGCACGTATCGTGTATCAAGCAAGGAAGATACTGGCATACCATTGGTTAGATCCTCTACCACCAACATAACCAGAGCTTAAAAATAAATTAAATAACGTCATTAGATTGGAAAGGGGAGTTTATTTAAAGAGAAAAACACTGAGAAATTTTTACAAAATCTGGCAGCCATGGATGGAGTCGCCGGGTCTACCCTCCAGTGCACTGGTTCAGGATGCAATGCTGGACCAGTTACTGTTGTGCTTGCAGTGAATGGAACGTTTGGGGAGTAAAAGTTAAAACTAGTGTTTTACGTGGCAAAGTGGACTTTGAGCGGCGCTGTGGGAGGGGCCGGAGGGGTGTGATTGATGATTAAACGGGGAGAGAGAGGCAAGCGGGTATGGAAATATGATGCGGAGCGACACGACTGATGGAGGAGGCTTTTCTATTAGACTGAGGTATTATTGCATAATTTAACTTTTGTTTATCTGTGGAGCCAGGTTGTTTGTAGGCTCAATTTATATAACTGTGATCTAAGAATTTTATTTTTTTTATATATACAGAGGAATAACCTGATTTATAGACAACATATGTTTTTTCAATGTACGCTTTTACTAGTTATATAAGATGCAATATATTTTCTCTGTATTGATTCCTAATTGTTTAATAAAAAAGATCTGATTTAAAAAAAGGTAAGGGAGACAGACAGAGGGAAAAAGACACACAAAGGAAAACACTACAAGTTTCTTCAATGCCGCAAAACACCACAGCTGCAATATTCACGACTCCTCAGCTTCTTCCAGAGACTGGATCCTTCAAAAGTGGATAGCATAAAAATGAAATCCTACAACCAGATGGTAAAACGTGACTTTTCGAAGCGAAGGGGAGTGATAACAAAAGAGCTGCACCTGAGATTGAGACTACAAAGAACAGCCAAATAGGAAAGAATCCTTAACCTCTGCAACACTAAAACAAAGAATATACAGTCAATTACCAATTGGAGATGTCACAGGGTATGTACTGATGGAATAGGGGCTCCTAAGCTTGCCCTCAGACTCGAGACCCTGTATTGTCCCTTTATCTCAGAGGTAAGCTTAATAGTAGCAAGGTCTGAGCCCCCAGCATGACCCTCACTTCTGTCTAAGCCCTGATCTTACTCAGCCCACAATGGGAGCAGGCTAGAAACCCAGTAACAAAACCCCACAGAAAAGACATGGACAAAGGAGAAAAAAAAACCTTGTACACACTGCACTGAAACACAAAAGGGACACAAAATGTGTACAACGGAAAAAAAAAATGGGTAGAGAATAAACTCACAATAGGGGAATGCTCACACCATGCAGAACAGCAACTGTATATCCCTATGAATGGAATAACCGCTGAGACCAGGATCGCTGGAGCGAAGCTGAAGCTATCTTCGGCAATCTTCTGCTACATTCCCCAGCTTTAAATAGAAAGAGAACAGCTGTGAATGGTAATTTACAACCCGGCTCTCAGAAAAGTTGCACACTGCTCCAAAAAGGATTAACTCCTGCATGACTGGGAGCTCTGAAACAACTCAGCCGACGCCCAGTAAAGGCTAGCATTTAAGAGACACCAGGCTGCCTTTCAGATTCTGCAATGTGAACAGACTCCGATGCCGTAGAAGTAATCCACGTTTACAGACCTGGACAGCACATGGCAGTAGACCTGCGCAAATTGGGTGTTGTGATCTTTTGATCCCAGACTCGCCAGGGAGGGTCACACTCATAACATTAGGATAACTTATTGAACTTAGGCAATCATGAAAAAGGGGTTCTACAGGGCTACCTCCACTCCACTATTTATATCTGTGCAATCCTCACTCAGTTCTAATTGACTATAGACCTTCATTTTTGGGGTTGGCAGGGGATCCCAGAGGTGACACCCCCCAGGGAACTGCAGGGGTCTGAACTCTTTAACCCCTTCACGACCATGGACGGATATATCCGTCATGGAGCGTGTCCCGTTAAGCCCCGCCCCCTGCCGCGGGCAAGCGGCAGCGGTCGGCACACATATCAGCTGTTTTCAACAGCTGACATGTGTGCCTGCATGTTGCGAGTGGAATCGCTTCCACTTGCAACATTTAACCCCTTAAATCTCGCTGCCAAAATCTGGCAGCGAGATCTATATGCGCGCGGCCATGATTTTTTACTTACCGCTGCCCCCATCGGAAGTCACGTGCGTGATCACATGACTTTCAGTGGTTGCCATCATAGCACAGGGTCATGTGATGACTCCTGCAGCTATGAAGTTTCACCAAGAGGGGGAGCACTACTAGACCTTGTACTAACCAATAGGCCAGACCGCATATCAAATATACAAGTTGGGGGTTACTTGGGGAATAGTAATCACAAAATAATAAGTTTTCATGTATTCTTTAGTAAGATGTATAGTAGAGGGGCTACAAGGACACTAAACTTCAGGAAAGCAAATTTTAAACGGTTGGGAGATGATCTTAGTGCAATAAACTGGGATGATGTACCAAGTAAAAAAAGTACACAAAGCAAATGGGAGACTTTTATGAGCATCCTGAATAGGGCTTGTGCAGAAAATATACCCTATGGGAACAAACATGCTAGAAATAGGAGGAAACCCCTATGGCTAAATAGAGCTGTAAGGGAAGCAATAAAAGAAAAACAGAAAGCCTTAAAATAATTAAAGAGGGTAGGTAGTGATGAGGCATTATATAATTATAGAAAATTAAATAAAATATGTAAAAAGCAAATTAAGTTAGCTAAGTTTGAGACAGAGAGACTCATTGCGAGAGAAAGTAAAAATAATCCTAAAATATTCTTTAACTACATAAACAGTAAAAAACTGAAAAGCGATAGTGTTGGCCCCCTTAAAAATAGTCTTGGTGAAATGGTGGAAGGGGATGAGGGTAAAGCCAACCTGCTGAATGACTTTTTTTCTACGGTTTTTATACAAGAAAATGCCATGGCAGATGACATGACCAGTGATACCATAAATTCACCCTTGAATATTACCTGCTTAACCCAGCAGGAAGTACGCCGCCGCCTCGAAATCACTAAGGTTGACAAATCTCCGGGCCCGGATGGTTACACCCCAGAGTACTACAGGAATTGAGTTCTGTGATAGATAGACCATTATTTTTAATCTTCTCAGATTCCTTAATAACAAGGTCGGTACCGCAGGACTAGCGCATAGCAAATGTGGTGCCAATATTCAAAAAGGGGACAAAAACTGAGCCGGGAAATTATAGGCCGGTAAGTTTAACCTCTACGGTTGGTAAAATCCTTGAGGGTATCTTGAGAGATGCTATACTGGAGTATCTCAAGAAAAATAACCTTATGACAGAGTATCAACATGGGTTTATGAGGGATCGATCCTGTCAAACTAATTTGATCGGCTTATATGAAGAGGTAAGTTCAAGCCTGGACCAGGGAAATGCAGTGGATGTTGTGTATATGGACTTTTCAAAAGCTTTTGATACGGTGCCACACAAAAGGTTGGTACATAAAATGAGAATAATGGGGATAGGGGAAAATATGTGTAACTGGGTTAAAAACTGGCTCAGTGATAGGAAACAAAGGGTGGTTATTAATGGTACGTACTCGGACTGGGTCTCAGTTCATAGTGGGGTACCACAGGGGTCAGTATTGGGCCAGCTTCTTTTCAACATATTTATTAATGACCTTGTTGGGGGCATGCGGAGTAGAATTTCAATATTTGCAGATGATACTAAACTCTGCAGGGTAATCAATACAGAGGAGGATAAGTTTATATTACAGGGAGATTTATGTAAATTGGAGGATTGGGCTGAGAAGTGGCAATTGAAGTTTAATGTAGATAAATGTAAGGTCATGCACTTGGGTAGAGGAAATAGCATTTATGATTATGTACTTAATTGTAGAACACTGGGTAAAACAGACACAGAAAAAGACTTGGGTGTATGGGTGGATGGTAAACTTCACTTTAGTGGCCAGTGTCAGGCAGCTGCTGCCAGGGCTAATAAAATAATGGGATGTATTAAAAGAGGTAGAAGTGTTCATGAAAAAAATATAGTTCTACCTCTGTACAAGTCACTAGTGCGACCGCACTTAGAATACTGTGTACAATTCTGGTCACCGATATATAAGAAGGACATAGCTGAACTGGAGAGGGTGCAGAGAAGAGCGACCAAGATTATTAGAGGAATGGGTGGGCTGCAATACCAAGACAGGTTATTAAACTTGGGGTTATTTAGTCTGGAAAAACGAAGGCTTAGGGGGGATCTAATCACAATGTATAAATATATGAGGGGACAGTACAGAGACCTTTCCAAAGATCTTTTTACACCTAGGCCTGTGACTGGAACACGGGGGCATCCGCTACGTCTTGAGGAAAGAAGGTTTAATCATAATCACAGACGAGGATTCTTTACTGTACGAGCAGTGAGACTATGGAACTCTCTGCCGCATGATGTTGTAATGAGGGATTCACTACGAACATTTAAGCAGAGCCTGGATGCCTTTCTTGAAAAATTTAATATAACCAGTTATGTATATTAGATTTTATGACAGGGTATTGATCCAGGGAACTAGTCTGATTGCCGGATGTGGACGAAGGAAGGAAATTTTTTCCCCATTGGAACTTGTTTGCCACATTGGGGTTTTTTTGCCTTCCTCTGGATCAACATGTTAGGCTACGGGTTGAACTAGATGGACTTAGAGTCTCCCTTCAACCTTAAAAACTATGATACTATGATGATACTTTCGTTTTCCCTCGACCGAGAGCAGAGAGAAACAGGAAGTGAGTGAATCTGCTGTTTACAGCTGTATAGCTGTGATCAGCAGATAGATAAGAGCGATCGGATTGCTGATCGCTATAGCCCCCTAGGGGGACTAGTAAAATAAAAAAAAAAATAAATAAAAAAAGTTTTAAAAAATAAAAAAAAACAAAAAAACCCTAACAGTTCAAATCACCCCGCTTTCCCTCCATTGAAAATTAAAGGGTTAAAAAATAAATAAATATACACATATTTGGTATCGCCGCGTTCAGAAATGCCCGATCAAAATATAAAATCAATTAATCTGATCAGTAAACGGCGTAGCGGTAAAAAAAATTCCAAACGCCAAAATTACGTTTCTGGTCGCCGCAAGTTTTACGCAAAATGCAATAACAGGCGATCAAAACGTAGCATCTGCGCAAAAATGGTACCATTGGAAACGACAGCTCGAGATGCAAAAAATAAGCCGTCACTGAGCCATAGATCCAGAAAAATGAGAACGCTACGTGTTTTGGAAAATGGCGCAAAACGTGCGCCACTTTTATTGGACAAGCTTGTGAATTTTTTTTAACCCCTTAAATACAAGTAAATCTATACATGTTTGATGTCTACAAACTCGCACCGACCTCAGGCATCATACCCACACATCAGTTTTATCATATAGTGAACACCGTGAATAAAACATCCCAAAAACTATTGTGCCATCGCACTTTTTTTGCAGTTTTTCCACACTTGGAATTTTTTTGCTGTTTTCCAGTACACTATATGGTAAAACTTATGGTTTCATTTAAAAGTACAACTTGTCCCGCAAAAAAATAAGCCCTCATATGGCGAGATTGACGGAAAAATAAAAAAGTTACGGCTCTCGGAAGAAAGGGAGCAAAAAACAAAAACGCAAAAACGGAAAGTGCCCCGGGGCTGAAGGGGTTAAGCAGTTTTTATTCCTTTTCCGTTTTCTCGTTTGGTGGATCTGATAATTTAGGGTCAATTTTGGAAAATTAGACTCAGTCTTCGTCTCCCTTCTCCATCATTATACCTTTCCGCCTCCCCTAATTTTTTTCTTGTTGGATAAAAAAAAAAAGCCCAAAAAATGAAAAGAAAAAATGTAACAAAATGTGTCACTGGTTCCAGTAAACACTTCTCCATTCGCGGAGCGTATTCATAGCTTGTACTCGGCTTTTTTATGAAAAGATGAAGGTTTTTTTAGGACTAATTTCAGCGTTTAACATCGTCACCCTCTCGACCTAATCAAAAAGGAAAAGCAATATTTACAGTCAATATGATTTACGGGGCAGAGTCTGGATTGAACGCTGCAGAACAACTCGCTGCGCTCCCCTCCCCCGCACAAATTTCTCAAAAGCTTTTTTTTTTTTTTTTTCTTCACCCAAGCAATTTTCATTAGATTTTAGTAATGAGTGTTTAATTAATTTCAATTAAAATCTTCAAGGAAATAAGAGAGATGAAAGTTGCTTCTAATTACCAAACATATTTGATGTTACCCAAAGCAATTCAATATTCTACAGTGATCTTCTGAAGCGGCTGATAAGACTGTAAATGAAGAAGTGATCCAGAGTTCCCTCGGCTTCGTGAAAGGTTTCAAAATCAACAAACTTGTCTGATATTTAGATGGGAAGGGAAAAAAAAAATATTAAGAAGTAATGAACTGTCAACTATACTTAATGTCAAAGTATAATAAGATGTCTGAGAAAACCGTGGACGGGAACGAAATCGGAAAAATGGAGCCTTAACTGAATCAAGCGGAACTTTGGATACTCGAAGAACCATTGACCAGAAGGTTTATCTTCCGGAATGTTATGAGAAGGTCCAAGTCATGGGAAGAAAAAAAGACAAAAAGGTCAATTTGTAACAAGATGCATGGTCTTGGTGACCTCAGAAATTGGGAGCACGTTGTTGAGGTTGCCCTCAGATCCTCATGTTGGACACTGAATGCGTAGTGCGCCAAGTTGAGGGGCTACTAATTTGCCAATCAAGAGGGATTGGTCAGTAGACTAATAAGAGGATGTGTTCAGCTGTCAATCAGCAATTTAAGTGTGATGCTAGACACTACGAGCAGTATGAATAGAAGGGTAGTCAGATAAGTCGGGATCATAAGCCACGAGGTAACATGTAAGATTCAGGGAGTAAAAAGGGACGTGGTCAGGAAGAGGTCCGAGGTCAGAAGTCAGGTAACATATAAGGTTCAGGGAGCAAACAGACGTGGTCAGGAAGAGGTCAAAGGTCAGAAGCCAGGTAACATATAAGGTTCAGGGAGCAAACAGACGTTGTCAGGAAGAGGTCCAAGGCAGAAGCTAGGTAACATATAAGGTTCAGGGAGCAAACAGACGTGGTCAGGAAGAGGTCCGAGATTAGAAGCCAGGAGGTAACATATAAGGTTCAGGGAACAGACAGAAACGTGGTCAGGAAGAGGTCCGAGGTCAGAAGCCAGGAGGTAATGTATAAGGTTCAGGGAACAGACAGAAACGTGGTTAGGAAGAGGTCCGAGGTCAGAAGCCGGGAGATAACGTATAAGATTCGGGGAGCAGACAGAGACGTGGTCAGGAAGAGGTCCGAGGTCAGAAGCCGGGAGGTAAAGTATAAGGTTGAAGGAGCAGACAGAGACGTGGTCAGGAAGAAGTCCGAGGTCAGAAGTCAGGAGGTAACGTATAAAGTTCAGGGAACAGACAGAAACGTGGGCAGGAAGAGGTCCGAGGTGAGAAGCTGGGGGGTAACGTATAAGGTTTAGGGAGCAGACAGAAATGTGGTCAGAAAGAGGTCCAAGGTCAGAAGCCAAGATCAGAACACTTGTACCAGACAGGAGCCAAGAGCACACTTTGCAAACAGAAAGTATGACTGGCGAAGTTCAGACAGAACAAGCCCAGTAAAAAAACAGAACAATCCCCAGAAACGAGGCACATCTGTGAAGGCACCTCCCAAAACCAGCATGGACCCTAGTGCTAAAAGACAACCTGTCAGCAAGTGCACAAGACACACAGCAGAGCATATTCAAATGCAAAATGCTCCGCACAGCTGAGCCGTGACGAAAGCATTCCAAATGTAAAATGCTCCGCACAGCGGGACCATGAAATTAAGTTTTCTAGTTGATGGGCCGAGTACCAGTTATTCTATTCTTCTTACGCCACCTATTGAGCTCTTTGGATGGATTACTTGTCTTTTGACCAAATTCTGTTGTGACACCTCTTCTGGATGGATTCCTGGATGTCCACTATGGTGTGACTTTGGTCAGTGTGTTGTATCCTCATGTTCCCTCTGAGGGATCTGGGATCAGGTCCTAATGCTTAAATGATTGCAGGTCCTGTTTGTAGTCCACAGAGTTTTTGAGTGGATTTACATTCATTTGATGCTTTCTTTTAGAGCTGAGATTACTCATAGCCTTAATTACAGCTGCATCATCTTATCATCACTCCCTTCCAAAATATTTACATACTCCTGGCTTTACTCCATGCGAGTGATAGATCTTCTATACTAACCACTGTGAAGGAGCCAGTATTTGGAGAAGCTGAGGTGTTCATTTCAGTTGCAGCTATGATGTTACCAGCTGGACAAACTTAGTGCTATTTGTTGTGTCTTTCCCCACCAATGTGTCTTTCCTTCCTTTTGTTGTTTTATTGCTGTAGCAAGACTAGTGTTTCATTGGCCTCCACACTAGTCATAGGGAGTTTAGGGAAAGTGAGGGCCTAGGCACATGACCCATCTAGGGATGTTAGAGAGCGCAGGGACCAGACTCAGGTGAGTGTTAGGAGTTGACCTCCCTTTTCTCTCCCTATCGTCATGGCCTTCCGTGTGATAGGGATGTCAATAACGCCATTTAGGCAACCCAAAGCACCAAGGTATAGTGAGAGCTAATGGAAGGATCTAGTGAAGGTGAATATTACATGTTATATCTGGAGATGTAGACCAATACCCCTCTTTGACTCTGTCACCCACGTACACCAGAGTCTAACAAGGGTATCAACAGATCCATCAGACTGTTTTTGCCAAGTCTTAATTGAAACATTTGTGTCTTGGTGTATGTACATAAGAAACAGGGGTTCCTAGGCTGACCCTAAGACTGGGAACCCTGTGCTGTTCCTTATCTCAAAGGTAGGCCTGATGGTAGCGAGGTTCGAGCCCCCAGAGTGACCCTGTCTCCTGTGCAAAGCCCTGATACTTCTTCCCTCCACCCAAGGAGCGGGCTGGAAACTTAGTAACCAAAACCCCCACAAAAAGGTATGACGCCCTGGACCCCAGGGGTCACAGGTCATTACACACACACACACACCCTTCCCTGGACAGGTCACACCAGTCAAACTCAAAATCCTTGTTGCCACCCTCCAGGGCTGATGTTCACACAAGGTGGGGCGGAGCCAGGCGGTTGGCCCCGCCCACCGAGGAGTTCACAGCCTGTAGGCCGGAAAAACACAGCAGTGAGTCCAGTTGTGGTCTGTAGTGAGGAGTGAAAACTGTTGGTGTCTGGGTCGGAACCCAGGCACATTCAGCAAGGTCGGCAGACGGTGGTGGCCGTCTGCAGGAGTTGGCGAAGGTCAGCGGAACCGTAGTACCGGGGTCGGGCGGTGGCCCGCCGGTACCGAACCGGGGAACCGATTGGAGCCAAGCACCAGGCAGGGTACTCAGACCCCGACTAGGTTTAAAGCCAACCTCTAGTCAAATTCTCTGATTGCGGTCTGGACCTCAGGGGTTCATTCCCAACCAAGTCCCGATTGAAGGCAACAGCCCAACCAGTACGGATAAGCGCCACCACCAAGGGCCAGAGATCCAAAAGGCCAGCGTCTGCGGGCAAAGGGGCTCTTCCGGCACATACACGTCGGGGAGCGGACTACCGGTGCCCAGGCATTGGAGTCAACATTCAAACACAGGTGCAGGGAAACGACAGCCACCATCAACCCATCCAGGGAAACACTGCAGCCGGCTGCGGGCCCCGTCCATCCAGCCATTTGGTTTACCAGAGACTCTGTCCATCTTTATCTGAGTGAGTACACCAGTGCCATCCGGCACCGCGCTGCGCTGCACCGCGACCCTGCACCCTGCGAGCCCCATCCTACTGGAAAACAATTGGCCACCGGGCCTCGGGACCAACAGCCCCTACCCACGGAGGGGTCAACACCTAGCTGCTCCCCGCCATCGCTCCCGGGAACCCCGTCACCAGCAGCGATGGTGCCCACCATCACCACAACCCGTGGGTGGTGTCACGAACACTCTATCCATCCCAACAATCCCACTCCCCTCCCTTTTCACTCGTGGGCGAGGAGCGCTGCTCTAGCCCCGGGTCCGGCCCGCTCGAACCACCGAGGAGAAGGCACTGGATCCGGGCGCGACCTCCCCGAGCAGCCCCCGCGAAGGGGAAGCTGGCCCCCGCCCTCGACAAAGGCACAGGCAAGGATAAATAAAAACACAAAGAAGGGACTGTAAGTTAGCAGGGGAGTAACGCAAAAGGGTAGGAAATAAATACACAACTGGAGAACTCACACACCACGCAGAACTTGTAGATCTCCGTAGCACAGGAAGCAGAAGCTATATCCGGCACTGAGCCCCAGGAGCCAGAACTATATAAAGAGTGCAGGTAGCTGAAGATGGTAATCAGCAGCCTGAGCTCCCAGCAGATGACCACAAGCCAGCAGGAATTAACTCCTGCTGTACTGAAGAGCAGCACAGCCAGAGCCAGCTGACATCCATGACAGGCTGTGCAACTAAGGGAACCCAAACTGCCTGTCAGACTCTGCAGTGTGAACCGAGTCCAATGCCGCCATGACATCCAGGGAGTGCAACGCCGATCACCGCACGACAATTTGGTCACTATTAACCCCTTCACGACCTTGGACGGATCTATCCGTCCAGGATCGTGTCCCGTTAAGCCACGCCCCCTGCCGCGGGCAGGCGGCGTGGATCGGCACACATATCAGCTGTTTTCAACAGCTGACATGTGTGCCTGCTAGCCGCGGGTGGAATCGCTTCCATTAACCCCTTAAATCTTGTTGCCAAAGTCTGGCAGCAAGATTTAAATGCGCGCGGCCATGTTTCTTACCGCCGCCCCCACCGGAAGTCACGTGTGTTATCACGTGACTATCGGTGGTTGCCATCATAGCACAGGGTCATGTGATGACGCCTGCTGCTATGATCTTTCACTTTCGTTTTCCCTCGGCCGAGAGCAGAGGGAAAAACAAAGTGAGTGAATCTGCTGTTTACAGCTGTATTGCTGTGATCAGCAGATAGCGATCAGCGATCGGATTGCTATAGCCCCCTAGGGGGACTTGTAAAATAAAAAAAAAAGTAAAAAAAAAAGTTTTAAAAAATAAAAAAAAAAACAAAAAACCTAAAAGTTCAAATCACCCCCCCTTTCCCCCCATTGAAAATTAAAGGGTTAAAAAATAAATAAATATACACATATTTGGTATCGCCGCGTTCAGAAATGCCCGATCTATCAAAATATAAAATCAATTAATCTGATTGGTAAACTGCGTAGTGGCAAAAAAATTACAAACGCCAAAATTACGTTTTTTGGTCGCCGCAAGTTTTATGCAAAATGCAATGACAGGCGATCAAAACGTAGCATCTGCGCAAAAATGGTACCATTATAAACGTCAGCTCGAGACGCAAAAAATAAGCCATCACTGAGCCATAGATCCCAAAAAATAAGAACGCTACGTGTTTCGGAAAATGGCGCAAAATGTGCGCCACTTTTATTGGACAAAATTGTGATTTTTTTTTAATCCCTTGGATACAAGTAAACCTATACATGTTTGGTGTCTACAAACTCGCACCGACCTGAGGCATCACATAGATACATCAGTTTTATCATATAGTGAACACGCTGAATAAAACATCCCAAAAACTATTGTGCGATCACACTTTTTTTGCAGTTTTTCCACACTTGGAATTTTTTTGCTGTTTTCCAGTACAATATATGGTAAAACCTATGGTTTCATTTAAAAGTACAACTCGTCCCGCAAAAAACAAGCCCTCATATGGCAAGATTGACGGAATAATAAAAAAGTTACGGCTCTCGGAAGAAAAGGAGCAAAAAAACAAAAACGCAAAAACGGAAAGTGCCCGGGGGCTGAAGGGGTTAAAACTTTCAAGTGTATTGTCAACTAAATTCAAAGCACTATGTCGGTATCACAGAACCCTGTTTTTGAAGCTGTTTGCCCGTTTTTTGTATTTTTCCAATATTGCTACATTGTTCATGATTAGTGATGAGCGAGTGTGCTTGTTACTACTCGGTACTCGCACGAGTATCACTGTACTCGGGCTACTCGGCGGGGACCGAGTAATCTCGCGATACTCGTGCTGTACTCGTGGTCTTCATCCCTGCATGTTGGCGCTCTTTTGAGAGCCAGCCCTCATGCAGGGATTGGCTGGCAGACCACTGCAATGCCACAGCCCTGTTAGTTGTGGAATTGCAGTGATTGGCCGGCCTGCACAGCGTGACCGAGCCTTTATACCGGCGGGCGCGCTGTGCTCTGCTCACAGCTATCCAGACAGTCAGTGCAGGGAGAGTGTCGCTGATTCAGGGAAAGCTTTGCGGCCCTTTATAGTTAGTTCCGGAGCAGGGCTGCAAACAGTTTGACCAGAAGTCCTTCTCAGGACTATTGTAGTTGTATACAGGCAGGCAGGGAATAGCCAGGTCGGAGTACAGAAGCAGAGTCCTTCTCAGGACTATTGTAGCTGTATACAGGCAGGCAGGGTATAGCCAGGTCGGAGTACAGTAGCAGAGTCCTTCTCAGGACTATTGTTGCTGTATACAGGCAGGGAATAGCCAGGTCGGAGTACAGTAGCAGAGTCCTTCTCAGGACTATTCTAGTTGTATACAGGCAGGCAGGGAATAGCCAGGTCGGAGTACAGGAGCAGAGTCCTTCTCAGGACTATTCTAGTTGTATACAGGCAGGCAGGGTATAGCCAGGTCGGAGTACAGTAGCAGAGTCCTTCTCAGGACTATTGTTGCTATATACAGGCAGGGTATAGCCAGGTCGGAGTACAGGCTAGTGACCAGAAGAGTCCTTGTCAGGACTATTGTAGCAGTATACAGGCAGGCAGGCAGGGTATATAGCCATTCCTAGTGGTGACCGTATACCAGCCTTCATCATATCTGGGGCTGGTGTACACAGTCTAAAACAGTCCAGATAGTGTCAGACTTCTCAGTAATTTTTTCTCCTAAAAACCTGTTAGGTTCTTAGTGCCTCCGTGCTTGCATTTAAAAACCGCACGTGTGTGCCTGTCGGTGGCAGCTTTCCGCTGCACTTGTGTGCGTTTTTCACAAACTATTATTATATAACGCACAAGTCTAGTGAATACACGTCAGCACAGCATTGCAAAATGCGCAAGGGCGTTGGCAAGGAACAAGGAAGTGGACGTGATGGTGGTGCAGGCAGAGGCCGAGGTCGTGTGCAAGCTCTAATTTCGCCACAACAAAGGGCCACATCTAGTCGCTCGCACGTCCTGTCCCAAATTCTTGGGGACCGCAGCAGTACACCGCTCTTGAACCAAGACCAGTGTCAACAGGTTGTTAGTTGGATAGCGGATAATGCTTCCAGTCAGATTGGCACCACCACAAACACTCTGTCTTCCACACGGTCAAGTGTCAGTAGCCGTGATACTGCACCGCACATTTCAGAACCTGATCCTCCTTCCTACCACCAGGCTGAGTACACGTCCTCGGACATTACTGATCCCACACTTGGACACTCGGAAGAGCTGTTCACGTTTCCATTCACACATTCTGGCCTCTCGCCAGCTCATGTTGAAGTGGGTCATGAGGAGATCGTATGTACAGATGCCCAAATATTTGAGCAGCCACGTTCTCACGAAGTTGGCAACGTGTCTCAACAAGGGGTGGATGATGATGAGACACAATTGTCAGGAAGTCAGGAGGAGGAGCAGGGTGCGGAAGAGGAAGACGACGTGGTGGATGATCCAGTAACTGACCCAACCTGGCAGGAGGATATGCAGAGCGAGGACAGCAGTGCACAGGGGGAGGGAGGCGTAGCATCACAACAGGCAGTAAGAAGCAGGGTGGTGGCCCCAGGCAGAAGTCAGGCAACCGTTCCCCGGAACAACAACACGACACAAGGTGCCTGTACAAATGTTAGGTCTTCCCGAGTCTGGCAGTTTTTTAAGTTGGCTCCAGATGATTCTAAAAAGGCCATTTGCAACACCTGCCGTGCCAGCATCAGCAGGGGTACCAAAACTAGCAGCCTGACCACCACCAGCATGATCAGGCACATGTCAGCCAAGCACCCGACTTTGGGGGAAGTACAACAGAGTCGAGGAGCAGTGCTTGCTGATGTCACTGCTACGTCTTCGCTGGTTGTGCATGCGAGCCAATCCCCTGTCCATGCTGCCTGCGAACAAGCCTCCTCCGGCCCTGCACCTGCAGTTGCCCACGCAGAAATAACACCATCATCAAGCACGTCCTTGTCCCAGCGCAGCATTCAGTTATCCATTCAGCAAACCTTTGAACGCAGGCGCAAATACACTGCCAACGCCCCACATGCCACAGTTCTAAATGCTAACATTTCGCGACTGCTTGCGCTGGAAATGTTGCCTTTTAGGCTGGTGGAGACAGAAGCATTCCGCGACCTGATGGCGGCAGCTGTCCCACGTTACTCGGTCCCCAGCCGCCACTATTTCTCCCGGTGTGACGTCCCCGCATTGCATAACCACGTGTCACAAAACATAACACGTGCCCTGAACAATGCTGTTTCAGCCAAAGTCCACCTAACCACAGACACATGGACAAGTGCTTGTGGGCAAGGCCACTACATCTCGTTGACGGCACACTGGGTTAATATTGTGGAAGCTGGGACCCAGTCTGAGCGAGGGACGGAACACGTCCTTCCCACACCAAGGTTTGCAGGCCCTACCTCAGTCAGGGTTTCACCCACACTCTACAGCTCCGGAATGTCATGCTCCTCAGCCTCCTCCTCCTCCTGCGCATCCTCATCCACTTTACCCTCCACACCAGTCCCAAGCTGGAAGCACTGCAGCACTGCCTCGGCGAAGCGGCAACAGGCTGTGCTGAAGCTAATCTGCATAGGTGACAAACCCCACAATGCAGAAGAGCTGTGGACAGCTCTGAAACAGCAGGCAGATCACTGGCTCACACCTCTGAACCTAAAGCCAGGAAAGGTCGTGTGTGACAATGGCCGGAACCTGGTGGCGGCTTTGAGGCGAGGCCAGCTGACACATGTTCCATGCGTGGCCCATGTGCTCAACCTCGTGGTTCAGCGGTTTCTAAAGTCATACCCAGAGCTGTCTGATCTGCTGGTAAAAGTTCGCCGCCTGTCTGCACATTTTCGAAAGTCACCTACTGCTTCAGCCGGCCTTGCCGGCTTTCAGCGCCGTTTGCATCTTCCGGCTCACAGACTGGTGTGTGATGTCCCCACGCGTTGGAATTCAACTCTGCACATGTTGGTCAGGATATGTGAGCAGAAGAGGTCAGTTGTTGAGTACCTGCATCACCTAAGCCGTCGGGAAATGGGTCAAACTCCACACATAACACCTGAGGAGTGGAGATGGATGTCCGACCTATGTACCATCCTCCAAAACTTTGAGGACTCCACCAAGATGGTGAGTGGTGATGACGCCATTATTAGCGTCACCATACCGCTTCTCTGCCTTCTAAAACGGTCTCTGCTCAAAAACAAACATGATGCATTGCAGGCGGAGTGCGATGAGTTGCAGCAAGAAACAGTAGTGGGTGTGGGTGATAACACACAGCCCAGCCTCGTCTCATCACAACGTGCAGTGGAGGACTATGACGAGGAGGAGGATGAAGACATGGAGCAACTCTCCGGCCAAATTGAGGATATGACATGCACACCAGTCATATCCTCGGTTCAGCGTGGCTGGCCAGAGGACAGGGTAGATGAGGAGGAGGAGGAGGATGAGGAGGAGGAGGACAGCATGTTCAGTCATCTTGTTGGTCAGGCTACTGAAGTCCTGGCTGTTAAGAGTCTGGCGCACATGGCTGACTTTATGGTAAGCTGCCTGTCTCGTGACCCTCGCGTTAAGAACATCTTGGCCGACAATCATTACTGGTTGGTAACACTGTTAGACCCACGCTACAAGGAGAACTTTATGTCTCTTATTCCCGAGGCGGAGAGGTCAACCAAAATGCAGCAGTTCCGGAAGGCCATAGTCACGGAAGTAGGCAAAGCATTCCCCTCACAAAACGCTAGCGGCATAGGTCAGGAATCAGTGGACAACCAAGGCGTACAGCCGAGAGAGGCACAAGTCCAATCCGCCAGAGGTAGGGGAACAGTATTTAAGATGTAGGACAGTTTTCTCAGCCCCTCACGTACCACAGCCCCTGAGGTGCGGGGTAGTGCCACAAGAAATCCTAAGATTGCCCAGATGCTCAAGAGTACCTTGCAGATCGAACAACTGTACTCCGACATTCCTCTGTGCCTTACAATTATTGGGTATCCAAGGTGGACACGTGGCATGAATTGGCTCTCTACGCCTTGGAAGTCCTGGCCTGCCCTGCCGCTAGCGTTTTGTCAGAGCGTGTTTTTAGTGCCGCAGGTGGAATCATTACAGATAAACGCACCCGCCTGTCAACTGAAAATGCTGACAGGCTGACTCTGATCAAGATGAACAAGGGTTGGATTGGGCCAGACTTCACCACACCACCAGCAAATGAGAGCGGAATTTAAAGTTTGTAACGGGAATTTGCCATGTACCTCCACTCACCCATGGGTACACACTTCTGGACTTAGGATAATCGCTGGACTGCTCCTCCTTCTCCTCATGCGCCACCATGATGACCGTTACAATAGTTAGGCCTTTGTTTCAGGTATACCCCCAGTGGTAAATTTTTTCGCCCATTCTTTGCAGAATGGACATTACAACGACAGGAGACCTGCTCCTTTGCAATGGGAACAATGTTTTGAGGCCCTCATGCACGTCTCTATCCAGGGACAACGCGGAGCCTCCCAATTTTTGGCTGCTCTGCCTAAGGGCTATACTACAATAGACCCACTTCCTTACAATGGGCACTTCAGGTTTACAGGCCCTCATGCACGTCTCTATCCAGGGACAACGTGGAGCCTCCCAATTTTTGGCTGCCCTGCCTAAGGGCTATACTACAATAGACCCACTTCCTTACAATGGGCACTTCAGGTTTACAGGCCCTCATGCACGTCTCTATCCAGGGACAACGTGGAGCCTCCCAATTTTTGGCTGCCCTGCCTAAGGGCTATACTACAATAGACCCACTTCCTTACAATGGGCACTTCAGGTTTACAGGCCCTCATGCACGTCTCTATCCAGGGACAACGTGGAGCCTCCCAATTTTTGGCTGCCCTGCCAAAGGGCTATACTACAATAGACCCACTTCCTTACAATGGGCACTTCAGGTTTACAGGCCCTCATGCACATCTCTATCCAGGGACAACGTGGAGCCTCCCAATTTTTGGCTGCCCTGCCTAAGGGCTATACTACAATAGACCCACTTCCTTACAATGGGCACTTCAGGTTTACAGGCCCTCATGCACGTCTCTATCCAGGGACAACGTGGAGCCTCCCAATTTTTGGCTGCCCTGCCAAAGGGCTATACTACAATAGACCCACTTCCTTACAATGGGCACTTCAGGTTTACAGGCCCTCATGCACGTCTCTGTCCAGGGACAACGTGGAGCCTCCCAATGTTTGGCTGCCCTGCCTAAGGGCTATACTACAATAGACCCACTTCCTTACAATGGGCACTTCAGGTTTACAGGCCCTCATGCACGTCTCTATCCAGGGACAACGTGGAGCCTCCCAATTTTTGGCTGCCCTGCCTAAGGGCTATACTACAATAGACCCACTTCCTTACAATGGGCACTTCAGGTTTACAGGCCATCATGCACGTCTCTATCCAGGGACAACGTGGAGCCTCCCAATTTTTGGCTGCCCTGCCAAAGGGCTATACTACAATAGACCCACTTCCTTACAATGGGCACTTCAGGTTTACAGGCCCTCATGCACGTCTCTATCCAGGGACAACGTGGAGCCTCCCAATTTTTGGCTGCCCTGCCTAAGGGCTATACTACAATAGACCCACTTCCTTACAATGGGCACTTCAGGTTTACAGGCCATCATGCACGTCTCTATCCAGGGACAACGTGGAGCCTCCCAATTTTTGGCTGCCCTGCCTAAGGGCTATACTACAATAGACCCACTTCCTTACAATGGGCACTTCAGGTTTACAGGCCCTCATGCACGTCTCTATCCAGGGACAATGTGGAGCCTCCCAATTTTTGGCTGCCCTGCCTAAGGGCTATACTACAATAGACCCACTTCCTTACAATGGGCACTTCAGGTTTACAGGCCCTCATGCACGTCTCTATCCAGGGACAACGTGGAGCCTCCCAATTTTTGGCTGCCCTGCCAAAGGGCTATACTACAATAGACCCACTTCCTTACAATGGGCACTTCAGGTTTACAGGCCCTCATGCACGTCTGTATGCAGGGGCATTGGTGAACTTCACAATTTTGGACTGCCCTGGCAAAGGAAAATACTACAAAGACTCAGTTCCTCAAAATGGGCACATTAGACTCAGAGGCCTTTATGTACGTCTCTTCTCAGGGACATCGGAGTGCCACACAATGTTTTACGTAAAATCTTTCATGTATTAATCTCAAAAAGTAACATACACCAGCTCTATCTCACTATTGGGTATGTGCCCTTAACATTTCCGCCATGAAAATTCATTTTGGTGTCATTTTGGAAGGTTTTCTGGTGAGTCCGTAAAAATGGCGTAAAACGCGGACAAAATTGTTCACAGCTGTGACTTTTGAGTGATAAATGCTTCAAGGGGTCTTCCCCATGCTGTTGCCATGTCATTTGAGCACTCTTCTGAGACTTTTGTGCCATTTTTAGGGTTTCTACATGCTGCCGGGGGTCATTTCACAAAAATACTCGGGTCTCCCATAGGATAACATTGGGCTCGGTGCTCGGGCCGAGTACACGAGTATCTTGGGATGCTCGGCCCGAGCCTCGAGCTCCCGAGCTTTTTAGTACTCGCTCATCACTATTCATGATGTACCGTATTTCTTCTGGGGGAGAACATAAAGCCTCGCTGGATGATCATGGGGGGCTATACATAACGCACAAGTTTCGCACTATTGCCATGTGGACGAGTCTTCATGGAGACCACTGGTAATGACGGTGACAGCTCTGGTGGGAGCTGATTATTATATTTTTTATTTTTGATGCTATATGTGTCCCATCATCCATCATTGTAATTGTTGGAGCAGTTGGGGAAGCCATTATTCGCTGGACCTTCGAAGCTCATCATTTGTGGTTAAGGCTTTATCTTTTCCATAGAAGGACCGGGCAGATCCTTCCATTGTGGGCTATCGTGTTGTACGACTTTCTACACATTTATCCCAGAAAAGTAAATTCTTAACAAATGTGATTCTGTCGGCTCTAAACGAATATCAAAGGCTCGTCGTGTGTGAGCGGAAAGACGTTTTATCTCTAGTATTGATGCGGCAGACAATACTGGAGATAATTAAGCCCAGAGTGTCCTGATTTCAGCTGTTATTGGAACAAATAGCACCGCGCCGAAATGTGAGCGGACGGAGAGGAGCGCTTTGTTATTTCCTCTGACACTTGCCGAAGCCCCTGATCTATCCGAAAGGAGAAGCTAAAACAAGATACATTGTCTCCAAATAGACCGATGTCAGCATAAAAGTTACACAACTATCGATAGAAATTAATTACTAAACTGCTAATAAAGGAGAACAAACCGAGCACAAGCCCCGCAAATGTCCGGATCGCTTAATGAGTCAAAGAAATAAAAGAAAGTGAATAGCTACAAGTAATATCGGCAGAGAAAGGAACACCAGAATAATGGAAGGCTTCCCCCCCCATATGTTATGTAGAGTATAGGCTCCGAGGCCGGCACGAGTCTCACGTGGCCTCTACGTGGCGCTGTCTTGCGGTTTGATGTGTCTTTAATATATACAATCTCCAAATGCCTTAAATGTGAAATCAAATAGATAGATAAATAGATAAAGTATAACACTCATTATATGGAGAAAAGTATTGGAACACGCGTCTTAATAATTGAATTCAGGTTTCTCATTCAGTTCCATTTACCCGGTGTATAACATCCGGCCCCTCACCCCCAGTGTATAACATCCGGCCCCTCACCCCCAGTGTATAACATCCAGCCCCTCACCCCCAGTGTATAACATCCGCCCCTCACCCCCGGTGTATAACATCCGCCCCTCACCCCCAGTGTATAACATCCGGCCCCTCACCCCCAGTGTATAACATCCAGCCCCTCACCCCCAGTGTATAACATCCGCCCCTCACCCCCAG
Organism: Anomaloglossus baeobatrachus; assembly: GCF_048569485.1. NCBI lineage: Eukaryota > Metazoa > Chordata > Amphibia > Anura > Aromobatidae > Anomaloglossus > Anomaloglossus baeobatrachus. The sequence continues at coordinate 22,729,837 of NC_134358.1, read as the reverse complement.
TGTATAACATCCGGCCCCTCACCCCCAGTGTATAACATCCAGCCCCTCACCCCCAGTGTATAACATCCGCCCCTCACCCCCAGTGTATAACATCCAGCCCCTCACCCCCAGTGTATAACATCCGCCCCTCACCCCCGGTGTATAACATCCGCCCCTCACCCCCAGTGTATAACATCCGCCCCTCACCCCCAGTGTATAACATCCGGCCCCTCACCCCCAGTGTATAACATCCGGCCCCTCACCCCCAGTGTATAACATCCGCCCCTCACCCCCGGTGTATAACATCCGGCCCCTCACCCCCAGTGTATAACATCCAGCCCCTCACCCCCAGTGTATAACATCCGGCTCCTCACCCCCAGTGTATAACATCCACCCCTCACCCCCAGTGTATAACATCCGGCCCCTCACCCCCAGTGTATAACATCCGCCCCTCACCCCCGGTGTATAACATCCGGCCCCTCACCCCCAGTGTATAACATCCAGCCCCTCACCCCCAGTGTATAACATCCGGCTCCTCACCCCCAGTGTATAACATCCACCCCTCACCCCCAGTGTATAACATCCGGCCCCTCACCCCCAGTGTATAACATCCGGCCCCTCACCCCCCAGTGTATAACATCCGCCCCTCACCCCCAGTGTATAACATCCAGCCCCTCACCCCCAGTGTATAACATCCACCCCTCACCCCCGGTGTATAACATCCGCCCCTCACCCCCAGTGTATAACATCCGCCCCTCACCCCCGGTGTATAACATCCGCCCCTCACCCCCAGTGTATAACATCCGGCCCCTCACCCCCAGTGTATAACATCCGGCCCCTCACCCCCAGTGTATAACATCCGCCCCTCACCCCCGGTGTATAACATCCGCCCCTCACCCCCAGTGTATAACATCCGCCCCTCACCCCCAGTGTATAACATCCGCCCCTCACCCCCGGTGTATAACATCCGCCCCTCACCCCCAGTGTATAACATCCGGCCCCTCACCCCCGGTGTATAACATCCGGCCCCTCACCCCCAGTGTATAACATCCAGCCCCTCACCCCCAGTGTATAACATCCGGCCCCTCACCCCCAGTGTATAACATCCGCCCCTCACCCCCAGTGTAGAACATCCGCCCCTCACCCCCGGTGTATAACATCCGCCCCTCACCCCCAGTGTATAACCTCCGGCCCCTCACCCCCAGTGTATAACATCCGCCCCTCACCCCCAGTGTATAACATCCGGCCCTTCACCCCCAGTGTATAACATCCGGCCCCTCACCCCCAGTGTATAACATCCGCCCCTCACCCCCAGTGTATAACATCCGGCCCCTCACCCCCAGTGTATAACATCCAGCCCCTCACCCCCAGTGTATAACATCCGGCCCCATCACCCCCAGTGTATAACATCCAGCCCCTCACCCCCAGTGTAAAACATCCAGCCCCTCACCCCCAGTGTATAACATCCAGCCCCTCACCCCCAGTGTATAACATCCAGCCCCTCACCCCCAGTGTATAACCTCCGGCCCCTCACCCCCAGTGTAAAACATCCAGCCCCTCACCCCCAGTGTATAACATCCGGCCCCTCACCCCCAGTGTATAACATCCAGCCCCTCACCCCCAGTGTATAACATCCGGCCCCTCACCCCCAGTGTAAAACATCCAGCCCCTCACCCCCAGTGTATAACCTCCAGCCCCTCACCCCCAGTGTATAACATCCAGCCCCTCACCCCCAGTGTATAACCTCCAGCCCCTCACCCCCAGTGTAAAACATCCAGCCCCTCACCCCCAGTGTATAACATCCGCCCCTCACCCCCAGTGTATAACATCCGCCCCTCACCCCCAGTGTATAACATCCGCCCCTCACCCCCGGTGTATAACATCCGCCCCTCACCCCCAGTGTATAACATCCAGCCCCTCACCCCCAGTGTAAAACATCCAGCCCCTCACCCCCAGTGTATAACATCCGCCCCTCACCCCCAGTGTATAACATCCGCCCCTCACCCCCAGTGTATAACATCCGCCCCTCACCCCCGGTGTATAACATCCGCCCCTCACCCCCAGTGTATAACATCCGGCCCCTCACCCCCAGTGTATAACATCCGGCCCCTCACCCCCAGTGTATAACATCCGCCCCTCACCCCCAGTGTATAACATCCGGCCCCTCACCCCCAGTGTATAACATCCGGCCCCTCACCCCCAGTGTATAACATCCGGCCCCTCACCCCCAGTGTATAACATCCGGCCCCTCACCCCCAGTGTATAACATCCGCCCCTCACCCCCGGTGTATAACATCCGCCCCTCACCCCCAGTGTATAACATCCGCCCCTCACCCCCAGTGTATAACATCCGCCGCTCACCCCCGGTGTATAACATCCGCCCCTCACCCCCAGTGTATAACATCCGGCCCCTCACCCCCAGTGTATAACATCCAGCCCCTCACCCCCAGTGTATAACATCCGGCCCCTCACCCCCAGTGTATAACATCCAGCCCCTCACCCCCAGTGTATAACATCCAGCCCCTCACCCCCAGTGTATAACCTCCTGCCCCTCACCCCCGGTGTATAACATCCAGCCCCTCACCCCCAGTGTATAACATCCAGCCCCTCACCCCCCAGTGTATAACATCCGGCCCCTCACCCCCAGTGTATAACATCCGGCCCCTCACCCCCAGTGTATAACATCCAGCCCCTCACCCCCCAGTGTATAACATCCAGCCCCTCACCCCCAGTGTATAACATCCGCCCCTCACCCCCGGTGTATAACATCCGCCCCTCACCCCCAGTGTATAACATCCAGCCCCTCACCCCCAGTGTATAACATCCAGCCCCTCACCCCCAGTGTATAACATCCGGCCCCTCACCCCCAGTGTATAACATTCGGCCACTCACCCCCAGTGTATAACATCCGGCCACTCACCCCCAGTGTATAACATCCGGCCCCTCACCCCCAGTGTATAACATCCAGCCCCTCACCCCCAGTGTATAACATCCGCCCCTCACCCCCGGTGTATAACATCCGGCCCCCCACCCCCAGTGTATAACATCCGCCCCTCACCCCCGGTGTATAACATCCGGCCCCTCACCCCCGGTGTATAACATCCGGCCCCCCACCCCCAGTGTATAACATCCGGCCCCTCTCCCCCAGTGTATAACATCCGGCCCCCCACCCCCAGTGTATAACATCCGCCCCTCACCCCCGGTGTATAACATCCGCCCCTCACCCCCAGTGTATAACATCCGCCCCTCACCCCCAGTGTATACCATCCAGCCCCTCACCCCCAGTGTATAACATCCAGCCCCTCGCCCCCAGTGTATAACATCCGCCCCTCACCCCCAGTGTATAACATCCAGCCCATCACCCCCAGTGTATAACATCCAGCCCCTCACCCCCAGTGTATAACATCCAGACCCTCACCCCCAGTGTATAACATCCGGCCCCTCACCCCCAGTGTATAACATCCGGCCCCTCACCCCCAGTGTATAACATCCGGCCCCCCACCCCCAGTGTATAACATCCGGCCCCATCACCCCCAGTGTATAACATCCGGCCCCCCACCCCCAGTGTATAACATCCGGCCCCCCACCCCCAGTGTATAACATCTGGCCCCCCACCCCCAGTGTATAACATCCGGCCCCATCACCCCCAGTGTATAACATCCAGCCCCTCACCCCCAGTGTATAACATCCGGCCCCTCACCCCCAGTGTATAACATCCGGCCCCTCACCCCCAGTGTATAACATCCGCCCCTCACCCCCGGCGTATAACATCCGCCCCTCACCCCCGGCGTATAACATCCGCCCCTCACCCCCGGTGTATAACATCCGGCCCCTCACCCCCAGTGTATAACATCCAGCCCCTCACCCCCAGTGTATAACATCCGGCCCCTCACCCCCCAGTGTATAACATCCGGCCCCTCAACCCCGGTGTATAACATCCGGCCCCTCACCCCCAGTGTATAACCTCCGGCCCCTCACCCCCAGTGTATAACATCCGGCCCCTCACCCCCAGTGTATAACATCCGGCCCCTCACCCCCAGTGTATAACATCCGGCCCCTCACCCCCAGTGTATAACATCCGGCCCCTCACCCCCGGTGTATAACATCCAGCCCCTCACCCCCAGTGTATAACATCCGCCCCTCACCCCCAGTGTATAACATCCGGCCCCTCACCCCCAGTGTATAACATCCGGCCCCTCACCCCCAGTGTATAACATCCGGCCCCTCACCCCCAGTGTATAACATCCGGCCCCTCACCCCCAGTGTATAACATCCGGCCCCCCACCCCCAGTGTATAACATCCGGCCCGATCACCCCCAGTGTATAACATCCGGCCCCCCACCCCCAGTGTATAACATCCGGCCCCCCACCCCCCAGTGTATAACATCCGGCCCCATCACCCCCAGTGTATAACATTCAGCCCCTCACCCCCAGTGTATAACATCCGGCCCCTCACCCCCAGTGTATAACATCCGGCCCCTCACCCCCAGTGTATAACATCCAGCCCCTCACCCCCGGTGTATAACATCCGGCCCCTCACCCCCAGTGTATAACATCCAGCCCCTCACCCCCAGTGTATAACATCCGGCCCCTCACCCCCAGTGTATAACATCTATCCCCTCACCCCCGGTGTATAACATCCAGCCCCTCACCCCCAGTGTATAACATCCAGCCCCTCACCCCCGGTGTATAACATCTATCCCCTCACCCCCGGTGTATAACATCCAGCCCCTCACCCCCGGTGTATAACATCTATCCCCTCACACCCGGCGTATAACATCCGCCCCTCACCCCCGGCGTATAACATCCGCCCCTCACCCCCAGCGTATAACATCCGCCCCTCACCCCCGGTGTATAACATCCGGCCCCTCACCCCCAGTGTATAACATCCAGCCCCTCACCCACAGTGTATAACATCCGGCCCCTCACCCCCCAGTGTATAACATCCGGCCCCTCAACCCCGGTGTATAACATCCGGCCCCTCACCCCCAGTGTATAACCTCCGGCCCCTCACCCCCAGTGTATAACATCCGGCCCCTCACCCCCAGTGTATAACATCCGGCCCCTCACCCCCAGTGTATAACATCCGGCCCCTCACCCCTAGTGTATAACATCCGGCCCCTCACCCTCGGTGTATAACATCCAGCCCCTCACCCCCAGTGTATAACATCCAGCCCCTCACCCCCCAGTGTATAACATCCGGCCCCTCACCCCCAGTGTATAACATCCGGCCCCTCACCCCCGGTGTATAACATCCGCCCCTCACCCCCGGTGAATAACCTCCATCCCCTCGCCCCCGGTGTATAACATCCGCCCCTCACCCCCGGTGTATAACCTCCATCCCCTCGCCCCCGGTGAATAACCTCCATCCCCTCGCTCCCAGTGTATAACATCCATCCCCTCGCTCCCAGTGTATAACATCCATCCCCTAGCCCCTGCTATATAACATCTGGCCCCTCGTCCTCTGTGTATAACATTTGGCCCCTCACCCCCAGTGACTAACATCCATCCTCCTCGTCCCTGGTGTTTAACCTCCAGCCCCTCACCCGCAGTGTATAACATCCAGCCCCTCACCCCCGGTGTATAACATCCGGCCCCTCTCCCCCAGTGTATAACATCCGGCCCCTCACCCCCGGTGTATAACATCCGGCCCCTCTCCCCCAGTGTATAACATCCGGCCCCTCACCCCCGGTGTATAACATCCGGCCCCTCACCCCCGGTGTATAACATCCAGCCCCTCACCCCCAGTGTATAACATCCGGCCCCTCACCCCCGGTGTATAACATCCGGCCCCTCTCCCCCAGTGTATAACATCCGGCCCCTCACCCCCCAGTGTATAACATCCGGCCCCTCACCCCCAGTGTATAACATCCGGCCCCTCACCCCCAGTGTATAACATCCAGCCCCTCACCCCCAGTGTATAACATCCGGCTCCTCACCCCCAGTGTATAACATCCAGCCCCTCACCCCCAGTGTATAACATCCGGCCCCTCAACCCCAGTGTATAACATCCGGCCCCCCACCCCCAGTGTATAACATCCGGCCCCTCACCCCCAGTGTATAACATCCAGCCCCTCACCCCCAGTGTATAACATCCGGCCCCTCACCCCCAGTGTATAACATCCGGCCCCTCACCCCCAGTGTATAACATCCGGCCCCTCACCCCCCAGTGTATAACATCCGCCCCTCACCCCCAGTGTATAACATCCAGCCCCTCACCCCCAGTGTATAACATCCACCCCTCACCCCCGGTGTATAACATCCGCCCCTCACCCCCAGTGTATAACATCCAGCCCCTCACCCTCGGTGTATAACATCCGGCCCCTCACCCCCAGTGTATAACATCCGGCCCCATTACCCCCAGTGTATAACATCCGGCCCCTCACCCCCAGTGTATAACCTCCAGCCTCTCACCCCCAGTGTATAACATCCGGCCCCCTCACCCCCAGTGTATAACATCCGGCCCCTCACCCCCAGTGTATAACATCCAGCCCCTCACCCCCAGTGTATAACATCCGGCTCCTCACCCCCAGTGTATAACATCCAGCCCCTCACCCCCAGTGTATAACATCCGGCCTCTCACCCCCAGTGTATAACATCCGGCCCCTCCCCCCAGTGTATAACATCCGGCCCCTCCCCCCAGTGTATAACATCCGGCCTCTCACCCCCGGTGTATAACATCCAGCCCCTCACCCCCGGTGTATAACATCCGGCCCCTCACCCCCAGTGTATAACATCCAGCCCCTCACCCCCAGTGTATAACATCCGGCCCCTCACCCCCAGTGTATAACATCCGGCCCCTCACCCCCAGTGTATAACATCCGGCCCCTCACCCCCAGTGTATAACATCCGGCCTCTCACCCCCAGTGTATAACATCCGGCCTCTCACCCCCAGTGTATAACATCCAGCCCCTCACCCCCAGTGTATAACATCCAGCCCCTCACCCCCAGTGTATAACATCCAGCCCCTCACCCCCAGTGTATAACATCCGGCCCCTCACCCCCAGTGTATAACATCCGGCCCCTCACCCCCAGTGTATAACATCCGGCCCCTCACCCCCAGTGTATAACATCCGGCCCCTCACCCCCAGTGTATAACATCCGGCCCCTCCCCCCAGTGTATAACATCCGGCCCCTCACCCCCAGTGTATAACATCCAGCCCCTCACCCCCAGTGTATAACATCCGGCCCCTCACCCCCAGTGTATAACATCCGGCCCCTCACCCCCAGTGTATAACATCCGGCCCCTCACCCCCAGTGTATAACATCCGGCCTCTCACCCCCAGTGTATAACATCCGGCCTCTCACCCCCAGTGTATAACATCCGGCCCCTCCCCCCAGTGTATAACATCCGGCCCCTCCCCCCAGTGTATAACATCCAGCCCCTCACCCCCGGTGTATAACATCCGGCCCCTCACCCCCAGTGTATAACATCCAGCCCCTCACCCCCAGTGTATAACATCCGGCCCCTCACCCCCAGTGTATAACATCCGGCCTCTCACCCCCAGTGTATAACATCCGGCCCCTCACCCCCGGTGTATAACAAATGTCCCGTTACCATTGGTGGATAACATCCGGCCCCTCACCCTTGGTGTATTACAACAGTCCCCTCTTCCCCCATGTAAAACATCCCTCATCTCGCCTCCGGCTCTATAGCATCCGGCCCCTCACCCTCGGTAAATAATCTTTGACCCCTTATCCACGGTATATAACCTCCAGCCCCCTTCCCACTGCCTTTAGTAACATGTGACAGAACAACCTGTGGTGCAGATCTCACTGATACCAGCGCAGTCCTGT